>NC_137868.1:37051745-37759245 GCF_963924005.1 Protomyctophum bolini | reverse complement strand
GTGGGGGGGGGGGGGATGTCCACGGGTGGTGGTGGTGTTTCCTAGGAGAATCTGGCAACGCTGACGGACCAGCGCTGTGGGCCTCCAGGCCGATCAATGCTGTTGTTGAGCCACACAGCTGACAGCAGACAATGAACAACACACTCGGCTAATAGGCCATGTGTCCAAGTACACAACAGTGAATGGAGAGAGGGCTCCCCAGGGTAATGGTCCCTCTGTCCCGCAGACCAATGGCGTAGTGCACCCCAAATTTTTTGAGTCAGGAGGGGTTGGCGGGGCACATGTACGTGTCCAAAATGCAAATCTACGGTATGTGCAGGACACAAATAATTACATAGTTAGGGGCCTGCTTTGGCAATAGGTGACTTTTCCAGTTCAGCAGCTACATATATATAAGTAGGTCCCAATAGGTGAGTCAGATCTGGAAATAAAACATGAGAACGCAGTTGGGTGGAGTATCAAACTATGTGATGTGTTGGAAAGCCGTGACTATATGACTTGTTACACTTAGTTACAATAAGGCTGTTCTCTCTTTGGAAGATCACACTGTAGGTGCCCACTGGCACTATAGCAACCCAGTTTGAATGGGCATCATGCTGGGTGTGTGTGTGTGTGTGTGTGTGTGTGTGTGTGTGTGTGTGTGTGTGTGTGTGTGTGTGTGTGTGTGTGTGTGTGTGTGTGTGTGTGTGTGTGTGTGTACTGCATGTCTGTGATGCCATAATATAACATTGCCACCCATGTCCTTTTCTGGCTTTGACAAATTGTTTAAAACCTGGATCTAAAATGTAAAATTTTACGTTCACCATTTTGTGTAAAACATGGCATCAAATGAGAATTGCCAGAGAGAATTAGATGTATTATAACATTACATCATTAGAGCTTTGTAACCTAAAGACCTTATACACTGATTTAGAACAGTGGATCACAAAGTGGGGTCCGAGGACCCCCAGGGGTACTTGTTGTGGGGGACAGTTTAACCCTATTCTATCCTTTGGCTCTTTGAAAATAGACGATCAAGCTCATGTCATGCTTTGTGTCCTGCCGTTATTTTAAAATAAGTTTGGAAAAAAAATTGAAAAAATGTAAACCACTGATTTAGGAGGAAAAAAAAGAAAGGGAAAAAAAAGAAAAGTTCACTCAAACGCTAGGCTGATTTTAATAGGCTTAAGTCTTCGCGATGCCCGCCTCCATTGGCTGGGTGACGCCTCCAGTGCCCTGCGCGCAGCAGGAGAAGCACAGTTGACGTTTAAACTGTTGAACAGAGCTGCAGCCGCTGTCAGTGCGCCCGGGGAGCTGCTCAAACGCAAAAGGACTATTCTGTGTGAACCGTGTGTGTTTATTTGTTTGTGTGTGTGCAGCGTGTGTGTGCGTGTGTGCACGCTTTTGGGAGCGAAAATGAAACGAATCCACAACTACAGCTCGTCCGACAGCGACCTGGACGACAATATTGAGGTGGAGAAAGATAGCGGAGACGAAAATGGGTATGTTTAAAAAATTATATATATATATATATATATATATATATATATATTATAAAAATATTAAATGTGTTATGGGTTTTTATAAAGTTATTGTGTCTATGGTTGTTTTTTCTTCTATTTGCTAATTGGATTTTTTTGTTTAACAAAGTGGAACCTATTTAATCTCCATTATATATAAATATTATTGCATTCGAATTAATTTCATTTTGTGTGTTTTTAGTCAACTTGATTCTCCGCTGCACGACTCGTTGTTACCCTCAACGACCACTCAAGTACAAGCTAGAAAAAGGCGCAGAGGGGTAAGTGGCAGCACAGTCTGTTTTTGTGCGTAATTGCGCGCGGATAGAATAGATGTTTGGCACAGATTCAGGCACAATTTTCTGTTTCACACACTGACTGTAAGATAATTAACATCGCCTGTTTTCCATTTTGTGAGCAGATAATTGAGAAACGACGACGCGACCGCATCAACAACAGCCTGACAGAGTTGAGGAGACTGGTGCCGAGTGCTTTAGAAAAACAGGTACGGTATGCGACTGACGCAGTGACGAAGTAGCCAAATTCTATATTTTATTGCACGATTGTCTTGATTTGTCTAACAGGAAAAAAGGCTAATAGACAGAATATTGAACCTGCTCCCTCTGATCCCATGCATGCAGGGATCAGCTAAACTGGAGAAAGCAGAGATATTGCAGATGACCGTGGACCACCTGAAGATGCTGCATGCTGCTGGTGGCAAAGGTGACTGATTTATTTCTCCATGTACAATCCCTAATAACCAATAAGGACAGTGCTGGAAAGTAACCAAATACATTTGATTAAGTAATGTACTTAAGTGCAATTTTGAGGTATTTGTACTTTACCAGAGTATTTCCCATTTCCAATACTTTTACTACTCCACTACATTACTTTGTAGATTTTGATTATTATTACCCCTTCAGCCCTATATACATTTCGGCTATTTGAAAATAAGTGATCTACAAGATCACAGCGTGTCACATTTTAGAAAGATTTTTTATACATTTGAAACCTTTAATGAGTACTTTTGGTACATTAAAGTTTAAGTATACATTTTTATTTGACATTTAGAATTCCGGACTGTTACTGAACAGAGTATTTCTATATTGCAGTATTGATACTTTAAGTAAAAAAAAATATGAGTACTTTTGCTACCACTGCATAATACCGGTAATAGAAATTTGTGTGTGTGTGTGTGTACATGTCTGACCCATGGCTCCTTGTTGTCCTGACAGGTTTCTTTGAGGCTCACGCGCTAGCCAAGGACTACCGTAGCCTGGGCTTCAGGGAGTGCCTGGCAGAGACAGCACGCTACCTGAGCATCATGGAGGGCCGGGACAGCGCTGACCCGCTGCGCGTGCGGCTGGTCTCCCACCTCAGCAACTACGCCTCTCAGCGGGAGGCGCACAACACCGGACTGGGACACTTGGCCTGGGCCTCAGCCTACGGACCTCCCCCCACCCACCTCCACCCACACCCCCTCCTGCTGCAGCACGCGCACCACGCCAGGACCCCCACTACGCCCAGGAGCAGCAACAACAGCCCCCCCAACTCCTCCTCCTCGTCATCGTCGCCCACCTCTTCCTCCTCACCCTCCTCCTCCAGCGAGGCGTCTGGGACGTCCCGGTTGAGTGTGCTCCCCCCCCCCTCGGAGGCCCTCAGGGTCCCTCCCCCCAGTGGCGCCCTGCCCCTCGCCCTGACCATGCCCTGCACCGCCAAGCTCTCGCCGCCTCTGCTCTCCTCCCTCTCCTCTCTCGCCTTCCCGCTGTCCTTTGGCGCGTTCCCCCTGGTCTCGCCGACGGCCATGAGCCCTCTGGGTCCCATCTCCTCCTCCTCCGCCTCGCCGTCCTCCTCCGTGCTGACGAAGCCCTACAGGCCCTGGGGCACGGAGATAGGGGCCTTCTGATGCCGTGCAGGCCCTGGGGCATGGAGATAGGGGCCTTCTGATGCCGTACATGCCCTGGGGCATTGATATAGGGGCCTTCTGATGCCGTACAGGCCCTGGGGCATGGAGATAGGGGCCTTCTGATGCCGTACAGGCCCTGGGGCATGGAGATAGGGGCCTTCTGATGCCCTACAGGCCCTGGGGCATGGATATAGGGGGTTAGGGGCCTTCTGAAACCCCCTGGCAGCTGGACTGAAGGCAACAGCTGAGCCGGAACAGGGGGGCGGCCGCAGGGAGCACTGGACGCCATCAGACGGGGACGGGACTACCTGGCCTGTCGGCTTCTCTACACTGAACAAAGCTAAAAGAGACTTTGGACGAACTTGTTGAAATGCTACACTTCATGTCTTATGTTTTATCGTTTAATTTAATTTAATTGTTTTGTTACATTTAAAACAAAACAAGCAAACAAATTGATAGGTAATATACCCAGAGCAACTCTTTTTTTTGTGTGTGTGGCTAATTAGCAACTACACCACATTTTTCAGCTCAGCAATAAAAAGAGAATGTGATGTAGGGAAATAATATTTTATTTGATAGGGTTTGGGTGCCTAAAGTGGGTATATCTGCCACCCGGTATGCAAGCAGCGCGTCTGTATACATCGAGGGACACTGAATTGTTTTGTGCCGTTCTATATGAATACGAATATTCAATTGGGCTAATGTGCACTGTGTCCAGTATGAGGTGAGATGTCCATATAATGTCGATGTGATGTCGTCGGAGTCACTCTTTCTATGCACCATGTTACGGATAGAACTGTTGATACTAATGTAGAACTTCTGCTCTTGTAGAACAGGGAACAATATATCATGTAACATAACGTAGTTTCTCATTAACTGGATCTGCTGCCTTTGCGGGGATCAGAAACGCAATGGGGAATACTGGATGTGTGCATAATAATGTATCAAGTGTCAATAACTAACTACATCACAGTGGACACCTGGATCCATTCATCTATTTGTAATATTTTTGTACCAATAAACTGAGATTGAAAGAAATGGACTTCCTCCAGTGTGGCTGTCTGTTTCAGTATTTGTGTTGGTTTACTCTCGTGATCCATTCTACACTGATGCTGTTCATTATTGAACACACAATCCCCACTAGATGCTATCTCCAAGTAGACGTGACTATAGGGGTCTATAGGTATCCAACAATCTTTCTCCTCCAGCTGCAGCTTGTGTAGCAATCCATCACCAGGCCATAATGACCTGGCTTAATGAGTCCTGTTATTGACTGAAAGGCAACCCTGCTAACTGTATGCCAGGTAACCCAATCTGTGGGCATTGTTGCCCTCATGAATGCCCAGGAAATCATTAAAGAGCCAGAGGAAATCCTCTACAATGTTCCCCTGACCTCGGTAATGCAGGCCGGACTGAAACGGAGACAATGGTGTGAACAGGATGGGGAGACGGAGGAAGAGCCAGGCAGCTGGACCAATAACTCAGCTGATCAACTGCAGCTGCGGCTTTCAGTTAAAACACTTTTAACCTGCAGGCGCCCCTGTTTTGGGGATTTTTTCCCTCCAATTTTCATACATGAAAATAAAAAAGTCTAAAATAGCAGATACACAAGCTCACAAAGCATGCATAATGATGCATTGTAAGCTTGTAGATTCGCACATTTTGAAACAAGGCATAAGTGAATTATGTTTGGAGAAATTTAGCTGATTTGGATCAAGCATTGAATATATATAATGTAGACACATTTTAGATAAAGCTTTCGGACAACAGTTATTTATTGAGGGACGCTAGCCCCTACAGGTTTAATGTTTGTTTTTAGTTCAATGTTTGTTTTAAAAACGCCATTGACAATGAAGAGAAATTGTTTGTTTTGTCCCTAACAGCTAACACAAACATTAAATCCCATCCCATTAACAATAAAGATAATTTAATATATTAGCGCCCCTCACTTCACACGGGTGTGATTTTGTAATGTATATATGCATAGGCATATATTATATTTTGCACATTTTAAATTTATGTTTACATGTTATGTATGTAGGCCTACTGTATATAATCACCAAGGCATGTGCAAAAATACCTGGCACTAAAAAGTAATTTTGATTGTAATTCTGTAAACGAGAAAGCGACAATACTGACCTTTCTTAATTGCCAGGTTAAAAACACTGATGATAAGTCAAATGTATCATCAAGTCTTCCTTTGGAAAGCCGTAACATCCCTTTGATGCATATTGCTCAAATATACTTGTATTTGGTGCTGCTCAGGAATCAGGAACCAGTGTGTAATACGAAGCATTTGCCTCATGTTTGGTGATACTGTTTGTGATACCAAACCATAGAGAAGCTAGTGCATGAAGCAGTAGAGTACTGTAGGTTTTCATTCCAGCCATTCAATCAGGGACTAATTTAGACCAATTGGAAACCCCTGGGTGCACACACTTCATGGGAACAGATTGAGAATGAGATATGTAGTCTCGATGGGTTGGAATTCTACTCATGCCTGCCCTGACCTGTGTTTAATGCATGGTTTAAAGCCACCCCCCACACCGCTCTGTCTCAGTCTCTGTCTGTCTGTCTGTCTGTCTGTCTGTCTGTCTGTTTCTCCAATGTGCTATGTAAGAAAAAACAGAAGTTACCGCAAAGACATAGTCTTCATACTATAGGAGGGTATGGTAGAAATACATTAGGCAGGCCTGAATGCCTGACACAGTATTTGTGAAACCGTGTCACCTCTCAGTTTAGGAACATGCTACCATCAACTGGAACACAGTAAACTTTTCACCTCACTTCATTCATTGACACAGACTTACTTGAGCCTGGTTCATTTTTCTGAAAGCCACAAATAAATCTTTCACTGCCACCTAGTGGACACATGTCAGACATGTCTGTCCTATGCAGGATGATTCATACAGTACTGGGTTCATTCCAGCAGTGGGGTGCAATAATGTAGCCACCACCTGCCAGGTGTTTAATTACAAACCTAACACTGATTTCACTAGTGAGTGTCCCTCTGCTCCGGTGGACACTGGACAGTCTGCAGTAGGGAGAGAGAGGAAACTAACTTTTCTACATTCCACTTGTATGAAAATCTCCAAAGTGATTGTGACCCGGCAGCCTTTCTGTCACGGTGTGATGTGATGGACCAAATGCAGAACCAAGAGCAGGCAGGCAGGCAGGCAGATAAAGTAGAATGAAGATTTATTCACAACTAGACAGGACATACAAGGGCAGGACACTGTGACAATGACAACAAACTATAATCTGACAAGGGAACACTGAACACTGGGAGGTATAAATAGACACAAAGACTAACTAGACACAGGTGCAACATAACTACAATCAACACATGATTGGCTGACACTAAACAGGTTACAGTGAAATACAATGCAGACTGGTGAGACAAGGCAGGTAACAACAAATGGAGCAGACAAGAAACACTAGGAACACAACTACACAATAAGAGTACACCACAGACAGATATCGTGACACTTTCATCGTTCATCTTGGATGAATGGATCTAATGTAATTTAGTAGACTATACTGGAAGTTCCTATTTGGTGTGCCTGCTTATTTTTCAAGCGTTTAAAGAATAAAAACCATGATAACTTTTTTGAGCTTGCTTGAGCTGATCAATGATAGCCCAGAGTACTAGTAGCAATGTCAGTGTAAGCACACACTCCCATTTTCTGACCGACGCGGCAATCTGCTGCGTGGGTGGAGCTTCATTTACATCCACCAGCTGTCGAAAAACCAGGAAGAGATGCCTGCCACGAGTGGAAAATTGCCGCGCCTAGACCAACCAAATTTTGGTTTGCATAACAGTTCACGCTCTAACCGGCAGTAGGGCAGAGTGCTTCAACATTGGAGAGCCTCCCTGGGGGTGGGGGCTTGGTGCTTACACTGTGTAGTGGCGAGATTTTCACGATTGGCTCTAAGCCAATGGGAGACTAGCCCTATATGGTCAATGGGGCACTATGCCCCACGGTCAATGGGACACTAAACTCCACAGTCAATGGGACACTAAGCCCCACAGTCAATGGGACACTAAGCCCCACGGTCAATGGGACACTAAGCCCTCGAGCTCCCCCACCGCCACCATGACTAGAGACTGCAAACGCGACTACAGAAAGCCCCACTAAGGTACAATGTGCAAGAGAATGGAATGCAAGCTCATATATAATGACTTTCGTCATTTCTTGTTTTATATTAATCTTTTGTGTTGTTCTGGTCCCTGGGGGAGGGGGAATTACATTTACTGCTTCACCCAGCAGATGGCTTAGAAATGCTAAGCTTATTTTGTTACTACACTACAAACTACAGCAGATTGATTTTTCAAGTTAATGTCTTGCTGGCAGTGGCACAAGAAACACACACACACATACACACACACACACACACACACACACACACACACACACACACACACACACACACACACACACACACACACACACACACACACACACACACACACACACACACACACACACATATAATTAATGTTATGACCCATCAGCTGTGTTTACCTGTCAAAATGTCAGCTGAGATCCCTTGTCCTAAGAACAACAGAAACATCATTCTCAGCAACGTGTAGGTAATTGGTTCTCTTTATTTGGCAGTTTACATAATTTTTCCTCATCTTTTGGCACAGAAAAGTATGAGATGGTTGCATGCCATGTTCACAGAATCCCAAACCTTAGAGCCTGATTTATACTTTGTCGTATGGCGGAGTCGTGTGCCGAAAAACAAACAGATCTGCAAGCTTACAACGCGATGCGATGCATTGTGAGCTTGTAGATCTGTTGTTTTCGCCTGCGTGACTCCATTGTACAACGGAGTATGAATAAATAAGCATTAATTCAGCAAAGCTTGTCACAGAGAAATATGTAGGAGAAGAAACACAGGCAGCAGAAGGATGCAGGCAGATCTAGACAGATATCTGTGGTACTGTAATATTAAAAAGTAGTAGTTGCAGTTCAGTGTGCTGAACGTGAAGCATCCTCGCATCCGTCCTCCACTAAAGGCCTCCCTAAAGAGAGACGCGACTGCAATGATGCCTCACCGGGAGTACACGTTCACACACAGCCACACGGACGCACACATCACACTATCAATATTAAAGGTGGGTGAAAACTAGCACATTCCGCTGCCCCGAGACACTGTGTGCGCCGGTATCAGTATCGTGACAGAACATTCAGGAGGGTCATCTCCAAATACTGTGTACAGAACAGAGTCACCGATGCCAGCTAAAGATTGCCTCCATCAGCCAGATGGTACATGGTGTCAGTCTGTCAGAGTGGCGTTTGGTTTGGTCATAAGAAAAAGGAGGGGGGGGGGGGGGGGGAAGGAATCAGCGTGTACAAACAGCTGCGTCCACACTGGGCAAGCACATTCTTTAATCACACAATACAGCACCATTCAAATTCATTATCAAGCCTTAGTCATTAGGACACTGTAAAATACTGTGGGTTTGGCGTCTTACTAGCGGGAGTTTAAAAGCGTGCGTTTGGCCAGAGTGTACATTATGATGTTTGTATGAGGAGATAAGAGGCATTGGGGATGCTTGTGTGTGATATCTCGCGGAGTCTGGAGTCTAGGCTTACACACCGACCATTTTAACGTTCTTCACAAAGACACAGAAACATCGTCATGACATTGCGAGGAAAGGAAACACCGCCAACGTCAGTCTACCAACCGACTCACGACACCGAAAAGGCTTTCACAAGAAAAATAAAAAAATAAAAATGGCTGCAGATTCAAATTTCAGAGAACTGAAAAAAATAAGTCAATGACAAACACGACGTTTGAAATTGTACAGCGAGGGGTATGTTTAGATCACTTTGTATGACACCCCTGTCTGTCTACCATCATTGTGATAGATAGATAGATAGATAGATAGATAGATAGATAGATAGATAGATAGATAGATAGATAGATAGATAGATAGATAGATAGATAGATAGATAGATAGATAGATAGATCGAGCAATAAATAAATTACAAAAAAAGTATTTACAAAATAACCATATCCTCACTATTTACTTCACTATAATCCATTCAAATTCTCAGAGTGGTGTGTGTGTGTGTGTGTGTGTGTGTGTGTGTGTGTGTGTGTGTGTGTGTGTGTGTGTGTGTGTGTGTGCGCGCACGCGCGTGTGTGTGTGTGTGTGTGTGTGTGTGTGTGTGTGTGTGACTGTGTGTGACTGTGTGTGTAACTGTGTGTGTGTGTGTGTGTGTGTGTGTGTGTTTATCTAGCGTCATATCCACCGATAATAAAGATAGAGAATGTGAGTGTAGTCGGGGTGGTGGGGGGCTGTGTGTGTGGTGTGGTGTGGTGTTGTGAGCTGTGGTGTGGTGAGGTCCTCCACCTCCAGGTTTGGGGGTCTGCTCTTGAAATGTGACAGGGGTGGGCTGGGGGCTGGAGGAACGTACTAGATGGACAGTAAGATGGAGGTCAGCGACTGAACGTGGCTCACGCTGTCAGCTCTTCCCTTAACTCTTTGTTCCTACGCACAACCTCGGCGTGTCGCTCCTGTGGAAAGAAAACAGGGTGAACCATTTACTTGATTGACCGCACTGAATTCGACAGCTACGTACGGTCCAATCGAAACACAGAAAGATCTTCTTTTTTCCAGTCTCCATTAAAAAGGATTGATTTTATAAATCCCTATTTTATTCACTCTTCCTATTATCAAGTTCAGGTATAGTGTATACTGTTTTATCTTTCAGTTGTGTTGTTTTATTGTGCCTACAGTATAGGCCCGTTTCATACTGTACTACTGCATTAGAATGTATCTCGTACATTCTAATACAATATAAATGACACTGCCTGTCTTATCTACACATAGACATGAGGCGGGTAGTCGGACCAGATCCTCCCACCGATCCTCATCTGAGCCGATCTGCTTTCACCCTATAGAAAGCCAGTGCGACAGATGTCTTCGGATCGGAAACCACTCACCTTTTCTTGCAGGCGCTCCATCATGGCCGCCAGGTGGGCCTCGCGGTTCTCCTTGATCTGGTCCATCTTCATCAGGAGCCTCTCCTCGGCCATCTTGCTGAAGTTGCTGTTCTCCTCCATGGCCTTCAGCAGGACATCCCTCTCGTGGTCCCTCTTATCGGCCAGGGCCTTCAGCACCTGGGCCTCCTGGCTCTGAAATGAATCGATGGTTTTTAAAGTGAACAACACATTATTTTCAGCGAGCGAGTTAGAATCAAGCCAGATGGACAGGCTAACAGTCGATCAGTCAGGTACTCGGGTTGCAATCAGAGCCGCTCTCTGTCTTGTGGCCTACGCTCACCTTCCTCCTCTCCTCGGCCGCTTCCAGTTTCTTCTGTATGTCCTCCAATGAGATGGCCCTCTTTGGGGGCGAGGCGATGTTGTGGGCTGAGTCTGACACTGGAGACTGAGGCTTCAGGATGACCTCGAAGGACTGGCCAGAGGCTCGCTTGGTGATGGGCTTCACCTCCATGTCTGCAGAGCAAAGAATTTGCAGTCACGTTGTTTATCAAGGAAAGTCAATTTTGTACTGTACTTGTATTGTACTGTATATCAATTTTTGGCATCTGCCACTTGAATTAAGTTGACTTGATTGATTGACTGACATAAAAAAGGGCCTGTCAGCTCAAACCCATAATGCAATGCTTTGTTTTCAAGAGTGTTGCTGTGCACAAATGTCTGTAGATTACAAAATGAAATACAAAACAAACTCTAGGCCTATACCTATTCCATTTATCCCCTTTCCCATTCCAAGTGCATTTTAATGCCAGTGCCGCTATTCCAAAGCCATTTTCAGCAATGGTAATATAATGTTTTCAACAACATCTTGTTGAGCTGGTCATTTTGAAGTGTGGGCACCCCTGGTATACACCATAGTACATGTCGAGAACTGATCTTGTAATCACCGACTATTACATTGTGTACTGTGGTCTCCTGTTGGTTGCAGTGTGGCTGTAGATTCGTTTCACTTGACGGTGAGAAGTGTCACCAGGAAAGTGTAATGGAGGTTCATGTTATCTCTCTCCATGTGACAAATTTGTCTAAAATTATTTCTCAAATCAGTGAAAGATTTTGACTTGATGGATTGCTGATTATATTTTGTTGTGTACATCTTTTGTTCACTTTTGTTTCTTTTGTTAACTAGCCGCCCACCCAGGGAATACAGAGAGAGGGAAACGTGGTTAACTCTGTCACATCAGTGTGTACAGACAATCACCGTCAAATAAATGAACGCAATAAAATAACAAAGTAAGAAATTGAAATAGAAAATATGAGGTAATATGAATATTAGGTTATCTTTTTGCACAGTGTGCACATTTTTGTAATCACCTGGTTGAGCGTCATGGATGAAAGTCATGGTTGTCAGTTGTCAATCCTCAGTGTTCATTTAACCCATTTTGGGCGGGAACCCCTTTTGGTGTTTTAAACATTATGTTATAATTTAGCTATTGAAAAATAGCAGATCTACAAGCTCATAGCGCACCACTGAGTGGCACGCTACGAGCTTGTAATAGGTCTGCTATTTTTACTAGGAGTTAAAGCCTCTGGATTTTATTGTGTGCTTCTTTGAGCTGCATATGAGTCTATCCACAGTGCAAACCACACTGCATTATCCAGAGTGTCAATTGAACTCAATGGACCACTGGTCCATTTTCACTCTCTCCGGAGTTAAATTTAGATTCCGCAGCGCATGCTTTAACAACTGACGCAGAAGAGAGAAAAGGCACTTATGACTTTGCAAGATGACTGGGGCCTCCTCCTCACCTTCAAACTCACAGACCAGCTTGTTGCGTGTCTCTGGGTAAAAGCAGGAGCACAGCAGAGAGAAGACGGACAGCTCCTTCATCTTCTCCTTGTATGCTGAGGATGGGAACAAAGGGACACAAGACAATCTACCATCACGGAGGGTCCTTCATCAATACAGCAGCTTGACTCACTAAATGTCAGATGGTATTGTATAAGACTTCCCGGCTCTCTAGCTGACTCATTTATCACAAAATGCGCTTAGCTGAGGTGCTTCTCAAAAGCATTTGGAATATTGCCAGATCAAAAGAGCATGCGTTCACAAAACACATTCACGGTGTAATTCTGTCATCAACAACACATCAGAATGGAATTTGTTCACGTTTTGCTGGGAATTAATCCATAGACACATTAGACAGACACACTGACTGGACATAGTATTACAGTAGTACAAGATCTTTGCCCTTTTGATTTGGCCATTACTTATTGATAGATTACACTAATACCCAACAACGCTGTTGATCAGGATTGATTGACAAGATCACAAGATATCTCTCTAAAGGGACAGACGAATCAATCGTACCTTAATGGTACTTTAATGGCTGTTATCAGACCAAAGACATTCATCAATTTGTAGAGGTCCATCTGTATAAAAGGGAGCAGAGTGCCTCGCTGCCTGGAGTCATCGTAACCATGAGATCATTTAACCGGTACTTAAACCCATATACTATGTTGACCGGTGTCCCCCAGGGACAATTCTCCTACTTTGTTCCCTCTCTACACCAAATGTATTCTGTGCAAACAATCAATTGCAACGCATGTGACCTGCTAGTTTGGCCCTATGTTTGTCCCAGAATATAGACGCTAAGGTTCACGTGGTTCAGAAGGTAACACTGGCGGCCAACTGGCCTGGCTGCGTGTGTGCCAGAATACTAGGTGTTCTGCTTCCTGTTCAATTCTTAATTGATTTTAGGTCAGCTTGTGACTCCACATGCAGTTGCATATAACAAACACACGCACGCACGCACGCGCGTGCACACACACACACACACACACACACACACACACACACACACACACACACACACACACACACACACACACACACACACACACACACACACCACAACAGATACTTTCATTAGGCCTAACATCGGTTTTTGCTCCATTACATTATCTATAGCTTTAGTTAGCTTATTTGCACTTTCTTACTGTATGTCTCATGAATTCACAAATCACCAATCGGTTCAGTTCTTTCTCTCTTTTGTCTTTTTTTTAATTATTGTATCTGGCCTAGTGTTGCTAGGCCAGATACAATACAAATCCTTGCAGACCAAGGATCAGATGGAGGGATCATATCTCCAAAAAAATGGTCCGGGAATGCCTCGGGATCCCCCAGAATGAAGTTACTAATGTTGCTCTGGAGAGGGAAGCCTGGGGCTCTCTGGTGGAGCTGTTGCCCCCGTGACCCGACTACGGATAAGCTGTTGAAGATGGATGGATGGATGGATAGTGTCGCATGTTAAATCCTTTTGAACAACATTCTGTATAGTCTACTCTACACATACGGCATCACTATTATAATGTGGGAAACAAACAAACACTGAAAGCCCTGCACCCACCACGACGGGTACGTGCGCCATGCTCACAAAGTGTCCGAAAGAGGGACAAAGAGACAAAGAGCGAGGTGGCTCCATCCAGGGATGGCTACAGATTGTCAATACTGATTAGCCTTCTCTGCTGCAATGGCCGAACATGAGAAGCAGGCCCCTTGCTGCAGGGATGGCCTGTCTCCTATATAGCCTGTTATTGCATCCTATACACCTGGTGGTTACCAACCTGCCACGGGAGAAAGCAACAAGACAAGACCCACCATATTGTAATCCACGAGGGCCGACAGGAGCTCACATGTAACATTGATGTAGGCATGCAGTTCCATATGTCCACAGATGATAAATAACCGAAACCTGAGGACTCGATCCGAGCGAGGAAACTAAATAATGAGTCACGTATAGGCTACGGGGGGGGGGGGGGGGGGGGGGGGGCTATATACACCACCGCTATCATAGGCTATATTGGTGACTATAGGCTTAGTATAGGCCTATATAGGTCCAGTATATGTCCTGGACCATATATCAAAATCAGAAAATCCATTCTGCTATACACCTGGATTATGACAAAGATAAAGGGGCTTTTCACATGATTTAATTCCATTCAGTGTGTGATATTATTGTCAAATACATGATAAGGTCTCACTATTCGACTATACACTGTCACCTTATTGTAAGAGACAGAACAGACTGCAGCCACAACCAAATATACTGGTATGGGCATTCTCTCATGAAAGGATTGACGATGATATTAGCCTAATGCAGTGGTTCTCAAAGTGGGGTCCAGGAACTCCCATGCAGGGTTCCGCTATGTGGTTCTAAATTGACCCGTACGAGTCTGTAACTCTAACAGTATACAAACGAACCCAGACGGGTCCATTTGATTCCATTTGTATACTGTCAGATTTAAGGGAGGGTGGGGGGGGGGGGGGTCCTTGAAATGTAAAGGTTCGCAAACCACTAGCCTATAATGCGTTTAAATTGTTTTACAATAATGTACCATTGGGATACAAACCGGCAGAGAAACGTAGACTATGGCTGCATTAATTTCCATTAAAAGAGATTAAAGTCTCCGTGCGAGCCGAGGCGTGTGGGCTGAACGCTTGGCAGAGCAGCATCTAGGGTGGGGTCCGCTCCTTCTGCATTATGATGCTTTGAGCAAGGGCCGCCGCCGTTTTCACACGCAGGTGCAGAGTTAACTTGCATTATAAAACAGGACCGGTCCAAAATCCACCAACATGCAAAATGTAACATTTGAATTTAATTCAAAGCGTTCATTCAATTAATACAAATTTTATTTAATTTGGGTAATTTTACCCTAAATTTAAGTCGGATAATACTAGGCTATATTTTATGCGGCAGCATGAGGAACGACGCTCGGCTATATATTTTTGCATTGGCCAATTCCATTCTCCTAAACCCGAAACGGTACATCTATTTATATTAAATAGATATTAAATAGGAGCCAGAGATCCAATTTCAAATAAAGGGGGAAAAAATCTGCAGGATCGAGGAACATTCATCACAGGGCCGACATCGGTGCCACCGGTATGGTCGGCAGCGCAGTTTCACCCTTCGCTGGAATTGTAATATAATAAGAACGTTCTTTGTATTCTTACCGGTCGCTGTTTTTGCCATGGCTGTTGATGTATCTCTTAGCAGAGGGCTCGGTCGGTAGGTCTGGTCAACGGGACGGTAATGCTGTTTTAAGGCACTGAGTCAGCGAATAAGAGCGGCTTGGGTTCAGATGATGAGAGGAGGAGAGGTGGGACACGGGAGCGGCGCTTTAATTATGTGCGGGAGCGCGCAGAGCAAGCACATCCTCCTCTGTCCCTCTGACGCGCACATTACGCACGAAGATTTGTCAACCTCCACAGTCCACAACCTTCCCTGCACAGCACAAAGATGAGGCTATTGAGAATTATAATTTATAGTTATATAGCCTATACTCATTGTGGATCTGGTAGTAGCCTAGGCCATGAGTGGTATATAGGCTAATAGCTAATGTCTTTACAAACAATAACATATAAAGCTATATGTTCTTCATTGCAGACCACGCCATCAGATTGACTCAATATTGAATAATAAGTCATTTTACAAATAATTGTGCAGGATTATTTTTATACTGTGTTTATCATTGACTATAGTCAGCCATAAGCAAAGTTGTACAGCTATAAGCTAATGTATATTAGATACTGTAATGATATGGTCTTTCTTTTCTTTTTTGCCTTATTATTTTTCCATTGTCCTGTAAAGCACATTTGTGCATTATTCTTGCTCTGTAGAGAACTTTGAGCTGCATTTCATGTCATGAAAGGGGCTACATGTTAGCAAAAAGGGATTCAGTCTATAGATGATATACCCATGCACATGTATTGTGTGTGGATCCAATTTATCAGTTCATAATATAGAAAAGTTAAGTTTCAAAATGTAGGGCTATAAAACGTGGAGAAGACATTGGGAAGGTATACTTCTGAGGCCTATTGGCACTGATCGGTCAAAGTAGTTTGTGAAATTAGAGCTACACAACACACACACACACACACCATGATGCAACATGGTTAGCGTTGTACAATATAGATCTGCTATTTTCACAGAATGTTTGCCTATTATGACCCAGAATAGGCACACTATAGCGATATACCGCTCATGTGGTTAACCTATTGAGTACACACAGAAAATATGTATTTGTACGTCTCTAAATGTTCTGAATTGAAAAGGGTGGACCCTGTTGACAAAGTGTAATCCTTTATCAGTGTCTCGTCCACAGTAACAGTCTTTGTATTGAGTTGTGCTTTCATGTGAAATGTACCCATTCTGCACTTAATAAAAACTTCAATCAATCAAAAAACGTTGACTTCATAATGTTGTTTATTAGCATTTATAGAAGTTCAATAACATTTCCCTTAACAGGCCCACACAAGCAACGCACATTTTGACACAATTTAAACAATTTCATTAATCTCTACAGCAGTGGTTCTCAAAGTGGGGTCCATGGACCCTCATGGCTCCTTGAGGGGGTTCCAAATGGACCCTGCAGCCAGGTCTGTTACTCTGAGAGAGAGTTATGGGGGTCCTTGAAATGAAAAGGTGTGAGAACCACTGAACTAGAGTGTCGCAGCAGTAGTCATGAGTTGTATAAGTCACACGTGGTATAAAAATAGAGGTAGAGTTAAATAGATTTGAATTCATCATCATGCATCTAATGCCCAATTAAAAGGATCTCAGATAAGTTCAGTGACATAATAGTGCAGTAACGTAAGACGTGATATACAAGTCAGATAATAATAATAAATAACACTTTAATGCTGCCTCTGAATCAAACTGTGACAGGGTGAATAGTATAGGAACTGCACAGCTTGTTTACATTCGTTTTGTTTTAGATAGCTGTACAGTGTACACACAAAACAAGCAGAGACTCTATAACCTCCTAAGCCCTACGTTGTTTGTCGTACAACAAAGAGTGGGAAAAACACTGATCTACAAGCTCACAACATATTGCATTGCGACACATTGGGAGTTTATAGATCTGCTATTTTCTCAAATTTTCTGGACATTTTTCACCTATAGTGACATACCCAAGATAGGGCAACCAGGGTTAATGTGGTTGCTGACTGTATAACATAATATTCTGAAGTGAACCTGAGTTATATACATTAGCCCATATATATTATTTGTGATTTTTATATCAGCAGGAATGTGTTTACATTTTTAAGGGATACAGAAGAGTGGGCACCTCAGTTGAATTGGCTATTTCTTTCCTTTATGTAAATAAATTAAGAATTTGTAAAGTAATTAAGTAATGTCAATTAAACATGATTTGAACATGCACGGTACATCATCATCAGACTTAAATTTACCCTTCAACTTCTTGTTTATGCACCTGACTAGCTATTCCAAATATATATATATTTTTTCACATTTAGGAAAGAAATCGCCAATTAAACATTGAGGTTCCCACTCTTAAACAGATTGTGTTACTCAGTGCTTACAAGTGGGGGAAATAAATGCATTATAAAAATGCCATTTAACACAGGAAACGATTACACAAGTAGATCAGTGTAACAAAGACTTGGCAGATGCGCTCAGCTGCTTCTGAATGAGGCGGCTGACCAGGATCTGAGGACGTTGCTGGTAGCTGTTGAGAACCTCGTGAGGGACGTTCAGCTGGTCTCCCTTCAGGCGATCCAGTAATGTCACACACACCACAGCCGCTGCGAGTAATAGCAAGAGAGGAGACAACAGTTCAACGGCACCTGTTTCCTCTAGTCCAGGGCTTCCCAACGATTTCAGAGACAGACTTGCATTAGCTATTTCACGACACGTATAGAGCCTTTTTTAAAGCTGAAAAACAGAGCTTAAATGCTCTCTCGTCTTACCTCGTACACCACTGAGTTTGCACATGGCAGCAAAGACTGAAGACTCCATCTCAATGTTGCAGACTCCAGCTTCAGAGGCTTTGGCCAAGTAGTCTTGTTTGTCCTTCTCAGTGTAGGCGCAGAACGCTCCATCGAGGCGGGCTTGGCCTGTGTAGATAAATGACAAACAAGGGTTCAGCCTCTCTACTAGGGCTGTTAATGCCAAAATGTGGAAGGGCCATAATATACGACGTCATAATCAATGGGCATCGGGGTCAAATCAATATAGCAGTTATTAGTAAAACCTTCATAGAAGTCCATGGTGCACATGGTGTTTCCAATGACCGTGTCAAACTGATTCAGCTCCTCACTGCATTGGAGAAGCTCTTCAGCCAGGGTTTGGTCCAGGTCGGTGCTGCGAACCACTGTCCTCCCCAGGATCACCTGCTCAAACTTGGGCAGGAAGTTGGAGTTCACAGACTGGTTGGTGACCACAACAGTGCCCGCCTCAAGACCTGAAAAACAAAAACTTTCTATGCTGTTTACTCTTGATTACTGTTGATAATGATTATCGTATTTTTATACACTAATCATTCATAATGTGGTTCTGTCAAATTGTGAATCAATGCCATTGATTCACAATGTTATTCTATGGAGAATCTCTATGGAGATTCTATGGAGTTTATGTTTTACACTCTCTTGTATCTCTTTCAAATGAATTACCACAAAATAGTTATCTTTCAATATACAGTATAATAGGTGAATTTAAAATAAATGGACCAAGCTAGATGAGCTCCCTCTTGTGGCATAACTGAGAGAGAACACAGAGAGAGAGACACACGCACAGAAGGAATTTCATAATATGGGTAATCAATGGGAAATGGGGGTCTAGCATAATGTCAAAAATAGCAGCTCATAAGTCAGCTTGTACACCTGCTATTTTAAGAGATTTGGGGCAGAGGGAAAAAAGGAAATTAAGGGCCTCCAATGCTTCCATTTAATTAAGTATAGGGTAGTTAACACCTGATTATATTCTACGTCCAAGTAATGAATTCAGTTTAGTGTTCGCTTCCAGTGAAAACCTGCATAGACTCAGGCCTCCATGGCACAACTGGACACACCACCTGATTTATGGGACACCAGTAACTAGCACGGTGCACTGACAGTTTATTGCTTGCCGTGATGTGCATGCAATAATGTCTCTTGCAGTTTATTGTGTGCATGAGAATCTTTATTTTTATACAAATGTGAAGCTTACCTATTCCACCTGAGGTCCCAATGCGTATGATTACAACATCTGTGCAACGTGCGTGATGAAGGAGCTTTATCAGCTCATGTAGCATTATGGAAATGGATGGGATGCCCATTCCATGCTGGAAGAAACACACAGACAAGTCACAGACAGTTTCCTACAAGCACTTAGAATCTGCCTTGGTGTCCCTTGGAAATTATCAATGTGTACCAGTTATTCTTTAAAGGTAACTAAATTAGTATTATTAGGGGTGATTTCCCCCAAGGACCCAAGAGCTCAGGGGCCCCAGAAGCCTAGTGTCTCTGTGAGATGTTGCAGCTATAACAACTTTGCATTACTTGTTATAT
Source organism: Protomyctophum bolini (assembly GCF_963924005.1). NCBI lineage: Eukaryota > Metazoa > Chordata > Actinopteri > Myctophiformes > Myctophidae > Protomyctophum > Protomyctophum bolini. The sequence continues at coordinate 37,739,531 of NC_137868.1, read as the reverse complement.
AGGGCTTAAGGCCTATTCATAGTCCAGTTTTCGGTGAAGAGGTGACCACCGTTTGGTTATTAAAAAACAGAGAGATGTGTTGTGTGAGCGGTGAGCACCGCGGCGTGACGTCATATTGTAGTTTTCGGTGGTCACCTCCTCACCGAAAACTGGACTATGAATAGGCCTTTAGTCATTCATTCATTCCAATAACAAAGCCCCAAATGTGCTGGTGAAAAATTGAAGGAATAGCCTAAACATTAACTTTGAAGATGTCACAAGATAGAAACCATCCTGATACAGTTATGAGTTTTTTTGTCCATACGTACACTGACAGAAAGCACAGGGCCAATTTTGTACATAGCATAGCGGTCTGTCCCAGCACAAATATTGGGGTACTCAGATTTGGGGTCCTCCAAACCCAGCACACCAGCAACATACTCGATGAATGCTTTCATCCTCCATGGACTTCCCCCAACACACACAAACTGAAAGAAACAGACACAAGCAAGAAACAGAAAGACAAAGAAAGATGGTTCAATTCAGATAACTATATGGGAGGGAGTCTTTATTCCAGTAGAATACAGTAAAAGATGATTACGGTTACAGTACTTTGACATCGCCAAACATAGCTGGTAAGTCGTGAGAGGAGGTTGACAGATTGAAGTGATAAAGTATGTCATCTTTCATGTTGTCCAGGTGTGGGTTGTGTACATGAACCAGACTTAAAGAGAAGGGAAAAAGCAATATCATTTCACCCGCCAAACATAACATGCCCATGACATGATGGATTCATGTGTACATCAGTGGTTCATTCAACTCACTCCAATTGATGTGGTGGCTATATGCAATTTCTGAATTGCCAAAATATAAAATATGTTAATTTTTTTGTGATGCTATAGAAAATGTGCTGCCCCCCCCCCCCAAAGGCCTAGCTGCCCTGACCCCTTATCCATAATCATATACATTGTGGATAATTAGTGTGGACTTAGACTGTTATTCGTCTCAACTGCGTCTGCTACAGTCTCCTCTCCAGACAAGCAGGAAGTAGCCATTGTCTTGATATCTGACACGCCCGATAGTTTTGTAATGTTAAAAATTAACCTGTACCCTACAGATGTGCCACATGATGAGGCAATGAAGCCACAAACAATATAAAAAGTGAAATATCAAAGTTCAATCAAGCCCGCATATACCGGTAACCTAAACCTTGACTTGAAACAAGATGAAACTCACTCACCTACTGCACTTTTGCTTATCATCATTTGAGGCCATTTTCCTGGAAATTAGACCAGGCAGTCAGAGGTTCAGGTTATTATGAAAATCGAAAACGATAACCCGATAAGCTACATGATTGCCATTCATCTTTTTCCATTGATGTCGCTGTCAGCATTGCCATTGGCTCGACTATCGTAGCCTGCTGCCTACATCTAGACTAGATGTCTAAAAGTCTGACTCGATAAATGATCTAGTTTATCGAGTCAGACCTAGTTTCGTTATCTATGAAAGATATGCAAATGTAAAATACATAACGATAGTCTTTCTTGATCCAGATCCAAGGCTACACGCTATCTAAATATAATATAATATATTTTGGACAAAAACCCATGCAGGAGACTAGACGATATTTAAACTGGCTAATAACGCACACAGACGTCATCACCACCGGTATATTAACATGATACACATGCAACAATGGTCATGGTCGCTGAAGGCTACACATTTACCTTGGTAATTGTATATCCTGTGATGACTGATGACGAGAATATAGCTATTCAGTTACGGTAGTTTTCCCTCTGACCGTCCAAATTATTCGCGATCTCCTCTGCTCCCTTTCGGATATGCTGACGTCAGGAGGATGTTACGATGTCACGTAAACTGCTACCCACTCATGCGGTCTGACCGAGTCTGCAGTGAAACTGCACTGGCCAGCAGTGGCCAGAATGTCCACCTCGGGAGCCTCAGCAGGATTCTGAGTGTGTCATTTCATGCCAGGGGTATAGGCAACCTTAGGCACGTGTGCCAACATTGGCAGTTTTGGCACAGGGGAGGAGGGTGATCACTGGCATTCTGGCACACAATTAAAACCTCAGTACTACATGCAGCATAGCATAGGCTATATTCTGCATAACTGTATTTAGGCTACTGACAGCCTATTTTAAAGCAGAAACACACGTAGGCTACATGTCAGAGATTATATATTCTTGCAACCTTTTCAATGCACCTAGGTAGCTTGATGATACATTGTGCAATTTGTAATTAGAAATCCAATGAAATATCAATCACACTAAAAAGGACCCTAGTCCACCCCAAGAGGGAGTCACTACTCACTGCACTGGTGGTAAATATAAAATAATGACATGATAGCACACAGAAAAGGAGGTGCTGTGACCCAACAATTAAGTCCCAGCCACAATGATCACCAGGTTGCAATCAATTAGAATAATCAATCACAAGAATTTTAGAGCAGTGTTGCACATTATCAAATAATAAACCATAACAAGTGATGTCTTGAGTTCATAGATAGGTCTGCATGTATTTATCTGTTTACAAACTAATGCCCAGTGTTCAATGTCCCATATCCTCCTGAACTTTGGCCCATGCCATATAGGTCATTCATATTGTCACCTCATTCTCCCATATCATCATTTTACCCTTAGTCTACTGCCTGTTTACTCCGGGTTGTTCCTCTTATCCTATTAATGTCATGTAACCATCCACGTGCGACGTGCCTAATCATCTCAGCCCTATATTATCCTTTATATTATTTTATCATATTTATATTATGGATTTCCTGACACTAGGTTCAGATTTAATATCTTATATCTTTTTGACTCCTTATTCAGTCTCCATTTTGTCTGCCTCCAGCCACAAACTTGCCATACATGATTTGAGACTACATGTATTTGGCCTTGGCCTAGTGGAAGTGCAGGGAAAGAATGTTTTAGCAGGTCGCATAGCAACGCCAGCCTCTGTGCTTTCCCGGTCTATGGCCATCAATGACTGAACCAAGGAAGATGAACTCTACGTCGCTACGCCATCCTCAACATCAATGCGTTGGACTAATGAGAGACCGCCAACCCTGGTCTTGTCATCCGACATTAATCATCTCCGACTCCAACCAATGAACTTAATATCAACAAATCTGACGTGATCTGCACTATTAATGCCTGGGACATACTGTGAAGAGCAGTTCAGTTCAGTTTCCATCTTGGAGCCATTATTCTAAATTTTATATGATGTAAATTATACTATTATATGAACCGTGTAGCACATTCTCAATGTAAATTGACTTTATACCTATTACCTAATAAAAAAAACTTAAAACCTGAAACTTTTCTCAGAACTTTATTTCATCTGCCTCCAAATCATTTTTTAAGGTCTTTCTATTTTTCATGGTACAATGGCTGTCATTCAAGAGTTAAAGGGCTACTCACTCATTTTTAAGGTAAAGACAGCACAGTATTTGGTCTCCCTGCGGGGTTTATTGAAGTTATATTTATTTAGTCCTTTCTAATTATCATTACAAAATATTTTTTTTATCTATTAGCGTTCACTGGGAAAGAATATATATATATATTTAAAAAAAATATATATATATATTAAAAGATTCAAGATTATTCAAAAATAGCTAGATGTACAAGCTCGTAGCACAGCACTTGGTGCGGCGCTATGAGCTTGTCGACACAGATACATTCCCGTCTGAAATGGGTTAAGTTCAGCATTTTATAATGACCAGTGTAGGCTATTTCTTCTCTGCAGGAAAAGCCATCACTATGGCTTTCCAAAGGAACACTTTTATTTAAAATGCAAAGCAAACACAAACAAACTCAAAATAGAGGGTGCATTACGTGCCCAGTCAAAACCCTTGTAAAACACAAAATGATAAAGAAACACCATAGAATAAAACAAAACAATAATCCTTTTTTTTATTACAAACAAATGTAAAAACATCACACTTCACCACATTTCAACTATATCTTCATGCAATAATCCATCTTTCGTATTCCAAGCTAATAGAACAGCCTCTCTTTCTGGTAAGTTAGCATGCTGAAATAATAGCAATTGTTCTTACATCAATAATGAATAAAGCTGCAGGTGCTCTGGTGGCGCTGTGGTAAAGTACCTCAAAACCACCATGGTACATCCAGCTTTGTTGAACACAATTGGCGTGTTCAGGGAGGGAAGCTGGGTGGGGAGGTTGATATATTTGTGAAGGCACGTACTCCCACGGGCTGGGGCGGTGCCTTTCAACAGACCCTACCAGCAGTGTCTGTGAGCAGAGCGTATTGGGTGGGAGGAAGGCTGATGCCCATAGTTACAGTATATAAACTAGAGGGTGGACTGCCCGGCCCCCACCATTCATTTCAATCCAAGTTGCTAAGTGGTGTTTGAAGGACCTGGAAGAACGCTCTACTTCTGCATTTTCTCGATGTACATCTGCATTTGGACACCATAAGTGGTGTCCAAATGCGAAGTGTAACGAGTGCCCCGTGTTAAACCCCAGCTGTGCAGGGTTTACCCGTGCTACATGCAAAAAGAACGCCCGCCTGCAGTTCCAGCTCTGGCCAGTAGTGGGGCAGCTTCAACATTGGCCAGTCGCTTGGGGGGGGGGCTTGCGTCCTCCGGGTGGGGGCTCTTCACTGGCAGGTGCGTCAGTAGGGTATAGTACCATAATAATGAGCAATATAGTGAAGACCAATCATTTGAAGAAGTTGAAACTGGTAGAAGTGGTCCTTGTCCTAAACAATGTATTGCAGCTTTGACATTTGAACTAAAATTCATTGTTTTTCCTCAGCCAGAGGAGCCCAGGCTCTCTGTAAAGTTGAATAAGAAACAAGACAACCCATTAAAAACAAATTGGTTACTTGTTGGACAGCAATGGCTACCATTAGTTTATTGTTTTAGATGTATTCAACTTACAGCCTTTTCCAATACAACAGGGTGCTTAGGCAAGAACTCTGGTTTCTTGTTGGCCTCAGGACAATTTCCCAGCTCAATCAAAACATCTCTGGTGTAAGATATTCTATGACCTGTTCAAAAGATATTTTACATGGCAATATAAATATATTATCAAAGCCTTCTCAACTTCTTTGACTGGCGAAAATGTTTAATTTGCACTCTTCCTGTAATTGTGTGAAATGTATCATACAAAAGATAACAAAAGTACTACATCTCTATTATCAATATATTGCCATCATTGTTATGTTTTGTTGTAGTACTGTGCCTGGTGAAATGGACAGTTCAAAATGTCTAAATTAGTACAAAAGTACAAAAGCAAATGTATGTCATTTACAAAATCTTCACATAAAAAGTTTGATTTATAACTTTACCCGATTTATCCTTGGTTCCAGGGACAGGTACATGTAAGCACAGCTCATCTTGATTTTGTTTGTCCAGCTGGAGGATCCTACAGAACTGCTCAACCTTCAAAAATATAAACAGAAAACAAAAACCAAAACAGTGTGTTTTGTTAGTGAAAATGTTAGTACAAAACGACTTTCGAATTGGTACTACACATCCAGAAAAACCGGCACCTTGTCATCACTGCTCACAGCCCCATAAGATAACATTCGGAATGTTTGACGCAATGGCTTGTGTTTTCGAAAGCTCTGACCATAGCTTAAGCAGCTGATCGTGTTTTCCTTGTTCTTTCTTTAAGGGACCAAGCCCAAAGGGACTTCTTGATCCCTTATTATTTTATTTGTCCAGATTGTTCTTCCGTTTATTTTGCTGCCAGCAATAGCAGTTCTGGCTGAACCGTCGGTTTTTGCGAAACTTGGCAATATTATGGTAGAGCAGTGGTTTTCAACCAGTGGTCCGGGGACCACCAGTGGTCCTTGAGGGGGTTCCAGGTGGTCCCCAGCACATCCGAACTGGTGAACCTAATCAGGCCAGGAGATGAATACATCAGCCAGGCCCACCCACACGCGTGTAGCGCGCACATTTATTTATTAATTAATTATTGAATTCACATTTTTGAGCCCCTGTGACAGTGTTGTTCCTGAACGCGTTCAATGAATGATCGTTCAGGAACGCGTTCATATTTTGGGTGAACGTGAACGGAATGTACTATATTTCTGCTTAGTGAACGTCATTGTGAACACGTTCATTTCTGGCGTGTGTGAACATCATTTACTCACGTTCAACTTCGTTCAAGAGTGAGTGTTTCCATAGAGCCTTCCAGGCTAAATCCCTGGCACTATACACACCCTAAACATGCCTTAATATCTAGCGGAAAACCCACCAATATGCTCTTATCCGACACAAATGAACTAATCTTTCTCAGCAGTCACTGGAGCGCGCATCTACTGCATGATGATTCACTCATGCACGCAGCAAGCAGACACAGAACACAGACATCTCTCTTCCACAGTGAGTGAAGCGCAGTGTTGCCCGATTTATTCTTCGTCGTACGTGTTCTGTGCTGAAAATAGCCGATGCAAAATAATGGACCCCGATATGAAAAGGGTTGAAAACCACTGTGGTAGAGGGCTATGAAAAACGGTGAGGACTGAGGACGCAAAACCCGCTACACGCTGTCAGCCTGACACTCCATGGACAAATATTGAAGAGAAGTTGAAGAGAAGTTTGTACGCAAGCAGCGATAACAGGCACATTGAACAGGCATAACTCATGCCTCGTCTGTCTGTATGTTTGGGGTACGAACAGCTGCAATACAGCTGGGTGACCTAAAGGCACAGCCTAAAAGAACTACGGTAATTGCTTGGTCCCTCTGCTTGCAGCTATATTTTTTCTATATATATATTTCTTACCTTTCCTGAAAACTATAATCCTGTACCTTTTTTTCTGTAAAACATGTGATGAGACAATTGGTTTCTAGAACATTATCAAAAAAGGGAGTTACCACACCATGTTGATTCCTGTAACGTCTTAATCACATTAAGATCATATCATTATTAACATTCACATGTGAACAGCTATTATGCTTTGCACAATTTAAAGGAAAACACTCACTCACCTGTCGATTTGCCTCTTCAAACACTTGTTTATAGGAGTCAGCATCCCCCATAGGGTCTGAAGAAAGCAAAGTAGAGTGGTGAATTAGTTATACATACATACATTATAGATAGTACTGTACTAGTGTGACTATCAGTCAGAAATACCCATCAGCGAATCAATAGTGTATGCACATTGCACATCATGCATCACTTTTCCAACGGGACACGAACCCCCCCATCTAGACTGAGTGACAATACTTTGAGCAGTATGGAACACTGGAGTTCGGAAGCACTCGTTGGAAATCACTCAATAGCCCTTTGTACCAACAGTTTCTAAACTGCACATAATGCAGCAGACAGCAGGACATTATTGAAAATGAGTGCTTCCAAACACTAATATAATCAACTGCATGTAATTTCTTGACAGAAAGTAGCTCAGAACATGTCTTTGTCTACAGTAGATTTTTATGAAACAAACACTTTGCAGTGAGAAAGAGGATAATAAATAATTTCCATACAGCTGCAATGTTGGTGAGTTTAACATTGTTAAATACAATCAGATAGGACTTTTGTTTATATGCATGTGCTGTCAAGGCCAGGATGTTGTTTTTTTGTCAGTAAGTAGGCGTTCCTGCATAACTTCTGGGTACAATGATGTCACGTGCATAGTTCAATACCAGAACGCTCGCCTCAAAACATTCCGGCAAACTCCAAATGTCTCTACCTGGCATTCCTAAACATAATTGCCTAAACCTGGTTTTATTCCTAACCTTAACCTCAGTAAAAACAGTGCCAAAACCCTATTTCTAAATTTTACCCGAGTAAAACTATGCCTAATCCTAAACTTATTTCTAACTTTATCCTCAGTAAAACAAAAATAACAAATACAACAATACAAAAACCAGCCCATCAAGCGGTCGGCAGGGGGAAAACATAGGGCCAGGGTGTTTTGAGGTGAGCATTCCGGTTACCCTATCAGCTACTGTACCATCACATGTCCATCAAAGCTTGTAGTTATAATATTCCTTTCAGTTTTTATTATCTCCTCTCCTCAACAACTAGCCTGGTAAAACATCCTGGTCATGTGAATTGAATGTGTCATGAAAATGTGAATTCACACAACCAGGATGGCTCTCCTCCATACCAGGAACCACCTTACACTCCAATTCGCTCACAATCCCCATCATTTGCATTTCATGTTGTTGTTGTGTGCATTTCATGTTGTTGTGTGCCTTGTATGTTTGTATTTTAAATGCTGCCAAAGGTTAGAAGAAGAAAGCTGAACCATAAAAACTTCTTACCAAGGGAAGGGACACCGTTACCGCGCCGAAGGGGCCTTGCAGGCTCCAGGTGCTTCTGGAGGATTCTACGGCTGGTCACCTCCATCCTGAAGAAAATTAGGATTTTGACTATTATGTTTCATATCACATGTGATTATTATGGCATGGCACTGATGTGAAACAGTGCTGGCATGGCAGTGCTTTGGTCACCATCAGATAGACAGGACCTATATTTAATTTGAAGTTAGCTTGAAGGTATGTTCTTCAGCAACATGTTTGTGTACCGGGTATATAAAAATACTTTCTCTCAAGAATGTTTCTATTCTGAAATAGTTGGATATGATGGTTACCATTTCGATTATATCAGTATTTGTTAACTTTTAAAACAAAAGGAGTCATGCACAGGATTTGGACATTTTGTATTTATGCGAGAACATCTTTTACATTAGACTCTCGAATCGATTACACTCGACATGAAACTGCAATGATCTACTTTAGCTTTAGATTAGATGCTCGCGTTTGTCTAACAAGTCATTGAAACGTCCGACGAGTGGCAATAATATTAATAACCTGTCGATGTAGGTTTTTATAGACAATAGTACAAGCTCACAGCGCGTCCAAGCGAAACGTGTAAACTTGTAGATTTGTTATTTTCGGAGCGCAACGCCGTCATACGACGAAATACAACGGGTTCACTAATCACTGCTTATCTAGTGCTATATCTTCATCAGTGACAAGTCTACATGATTAATACCAGCAACAAGTAGTACCACAATGTCGCTTGTTAAAACAGAACTGATCTGTCTCAGCTGTAACAGCGCATCAAACTTGTTGTTCAGTTCTTTTTTGGTGGGGGACACAAGCGACACCCTCTCGCGTGATGGAGTCCTGTAAATTAAGCTAACCCCATTAGCAGCCGCCGGTCACGGGTGGCGTGACAATTTATTCTGTTGACACTTTTTGAAGTATGAAAATATCATACTAATCTTCGTAAATCGTAATCAATTTTTTTCTTCTGTGTGTTCCAATCACCTGTATCGATCACCTGGCGCCTCTGGTTGTTCGGTTTGTGTTGTTGATGCTGCAGCGGACGCCGGGCACCACCAGGCAGGCAGGAGGACAGGACAGTCAGGACAGGACAGGCAGCCTCCGGCGTGTTGCTCCACAACTTTATAAATCACATCAGTGCTGAATGGAGCACCTGTGTCATGTCATCTGTCTGAGTCTGCGTCAAGTCCCCAAAAGCATGTGGATCTGAACTCCGGCCGTTGAATTTCAAAATAAATTTTATTTTTTACAATTTATATTAAGTTATATTTTTGTCATCTCATCGTTTTAGCCTATAAACCTATAAAGCCTATAAAAGACGAATCTGCCAGAGCAGTGATATTAGTATTTTTTGCTATCACATTTTATGTCATTTTTGATTGATTGAATAGTTCATTAGACATAAATGTAAAAATAGAAAGACTACAAACACTTATTCCAAAAGGGATAGCAGCAAAAAGGTCTTTGCAGTCTTGTTTCCATTTAGGCCCTATGCAATCAATTCATAGACATGACATTTTATGTAAAGAATTATACAATGTGACATTATTTAGCCTTTATGAATAGTTTGTAATTGTTTATGTATAGCTTTTTGTTTTTCTTTAGCCATTAGGAATAGGCAGAGTTGATAATTTATTTATTTTTGTAGGCAAATGGGACTAACCCTTAGAGTATATATACTCTATGGACTAACCCTTATACTCCAAGGACTAACCTCAGGTCCCTGCTATGCGCAGGACCATGGATTTCCGTATCCGCTCGAGTGACCGGATGTTTAAACTGCAAGGCAAAATGACTCCTGTCCAATGCATAGATATCATATACGTAGAAAGGCTATGATCCAATGTTCTTGATAGACCACTGTGCTCCCCCTAGCGAACTCTACGTCAAATTAATAGGCCTACATTTAAAAACATAACTTCAGGTTGGTGAACTTCAAAATAACACGATTAAGAGCACAGGTATGCGAATGTGACAGTAATTTATTTAAACTGCCCCTTGACTTTAAATGTGTTCTTTCAAAGAACGCAAGATCCAACTGCTATAAATAATAGATTTATCCGGATTGATTGACATTTTTTCTCGTGATAACAGATAATTATAGTACTTTTGTGCCGTTTGTAACACCATAATAGGAATTACATTCCAACCAGAGCCTAATAAGAATGCAAGGATATTTATATTGAAGTTCAGTATTTACAATTCTTTAGCAAATAAATATAACTAAGCCGATTGCTGAGTCATGAGGCCCATTGCCCATCTTCTGTTTCCTTAGTGTGCCGTGAGGCATCTTGATGTACAAGTACACCCCCTGGACATGACACTAGTATATGTTGCAGGGACATACTATAAAATGTATATATAAATATAAAAGGTGATTAAAAAGCCAAGTTTAGTGGACAATTACACAGGGACAATGGTGATCAGATAATTTACTTTAGGTGGGCCTATCATAATCATTGTAATGTAGGCCTGTACATTCATGTGAATACTCACCATTCTCAATTAATCTTAGGAACAAAATAAATAGTACAAGTACCTGCCACACCGTTTTGGTACTTGATATTCTCACTTTTCTACACCATATAGTTTGTGTAAAATACACATTTTAAAGGAATAGTTCAGATCTTTTGAACTTAAGCTGTATGAAATACTTGCCATTAATAGTGGTTGCAACCGTATAAAATCGATTGACCGAGTCTGGGGTGGGAGTTCTGCTCTGGTTTTGGTCAATATTAAGTAGTTCCAGTTCTGTGGGGGGCACTGAGGCCACGCAGTAAAAGTAAATTAATTCACAAAACTAACGTAATTTGTATTGTTTAACTATTTCTGAAATATTAACGCAACTTTGACCCTTCTATCACATGGAACTATTTTTGGGCATAGTGATAGACACAAAAAGCATAGTTCCGTGTAATAGAGGGGTAAAAAACGAACGAAAGTTGCACTAATATTTTAGAAATAGGTCAACAATACAAATGTTAAATTTTGCAGATTAATTTACTTTTAATGCGTGGCCCCTGTGCCCCCCACAAAATGACCAGAACGACTTCAATTTTAACGGGACTCAGGCAATCAATTAATAGAGTTGCAACCACTATATTAATGGAAAGTATTTCATACAGCTTAAGTTAAAAACAAATCTGAAGAAAAGTACAAATGCATGAGCAAACGATGCAGCCGCTATGAGTTTAGATCAGACTTAACTGGATCCTGCGACATCAGAGTCAAGTAATTGTTAAATAATTTGCAAATAATAAATCAGTTGGTTCAACATCAGTCATTTTACCTGGTGGAGGACAATTAATTTAAATTTAAATAAAGATTCTTACAATATCTCAAAGTCATTATTTTTCCTAAAACAGAAGCACTTTTGAATTTGGAGAGAAACCACAAAAAATACTCACTAGACAGTTGCGTAAACTGGAAAATGATCAAACAATACATACAATTAAATTTAAATAAAGATGCATACACAAGTCATTTAATTCAACAGCATGCCATTTATCTGGGTTTTATCACTTATTACATTAACAAAATTATAATTACATAAATGTCCCCGTAAAAGCTGAGGTCATTGAAGAAAGCAACTGAACAATTATGTCATTGTAGAACACTCAAAACAAAACACATTTACTAGTCACACTATGTTGTCTAATCACAATATAACATTTCATGTAGAGCAAAAGGAAAAAAGCCTAAGTGAAGCTTATATTTCAAAATATGGTCATGTTACGTCCGAAACAAGTTAGGACAGGTTACATCATGTGAAAAGCGCTTTCTTTTCAAACAAAAATCAACTGTATTTTCCTTGCACCTATTGGTCTTCCACTCAGTTCTTTAACTGCTGTAAGCGCCTCCTGGCGGGAATCAAAGACCACAGTCGCAGAACCATTTGGCATTCCATTCTTGTCATGTAGTACGGTCACAGATCCAGGGATGACACGATATCCATAACAAAAGTCATAGATTTCATCCATTTTGATTTTCAATGGCATGTTCACTAGCTTCAGACAAGTGGGACCCTCGAACTGGGGTGAAGGCGGTCCAAAGTCTCCATAATTCAATCCGTTACCTCCGTCCTGTGAAGCATATGATCCGCCTGGGTAAGGATCACTCCGTCTATGGATATTAACCTGCAGATCATCGGTGGTCATTCTTAAGTTTCCAACCGCCATGTCACCAGGATAATGGGGTCCATCACTTTTCCTGGAAGAGTACCTCTCCTTCCTTGCCATCGACTCTTGCGCTGCTGGGGGCTCAACACCAAACTCCCGCATCTGAGACAGTGATATGCACTTCAACATGACTACTGACCCAAGAAACCTTTGCCCATCCAAATGCAGAGCACTCATAGCCTCCTCCTCAGATTCAAAGACCACTAAAGCCTCTCCAAGACCAGCACCTTTATGATCCCGCAGCAAAAACACTTTGTCCTCCGTAATATTGAACCCAACAGAACCCATCTCAAAGAAATCCATGATCTCTACTTTACGTACATCAAATGGCATATTACGCACATAGAGACATGCCTTCTCAGAGTCATTAACATTACCTCCTTGACCAGGTCTCCCGGTGTGAGATTCCAGGATGGACATCATCTTCTCGCGTGAAATTGGAGAGATGTGAACATTTTTGTGATTTAACTTTTCATTATGGCGTGTTAAGGCTGAACAGTAGTCCCTCAGACTGTTGAAAAGCACAAAGAGAGAGCTTGTTCTTCTTCCTTGGTCATCAAGTAGGAAGAGTATCTGGTCATCCTCCAGTCTATAACGGAAAAATTCTTTGATGTCACGCTTTTCCACAGCATGCGACAGATTTTCCAACATGACACAAAACTCTTCATTGGATGGAGAGTTGGGTCTGGGGGGCAAAGGAGACCTCGACCGTGTACGAGCTTGTGGTTGCCTTGCACTGTGAGTTGGAGGGCCCAAAGGAGATCTTGACCGGGCTTGTGGATAACTTGGCCTGTGAGTTGGTGGAGCCAAAGGAGATCTTGACTTTGTATGGGGCTGTGGATACCTTCGACTGGAAGTTGGCGAGCTCCCTCTTCTGAACTTGCCGTTACCGTTTTCACCCACTCCAAAGTTACCACCTGCCTCAAGCCAAACTTCTTCTGTTACTGGCCTAATTCTCACAAACCTTGGACCAATGTATTCCCTATCCCTCATCAGGCCATCTCTTGCATCCTGGCTTGTGGCAAATTTGACGAAACCTTCCCCATTGTTATGGCCACGTTGATTTTTCCCAAAGATTATACCCTCAACAGATAAACCATGAAAAAAGTTGCGTACATCATTTTCAGTCACAAAGAAAGGCATTCCCGTCAGAAGCACACACACAGGATCACTGGTTGGTGGAGGCCTCAGCTTCTGGCGTGCCTCATCATGAGAATGGTCTGACTGGCTATGTCCCCTGTTAGGAGTCTGCATGTGGTCATCTTTCCTAGCCTTTCCAAGAACATCCACTAGATGCCGCCTGGACCTTTCCCGGTGTGAACCTTTTTGTTCCAGCTCAGCATTTTTTGTACTTTCCTCAAGTATACTCTGCATTTCTGACTTACTGCTCAGTAGCAAGTTGACTGGGCATCCCTTAATGCAACCCCCCGACCGAACCATTGCCCTTCTTGCATCTTCGTCAGAGGCAAAGATAATGAAAGCCTCCTCTCGTACCCCACCAATAATATGCACCCCACCATCTGGGATTTTGAGGCCTCTGAAGAAATTGCGAATGTCCTCAGAACCTGCTGTGACGCCGAGTCCCTGTAAACGGATGACCACCGCCATTCCGAAGCACAAATAACAGCACCTGCAGATTAGAACAGAGGGGTACAGAATGACATTATTGCCGACAGCATCTCTGGCTCACCTTCAAATTCCTTGACATTCCATCATGACACCACTGAACCATTAGTTTACAGTGTGTGATCATAACATGGCAAACTGGTACACCACTGAAATACTGTAAAATAGGCAATAAGACTGCAGATATCAAAACATTAGGGAAGTATGATAATGAGCATTAACAACCACATAGCTCACTCCCTTGTTCTCTGGGATTTAATAGTCTCCTTGGCAATGCCTCGATTTTTAAGCATATGCAATTTATGGGTTTAACTGAGATTAATAGTGCCATTAGTGTGCAATCTCAGGTACAAACAATGAACAATTCAATTAAAAGTTAAATACAAAAGTCCATGCTCATCTCTTTCATCATTGTGATAGTCTTTCAATGTGATGCTTTGGGTTGCGCCCAAAATGCAGTCAATTATTGGTCCAGAACAGAAAACGTTAACATGGCCATCAACAGGAACACACATAACCAAGAGCAAGTGTTCTCGTTAGGAAGAGCCTGAAAAAACACCCACAGCAAAAATATATATATATATATAATTTCCACAAAAAAAATCACGAGCTTTATAATAAATAAATAAAGGACAACTACCTCTCTTTCATGTAAGTGGCCTGGCCACTTTTGACGAACCAATTTATACACCAGGTCCATACACATTAATGCCCTCTACACACGTTTAGAATTACATTCAATCTTTTAGTGTAGTTGCGATTTCACGAGAAACTGACATCTCTCCAAGGAAGAAGCACCACATTGCAAATATACTTGATGGGATCATGGGAGCCAACCCATGGAGCCAACACACAAAACCACTGTCAACGGCATCACTTGCATCTCAAACACAGAATACAAAGAACCAAGCAAGACATTAGAATCCAGCTCCACTTCCCTGCACTGATCAACCAATAACTCTTACTGCATGCCAGCAGTACCAGAGGCAGTTAATCAGATTAAGTCATATCTCAGTCTTGTGGAATTAAGACAGGTAGCGAATAATGTCGAATACACCACCAGCCATTTAAAACCACAATGGATGCGAATGGTTCAGACTTCAGAATCAGATAATAGAAAACTCACGTTCAGAAGACAACAGCTAAGCTAACGTTAGCCAACAACGATAGCACTCTCTACCTGCATTAGCGTTCTCTAGAGCTTAAATTAGAATCCATAATACAGTGTCGCTTGACAAAAAAAATACATTTACAATTTGGCTTGTATGTTGATTTTTCCCAGCTGACTTTGAAAAAAGACCGCAAGGTGGTCGAAACGTCGTGCCGATGCTGTGTGGCTAAAATAGCATGGAGCATTTTAAAGTGAGCTGCGAGCCTCCCTCTTGTTCTCATGTTATTTGCAAGCGACACCTCCATGGCTTTCCAAGGCCTCTAGCTAGCAGTTAGCGGCTAGCTCGAGAATGAACCGTTCATTCCACAGTGTACCCACAGCTAACGACAAAACGTACTCAAAACTTACTCAAGGGTCTACCACAAGAGACCGTGTATTTCGGAGCCGGAAAGTTAAGTGAAGTGATTTTGTTTGGGATAAAATAGCAATAAAAAGCCAGTATGGTGAATGGGACCCAGAGTGTATTGTCTTGATGTCTTGTCTTCCCTCTCTCTCTCGCTGACTCGCTGACGCTGAAGCAGATTCTTCATTTGGATTTCCGCCGGTAGAATAGCTCCGCCAATTTTAGGAGCATTACCGCCACCTACCATGCTGGAATGTGAAGTGAAGCGCTGAGTGCCGTGGCGAACAGTGATGATTCTTAATTCTGAAGATGACCCTGGCCGCCTGGCGTCGTCTCAATTTTGGCTATGTAAGTATCAGGGGTCACCAGTTAGATTTTCTTCGTATTTTGATCATAGGACCCAGTTACTGAATGTCAAGTTGCCATGGGCTTTCTCCAGAATATGTATGACAATGATTTACTATGAAACTATGGCATATTAGGAGTCCAACTACTGCTGGTGGTTTTCAAATGTTTTATTGAGACTGACAAATGGAACCAAATGGACCATTGAGTTCTAGGCCAGTCAATCTAAGATTTGACCCAAAATAAATGGCAAAAATGTCCACCGCAAGCCAGCATGGCGATGACCCCTGCATTTAATTAAATGATCATTTCATTTCAGATCTAGGCCATTAAATGGGTAAAGGCCTATTCATAGTCTGGATTTTCGGTGGTGAGGTGATGAATAACGCTTGAATAACCCTTAAAGGCCTATTCATAGTCTGGATTTTCGGTGGTAAGGTGACCACCACTCCGGTGGTGAGCTGACCACCGGAGCTGAGATAACGTTGAGCGGTGGTGAGTAAAAACAGAGAGAAGGGCTGAAGTGGTGGTTTGCTCTTCACCGCGGCTCGTGACGTCATGTTGTAGTTCGGTGGTCACCGGTGGTTAGGTGACCACCGAACTACATGACGTCACAAGCCGCGGTGAAGAGCGAACCACCACCCCAGCCCTTCTGTTTTTACTCACCACCACTCAACGTTATTTCAGCTCCAGTGTGAGCAGCTCACCACCGAAAATCCAGAATATGAATGAGCCTCAACAGTACAATAGTGAGTGAGCACTGAGCACACCCAATGATCCAACCCAAATTGGGTAGTCACAGGATAAAATCAGCAATTTACAGTTGCCTCTTAGCAATTTTAGATGTAAATTACTAGTACATATCAATTTCTATGACATTCAGTAACATGTTATTTTAATGAATGTCAATTTTGGTGAATTTGACATTTGATTTGAACTGACAGCATAGAGGGCCAGTGGTGTAAATCAACCAGTGAATGTCAGTTTTCAGCACAAAAATATACCATAACAATTTTTTCAGCTTTTCTCCGGTCCAAAAAAAAAAAGCATTAATTCTCAATTTCATTTCATGCCAAATAAGAATTAAATTCCAATTACAGCTGCTTATGCTCTATGATCAATAACCAGCAACACACATTATAGCAGATAAATATTAAGGATAATGAATAGTAAGAGACTAATGATTTGAAATAAGATATTTAAAACCTGATTTAGCAAGTGATGACAGAAAAGGTTATCTTTGGGTTTTGGTGGTCCCATAAGCCATAATTGTCATATTGGACTTTAAGTCAGCCTATCAATTTACTTGACTGTTTCATCTGCAAAAACACAATTCCAAGTTTCTTATAAAACTCAATGTCTTTACTTTTGACAGTATGCACATCATTCTTAATATTTTAATGTCTTCCCTATTCTAGTTGAGCCATCAAGAAATGGCAGGCCTACTTGTTACAGAGCTATATTATCCATTGTGCTCTTTCTTTGAGGGACTGTCAGTCAAGTGTCATAAAATAAACATTTAGTGTACACAATATAACTATGGGTAGCTAACCAGAACCCAAAAAGAAGCACTTAGCATTCAGAAAACGCATGACATTTTTACTTTGTCATTATGGTGTTTTTATAATGCAATAAAAATGCCTTTTATTTATAATAATCAACTCATCCGCTGTCCAGGGCAATTGCATTATATTGAGGTAAAGAAAAAGATAACTTATAAGTAACACACCAAAATTAATCAGTAGGCTCAACCACTTTAGAGATTTCTTACCTTGATGGGGTAACAAGTCAATTTAAATCTAAATGAATACATGAGTCAGATGTTCAACACTATGTACTTTTATCAAATGCAATTAGATTAGTAAAGAGTACATTAAATGTTTTAACAAACATCTTTCAATAAGATTTGAGCTCAGGTCATCCCCAACATTGAATCGAACAAAAACTAATTTAAAACCAAAACTAAACATTTATGGTAGAGGAAAAAACAAAAACGCACAGGGTGATGAAGCGGTTTCCCAGAATATCATCAAGTCCAAAGTCAACCAGTTTGGGGCATGTTACATGATGTGAAAATGTCTTATTTTCAGTCAAAAAACTATTCCTTCAACATCAACTGTACTTTCCTTGGACCTATTGGTCTTAAATTCAGTTCTCTTATTGCTCTAAGCGCCTCTTCTCGTGACTCAAAATCCACGTTTGCGACTTGCTTCCAGCTCCCTTGGATACGTCTGAGCCCACAGGTCACAGATCCGGGGATCACACAATACCCATAACAAAAGTCATAGATTTCGTCCGTTTGGATTCGCTTCGGCAGGTTCATTATCTTCACACATGTGGGTCCATCGAACTGGGGTGCAGGCGGCCCAAAATCTCCGTTACCTCCGCCCTGTGTAGCATAAGATCCTGTTGCATAAGGATCACCCCCTCTATGGACATCAACCTGTATTGCCCCATTACCATCAGTGGGCATTCTTAAGTTTTGAACCGCCATGTCACCAGGATAATGAGGTCCCTCACTTTTCCTGGCAGAGTACCTCTCCTCTCTTAGTATAGACTCTTGTGCTGCTGTGAGTACAACACCAAACTCCTGCATCTGAGACAGTGCTATGGACTTCAACATGACTTCCGTCCCAAGAAAACTTTGGCCATTCAGAGACTGAGCACTCATAGCTTCTCCCGCAGACCGAAAGACCACTAAAGCCTCTCCAAGACTGGCACCTTTATGATCCCGCAGCAACCACACTTTGTCCTCTGTAATATTGTACCCAAAAAAGAAGTCCGTGATCTCTACCTTATGTACATCAAACGGCATATTACGCAGATAGAGACACACATTCTCAGAATCACAAGGATTGGCTTGTTGTTCCAGAGGCCCCTCGTTCTCGGCATGAGATTCCAGGATGGACATCATATCCTTACGTGAGATTGGGGAGACAGAGACAATTCTGTCATATATTTTTTCATTTTTGCGAGTTAAGGCCACACTGTATTCCCCAAGACTGTCGAAAAGCACAAAGATGCATTTTGATCTCCCTCCTTTGTTAAGTACGAACAGAATCTGGTCATCGTCCAGTCTTGCGTGTTTGAAAAATTGTTTGATGTCACGTTTTTCCACTGAAACATGCAGACTTTTGATGACGACACAAAGATCTTCGTTGGAAGAAGAGTTGGGACTGTGGGCCAAAGGAGATCTTGACCTTGTACGGACTTGTTTATATCCTGGAATGTGAGTAGGTGGGGCCAAAGGAGATCTTGACCTTGTAAGGGGTTGTGGATACCGGCTTGGACTGTGAGTTGGCAGGGCTAAAGGAGATCTTGACCTTGGACTGCGAGTTGGCAGGGCCAAAGGAGATCTTGACCTTGGACTGTGAGTCGGCGATCTCCCTCTTCCAAACTTGCCATTACCATGTACACCCACTTCCAAACTTCCACCTGACTGAAGCCACTTTTCTTGACGTGATGGCTGAACATTCACATACCTTGGACCAATGTATTGCTTATCTCTCATCAGGCCACCTCTTGCATCCTCTCTAGTGGCAAATTTGACTAGACCATACCCATTGTTTTGGCCCCATTGGAATTTTTTTAAGATGATGTCCTCGACAAGTAGCCCATGAAAGAAGTCACGGACATCCTGTTCAGTCACTTCGAAAGGCATCCCCTTTAGAAACACGTACACATCATCATCAGTGGTTGATGGAGACCTCAGATTCTGGCGTGCCTTATCATGAGAATGACCTGGTTGTCTACCTCCTCTATTAGACAGCATGTTGTCAGCTCTCCTATCCCCTCCAAAAACATCCTCTTCATGCCACCCGGACGTTTCCCTGGGTGACCCCTTTAGTTCCAGCTCTGCAGTTTTTGTACTTTCCTCAAGTATACTCTGCATTTCTGACTTACTGCTCAGTAGCAAGTTGACTGGGCATCCCTTAATGCAACCCCCCGACCGAACCATTGCCCTTCTTGCATCTTCATCAGAGGCAAAGATAATGAAAGCCTCCTCTCGTACCCCACCAATAATATGCACCCCACCATCTGGGATTTTGAGGCCTCTGAAGAAAGCGCGAATGTCCTCAGAACCAGCTGTGACGCCGAGTCCCTGTAAACGGATGACCACCGCCATGCCAAAGCACAAATAACAGCACCTGCAGAACAGAGGGGTACAGAATGACATTATTGCCGACAGCATCTCTAGCTCACCTTAAAATTCCTTGGCATACCAACATGATGCCACTGGACCCATAAGTCAATCACTGGCCCAAAAACACTAATATGGCCATAACAGACACCTACGAGAACATCCAGAAAAACATCTCCCCCAAACATGCTGTATGGCTGTAATGGGCAACACATGATTCCCATTTTAAAATGTATTTAAATAAAGCTACTGTACTGTGGTGGAAACAAAGCTACTGTACTGTGGTGTACACATGTTCAGGGCGCACCGGTTCAATTTATGCGAACATTTATAAGACCATGCACACAAAATACTGAGGACAAAATTTCTGACATCCTGCTTTTGACTCAGCCTGCTAAACACCCATGACACTTTAGGGGTGCGTATATATTTTCTACGTCCGAGCATAGACATGGTAACGCCCGCCTGTCTCTGATTGGCCTACGACACTGCCGGCCTTACAAGAGTTTCCTCCGAGGTGGAAGATACATGCTAGTCTGCCACGAGGTTACTCCATGGTGGGAAATAAATAAATACAATACAATAAATACAAGTACGATATAATACAAGAGAATGACAGCTTGGCACACGCAGCAGTAAGCTTTATTTTTGTAGAAGAGGCAAATTAATGTTGTTTATGCCGTTGGCCTCTTTATTGGTATACATGTGTAAACTTGAAACGTTATTGTACTTTTACTGTAAAAAGTACTCTTCCCTTGATCTTTATCTTTTTTAGTAAAGTATTAGTTTAATTGGATTAATACACGATCATCAACACTAACACTTTAGAACACAGCCAAATCAAATACATACATGTTCAATCAATTATTCAATCAAAGCAAACGGCACAAACAATGCCTCTTCTACAAGTTACTGTCGTGCATGCCAAGCTGCCATTCTCTTGTACTTTTATTATTCTTATTTACTATTATTTCCCACCACGGAGTAACCTCGCGTCTCGGAGGACAGTCTGGTGAGACCATGGGGGAAAGACAGCAGTGTCGGTAGGCCAATCAGAGGCAGAGGCGGTACCATGTCTATGCTTGGACGTAGAATAGATATAGGCTTTAGGGCGGCAGTGGCTCAGGGGTAGTGACCGGATAGGACACAGCAAGGTCCCCAGAGTTAGTGTCAAAGTGTCCTTGAGCAAGACTGAAACCTTAATTGCTCCCGATGTGCAGGTTGGTGCCTTGCATGGTTTTCTCCAGCATGTGTGTGTGATGAATGTAATGCACAATCTCCGTAAAAGCGCTATATAAATGCACCATTTACACTTTCTTTAACTGTTGCAGTCCCACCTGTGACTGACTGTTAACAAAGCAAACCACTTTTCATTTAAGAATCCAGCTCCACACTACTTCCCCTGACAAACCAACAACCATTACTGCAGGCCAGCATTACTAGTGGCACAGAAGCTCAGGTCCATAATGGCACAGTTAAAATACAATACTGCTGTGCTGTCAGATTAATCATCAACAAAATAAAGGGAGGGGTCTCTTCACGGATCCGTCATAGCAATGTACACACGACAACACACTCGCCTCTTTTTTGCAAAACAACATGGCTGCAGCCGTTTTATCCTGTCACTGTTAACACAGTGTGCTTAAAGGTACAATACATATTACAACATATTACAACGACCAATGGATATACTGGCAAGCCAGCTAGCTGACAACCAGTACTCGCATAATTAAAAACAAATACACAATTGACCCCAACCAACAGTCAAAACTCTGCAAAACCAACTTTACGTCAACAATAGTGTACAAAAACGATTATGGGTTCGTACTCGTAGTTACGTCATTTCACACTCACAACTGTACATTCAACACGCCCCAAAAATAGAGCTACAAGGCAAGCTCACAACGCGTTGCAGACGACTTGCAGTAGCTTGTAGGTCGGTCACTTTCGGAGCAAGACACCGTGGTACGTAGACGTACAACCAACTGTCTACTCTTGTTCATGGTAATGCAAATGGTAATGCTAATCGACACAATTTGACGCCCTTTTTCAGTTGAAAATGCGTGGATGACATCATGACAATATACACACAAATATTTTGCACCACTTATATCTTCGTTCACTAGTACCTACGCTAGCTCGGCTAACGTTAGCCTCCGGCTCCAAGGCCTGGCTTCAGCTTCTCGTTAGCAGCTAGCCTAGCTCAGCTGTGCCGAGCTGTGTAAAACAAACACAAAAACAGCCTGTAGTTAAACCACGCTAAACTCAGATAACGTCACACTTACACAAAAATGACTACCAAGGCAGAACTCTCACTTAGCCCAAATCAGTCAGTTCTTTAAGGTGAATCTGTTCCCGACGTGTGTATCTTCAGCCGTCGAGTCAAGTGAAGAGAAAAGACGAAAGCTTGCTAAGGCGGAAGTGAAACTGAAGGGTGTGTTCGTTTTCTGAACGGGAATGCGGGCGGCGTTTGCATGGGGGTTGTCGTATGGGGCGATAAGTAAGCCTGGGACCGAGGCTACGTATGGGGCGGGTGCTTCTTGTCCAAATGTTTTATTCGACAATATACAAAATGCAAACAGCACAAGGTACAGCCACGCATTTTGGTCCAAAAGGATTTCAGAAGAAAGAAAGAAAGAAAGTCTTGTTTCCATTCGGGTCCCATCACTTCCTGTCACTTTCCTGTCGTTGTCAGTGCTCTCCAACGACCAGGAGATGGCGCCTTTGATGCAGGTTTGAGTTAAATGTCATTGGGGAAACACTCCTTGTGAAGACCAGAATTATATTGATTGTGTGTGTGTGTGTGTGTGTGTGTGTGTGTGTGTGTGTGTGTGTGTGTGTGTGTGTGTGTGTGTGTGTGTGTGTGTGTGTGTGTGTGTGTGTGTGTGTGTAAATAACACACATTAAAATTGTCAATGAATTTTTTTTATGGATCATTGTAAATTCAGGGGTTGAAAGTTGTGGTACCATTAACATTAACCTATATAGGCAACATTTTTAAATGTTCATTATGCTTTGCCTTTAACTTTCTTTCATGCCTGAAGAAGGTCAGTAGACCGAAAGCTTGCTAAATAAATACATTGATTGTGCGCAGATCTGAGTGTGCAGAGCTTCCCTTTATTTTTCTCATGTTCCCTTTAAACATTTCTTTAAAATGAGCATAGAAAAATTTATATTTATCGCCGGTTACCGTCAGTGAAATGGCTTTATTGGCAGAAATGTACAGTGAAACACACTTCCAAAGGGATCACCACATTCTTTTCCATGTTTCCATTCAGGTCCTGATATACTTTAATATCAGCTTGCACTGAAATTTGTCTTGCGACATAGCAGCCTTGTATGCAACAAATATTACACACACATTTGACAACACAAAGACCAGAAAAGAAAACAAAATTACATAAAAACATAAAGACAAGAGCAATGTCCACAGCTGTCTAGTCCTGACCAAAATCCTGATTAAGCCTCAAAGTCGAGTAGTCGACTGATGGACAAATGGCCACTTCAGTCTTGCATGACCCATTACTTATTACTTATGCATAAACTTATTTGCCAATTTTCACTATTTTGAAAAACAATTTAAAATAGTTCAACTAGCCAATCTACATCGACACGTTGTGATCTTGTATATAGGCTAATTGAACTATTTTAGATGTTTTCAAAATAGTAAAATATGGATCATGATGAATACAGGGGTTGAAAGGAGGAGTACCATTAAAAACCTATAGGCCTAAGGCAAAAAAATAACAAATTAGAATTATGCTTTAAGAAGCATGTAATGTGTCAAAACTAGGGGTTTTTCATGATTCTGAATCCATTCCAAGCATTAGTTTTGCACGAAAAACACTCATTGGGCTAAATTAGGCGATAGCCACTTGCCCAAATGTGCCCAAATGGAGATGTGCTGACCTCATCACATCGTCCCCTCTCCCCTCCCTATATTATTATTTTTTCTAACCGTTTTCATGATGTTTTCTTTCTTTCTTTCTTAATTTCTTTCTTTTAGTTTTTTGTGTATATTTGTAAATGTTCTGATGAATTGAAAATAGAGGACCCTGATGAAGACAAGTCTTTGTGCTTTTTCTGGTTTTATCATCTTAGTTTTGTATTGACCTGTAGGCCTATTTTCCTCCAAACTTCTTGAATCTTGAATGTTGTTCATAACACTACATTTAACTCAACCCCAAGAGCAAGGCCTCCATCTGCTGGCCGTTGGAGTTCACTGACCACAGCAAACTGAGAGACTTTAGGATTGTTCACTCTCTAAAGATATGGTTTATAACTCTGTCATACCTAGTGTACCTGCGGTGGGTATGTGTATCATAATCTCATAATCGGTGTCTCATAAACTGCCTGCAGTCATAATATAATGATACCATTGTGGATTAGTGGTTGTATTCTTCATGGTACTGCTCCAATATTCACTTCGGCTGCTCACTCTCAACTTGTTGCTCAAGCCACTAAACACATAATTTCTTTATTATCATTTAAAACCATGAACGACAACATACTATAGTAGCCTATGTTGTCGAAAAGCATGATTTTCATATTACGTTATTGTCAAAAACGAATGTATGTAATCTATGTATAACCAACTAAATGTATTCAAGCTTTGTTGTTCTGTGTGGGGAGGATTCCAGAACCCCTGGGGCTAAACCACTAGGCTACCTCCTTCTGGAGGGGGTAGGGATTGGCCAGGAATCTGGATAATATCTTCTTCTCGTCTGTCATCACCTCCACACACTGTCTTTTTTTCAACAGCCTGGCCCCTTTTCCACCAAACTAACTAAATTCTTGGAACCTTGGTGATTTCACGGAACCACCAGTCATTTTTTGGTTCCATTTAGGGTTCTGAACCAATTCATTTTCAGTGGAAACACACTGAACTGCTTCAATATTAGGCAGGAAAAAAGAACCAAACTGGTTCAACCCTGGTGGAGAAGGGGCCTCTGTTCAGTCTCTGTCCAGTGTCCCTAACACTGCAAACTGCAAACGGGGCACTGACTACTACAAACTGGTACGTCACATCCCATTGCACACATTGAAGGTCAAGGACCTGAGCTTCCTCAGGAAGGACAGCTTGCTTGCCTAACGGTTAGGCCTAACCCATACTGTGTAGACTAGAGGGCATAGTCAGCATAGTCAATCCAGTCCAGTTCAGTTCCTTGTTCAAGTGAACACTCAAATACTTGTAGGTGTCCATGATCTCCACTGCTCCCCTTGGATGGTGCTGGGAGCTGAGAGCGACCAGGAATGTCATGGAAGTCGCCCCTAATATTAATGGTTATGGATCATTTTATTTTTAATACATAGAAATTAATAAAGTTATAAAATGTGCTTCATTGTTTTTGTGGACTTAAAATAATTGTTTAATTTGATGGGCTTGCTGCCCTGGAATTTGACCTTTGAGCACTCAAAAACACCAAAGGCCAAGTGGACAAGTTGTGAAATTCCAGGCCTGCATAGCTGACTTCACCACCACTAATAACTATAATCATGGTGGCTAAGAAATCCTAATTCATTCTCTCACTGAAATTTCAGAGAAAACCAACATAGCAAGATGCTCATTGTCAACATATATAGACTATAAACATGTGCAAACTATTATGGGCACAGGACTGTGACAACCAGAATAAGCCCTGATGGTGTGCATGAGTTTGGCAGCAGGTGTAGGATGCAAAGAGCTTAACATCGGGTCCCAGGGCTCCGAACTCAAACGGCACTGCCACTAGGGTGTGAAAGGATACAGTTGCATCAGCAGTTCAGAATTCTAGAGACCGGTGTAACCGTCCACACGCACACACACACACACACACACACACACACACACACACACACACACACACACACACACACACACACAGTCACACACTCACACACACACACACACACACACACACACACACACACACACACACACAGCAGAAGTGAACTTGTATTGCTTCGCCATCACAATATAGAGGTCATCCACGATTCTTTGTCAAAAGTACTTGTAGTCCTTAGGCAAGGATAAGGTGTTGGACAGGCAGCAGAAGACCAGCCAATGTGTACTGCATGGATCCCTGCATGCACAGACGGCTGTAATAATATGAAGGGTTAATTATGATATAGAACAAATTATGATATATATTATGATAAGGGTTAATTATGATATTGCATGCATTTAATATAAACATGGGAACTGTATGGCTCCAATGTGGATCTCGGACTTCTTGTGACCAACCTGACATTAATCATCTTGTCAGCTGTATATTGGCTAGATCAGATCCTTATTGAATTCTATTATTATTATTATTATTATTATTATTATTATTAAATAAATGTTATAATATTTCAAAAAGTATAAAATATGCTGGGACATTTTAACGTAATATTTGCAGAGATACTTCTACATAATATTACCGCCTCTACTTCCACCTATTGGGGCACAGAAGGTCAGGTTGGTTGTTAAGTCACCTTCATACCATCTTTTATATATATTTACTGTTAGCCTACTACTTCTCTGTTCTCTAATTAATAAAAGGTTAATAAATGTTGGTCTGCCCGTCCGTCCGTCCATCCATCTATTATTTATGTATCTAAAATGTTTTAGTGCTGATTGTATATAATAATAATAATAGTTATAGTTATATTATAAAATATATTGCACTTTACATCTGAAACAAATCTCAATGTGCTATCACAATATCAATCATAATCAACTAGAGCAAAAATGTTCAGCTTAATGTTCAAGTTATTTCAGAAATCTGATTTAGTAATTGCTGTGTTAATTTAGACAACACATTGCATTGACAGGCTTTCTTGCAGTCACACTGTCGTTTACTATTTGGTCAATTTCAACATTCCCAAAGGTTTTAGATAGATAGATGTTCTGTTTTAATCTTGTTTTGTTTTTAATCTCACTGTATGTAAATCAATTGTGAGTTATAATCTCTGTGAGAAGTGCTATGTAAATAAAATGTACTTACATATTTACACTCATGATTCACTCACTGACTCATGGGCCAAACGCAAAGTGAAATTGCAGAGAGCATATGTGTATCCTACATTCTCAATCAGTTTTACAGTACAGTAGACTATATGTGCTGTGCCAACAGCCTACTGTAACTTGTCTAATCTTCGAGGAGCTGCACAGTTCAAAAGCAAAGTGGTATAATATAATATTGAACACCGTTTAGCGTTGGCGCCAGGTATGTTGTTGCCATCCCCACTCATCATGTGATGCTGAAGTAGTGCATAGCAGCAGCAAGAGTTGTACTGCTGTCTGGGGGGAGTTCTATAAAGTTAATATGCAATAATAAAAGTTATAGCAAGGAACCTCGCCGGCGCATGAAGTGTAAAGTCAACATATAACGACACACAGTGGGATGCAAACTCTTGCTAAGTTGCTGCATGTATGTATTATTATATTGGAGTCCTGAACTGGCTGCCATCATTGAGCTGTGGGTTAGCTTTAGCTTTGCAACATTGGAGCAGCAGCTGGCTCAGCCTGGCTGAAGCAGTGAGCCGAGGACCTTTTCTCCACATTCAAGCCCGTATGGATCACTTGACGTCGGCATATACATTGCTTGATGTGTTCCAGCGGGCCGATTGATGGTGGCATTGAAGATGGGGGAGCCTTATTATGACCGAAAGCACCTAGTAAAGTGAGTATCTGTCGATCGATCGTTTTGTTTTGCTATATTTTAAGTACCCCCCCCCCCCACACACACACACACACACACACACTGCCTAAGCATGCTAGCTGGCTAAGCCGGGTGTATGGTGATGGTACAGGGGTCCTTTGTGAAATCCTCCCGCCTTGTCCGTGAAATTGGCAGAAAGTAAAAGCCATCCAAGAAGCAACAGCAGTTATCATAACTGCAAGACAAGTGCAAATGAACCAATCCTGCAATGAAACTAACATTAGCCACACAGCTAGCTCACACTGCCGTGCCGGATGCTAGCAGGGTAATGCTAAGTAGTGGGCTAGTGGCTAATATAATATACTCTTCCTCACGAGTCACGCCAGCCTTTCGTTCGATACAGAACGACGCATTTTCTGAAGTAAAAACGATAAATGTTCAAAAGAATAAAGCTCGCGTCTTCCGTCATGTTTGTCCAGCGAAAGGCTCGAGCCTCGTACGTCAATGTTTATTAGCAAAGGCAGTCTTGGGATCGTCTGAAACGACTCCGATGCTGTTCACCTCAGTAAACATCATAATTAATGTTCATGATTCTCACCTGTCGAAGGCATTATGCAATATTTATTATGATGACCATCTCCCCTTTAATTAAAACGGGATGAAATGTATCTCTGAACGTGGATACAGATTATTATGAAATATGATCGATGAGGTACATCATCGAGGTATTCTATTCTTGTTTGGCCAATAATAATCATGGAATAATTAGGCTCCTTGTCAAAACCGCCTATAGTATAGTATAACAACCACAATGAATGGTTGAATTCCCCCACCCCAAATATGAGGTCGAGGTGTCCGTTTAACCAAAACGATGTGACCCAAAACACGAAATCCGCATAATATCCACAATATTTCATGTTAATATTTAAGCATGTACAATATTGTGTACATGTGTGCAACGCACACGATCAGTAAAATCAGTAAAAATCCAGGTACTGGACACTAGCACAAAAAAGGAAATTCACTTCTCGTATTTAAAGATGGCCTTTGGCTGTTGCCTGTTAACGTCACTAACATTAGTTAGCTAGTTAGCTTAGCTGATCTGATCTGCAATAACCAAACCATTTTAACATTGTTAATCCAAATAATCAGATCTTAAATGCCCGACAACTGCAGGAAGACTCTTTGGGCTGCATCTAGCCAATCCTTGTTAAAAATGCACTCTCAAAAACAGTGAGGTTTACTGGAACATTTAAGCGTGTTGTTATTAGCAAGTAGTATCAGTCGACTTTTAAAAGGCCTCGCTCGTCTTCTTCGCTAGCTCTTCGGGAACACGGGGCCATGCTGTGAAGAACAGCTTCCCTATTTATTTATTTTATTTAAATTCCGTCACTTTGTTTTGGTTTCTTTGATTAGTGTGCAGTTGTTGGCTGTTTCAAGTCAACCAGTTATTTAAAAAAGAGCCTTTGTTCAGAATCAGATCACCACCAGACTGTCTGCCTGGTCACCCAGTCTCTGAGTGCCGATGATGGCATCTGTTGTTCTCTTCTCGGCAGTTTCCCTGGCTGCATGCATCCATGTTTCTATTCCACTTAGTGGAGCACTATATAGGACAGGTTGTCGAGTACAACCTAAATTATCTTGGAAGTAAAGGATTCATTTCAGGTCCTCATTCTCATTTTCTGTAATATGTAATGAAAATGTAGGATTATTAACAAGCATGGTGTGTGTGTGTGTTGGGGGTGTAGCTTTAAGTCCAATCAGGAGGTGCAGTGGCTTTCTCTGCCTCATTGAAACAATAGATAACACTGTCTGTGTAGTAGGCTCAAGAGAAGACACCACCCAACAGTTGGAGGCATGACACATGTGTTTTCTTATGGGCTGACCCTTGGACTGATAGTACACACACACACACACACACACACACACACACACAATGCAAACGGATTCTAATCAGAGTAGGCAATTAACTATAATAAATACTGCTACTACCACCGCACAGACCATACTAAGCAGTAGCAGTACCTGTATCTATTGCCTGTCTTTGCGTTTTGGGATTGACCCTGCACCATCATTAATATTCTCAAAGATTTGCTCCTTCAGACCTTCACCTGGCTCTAACATTGTGTCATTTTGTAAAATAAATAAAAAAGATTGTGTCACAATAGTGACTTACCCCACACTGTAATAAATAGTTAGTTACAACTGTATTTTTAGCTTTCATTCAAGCTTTGGCATGCCATTTCTGACTGTATAGCTGCTGACATGACCCAGTCTCATTTGATTCTCTTTCTTTCTTTTAGGTGTGTCATCAGTTTGGAGGGCTCACTTCTCTGAATTGGATTGTATTCGGTCAGCAGCCTCTACGACCCTTCTAACTATAGACGTGTCGTGCAATGGACGCTGTAATCAAGTCAGAGCTCAGGTATATACATATACATAGTCATACACACACACACAAACACACACACACACACACTGATCTTGAGAATCACAATTTTAGCCTTTGATTCTATTATGTAGGCCAAGGTCTTGCATAGCTCCATCCATTGTAAGACTTTACTATTTCAGTCACATCGTCTATATTTAGTCTTCATTCCTAGTGGTGAATTCCCATGCGTGTTTTTTTCTATTTTTTTTTTAACTTTCTGCCTATGAAGTGGCAGAGCCTGGCTGACCAGTATCGGCTCCATTTTGAATGCACGTTATATTACACATATGAACATACCAGTACTCTTTAAAATGAGTTAGTCCAGTGAATGCTGTACATGAAATGTTTGCACATCCAAACTAATGCAATTTACAGATAGTCCGACCATAAAAATAAAAAATAAAAAAGCCTAGTGACAACTGTGCACCTAAAAATCTGAAAGAAAGATGCCCAGCAAATGGTTGCAAAAGGCTCTCGTTGGGTCAACAGATATACGGTACTACGGAATTGTTGCACCTCAGACTATACAATCTGTTCGGAGATGCGAATCCATCCACCCACAGAACTGGGTGGGTGGATCACTAGTACAAAATGACATCACTGAGCAGTGGTGATAAGCGGTGTTCACCTCTCAGCAAACTTGCTGTTTTTACTCTCAACCCACCCACCCCTCCAATGGCGCGTTCGGAACCACAGGGGGGCGGGGTCAACCCTCAAAGTGTATGATGATGTCTTATCAATAAGACATTATCCACAATACGTGGATTGGTGGAGAGTTTGGTGGATGGATTAATTTGCAACATGTCTTTACACCCAGTAAATTAAGCCTAAAAATTTAGTTTTTGTTTATTTTTGCAAAGCTTTACACTCAGGAAGAGCCTTATGAATGCTCTAATTAATCTCTATTTTGTCTTCCTATGTTCCTCTTCAATACCGGCAGAGAGGAGGGGAGTAGTACCTCGGTAAGTTCACAAAAATGCATGGCCCTTAACCCATTTGGCCTGACGTCGAAATTAAAATAATTCTTCTAAATTCTGTCAGTTTTATTAAAAACCCATGTTTCTATGTCGGTTGTTCTCAAACATATTCATGTCAAGGAACCCCAAATATATATGACATTTGCCGCCGACCCCCATCTGAAAATATGTTGTTCCAGGGACCCTCTCAGTAGCACAGATTTGAGTTAAAAACTCGCTCTGAAAGAACATATATTCAAAGATTTCAGGCACATTTTCACGATTTTTCAAATAGCAGATCTACAAGCTCATATGAGCTTGTAGATCTGCTATTTTTCAATAGCTAAATGCCTAAATTATAACATGTTTAAAACACCAAAAGGGGTT
Organism: Protomyctophum bolini; assembly: GCF_963924005.1. Classification (NCBI taxonomy): domain Eukaryota; kingdom Metazoa; phylum Chordata; class Actinopteri; order Myctophiformes; family Myctophidae; genus Protomyctophum; species Protomyctophum bolini. The sequence goes on along the minus strand of NC_137868.1, from coordinate 37,708,059 downwards.
CCCGCCCAAAATGGGTTAATGCTTTTACCTGGGCTTCTTTCTGCTTATATTGTACAAAGTCACCCTTTTGTATTAACCATTGGCTTAGGCCTTAGTGACATGTTATGGCTGAAATGAACAAAAAATGTAATTGCTACTGAAAAGTAAAACATCCATATCTTTTAGTTAACAGTTTTGGTAATGTTTCTATGTCTATGTTGTAGGTAACGGTTGAAGGCCTCACCAAGGCAGCTCTAACGAGAAGCCTTACTCCCAGAGTCATGCTGTCCAGCCATCTCTTGCCTAAAGGGACCAAGATGAAGGTGAACCTTGAGGAGCAGGGTCGTCAGAAAGTGTCCTTCAGCTTCGCTCCGACAAAGAAGCCGCTGCAGAGCTTGTTCTTCGTCCCCCCCAGCCCCGAAAAGTCTCCAATTGATCTCCCTTCTGCCTTGCCAGCTGCAACCTCAGCCCCTGAAGCCCCAGAAGTGCAAAGTGTGGAAAAAATGAGTGAGCAAAAGAAGTCAACCTCACCAATATCAAAGTTGACCGCAGAGGTTCAGTTGCCTCAGATGCCAGTCGCCTCACCTCCACCACCACCACCGCCACCACCACCACCACCTCCTCCTAAACCTAAAATTGACCTGGGAAAGATACATTTTAAGAAGCAGATTCTCAGTGTCTCAGTTACTGAAGAGAAACCGACACTTAGTCCTGTGCCACAAGAGCCACCTCCATCACCTCCACCACCTCCTCCACCTCCACCACAGATTTCAATAAAATCCTCAAGTAGAAGCAGAGTGGACTCAGTGGAGTTACCCTCACCCCAGCCTCAAAACATTATCAGTGACAGCCCTTCTGAAAAAGTTCACACAGAGTCCTCTGAGGCCGGGGTAACCCCCAGCCTTAAGAAGCCAACTGATTCCTCCCACTCAGGAAAAGATGGAGAGAGCTCCAGTAGCACTGAACAAGATATCACAGTAGTTAAAAGGAAAACCAGGTCCCAATCTGATAGCGCTCCCGCTGGTTCAGAATCTGATGGAGATTCAGGCCAGATGTCTTCCAGCCACAAATCAGTCAACCCTAACAATAAAGCACCACCAGACAAGACAGACAGACAGACAGGCAAGGAGTTGAAAAAGTCTTCCTCTGGGTCAAATACTGATGAAAAAGAAAAAAGTTGCTCAAATACTGATGAAAAAGAAAAGAGTTGCTCCAAGCGGAACCGCGACAGGTCTTCTAGTCGCCCAAAATCAGACCGGGATTCCAGACACACGTCTTTGCGTTCCTCTCGCTCAGACAAAGATCGCAGAAGGTCCAGATCTAGATCGCGGTCTCGGTCAAGAGGTTCTCGGACAAGTATGTCCCACTCCAGATCAGAAAGATCCAGAGGCGATCGAGGGTCACGGTCCGATAGGTCATACTATCACGACACCGAGCGCCGATCACACCGGAGCTCTCCACGTAGAGATAGAAGGAGCTCTCGCTCCCGGGCAGAGAGAACCCGGGACAGTTCTGACTCTGAAGATGATCACAGGAAGAACCGGACCAGAATGAACGACTCTAGTAGATCGTCCACACGCTCAAGCTCGCAGAAAGAATCCAAATCATCTTCTCACTTCAAATCTGAGAAGGACACAAAATGTATAGATTCTCCACACTCACCGGAAACGGATAAAAGAACACAGTCTTCTAAATCCGAGAGGTCTGAGAGGTCAATAAGGCGACAGTTTGACCCTGATTCTCAACATAAGGGTTCCCCTGAACCTGAGTCTAATCACCGTAAATCTACTACCCATCACAAGTCTGAGACCAGTGCTAAATCCAGTTATTCAAGTCACTCTCAAACATCCGAGAGGCGACACCACAAAAGCAGCTCCAGTGACTCTGAGGCAGATCACAAAGGGAAGTCCCAAAAGAAAAACAGTAAGCCCGACTCAAAGCAGACCACCACCTCCAAGTCATCCGTGAAAGTCAGTGGAATTGATAGACAATCAAAGGACATGTTTCACAGTCCTAATAAAATGCACACAGATTCAATCTCCACTGAATCCCACTCAAGAGACCGGAAGGAAAAATCTGAATCCCAGCTAGATGATTCACGCCAGAGGAAAGAACAAGGCAACAGTGACGTTAAGGAGGCGGTCTCATCTCTTGATGTGAATTTGCAAGAACTGTCTTCTAAAAGGATACAAGAAACGGACTCTAGTCTTGAAACTGAGAATATAAATGCATCTGTTGTAACTTCTAAGAAAGAATGTGGTGGTCACCCGCCTATTATAAATGCTGTCCCAGTAGAATCTTGTGTTTTCAAGGATAGCCCTCTACCACTGGCCAAATCTGAAACAGTTAGCTTACATGTATGCAGTAGTAATGATATAACAGCCAGCCAAGATAAGGAACTTGGTCAGTGTTTATTGGAGCAAAATTCATTAATTGGTACGGCAGATTTCCCTGTCAATGACCTTGAGCAGCAGAACACTATATCAGAGCATGACAAATTTACTAAATATGTGACTATCAACATGCAGTCTTGCACAACCTTGCCTCTCGAATCAGATTCATTAGACCTTGATCCTGAGAACCAGCTGCCACCTACAAGTGAACAGCACAACACGGATTCAACCACAAGAAAGAATATCTCGAAAAAATCACGCTGGGATATTGCAAGACAAGACAACTGGGACAGCGATACAGCACAAAAAGTACTGTGCGAGCCTACTGTTAACAACGTACAACAAGAAGCCCAGACACATTCCAAGTTAGTAATGCAGGTAGAGACTATTGAGCAGAAGTTCACCGCTGTTTCCCCGTCCTCTCTGAAAGGTGCACACAAAGACCAAAGTGAGCATTCACAAGCAGACACACGTGGCACCACCAATGACCAATCTCTCTCGAACCCCCCTGGTGATGGAACCGTGGAAGATCCTTTGCATGTAAATGATACCTCACGAGACAAAGTCACAAATATGGAAAGCTGGAATGGTGGCAGTGCTGAAGAAGCATCCATTGAGAGCGCTGTCAAGGACAAACCAGTTAAGAGAAAGTTGCTGAGTCAGGACGGGTCAGGACCGAGTGAGGGCAGTGACAGTGATGACTCCGAGTACGACTCGGATTGCGGAGATGCGAATAAACGGTTGCACTCAGTCGTGGTAGTGCCAAAGAATTCTTCACTAACACTGGACACACAAGACACGGCAGCCTCTGTATGCAGTCAAATGAACAGCTTAGAGCAGCAACACAATAAGGCATCTGACCTGAACATCAGTAAAGACCCGGTATGTCCACAGCAAAGGCATAGAGCTGTTCCTGTGAGTTTCGAGGACGCCAGTGGTGCTAGGATGAACGAAAACGTTATGCCACGCGACGGCATGTGTCAGTCCCAGAGTAATATGATTGACAGCACTAGTCAGTCGGAAGGTTCCGCCGTTTCCATCGCCCAGCCTTATAAGGATCCTTATAACAGTGCCCAAAGACCAAAGGGCAGTGAACCAGCGAACCAGGGTCCCTTCCACAGCCTTGACAATTCCTACACGGAGAAACAGCATGACGCGAGAGGCAGCCATGGTCGGATCCTCCCCCACCAACACGAAGACTTCTCTGTCGATATGGATATCGACGGAGAAGACGGGTTCAGTCAACTGGAGCAGCCCAGCAGTACATACCAGCAGCCTGACAGCAGCTACGGGCCACAGTCACTGAACTCTAGACACATCATAATAACCTCTCCGCTGGGACAGGAGCTCCGGCCAAGCAACGCCTCCTGGACCTGTCAGCCCCCCGTGTTTCAAACCAGCAGACAAGCCTACCTCCATGTCCCCCAACATTACCCAGACCCCGTTTGTCAAGTCCACCCCGACTCCCTGACTAATGACCACGGGGAGGACAGCAGTCATGGTAAAATCACTGTAGAATGCAATGGACCTCTCGGGTCGTCGTCGCCTTTTGTCCAAGCTTATGAAATAAGCAGCAACAGCAGGGGTCATTCCAGCGAGGGCTCCGCTCTCCCAGAGCCCCCGAGAGAGGACAACCTCAGGCCCCATCGAGGCCGGGGACCTCCTAAGAAAAGGCGCCCAGAGATCGAGTCCGATTCGGACAACGAGGCGGAAGCCGGGCCTGCTGGTAAGAGGGATCGCCAAGCGGAAAGCGATTTGTCCAAGGAAACCGCCGTCAAGACTGAGGCGCCGCCGCTGCTGCGTCCTTTACTCAATCTCGTGGACTTCCGAGATTCCAGCAAGTGGCGAGAGCAGTCCAAGTCAAAGAAGATGCCGCCTTACTTTGACCTGATCGAGGAGAACCTGTATCTGACTGAGAGGTATGGCATTGGTTTGGCTTAATTGGCTTAAGAGACTTGGCTTAATTTTTTTACATAACATAACAAAATTTTCACCCAAGCTCGATCGTTGACCGTTGAATGTTCTCATGTGCAGAAAGAAGAGCAAATCTCACAGAGACATCAAGCGAATGCAGTGTGAATGTGGCGTACTTTCGAGAGAAGAGCGATCCAAAGGAGTGTTCGCCTGTGGGGAGGACTGCCTCAATCGTTTGTTGATGATTGAGTGGTGAGTTGTTACAAAATACCTGCCATAAAGCTAAAATAGATCATGTAAGAAGTCATTATATCAAACGCAATATCAACTGATAAACCTGTGAATGTGTTGATGAAATGCTAACACGGTTATGTACCGGTACCTTGTTGCAAACCACTATAGTCCCTTTCTGGGCACCAAACATTTGGCAAAAATAGGTGAAGAGATTTGGTGTGGTTAACCCATTTTGGGCGGGAACCCCTTTTGGTTGAAAAATAGCATATCTAGCGCTATGAGCTTGTAGATCTGCTATTTTTGAAAAATCGAAGAACCACTGACATAGAAACATAGCTTTTTCAGAAAACTGTCAGGATGTAGAAGAATCTTTTTTTAATCTGATCTCAGGTCAAAATGGGTTAAGGTCATGATGAACAGAATGTGTCTTTGCTTTCTCTTCTCATTTGAAATATTTCCTCCTTAGCTCATCACGGTGCGTGAATGGATCGTACTGCGCTAACCGGCGTTTCCAGATGAGGCAGCATGCTGATTTTGAAGTTATTCTGACTGAAGATAAGGGATGGGGACTACGGGCAGCTAAAGACCTAATATCGTAAGTCTGTTCAAAATCCATAACCACTTGAAACACATAAGGGGCATTAAGGGGGGGGGGATCGCTGAAAATAGTCTACAAGCTCACAATGTGTAGTAGGACATTTGGTCTAGAATGAAAATAGCGACCCAACTACAGAGAGCGCCAACTCGGGTCCAGTTTACTAAGTCTAAACTGGGTTTAAGTATTTAAATGATACCAGGTGTGACCTGGTGGCTCACACAGTTAGAACTATAGTCACAGGCTTGTTTTAATGCCCCTCGTTCAGATTTACGCATTAGCCACTCTTTCCTGTCTCTTGACTCCATTTTAAGCAGAAGTATCTCAATCTTCAAAAACTGATACAGTACGTAATTATCCTATTCCGTGATGAGCATAATTGTGGGTTATACTGTACACAAGCTGCCTAGTCACAGTCACAGCTAATAAGTACTAAAAGAAAACATTCTCAGGGGTTGTAAAGGTAAGATTGGCAATACATCTGTGCTTTGATTTTTCTTTCTTCTTCAGAAATACCTTTGTTTTGGAGTACTGTGGTGAGGTGCTGGATCATAAGGAGTTTAGGACGAGGGTGAAAGAATATGCTCGCATGAAGAACATCCATTATTACTTCATGGCTCTGAAGAACAATGAGGTGAGCTTGACATGGAGGACTATCTTCTGTTTTTTCAGACCTAGTTGATTGTGGTCAGAGTCGTGGTGCATACAGCATAGGTGGTTTCAGCACACATCTCTATTATGTCTCCTCAGATTATTGACGCAACGCTGAAGGGGAATTGTTCTCGTTTTATGAACCACAGCTGTGAGCCCAACTGTGAGACGCAAAAGGTATGCTGTAAATCTCCGTAAAAAAATCACTGTAAATTCTAATATATATTTTTGCTTCAATTGTATTCTTAATAAACACCTACGATGACATTACCACAGACACCAAAAGATGCCAACAAACGCAATAATAAGAAAGATATAGAGTCTTTCCAAGTATGTCCAGAAGGGTGACCAAAACTGAGAATTGTCCGATTACCAATTACTGGTAACATGATAACAACTAAAAGGATATTATTGCAACTATAGATGTTCAGTTCACCTTGTTGCTAGCTAAATGATCTGATGGATTTGTGTCTCTCCTTTTAGTGGACCGTCAATGGCCAGCTTCGGATCGGGTTCTTCACCACCAAGGCAGTCTCTGCGGCGACAGAACTCACATTTGATTACCAGTTCCAGAGATACGGGTTGGTCTTCTTTATCATCACTTTGTGTTCATATCATCCCTTACTCTGCATTTTGTATATATTATGTCAACTGTCCTTTTTATTAAGGAGTTCTGAAATTGGATTATGTTTGTGCTGGTGATGATGGTCATTCCCACATGGATTAAAGTTCTCAGTCACCACGACCTATTTCAGTCATTTAGATTCCATAGCCTTCTATGGAAGCCTGCTATGCACAGAATATAGGCCATCGACTACAAGCTTACGTGTTGTAAATTTGTAGATAGCCTATTTTCGGTTAATCGGTAGTTTAAGATGAAAGAGTATTTGAAGTGATTGAACTAGGATAAAATACATGTTCAATCATGTTCCAAAGCCCCTCCTATGCCCAGCTTTGTGTGTTTGATTGGCGGATCAAAGTACATAGTGAGGATAAAAAGTGAGGACGGGACAGTGAGGACGCAAATTGAGACTGGCCAGAATGAGATGATGTATTATGATAAGATCGCCCCTCACTTCACACGGGTGTGATTTATTTTATTTTATTTTGGTTGGTCAGGACTGGTTACTGGTATGGATGACTTTAACATCAATCTGCAATTTCTTCAACTGGTTGGATGTATTTCTAGAAAAACATAATAATTCTATGTCTTGTGCTAATTGTTTATGAATCACAGTGTGGTGGCTCCTTTCTCACCGTCAAATCTTCATAGCAGGACTAGGCCTAACACAATTTTGAATTCACTCGTGAGATTTTATTTTGCTTTAATCCATGTACCCACTAGCAAAGAGGCCCAGAAGTGCTTCTGTGGAGCTCCCAGCTGTAGAGGCTTCCTGGGTGGGGAGAACAGAGTCAGTGTCCGAGCAGCTGGAGGAAAGATGAAGAAGGAGCGCCCTCGAAAGAAGGAACCAGTCAGCGCTCTCACTACGGTCAGTCACGTTTTAGATTTATAGCAGTTTTTCTTAAGCTGTTTAATATAAAGGACCTTGAGAAGAACAAAAAACGGGGGAAGTTGTTTTCACTTATAGAAAAAGAAAAAAGTGTAAAGGGCCTTTTGAACGGGAAGCGAGGAACGCACACGTTGCCTGGATCAACGAGAGGTCTGCTACAGGTCTGTTGAAGAGGGGCACGACAACGCGAGCGTAAAAAAAAGAAAAGCTAAACAGAATCCAGGTCTGGTGAGTCGCGGGCGCGTGCACGAATTACGAAACGAGCACACGCGCAACAAATTCATGGGACCGCGCTCACGTAAGTACGCTTGCGTTGTCGCACCGCGACTGCTCCGCGCAAAAACGCAGGTCTCATTGAAAATGAACTATAGGCGCGTTATATCGCTTCACGTTTGAAAGGCCCTTAATGCAGATACGTTTTGGTCGCTCTGACCCTCATCAGACCTGATGGACTGCTCTTCTCATTCAGCTTGGAGATGTTATCCTGTATCTTGTCATGTATCTCCTGGTATGTCTTCTCATTCTGCTTGGAGATGTTATCCTGTATCTTGTCATGCATCTCCTGGTATGTCTTCTCATTCTGCTTGGAGATGTTATCCTGTATCTTGTCATGTATCTCCTGGTATGTCTTCCCGAGCTCATTCTCAAAACGGTTGTCTCATCTCGCCCTGTTAGCTGTAGTTGGAAAAATAGTAGTAGCCGAGTACTTAACACATTCAAACCGAGAAACCACTATTGTAGTATTTTATTTTCTCAAATCTTATGCTTCTGTGGGTCCCTGGAACAAAATTCTTTGAGATAGGGGTCCACGGCCAAATAAATATAATTCTGGGGGTCCTTCACATGAAATTATGTTGAGCACCACTGATACACAGTAGCAACATAAGTTTTTCTGAATTATTATTCATTATAATGTAGAATACATTAAAGAATCGGGTCCTCGTGTGTTAATGTGAAAACGGATAACTACACCTGTACCATTATGCTGCCAAGTGCCATGGCCATTCCTGTGTTAATTCACACCGCTTCCCTGATATGATTCATTGGGGTTTACAAGTACATACATTCAACCAGTAAACCTGACTGATTGTAAGGTGGACGATATGAATGTCTGAAGCAAAAAGCACTTCACGATCAACCAGCCGATGTAAATAATATACTTGGAGGCCAAGAGTGGCCGGATGGTAACCGCAAGGTTTCCAGTTCGAACCCGGGCTCCCCCAGAGTTATTGTCGAAGTGTCCTTGAGCAAGTCTCTGAACCCCTTATTGCTCCTGATGTGCTGGTTGGTGCCTTGCATGGTTTCCACCGCCATCGGTGTATGCATGTAAATCTATACATGTAAATGCAATCTATGCAAAGCACCTTGGATAAAGGCGCTATATAAATGCACCATTTGCTGGAATGCTTTATAACCTGCAGTGCTGATAATAAGGAATAGCTGCAGGTTCTTTTAATGACTGGGTGGGTTTTGGTCTGACTTGGAGCTAATTGCTCTGAGATGTGCAGTGGCTGCAACCATCGGCAAATAACACAAAAGACTGGTTGTTTTAAGGTCACTTCCTGTGTGAGTGATCTCTTCGTCCCACTGCTTGCAGAATGTAGTAGATTTGTCATTTGTGATCAGTGTTTTTAGACAAATGATTTCATATCAACTGTCACAGTTTTGAGTTGACAAAGGTACAACTAATTCTTACTTATCCATATTGTTCTGTTTGATTTATTTGAGTTATGACTTTGCATGAAAGTCAAGTAACTGTCTTTTTTAACATCTGTAACCAGAGTTACAAACCTGATCATCACGCCAATGACACTACTCATTCAACAAGTCAATTTTTTCCTATTTATTAATTGGAATCCTGTAAAGTAAAACAAAAATTACAAAAATGCAGGTTTTCATAGTAAACTGTGACCTACAGTCGCAACTAGTTTGTATGCTACTAATATAGACCGAAGTAATTAAAGTGGGTGCATGTTTGGAATTGTAACAGCTGAAGTCAATACTATAGCCGTGTTCCGATATTAACCTGCGGGCCACGTTAACCCATTTTGGGCGGGAACCCCTTTTGGTATTAGCATTATGTTATGCTTTAGCTATTGAAAAATCGAAGAACGACTGACATAGAGCTTTTTCACATGCGGCCTTTCAGAAAAGGCTGCATGTGGCCCTTGGGCCTCCAGGTTGCCCATGTCTGTGCTAAGCTTTTGCTATGTCTCTGGTCCCTCGCAGGTGGATGAAGAGCTGGAGGCATTGCTGGAGAACGGCGAGGGTCTGTACGACGAGAAACAGGTGGTGTCTCTGTGCAGGCTGATGGTCCGCGTGGAGACCATAGAGCAGAAACTCACCTGCCTCAAGCTCATTCGGGTGAGGGATCCAAACCATTGAGTTTCCTGAAAGTTGTAACCAGTTGTAACCAGAAAAATGTAACCAGTACTAGTGGTGTGTAGCGCCTGCAACCTCACGATGGATACGTACAGAGGCCACAACACCATACAGTATATATCTATATACGATATTATTACGTTTATTCCAAATAATGACCGTGAATTTACTACAAGAGCTATTCTTAGTTATTCTGCAGCAAAGGCAAAACCTTTTAAGTATTGCACAAATTCAATAAAAAAACACTTTAAATAAAAATAAAAGCCACCTTGTGGCGTTATTGTGCATTGCACCTACACCATGTGTTATATGTCATCTGGAGTTGGAGTAGGAGTATACAGTTATATCGAGATATTGCCATATCGATTAATTGAACCCACCACTAACCAGTAGGGTATCTACATGCATGATTCCAGTTTATCTAGATGCATTGCATGGTGTTTACGAAGAGTTGTTTAGCAGCATGTAGTGGGATAAAGAAATGGATAAACTATAGAAGAATTAGCAACGAATTAAGAGTAATACGTTATTACATATCACTCATTAAAAAATTATATTACTTATTACTTGGAATCTAGAGTAATATATTATATTTCATATTATATTACATATTACTTTTGCCCCCCCACCCGCAAAAAAGGGATCCTACAACAACACAATCTGTTTAGTCAGCTTCTTTTAGAACAGAATTAAATTGTTTTGAATAATAATAAGAAGAATCACCAATCAGCCAAAAAGGCTATAAAATATAGCAGCATCTCTCTTGACCTTTTAAATGAAATGGTAGCCAACAAATCCTGAGTAATATGTGCTATTCTTTTACAAAGTAATATGGTATAATATTACTCTTTTGACAGAGTAATACCTTCTTTACTCGTTACTGGGTACAGTAATGTTACAGTAATCTATTACTAGTAACTTTACTAACTTGTTACTGCCCAACACTGATAAGGCTTTCCCAATGCAGCCACGGCCAAACATGGAGTGTATCAATAATCAAACTTGAAATGAAAGGGTCACATGAACGATGGCCATGTGGTGTATGCATGTGGTGTATCCATAATTCTCATGTTGTACTTCTCAAACATCAAAAGAAGACAAAAAAGGGTATTGCGTCGCACACACTGGCAAGAGTGAATTCATCAAACTGATGAAGGCTGGATAGCCGAAACGTCTGTCAACCCATTTGTGACGTAGAAAATTAAAAAAAGTAAAAATTCCCTCCTGCCTCTTGTGTGCGACTCAATACCGTTTTTTTATGTTGATCTAAATCAGGGGTGCCCAAAAGGTAGATCGTGATCTACCAGTAGATCACAAGGCTGTGCAGGTAGATCACAGCATGGCATGGTCCTAAGAATATATTTAATTTAAATAGGACTTGACACTTGAATTAAGGTGACTTGTCAGCTCAAACCCACAATGCAATACTTTGTTTTCAAGATTGTTGTGCACAAACGTCAGTAGCATTACAAAGTTACGAACAAAAAAACACCCTACCAATTCCATTTTCCCCTCCATTTCTCCATTCCATGTGTGTTTGTCTTGTCTTGCTGTACTGTACTGTCTGTCTGTACTGTATGTAACGCCCGCGACGCTATCCCATCAGCCCCCTCAGGTACAGTTTTAAACAAATTTCAGCAACGGGATAATATTTGTTTTGTGGGTAGATCTAGTTGAACTGGTCATTTTAAAAGTGGCTCTCAGTCGTCAACAAAGTGTGTGCACCCCTGATCTAAATGGATAGAGCGCCAGAAGTCAGCACGGTGGTTAAAGTGTGTGCACCCCTGATCTAAATGGATAGAGCGCCAGAAGTCAGAGCACGGTGGTTACAACTAAAGTAATGCATCCCCCCCCGTTATGTGCCCACTTGCTGGTCCTACCTATTTATATAACCTCGGGTTCCCACAGTGTTAACTCCACTCAATTCACAAACAAAACGGAATACTAACAAAAGCTAATTCATTAATTAATTACCATTAATGTAATCTCAAAGAAGAAAATAATCAATCAATACTACTTATTAGTAAATGACTAAATGGCTCCACACGATATAACTTGTCATGCGTTTGGTCACCCAGGATACCCAGAATCCGTCGTGCTTGAAGCAGTTCCTGGACCACCACGGCCTGTCTTTGTTGTGGATCTTCATGGTGGAGCTGTCGGAGGCCAAGGGCAACAACATCAAACTACAGTTCGAGGTGAGATTTGAAGGTTCAGGATAGGGTCTTAAAACTATCCTGTAAAGTAAATGGAGGGTATGTGCGTGACATCATCATCATCATCATCACACCCGGAAGGTATGCGGGGAACGCCTACTGAGTGGCATTGACAGCCCATACTATCTAAACAAAAAAGTCTGATTCCATTAAAAAGACGTCAAGTGACGTTAAACTCACTTTGCCACTAGATTTGCCACTCACTTTATGCATGCGTATATCCTCTATAAATGGCTTCAGTTCATTACTATAACCACTTCAGCCCCTGATGTCCCTCATTTTTGGCATGTCATTGTAGGCAAAACAAATCCCCTAAATCCACCAAAGAATTTGTTACAATGAATTGTACAATAACAAACATTGGCAGTTGTGTTCCACATAAGGTATTGAAGCTCTCCCCGACTGCTCTTTGACTGTTTTTTTTTGTTTCCAGATTATGAAGACCCTGTCTGTGCTGCCCATCTCCACTAAGAACATGCTGGAGGAGAGTCGAGTGCTGACCTTCATCCAGCGATGGGCCCAGACACACGCTCTGCCTCAGCCGGCCGAGCTGGACGGCTATTCCAGCGAGAGCACCTCTCGGGCCCAGACGCCCCTCAACACTCCCGACGGCTCCTCCTCCTCCGCCAGACTCGGCCCGGAGCTCGACGGCGACACCCCCAAGCGGGCGGTGTACCGCCGCCTCAAGATCATCAGTGAAAACAGCCTGGACAGCGCGCTCTCCGACGCCAGCAAAGCATCCGACGTGGGGAAGGACGAGGAAGAGGAGGACGAGGAGGAGGAGGAGGAGGATGAATCGCGTTCCGGGCTGCCGGATGGTAAACCGGCCAAGACTGAGCTGGTGAGTGAAGTCACTGTGACTCCAGCAAAGGAACAGTCGGATGAGCCAATGAAGGAGGAGAAACGGGAAGAGGCCGAAATCTGTCCCAGCAGTGTTCAGCCTCCATCTCAGCAGCCACAGGAGGAGGAGGAGGAGGAGGAGGTGGAAAAGGACAAAACAGAGGAGGTGGAGGTAGAGCACGGGGATGCTGGCGTAATTGAGGAGAAAAATGAGGTGCAACAGGAGGAGGGGGCGAATGAGGACGCAAAGGTGACTACTGTGGGGGAGCAAGAGAACGGGGAGGAAAAGAGCAGCCGGGCAGTGGAGGAGGAGGAGGAGGAGGAGGAGGAGGCAAGGGCTGAAGGAGAAGAAACCTGCACTGAAGCCCAGGAAACAGAGACTCAGGTCGCTCAAACGGACGTTCACGAAACAACAGCTGAGCCGCCCGCAGAGCCCAAGGATGCAACATCGGAGGTAAAGGAAGCCGACAAACCTCCATCAAGCATCGAGCACTCCGAGCAGCAGTCTGAGGTGCCCCCCAACTCCGAGACCCCCACAGAAGCCAGCACTACCCCAGAAGCCAGCACTGCCTCCGAGGTCACAGTGGCTGCAGTGGGAGAGGCCGTGGCAGTGAGCACTCCTTCTCAGGACGAAGAAGAAGGGCTCTCCGACGTGGAGAGCGAGAGGAGCCAGGAGCTCCCAATCAGCAACGTGGACATCAGTGGCTTGGCCGCTAGACTCCTGGATAGCTGGAAGGATCTGAAGGCAAGGATACATACTCACACTGACACCCAATGTCACATTTTCTACTAATATCTTTTTGTTATTGATATAAGTTATAGACAGATAACATACATAGGGCCGTCACGATTACAAAATGAAGTTGCCGAATAATTGTCACACAAATAATTGCGATTAACGATTTAATTGTTTTTTCTAAATGTTTCAATTTGTATTTCTGTTTGCCTTTTAGGCCTTGTAATCACAAATTGCACAGGGCGGATATGACAAATAAGTTACATATACAAAGAAATCACTGACACATTTAATCATTTAAAAAAAAGTTTTCCAAAAAAATTCCAATTTGTTTTGGAAAAATGCTTAAAAATGTATGACGATTAAGCAAACATAATTGTGACAGGCCTAAACATACATAGAAGATAGAACATAAAATGTAGTGCATTGTTATTGTGACTTTTGCATTTAATTGTAATTTATGCTTCTTCTTTTAGGAGGTGTACAGGATACCCAAGAAGAGCCAGGTGGAGAAGGAGACAAATGGTGGGTTCATCTCTGGTCATTGTTGAATTTAACTGAGTGAATGGCTCCCCAAACATGCCTACGTGACAATTACTCCCTTACTATGCTACCAACAATCCAACAATATGCCTGTATCTTTCCTTGCTCTACACAGCAATGTGTGCATTTCCTTTATCCCACAGCCAGTGGCTTGCAAAGTTGCAGGCTTTTCATGTTTCACATTCAAATCAAATGGTCAAAAAGTAGCTCAACAGAAATGTCCCAAGCGTTTATAACAACAGACTAAACAGACTGTGCTCTGGAATGTTCTAGGTCAGTGGTTCTCAAAGTGGGATTCAGGGGGTCCTTGAAGGATTTCCAGGGGTCCGCACTCCCCAGCAAAATGTGTTAACTTATATAGCATCACAATTAACCCTGTTGTATAATTACTATTCGAAAATAGCGATGCGATTGTCATTTTCAGTTAACACAAATCTTCTCTTTTGGGGGTCCCTGGTACAATTTTTTTTCAGTTGGGGGATCCGCAAATGCGTATATGAATATGGGGGTACTTCACATGACAATGTTCTAGGGCTCTCACTGAATAGCCGGATACTCGTTCAAGCGAAGGTTGCTTCAGTTGGTTTATCCAGCTGGGGTGAAGATAACCAGCCGGCCGCTCGCGTCGTCCCATTCGCGCAACTTCTCGTCTTTGCATTGGCTTTGCATGTAATTGCGCCGCTCTAACTATCCAGGTTTGAACGTACAGCTTAACCCTCTCAAATGGCCTGATCATCTCTTTTGCAGATCGAAGTCGAGACCGAGAAGCGCCCCTGACCCCGCGGACCCCCTCTGGCAGTCGGGAACGGGAGCGGGAGAGAGAGCGAGAGCGGGACCGCGAGCGAGAGAGGGACCGCGAGCGAGAGCGAGACAGAGACCGGGAGCGCGACAGGGAGCGGGAGAGAGACAGGGACCACGACAGAGACAGGGACAGGGACCGAGACTGGGACAGAGACAGAGACAGGGACAGAGATCGCGACCGGGATCGAACCGGGGACAAAACGCCCCAACGCAGCTCGGAGCGCCGGCGCAGGCGCTCCGCCTCACCCCCCTCGTCTTACGAGAGGAGCAGCCGAAGAGCTGAGGAACGGTATGGAAGCACTTTACTTACTTCATTACAGTTCACTTTGGTTTGACTTAAAGCTGCTATTACCAATAATATGTCAACATTTTAATGCCTTTTTTATTTTTTTATTCAGACAGCCAGCAATGGGTAAAAAGCTTTGTCATTGGTCGCTTTGCCTGTCTACATCCTGATTGGTTAGTCATTGCGGGTTCGACATTGGTTAGTCAACCCGGGTTCGACAAAGCTTCTAGGAAGTAGGAACATCTTAGCCTCGATACCCAGGCTTTCATTTCGTCTGCGCGAAAAATGAAAGCCTGGATGAACGCATTGGCTGCCTTGGTCTAGAAGTGGGAGTCAACGCTTCCGGGTGGGTGTCGCTCCAAATTATGTGACGTAGCGCTTCACTAGGTGGGAGAGGAGTGGCCAGGGCTGACCGACAGATCGGTGAGATCCATCCAGGGCGCGCAAATCTCAGCCGCGACCCACCCCTATAGACCAGAAACTTAACAAGTTAGCTCAGGCTAGGAACATCTTTAAATGCAGATTTTGGCTCCTAGATGCAGATTGTGGCCCCTAGATGTGTCACAGAGACTGCATTTTTTTGGGAGCGTTCTACCCATTGCTGGCTGTCTGAATACCAAAAAAGAAAAGTCATTAATATTTTGAAATACTCAGTAAAAGTAAAAGTCTGGAATTCAAGTACAAAAGTATTGGCATCAAAATGTACGTAAAGTACCAAATTAGAAAGTACTTATTATGCAGAATGTCACGTTTCACAAGTTTTCATATGTATAAAGAATCTCTTTTGAAAATAGCAGATCTACAAGCTCAGATTGTGGAAAGCCCCCCTGACTTATGGAAAACCTGTGGGCCGGCTATAGGAACAGGGCTGCATCTCATGATTATTTTCAGAAGCAATGAATTTACTCATTTATTTATTTATTTTACCCATTAAGACCTGAGGCTGATTAAAATGTCTTATAACATCTTAGAGATTATTTTTTGTTTTTTTAAATAGCAGATGTACAAGCTCGCAGTGCGGTACGAAGTGACGCTTGTGTGAGCTTGTATATCTGCCATTTTTGAATAGACAACGCTAAAATCTTTTAATGTATATTCTGTCACAGCAAACGTTTTTAACTCATATCTTTGCTTCTGGGGGGGGGGGAACAAAATATTTTCAGATGCGGGTCGGCGGCAAATTACATACATTTCTGGGGTCTCAGGTCTCTGGGTTATTTGAGTTTTACTTTTAGCGGAACAAAAATAAGACGGACATATCCAAATTGACATATGCCCGCCCACTACTCTTTATTTGTCACGTAATCGGATCGATTTATTTCGTTCAGGTTCGACTCATCCAGCAGCAAGACCCCCAGGGCAGGGGCCAGTGGGAAGGAGACCCCCAGGGCAGGGGCCGGCAGCAAGGAGACCCCCAGCAGGGCGGGGGCCAGCGGGAAGGAGCGCAACAAGCTGTCGACGGACGAGCGCAGGAAGCTGTTTGAGCAGGAGGTGGCTCAGCGGGAGGCCGTGAAACAGCAGCAGCACTTCCAGCAGCAGCAGCAGCAGCTACAGACCATGGCCTACGACCCCGCAGTGCAGGCCTACGCCTCCAGCCCCGGCTTCATCCACTACCCCCAGGGCTACCCCATCCAGACCTACGTCAACCCCACCAACCCCAACATCGGCAAGGTGCTGCTCCCCACCCCGCCCGTGGACCCACACGCGGGCTACGAGGAGACTCCTCCCCAGCCTCTCATCTCTGAGCTGGGACTTCCCTCCCCGTCCTCCTCCACCTCCCAAGGCGCCCCCGCTGCCATCTCCAGCCTCCCTCAGCAGCACATGGCCGCCGCCGCCCCTCTGGAGCTGCAGCCCCCCGGCGTGGGTGCTCCTCCGCAGCCGTACGGCCAACCCAACATGGCGCCCCAGGACCCGGGGGTCGTGGCGCTCCTCTCCGTGGCGCCCCAGGCCGTGCCTCCTCAGGTGGGGGCGGAGCAGCAGCAGGGCGGGTACACCACCCTGTGGGACCCCGCCACGCAGCAGGCGGTGACGGTGCAGACTCAGCCGCCGCCCCAGCAGCAGTACGCCCCGCCGCCCTCGCCCGCGGCCCAGGCGCAGACCGCCATTTACTACCAGGGCCAGCCGTGCCAGGCCATCTACAGCATCCCTGCTGCCTACCCACATCCACAGCCCAATGCTCCTGTTATACAGGTGATATATTATACATCCCTGCTGCCTACACACAGCCCAATGCTCCTGTTATACAGGTGACATCCCAATGCTCCTACTATACAGGTGACATGTATAACAGGGCTACACATGGTATTAATACATCAAATACATACAAAATAGTCATCAAGAACATCCGTCTAACAGTGGAATATCTGGATAATTAAACTATGCCTATACAGTATACAATATAGACTAGTATAGAGTGCTCAGTGCTATGTCTACATAAAATACTACCTAAAGTACATAAATTGAGACTTTGCATATGCCTGTAAGGTCGTCGAGGCTAGGGCAAGTGCTACGGGCTAAGATGGAGCCTGAAGAGGTGGGTTTGTCTGCAGTTCTGATTGCAATGGGCCAGAAGGGAGAAGAGTTTGGAGCGTTGTCTGCCATATTTAGTGAAGGTTCTTCCAGCTTCCCTGCGTTGGCTGATTTGCTTTGAAGGCCAGCATCACAGTTTTGTACTCTGTGTGGGCCGCACATAAGTACCATTACAGTCAAATGAAGTGTACTCTGGTGCGCTGTAGAATCAAGGCCAATGTGAAGCATGGCCAGCGAGGACCAGGCAGTCAAGTGCATTTGAGTAAATGTACGTAGTTACTTCACACCACTGCTACTTTAACTGTGCCGTTTCTTTCTACAGGCATACACGGATCCTGCAGCCAGCTACCTCCATGGCCAGCCGCTGTATGCCGGTCACCAGCAGGGGGTGCTGGTGCAGCAGGGAGGAACGGTCACCACCATCGTCACCTCTCAGACTGTCCAGCAGGTACTGTAAATGCACGGGGTCCCAAACAGTGGGTCGGGAGCCACTTGTGGGTCACGGACACATTTTTATGGATTATGGCTCAAGTAAAAATCCCTTTTTTGTTTCCTACGTTTAAAAAATAAATATATTTATTTCACTTTTAGAAAAACCTTTTTTGGAGGGACGTTAACATTTTATACAAAACAAACAAATGAAGGAATTCCATAAATTAAAATAATAAGAATTAGTGAAAATAGGTGATCAACAAGCTCACAACATGGCGTGAAGCGACGCATTGTGAGCTTGCAAATCTGCTATTTTGATTAGTTTGGGTCCCGGGCAAACGTCTAGTGATTTCTCTTTTGAGCCTCGAGCTAAACATTTTGGGAACCACTGCTGTGTCGTGCTCAGTAAATAGCAGATCTACTGTACAAGCTCACTTCCATTTACGGCATGCAACATCAACGTGCAAGCTAGTTTAAATCAGGCTTAACTCAGTGATTTTCAAACGTTTTGTAGGGCAAGTAAAAACCTGAAGGCACACGTGAATTCATATCCGTGCAAAATAGCCAAAAGATGCCATGTTGAAAGTGGTTAAAAGGTATGTGTATATTTTACACTATTAGAATGTGCCTCTGTATTGGGAATTGAGGGCACACAAAGTACTCGTATAGGAGATTTTGTATAGTTGTATTGCAATGTGGTTGTCACAAGTGTTTTGTTTTAAGGGAAATTAGAAAACACAGATTTTCAATTTCAGTGATATTATTCTGATGTGAGGAGAACGGTGTCTTCCGTGGAATGTTGACGTTGCGAAACAGTGGTGATAAAAATGCGTCCTTTCACATAATGGAGCATGCAGTATGGTGAGGCCTGCAGCAAGGGACTAGGCCAGTGTGGCATGGCACTTTGTTATGGAAATTAGTGAATACCAACAAAGTAACCTAAGTAAATTATGCTTAAACGGTTAAACCTAACCTTATGCCTAACCGTAACCTCAGTAAAATGATGCCAAAACCTTACCCTATTCCTAAACTTAACCTCAGTAAAACTATGCCTAACCCTGAACTTATTTCTAACCTTTTTCTCACTAAAACAAAATAAAGAATACAAGAACCGCCGCACCGAGCGGTCGGCATGAGGTCGGCGGAAGAAAACGAGGGCGAGATGGATTATACCCGTTACAAAATGAGTTGTACACTATCTCCCCCTGTTCTCTGACAGCTGACGTGTGTGGAGTAGCTGCACTTAACTACCCAGTAAGAGCTGGACTGCATCTGTGTCACCTTAGCGTTTATACTTTAGCTATTGAAAAATAGCACATCTACAAGCTATGAGCTTGTATATCTGCTATATATATATATATATATATCTCTTGAGAGTGTACAAATGGAACCAAATGGACCCAGAGTTACAGACCTATAAGGATCCATTTGGAACTCCCTCAAGGAAGAGAAGAGACATAATGTGCCACCTCAATGTATTAGAAATATATCGAGACTTCTCTCTTTACCACTTAAAGGGAAGCTATTCTTTTACGTTTTTGAAAATGTACCCCAACTAGGGTCAGCAGGGTTATTTGTTGTTAACAAACACACTATACTGTGTCAACTTTCTCTAATAGAAGGATAAATGTGTATCTTAGCCTGGCCACAAGGGGGGGTGCCTGCCTGTGTGCATAATGAGACTGCATTAGTGCAAGAGTTGTCAGAGAGAGGGAATGGCTTCATTTCAGATGAGATTATGGACGGATACACTCTCTATGCCACCGAAAGGAAGCATTGAAGCCAAATGGACCTGCTGGCCGATCGTAGGTAGTGCAGCTCGAGCAGAACTGTGCCTATAGGTCATTATGGGTGCGTACGGGACGCACACACACACACGACTCGCGGTGCTCGTTCATACTTTCGGCCCGGTGTGTTCATGAAAGCTCCTTTGAATTTAATGCAATTCTATGGCGTAGATGGGCCCAAACTGCTGGGTGAGCAACTCCATACAAGTGGATGGGAGGGGAGTTCCTGTGCCGTCCCTATTATTAACTCTATGGTACTGACCCATGGGGGAAGTGTGGTAAAATAAGTAGTTAAGTTAAGTAGTAGAAGGTTTATAGGTTCGGTGAAACGATTGTATTGTTTTTGGGTGACAACCTCCATTCTTTGTGCTCTTCAGGAGATGATTGTTCCCAACAACGTGATCGACCTGCCTCCTCCCTCTCCGCCCAAACCCAAAACCATCGTCCTGTCACCCGGCTGGAAGGTAGCGCGGGACCCCGAGGGCAAGATCTACTACTATCATGCTCTCACCAGGTTGGGACTGTGTGTGTGTGTGTGTGTGTGTGTGTGTGTGTGTGTGTGTGTAGATGTGTGTGTATAGTATCAGTGGTGGAAAATGTATTCACAATTTTTACTTTAAGTAAAAGTATCAATACTGCAATGTAGAAATACGGAGTCCGGAATTCATGTACTTGAATAAAAGTTAAAAAATATTGGTATCAAAATGTACTTAAAGTACGTTAAGTAGAAAATACAGAATGTGATCTACAAGCTCACAATGCGTCGCATCGTGACACATTGTCAGCTTAAGTTGTAGATCAGCTATTTTCAAAAGCTCTAAATGTATACAGCGCTGAAGTGGTTAATGTATGTTTTGTAATAACAATCAAAACCTACAAAGTAACTAGTAACTAAAGTTTTCAAATAATTGTCGTGTAAAAGTACAATATTTGCTCGCGTAAAGTACAAATGCCTCAAAATGGTACTTAGGTAAATGTACTTAGTTACTTTTCACCGCTGTATAGGGTATATACTGTGTATACACATGCTCCCTCTGTGCCTCCCACCCAGACAAACCCAGTGGGACCCTCCGGCATGGGAAGGCAGCAGTGACAACGCCAGCATGGACCACGAGGCTGAGATGGACCTGGGAACGCCCACCTATGACGAAAACCCGTCCAAGGTGAGCTTTATAGAGGATAGCAGTGGGCGTGGTTTGCTGGACCCGTCTGTTAGGGCGGCTGTGGCTCAGGAGGTAGAGCAGGTCGTCCAATGATCACTGGGTCGGCGGTTCGAATATCACTGGGTCGCCGGTTTGAATCCTGGCTCCTCCTGTCCACATGTCGAAGTGTCTTGGGCAAGACACTGAACCCTACATTGCCTCCAATGAGTTGGTTGGTGTGAGCTTGCCACCATTGGTGTGTGAATGTGGGAAGTGAGGACGCTGGCGTCGACTGTTCGCCGCTTCACCTCCCAATGTATGTATGAATGAATGAACCATTGTAAAGCGCTTTGAGCACTTTGGAAAAGCGCTATAAAAATGCAATTCATTCTCTGTCTGGCATTGCACATAGGAGTAAGAGACTCATTATTGCACTAAATGATTGTTATAGATAGGCCTGGAAGCTGGCTTAAATATTCTGTAAAGGTTTTGGAAATTCATTGGTAAGAAATGTGTGAGAAGCCTGTAGAAAGGAACACAGCCACCACTGAGTTATCTCTTCTGTGGTGCAGGGAATCAAATCCCCTGGCCCTAGAGTTCAGGGGAAAAATAAATCGACAACAAAAAACAGCACTTTGATATCTGATCTGTGATCATAGAATTATCATAGTAACATTATGGTCGATAAGAAATGTTTGATTTAATCATTCAAAATCCAAATCTGATCAACTCTGATAGGGATTAAAAGCTCTGACCTTGGCCTGGGACGGGGCTCAGCGGTCCAGGCACCTTACTTAATGTCACTCCCCCATCTCTCTACCCATTTCCTGTCAGCCTACTGTCTGTCCCTCTATAAAAATATATAAAATAAAGGCGAAAGCTGCAAAAAAAGACATAGAAAAAAGGAAAAAAAAGCTTTGACCTCTTGGGCCCTGGAGATCTGAATTGATTTATTTAGCTCCATGTTTCAGTCACAACAGCGGCCTTTAAAAAAAAACCTGCAAAAAATACATTTACACGACTGCATTATGTCCCTCGGAATCATATTCAGCTTCTCAGAGGGAGCAGCCTTTGAAATCAAACATTTACCGCACTATCTTGGTATAATACTTTTAAATCAATATGTCTTACATTATATTAATGTTGAATAATATTCACAGGCCAATGACCAACGCCGGTAATTAATAATGCTGGGACTGATATGAGTCTAAACCTCGACTTACATGATAAAACACATTAACCCTGTCGTCCCAATTTTGAGCATGCCATTATAAAAAATCACACCCGTGTGAACTGAGTGATGCAACCCTCTCTCTCTCATTAGCAGGCAATAGTGCAGCACTATCCCTCTCTCTGTTTTCCACAACAGCGCCCCTACTGGTACTCATAGTCATATACTGATGCTCATTAACCAACACATAGGTGAACAAACACGGGAACACGGACATTGCTGTTCCTTGGAGTGGTTGCACCACTCAACAAGAAATTACTCAAGTCATTATATATATATATCAGCTTGAAGTTCATTCTCTTGCATATTGTACCTTAGTGGGGCTTTCTGTAGTCGCATTTGCAGTCTCTAGTCATGGTGCGGTGGGGGAGAGTAGAGCGGGCATAGTGTCTCATTAGCCGGGGGCTTAGTGTCCAATTGGCGGTATAGGGCTAGTCTGCCATTGGCTTAGAGGCCATGAAAATCTCGCCACTACATCGCTACAAGTACTCAAGGCTTGCATTGATTTGCAAACTTATAAATAGCTCATTCTCAAACATAGACTATATGTACTGTGCTTAATTTATATTCTGTCACTTCATAATGTTAAGAACCAAAAAGTGACCATCATTTAAAGGTACTTCTGTTGTATCCTGTGCTGTCTAAATATGATCTTGTCAGGCAACAAAGTGACAGGCCACGTACCTCATCTGGCATTACAAACAAAATCCTTGTTACTTTTCATTTTGGTTCCCAGCATGTTTGTCCCTGGATGAACAGCATGATTACAGTGGTTGTTCCCTGGAGGTAATTGAAGATTCTGCACAAGTGATTGCTTTCAGCTGTGGCCCTGGTTTTGAAAAAAAGGAACAGTGCAGTGCAATGCCAAGATGCTTCAATAAGTGTTGTGAATCAGTTGGAGACTTGGAGCACTTGCTAAAAAGACTAGAATGTAGATGTTGGCGATGTGTCGAGCAATCTACTTGGGCTGTGCAGTGTGCAGTATAGCAAAATGACAAGAGTTGCAGGTGCACCAATAACATAACCTCAACTTGCCTGGCTCAGTTTGGGGTGGGAGCCTGTGTCTGGATCTCTACACCGTCCTAGTATACATTATTCACGTGCGTGTAAATCTGTAATTTTATTAGAGTTAATTATATGGCACAAATAACAAGTTGTAATTTTAATTAATCACGTTAATTGCAATATTTATCTGATATTTGGCAATATGATTTATTTAATTTGTCTGTCCCATACAGAGGGGAGGGCCAACTCATTTCTCTCTCCTCTCTGTCTAGTTTGTTTTCCTACTCCATCTTGATCCTGCCTTTGATGATAATAGCAACCAGCTGGGAGAGCTTTGTCTTTTGTGTCCCTTTTGTCTCCAGGATGGATTTAAAAAAAATGTGTACCTCGCCGTGGTTTACTTTAGTCAGAGAGAGATGACAGCAGCTCTAGTCCACCACTTTTAGACAACTAGGCTGTGGACTATTTGTTTGCTGAGCTTATTTCAGTCATTTAAATGACATAGTTGAGGATGACCTACAGTTACATTGTAGGTCACGCTGTTATCCATAGTGACTTAAAACAGATGCGACTGCAGTGCAGTCAGTGTTTACTGTCCGAAATGTATATAGGGCTGAAGTGGTTAATTTAGCTATTGCAATAATAATCAAAATCTACAAAGTAACTAGTAACTAAAGTTTTCTAATAAATATAGTGGAGTAAAAGTGCAACATTTGGAACCGAGATGTAGTGGAGTAGAAGTAAAAGTATTGGAAATTGGAAACAAACACTCAAGTAAAGTACAAATACCATACAATACAATTGTAGTACTCAAGTAAATGTACTTAGTTACTTTCCACCACTGGGTGTGGAGATGTTAACGTGTGAATGTGAATCCATGGCTGAGATGTGGTCATATAAGCGCTCAGCTGTTGCCGCTCGGGCCTTTGTTGTCGGTGCTCAGGAGCCTCCAGGCAGGATATCTCCACTTGCAAGCCGAGGGGGGGGGGGGGTGGCTGGTGGCCAGGTGCTCGCTCCACTGGCCGCCCCATTGACCTTGATGGCTGCTGTCGGAGCTCATCATTTCATAGTGATAAAAGTCCAACCGGTGAACACAGATTCCGCAGATCAAATAAATGGGGCAGGAAGTGGGCCTGTCGGGGAGGAGAGGCCAGCTGCCATTTTTTTTCCGTTGAGCCGCCGGGGAAATTGGGCACGGCGTCACGCTGTGGACTCTTCGCTCCCCGTCCGTTTTGAACTGTGGAGTCTCGCCACGTTGCAGTTAAATGGTGGCGTTGTAAAGTCACTGCTGCCTGCCGTTGCTGCTCAGAAATGCTATTTTTCTACAGTATTCAGAGCAGTTCTGTTTGCATAATGACTACCATTGTTTTTATATTGTTCCATCTGTTGCTGATTGCTGAAATAAAGGGTATTGTTGGGGCATTGAAAGTAGATTTGGACAAAGGGATTTGCTTTTCGAGAGCATCCGTGCCAGTCTGGTAATGTGAACAAGACAGTATGTAGTTGACTTGACTTTTTTGTTTGTTTGTTTGTCTTATGTGTCAATATTTTATTATAAGCCCGTAGGGTTTCACCTCACCTGCGTTCACTTGGCATTGTGTTGTTTTCATGCTTTGGTGTCAAATGTGACCTTTTAAAGGAAAAGAAACACAAGGGGACTTCAGCAGGACGCCCTGAGGATTGAACATTGTGGGATGTGAGGGAACTAATTGGTGTTTTCCTACATTGTGGGATGTGAGGGAACTAATTGGGGTTTTCCTTTTATGTTGTGTTTTTTACAGTTCTCTACTCATACCGCTGAGGCAGACACTTCCAGTGAACTGGCTAAAAAGAGCAAAGAGACTTTCCGTAAAGAGGTGAGTGTCTGTGAGCAGCGTTGTCCACGCCTGACCAATATGGAATAGAACCGTTTGGAACTGATACCATTATGTCAGAACAACTACCAATTTTCCTTTTTTGCCACTACATTTGCTACTACCTCTAGTAGCAACTGTAGTAGACAATTTTTCATGATTGGCTGCCTCGTCTCTAGGTTGCGTCTAAGCCAATAGGAGACGTACCCATAAAACCCATAGTCTGAACGACATAAAACCCATAGTCTGAATGCCGCAACATGAAGCTGAGGCACACAAACTGATTATACTGTAGAGTAGATGTTCATAAACGAGAGCTTTCTGCACCAGTTATGACTGGGTCATTCTTGTTTTATTCCCAATGCTGATACACATACTTGTTTGAAGCCTTGTAGTGGCTAATATATGTATTGATTACAGATTGGCCATTTAACAATATACCTACTGTCATATTTCCTAGCACAGATAAGATTTATTTTAATTTTTTACATTTTCTTTGTGTGTGTGTGTGTGTGTGTGTGTGTGTGTGTGTGTGTGTGTGTGTGTGTGTGTGTGTGTGTGTGTGTGTGTGTGTGTGTGTGCGTGTGCAATCCTCAGATGTCTCAGTTCATCGTGCATTGTTTGAACCCATACCGAAAGCCAGATTGCAAACTCGGACGCATCGTCAACACGGATGACTTCAAACATCTGGCCAGAAAGGTAACACTGACTCCTGGCGCTCAGGCACACACACACATATTTAGACATTGCAAAGAGACACTTTTCCTCAGCAAAGGGAACATTTTGGGGGGTACAAAGTCTCAGGCTAGCCAGAGAACATGGAATCAAAGTATTGGTTAGCACTTAACTTCAAAGACAGTATTGTCATTTCCAAAAGCTTCTCCTCAGACCAGACCAAAACACTTGAGCTCCCACGCTTTCTTTTCTTCAGCCGAACAATGTTTTTTGTACTCGTTCTTTTGAACGAGACACTTGGGAAACATTGTACATCCAGACTAGCATCTCCCCTCTGTTTGCCTTAATCATTCCTTTGTAAGTTCCCAACATTTTCAACCAGCGTTTCTTCAAAGGACAACGGCCTCTTTTCTTCCCCGGTCCCTGGCGGTTCAGAGAATTGTCGGTCACAGCCCCACAGGGAGCGGTTTATATTGAGTGTCACTTGGACACTGAGCATAGGGGCACAATAAACACAGAGGGAGAGACCCAAGTAAACTGTGCATGGTACAAATTGTAACTTCATACCCATCAAAACACAGACATTCTGTGAATGCTTAACATTCTGGCATCGGTTGTTTATGGAGCTTGACCCAACAGTAGTGAAAGCTGTCGCTATCAAATGTCCACTTTTCAGATTTAGCTGCCCTTGTACATCTAAATTATGTTGACAGGCAGGAAAATGTCTTAACTAGGGCTGGGCTGGGTGATATGACTTCAAATCAACATAACAATTATTTCAAGCTTTTGCCTCGATTATGGTTATATGAAAAAATATATATAAATGCCAAATAGCTCATCTAATTGTGAGAACATTGCGAGAACATTTTTGGTTAATTGCCAAGCCCTAGTAATAACTCTCTTTGCGTCTGTGTCTGTTCATTTCTCCTAGCTCACTCACGGCGTTATGAACAAGGAACTGAAGGCTTGCAAGAACCCCGAAGACCTCGAGTGCAACGAGAACGTAAAGCACAAGACCAAGGAGTACATCAAGAAGTACATGCAACGATTCGGCACTGTCTACCGGCCCAAGGAAGACTTAGAGATGGAATAGTTAGTGTAGCCACAGCGAGTCCACCCGCCCCCCCCAGGGCAACTGGGAGGAGGGCCTACACAGAATGCCTTTACCCTCACTCCAGTATGAACCAGCCAGTCTGAACCACCTGTTGTCTCGAACCAGAGGATGGGTGGCGTAGTTTCATACTTAACAGTAATGACAGAAGACTGTGAACTGCTGCCCATAGAATGAAAGCTCTCAGGCCGGGGGCCCCCAGTCCCCGGCCTGCTACGGGCCCATAAACTACAAGGCTGTCGATGTTGGTGTCACTGAATTTGGGCTGTCAATGTCGGCGTCACTGAATTTGTTCAGAGAGGTTGACACCTAGGGGTGCTACATAGACTCAATGTTTTCACTACCATGTTTGGTTTTTAGTGTTTTTCTTCCCCTCTCTTGGGTGGATCTTAAAAATGTTCCTGAGATGATCGAGCTCAAGTTCGCTTTTAAACTTCTTCTGCTGTTGCCTGTGAAGGATTAATGAGAGGAATCACCTAGGAATAATAATACATAAATTAATAAATAATATTAAAATGCTCTCAGTACTTTCCACTTTTAGAAATGGATCAAGTTTGAAACTTGTTTTGTTTAGTGTTTTCCATTGGACATTGCTTGTGTGCTCTTTAACCCATAGCCATGGACTCTTTATCTATTTGGTGCTGCTTTTTAGCTGGGCTGTGGAAATCGAGGCTTCCAGTCTCATTCCCATGCCTTCCAACCCACAAGTCTTTGGGGCCTTGTGTTGCTCTGTGAATGCATGATGTAGACTGGGGTCGGCACGCCATCCGTATCGGAAATTCCTGCATTTTCACAAGAACCTCTCCCTCTCCAAGTATGCTATGTCCTCAACCTGGCTTCAATATCACATCGTTTTCATCACTTGTCCTGCTATGATATGAGCAGGATTTGGAAATGGCTCCAATCACATGTGCGTTTGCAGTGTGTCTGTTTTGCCCCGACTCAACCCATACGTGTTGTCCTTGTCGGACGGCAACCTGTCCAAAACCGTTACTGTTCAGGAAATGAAAAAGGAAAAAAAAAAAGAACTGTGTTCCAATGGATCCAATGAAGTGGTTATTTAGACACAAGATCTTGTTTCCCTTTGAAAATGTAAAAGATATACAATAGAAAATAGCCCGTCTACAAGGCGTGATGATGAGACACGAGCTTGTAGATTGGACATTTTCGCTACTTTCGCTATTATGATAAAGGCATTAATTTATGGGGGGGGGGGGAATCTGGAGATACAATGTTTCTGCCCGACGGCAATGATAACGTATTTTAACCCTCAAAGCTTGTTCCTGACGCCGTTTCCTCATCATGTGAGGAGGTGGTCCGTCGTAGCATTGTGATTTTAACTTGTTTCTGAACATCTCATGTATACTTGTTCTTACTACTATCTTTACTTTTCTTCTTTTTTTTTTTTTTACTGTGTGTCACATTCTCTATTAGACTCTTGGACCACCTCTTGGCACCAACGGTTGGGTCTGAGGCAGAGGCTTTGTCCTAATGCCGTCAAAGTTACTGTTTTCCTGAAGCATGGGGGGGGTCATTAATTGTTGATCATTTTGTCAAGTATGTACATTGCTTTATATGTGAATATATTGAACACATGTTTTCTTTTTGTGTGTGGGTGGGGGTGGGGGGGGGGGGGGGTGTAAGCAAAGATTTTGTAAAACAGACTTATTCATTGATTTCAACATGTAAATAATGTGTCATAGAACTAACCTGTACACTGGGCGGGGGGGGGGATGAGTAGGAGGGGTGGGTGGTGGTGGTGTGAGGGTCTCCCATATCACCAGCTCAGCCCCTCCTCGCTGTGGCAGTTCCCACATCAAGCAGTAAAAAAAAGACCCCACAGTACCACCCCCAATGAACAGACTTGATTTCATTGATGGTGGAGGATGAGGATTTATTTCTTTTGTTTTGTTTTGTTTTGTTTATTCTATTTTTTTCTATGTACAAAAAGAAGTTTCACCCCACTTTTTTCTGTAAGTATTGTGTAAGCACATTGTCATACTGAGTGTACAAACATTTTAAAAAGGATAATTAAACATTTTGTATAAATCTGATTCTTATTCGTTTTTTATTTGTTTTGGTAGTGGCTGCTGAACTAACTGGCGCACGTGCGCACACACACACACACACACGCACACGCACTCACTCTCACATTATCTCTCTCTCACACACACACACACACACACACTTGTTGCCATGCCAGAGCCTGCAAACCAGAAGACAAAGTAGGACAGGAGGTTAGGAGGCATGTCCTACTACAGCACTAGCTCCCAAACAGTGGGTTGGGACCCATTTGTGGTTCGCGGACAAATTGGTATGGGTCCTTATTTTTTTGGTTTCCTACATTTTGTTTTTAATTATTTAAAAAATACTCAATCATCCATAAAAACTAAAATGCTTGCGTTGTGAGCTTGTAGATCTGCTATTTTAGTTTGGGTCCCAAATGTCTAATTTCCTTTTTGGGTCTTGCTAAATACAGTGGTTTTCAACCAGTGGTCCTTGAGGTGGTTCCAGGTGGACCCCAGCTAAATGATGGAGAGTTGGTAACCAAATGGACCCTTATAGATCTTTAACTCTTGAGAGTGTAAAATGAAACCATTCATGTTATGCTCCCAAGAGTTAAATTATTGTCTGAATTACTTAATTTTCAAGAATCTACACAATTAGAAAATGTAGAAGAATTGTTATTTTTGATCAACGTTTGCCTGTTATCTCTCCTAAATACAGCATGGAATTGTGGACAAAAGCAAAACAAACTAAAACTTAAAATGGTGGTTTGTGGCTAAAATGCAGACTAAAGGCCCTGGTATCAAAATGGTTGAAAACCACTGTGATAAAAGGTTTGGGAACCATCATTGTACTATAGTACCTCCCTCCATCTGGAGATCTGTCTGGGGCATGTGTTGACAAGGTTTGGGGATTGTGTGAGTGTACAAAAAGGCATGGGGGGGGGGGGGGGGGGTATAATAATAAAGGACTGTCATTACATCATTATGGTGTGACCAGAGTGACAGTATAGGCCAGTGATACTCAACCTCAGGCCCGCGGGCCACATCAGGCCCACGGGACCATTATGACTGGCCCACCAATGAAAATCTAAAAAAAAGAAGAAAATAAAATCTGGAAAATGAAATAAAAATAAATAAATCTGAATGAAGTTATCTTTAATTACATTATTATAAGTAATACTATTAGAGTTGTACTATTACTCGAACGAAAATAAAAGCTTGGGGGGGGGGGGGGGGGGGGGAGATGCAATGCAAATGAAAGACATATACTGTGTATCCCTATTCCCTGACATAATTTTATAGCTAAACGGACAGAATTCTATTTTATTTGAATGATGAAACCCAGCTGCCATTAATAGTTGGAAATGGAAATGGAAATTGCGGAAATGGAAATTGCGGAAATTGTAATTGCGGAAATTGCGGAAATGGTGGAAATGGAAATTGCGGAAATGCGGAAATGGAAATTGCAGAAATTGTAATTGCGGAAATTGCGGAAATGGTGGAAATGGAAATTGAGGAAATTGCGGAAATGGAAATTGCGGAAATGGTAATTGCGGAAATTGCGGAAATTGCTCTTCACTTATAGCTATCTATTTTCAGGTAGATTGTTTTATTTTACTCAGTCAGCCATATCACTACTCATTTTTTTTCATGAAAAAGGTCATAGCTGGGTAATCTATTTTCAGGCAAATTGTGTTTATTGTATTTTATTTTACTCAGCCATAACAATTTATTTTCTGTTAACCAACTTGCTGGCTGGCAGGCAGGCAGACAGCTACTCATAGACAGGCAGACAGACAGACAGCTACTCATGGAGAATTGGACAGGCAGGCAGTCAGACAGCTACTCATAGACAGGCAGACAGACACAAAATGAAAAAATAAAAAAACGATGGGTTATAGTCATCTATCTTTGAACTTTCATTGGTGAAAAAGTTGTTTTGAAAAAGTTTATACTTTTTAATATATTTAACTTTATTTATAGTTTTTTCCTCCCATTGACAATGTATGGGATTTATCTCTAAATCAACCTCACTTTTGCAGCCTCATTACTCTGGCATACTTTGTCGTAGAAACGTGATTTAAACTTTAGAACGCTCACACGACTCTGGACTTTTTCGTGGTTCAAACCGTATTCGAATACGTTAAACGGTTTTTCCGGAATCGCAATTCAATCGCAGGCCGTTTCGCGTAATTAGTGCCAAATTAGAGTGCGGGGCTTCTTTGACTAGAGTGTGGAAACTGAATTTCTTTCCTTAAAAATTTACCAAACAAATTGTCGTCCCGGCCAAAGTATTCATTTTACACGCATGTTCTTTGGTCATTTTGTAGCCACACATGTCCTCTTTCACACAATGTGACCACCAAAGCACAGAGACATACAGAATGTGAACTACGGCCTTTTAAGTGACACAAAAACAGTCAATCTGCTCATTGACCTCCATTGTATAATTCTTACGAGGAAATTATCGCGCTGACAATTCTTAACTCGCTCTTATAACCACATTTTCAATCGTACCAACACCACAATCGCACATGGTGTACCTCAATAGCTCAGGCCACTCACAGCGAAAAAAATATTTGCATTCGACTTTTACTTTTTGCGATAGAGCAATTTGTTCGGGCATAGTTTCCCCCATCCAGGACCATTGAAATATCCCAGTCATAGTACTGGCATAGAACTTGGAAGTCTTTTACTTCCACAGCTGAGACATATAAGGGCTTAATTACAGGGCTGACATTAAAGTTACAAGATCTCAATGAGTTGCTCTGCGATACCTTGTGAGCTTGTTGGTCTGCTATTTGTGCAATTAGGCTAGACACACGCAAATGCACGCACGCACGCACGCACACACACACCCTGTCTTCTTATTGGCTGGCCTTTACACAGCTCTTGCAACGAGCATAACGAGGATAACTTTTTTTTTCAAAATTTCAAAAAACATGGGCTATAACCCATCGTTTTTGTCATTTCGTCATTTTTTTCAAATCTTCAAAAATGATGAAAAACGGCGCGCTATAGTATGCCGTACGATATGGGCTATAGCCCACGGTCCAAAATGATGAGAAACGAGGCTAACTTTTTTTTTCAAAATTAAAAAAAACATGGGCTATAACCCATCGTTTTTGTCATTTCGTCATTTTTTTCAAATCCTCAAAAATGATGAAAAACGGCGCGCTATAGTATGCCGTACGATATGGGCTATAGCCCATTGTTACGGCCAGCCATAATTAGGTTATTTTGTATTTGGTATTATCTGTTGTTTCCTTTGTTCTGAGGTGGAGAGTTGATGAGAGGAGGAGGAGACCTGTGTCATCATGAGACTGATTACTGGAGAGTGCTTGCTGCTGTGGGGAACTAGTCCTCTCCATGGATTGGCCGGCTCTGATGAGCCCTATGACACCAGCAGTGGATTGGGTGGTGGCCACACCCGAACTATAAAGCTCAGTGACAAACAATTCTGTTCAGAGGACTGTCAGCTTCAGGGCAGCAGGGAATCGGTCCCCCTGTCCTCTCCCCACATCACCACAACCTGTGACCATCCTGTCAAGCTCTTTATTTGGGATAAGTTTTTAGTTCTGTTTTGATTTGTGTTTGTTATGTTTGTGTTGTGTTTTGTTAGTTCAGGTTAATTTGGGTTATTGTAAATTGTTGTAAATATCCATGATTTTGGTCTGTAAATAAATGTACAGTCCGTTTTATTTCAATTGTCTTTCTACATTTATGTTGCTTCCCCTAACCCTAGACTAGGGGGTGTAACACATATGGTCCAAAATGATGAGAAACGAGGATAACTTTTTTTCCAAAATTTCAAAAAATATGGGCTATAACCCATCGTTTTTGTCATTTCATCATTTTTTTCAAATCTTCAAAAATGATGAAAAACTGCGCGCTATAGTATGCCGTACGATATGGGCTATAGCCCACGGTCCAAAATGATGAGAAACGAGGCTAACTTTTTTTTTCAAAATTTCAAAAAACATGGGCTATAACCCATCGTTTTTGTCATTTCGTCATTTTTTTCAAATCCTCAAAAATGATGAAAAACGGCGCGCTATAGTATGCCGTACGATATGGGCTATAGCCCATGGTCCAAAATGATGAGAAACGAGGCTAACTTTTTTTTTCAAAATTTCAAAAAACATGGGCTATAACCCATCGTTTTTGTCATTTCGTCATTTTTTTCAAATCTTCAAAAATGATGAAAAACTGCGCGCTATAGTATGCCGTACGATATGGGCTATAGCCCACGGTCCAAAATGATAAGAAACGAGGCTAACTTTTTTTTTCAAAATTTCAAAAAACATGGGCTATAACCCATTGTTTTTGTCATTTTGTCATTTTTTTCAAATCCTCAAAAATGATGAAAAACGGCGCGCTATAGTATGCCGTACGATATGGGCTATAGCCCACGGTCCAAAATGATGAGAAACGAGGCTAACTTTTTTTTTCAAAATTTAAAAAAACATGGGCTATAACCCATCGTTTTTGTCATTTCGTCATTTTTTTCAAATCCTCAAAAATGATGAAAAACGGCGCGCTATAGTATGCCGTACGATATGGGCTATAGCCCATTGTTACGGCCAGCCATAATTAGGTTATTTTGTATTTGGTATTATCTGTTGTTTCCTTTGTTCTGAGGTGGAGAGTTGATGAGAGGAGGAGGAGACCTGTGTCATCATGAGACTGATTACTGGAGAGTGCTTGCTGCTGTGGGGAACTAGTCCTCTCCATGGATTGGCCGGCTCTGATGAGCCCTATGACACCAGCAGTGGATTGGGTGGTGGCCACACCCGAACTATAAAGCTCAGTGACAAACAATTCTGTTCAGAGGACTGTCAGCTTCAGGGCAGCAGGGAATCGGTCCCCCTGTCCTCTCCCCACATCACCACAACCTGTGACCATCCTGTCAAGCTCTTTATTTGGGATAAGTTTTGAGTTCTGTTTTGATTTGTGTTTGTTATGTTTTTCTTCATTTTTTCATTTTTTTCAAATCCTCAAAAATGATGAAAAACGGCGCGCTATAGTATGCCGTACGATATGGGCTATAGCCCATCGTCCAAAATGATGAGAAACGAGGATAACTTTTTTTTTTTCAAAATTTCAAAAAACATGGGCTATAACCCATCGTTTTTGTCATTTCGTCATTTTTTTCAAATCTTCAAAAATGATGAAAAACTGCGCGCTATAGTATGCCGTACGATATGGGCTATAGCCCACGGTCCAAAATGATGAGAAACGAGGCTAACTTTTTTTTTCAAAATTTCAAAAAACATGGGCTATAACCCATCGTTTTTGTCATTTCGTCATTTTTTTCAAATCCTCAAAAATGATGAAAAACGGCGCGCTATAGTATGCCGTACGATATGGGCTATAGCCCATGGTCCAAAATGATGAGAAACGAGGCTAACTTTTTTTTTCAAAATTTCAAAAAACATGGGCTATAACCCATCGTTTTTGTCATTTCGTCATTTTTTTCAAATCTTCAAAAATGATGAAAAACTGCGCGCTATAGTATGCCGTACGATATGGGCTATAGCCCACGGTCCAAAATGATGAGAAACGAGGCTAACTTTTTTTTCCAACATTTCAAAAAACATGGGCTATAACCCATCGTTTTTGTAATTTCGTCATTTTTTTCAAATCTTCAAAAATGATGAAAAACGGCGCGCTATAGTATGCCGTACGATATGGGCTATAGCCCACGGTCCAAAATGATGAGAAACGAGGCTAACTTTTTTTTTCAAAATTTCAAAAAACATGGGCTATAACCCATCGTTTTTGTCATTTCGTCATTTTTTTCAAATCCTCAAAAATGATGAAAAACGGCGCGCTATAGTATGCCGTACGATATGGGCTATAGCCCATTGTTACGGCCAGCCATAATTAGGTTATTTTGTATTTGGTATTATCTGTTGTTTCCTTTGTTCTGAGGTGGAGAGTTGATGAGAGGAGGAGGAGACCTGTGTCATCATGAGACTGATTACTGGAGAGTGCTTGCTGCTGTGGGGAACTAGTCCTCTCCATGGATTGGCCGGCTCTGATGAGCCCTATGACACCAGCAGTGGATTGGGTGGTGGCCACACCCGAACTATAAAGCTCAGTGACAAACAATTCTGTTCAGAGGACTGTCAGCTTCAGGGCAGCAGGGAATCGGTCCCCCTGTCCTCTCCCCACATCACCACAACCTGTGACCATCCTGTCAAGCTCTTTATTTGGGATAAGTTTTGAGTTCTGTTTTGATTTGTGTTTGTTATGTTTTTCTTCATTTTTTCATTTTTTTCAAATCCGCAAAAATGATGAAAAACGGCGCGCTATAGTATGCCGTACGATATGGGCTATAGCCCATCGTCCAAAATGATGAGAAACGAGGATAACTTTTTTTTTCAAAATTTCAAAAAACATGGGCTATAACCCATCGTTTTTGTCATTTCGTCATTTTTTTCAAATCTTCAAAAATGATGAAAAACTGCGCGCTATAGTATGCCGTACGATATGGGCTATAGCCCACGGTCCAAAATGATGAGAAACGAGGCTAACTTTCTTTTTCAAAATTTCAAAAAACATGGGCTATAACCCATCGTTTTTGTCATTTCGTCATTTTTTTCAAATCCTCAAAAATGATGAAAAACGGCGCGCTATAGTATGCCGTACGATATGGGCTATAGCCCATGGTCCAAAATGATGAGAAACGAGGCTAACTTATTTTTTCAAAATTTCAAAAAACATGGGCTATAACCCATCGTTTTTGTCATGTCGTCATTTTTTTCAAATCTTCAAAAATGATGAAAAACTGCGCGCTATAGTATGCCGTACGATATGGGCTATAGCCCACGGTCCAAAATGATGAGAAACGAGGCTAACCTTTTTTTTTTCAAAATTTCAAAAAACATGGGCTATAACCCATCGTTTTTGTCATTTCGTCATTTTTTTCAAATCTTCAAAAATGATGAAAAACTGCGCGCTATAGTATGCCGTACGATATGGGCTATAGCCCACGGTCCAAAATGATGAGAAACGAGGCTAACTTTTTTTTTCAAAATTTCAAAAAACATGGGCTATAACCCATCGTTTTTGTCATTTCGTCATTTTTTTCAAATCTTCAAAAATGATGAAAAACTGCGCGCTATAGTATGCCGTACGATATGGGCTATAGCCCACGGTCCAAAATGATGAGAAACGAGGCTAACTTTTTTTTCCAAAATTTCAAAAAACATGGGCTATAACCCATCGTTTTTGTCATTTCGTCATTTTTTTCAAATCTTCAAAAATGATGAAAAACGGCGCGCTATAGTATGCCGTACGATATGGGCTATAGCCCACGGTCCAAAATGATGAGAAACGAGGCTAACTTTTTTTTTTCAAAATTTCAAAAAACATGGGCTATAACCCATCGTTTTTGTCATTTCGTCATTTTTTTCAAATCCTCAAAAATGATGAAAAACGGCGCGCTATAGTATGCCGTACGATATGGGCTATAGCCCATTGTTACGGCCAGCCATAATTAGGTTATTTTGTATTTGGTATTATCTGTTGTTTCCTTTGTTCTGAGGTGGAGAGTTGATGAGAGGAGGAGGAGACCTGTGTCATCATGAGACTGATTACTGGAGAGTGCTTGCTGCTGTGGGGAACTAGTCCTCTCCATGGATTGGCCGGCTCTGATGAGCCCTATGACACCAGCAGTGGATTGGGTGGTGGCCACACCCGAACTATAAAGCTCAGTGACAAACAATTCTGTTCAGAGGACTGTCAGCTTCAGGGCAGCAGGGAATCGGTCCCCCTGTCCTCTCCCCACATCACCACAACCTGTGACCATCCTGTCAAGCTCTTTATTTGGGATAAGTTTTGAGTTCTGTTTTGATTTGTGTTTGTTATGTTTTTCTTCATTTTTTCATTTTTTTCAAATCCTCAAAAATGATGAAAAACGGCGCGCTATAGTATGCCGTACGATATGGGCTATAGCCCATCGTCCAAAATGATGAGAAACGAGGATAACTTTTTTTTTCAAAATTTCAAAAAACATGGGCTATAACCCATCGTTTTTGTCATTTCGTCATTTTTTTCAAATCTTCAAAAATGATGAAAAACTGCGCGCTATAGTATGCCGTACGATATGGGCTATAGCCCACGGTCCAAAATTATGAGAAACGAGGCTAACTTTCTTTTTCAAAATTTCAAAAAACATGGGCTATAACCCATCGTTTTTGTAATTTCGTCATTTTTTTCAAATCTTCAAAAATGATGAAAAACTGCGCGCTATAGTATGCCGTACGATATGGGCTATAGCCCACGGTCCAAAATTATGAGAAACGAGGCTAACTTTTTTTTCCAAAATTTCAAAAAACATGGGCTATAACCCATCGTTTTTGTCATTTCGTCATTTTTTTCAAATCTTCAAAAATGATGAAAAACGGCGCGCTATAGTATGCCGTACGATATGGGCTATAGCCCACGGTCCAAAATGATGAGAAACGAGGCTAACTTTCTTTTTCAAAATTTCAAAAAACATGGGCTATAACCCATCGTTTTTGTCATTTCGTCATTTTTTTCAAATCCTCAAAAATGATGAAAAACGGCGCGCTATAGTATGCCGTACGATATGGGCTATAGCCCACGGTCCAAAATTATGAGAAACGAGGCTAACTTTTTTTTCCAAAATTTCAAAAAACATGGGCTATAACCCATCGTTTTTGTCATTTCGTCATTTTTTTCAAATCTTCAAAAATGATGAAAAACGGCGCGCTATAGTATGCCGTACGATATGGGCTATAGCCCACGGTCCAAAATGATGAGAAACGAGGCTAACTTTTTTTTTCAAAATTTCAAAAAACATGGGCTATAACCCATCGTTTTTGTCATTTCGTCATTTTTTTCAAATCTTCAAAAATGATGAAAAACTGCGCGCTATAGTATGCCGTACGATATGGGCTATAGCCCACGGTCCAAAATGATGAGAAACGAGGCTAACTTTTTTTTCCAAAATTTCAAAAAACATGGGCTATAACCCATCGTTTTTGTCATTTCGTCATTTTTTTCAAATCTTCAAAAATGATGAAAAACGGCGCGCTATAGTATGCCGTACGATATGGGCTATAACCCACGGTCCAAAATGATGAGAAACGAGGCTAACTTTTTTTTTCAAAATTTCAAAAAACATGGGCTATAACCCATCGTTTTTGTCATTTCGTCATTTTTTTCAAATACTCAAAAATGATGAAAAACGGCGCGCTATAGTATGCCGTACGATATGGGCTATAGCCCATTGTTACGGCCAGCCATAATTAGGTTATTTTGTATTTGGTATTATCTGTTGTTTCCTTTGTTCTGAGGTGGAGAGTTGATGAGAGGAGGAGGAGACCTGTGTCATCATGAGACTGATTACTGGAGAGTGCTTGCTGCTGTGGGGAACTAGTCCTCTCCATGGATTGGCCGGCTCTGATGAGCCCTATGACACCAGCAGTGGATTGGGTGGTGGCCACACCCGAACTATAAAGCTCAGTGACAAACAATTCTGTTCAGAGGACTGTCAGCTTCAGGGCAGCAGGGAATCGGTCCCCCTGTCCTCTCCCCACATCACCACAACCTGTGACCATCCTGTCAAGCTCTTTATTTGGGATAAGTTTTGAGTTCTGTTTTGATTTGTGTTTGTTATGTTTTTCTTCATTTTTTCATTTTTTTCAAATCCGCAAAAATGATGAAAAACGGCGCGCTATAGTATGCCGTACGATATGGGCTATAGCCCATCGTCCAAAATGATGAGAAACGAGGATAACTTTTTTTTCCAACATTTCAAAAAACATGGGCTATAACCCATCGTTTTTGTAATTTCGTCATTTTTTTCAAATCTTCAAAAATGATGAAAAACGGCGCGCTATAGTATGCCGTACGATATGGGCTATAGCCCACGGTCCAAAATGATGAGAAACGAGGCTAACTTTTTTTTTCAAAATTTCAAAAAACATGGGCTATAACCCATCGTTTTTGTCATTTCGTCATTTTTTTCAAATCCTCAAAAATGATGAAAAACGGCGCGCTATAGTATGCCGTACGATATGGGCTATAGCCCATTGTTACGGCCAGCCATAATTAGGTTATTTTGTATTTGGTATTATCTGTTGTTTCCTTTGTTCTGAGGTGGAGAGTTGATGAGAGGAGGAGGAGACCTGTGTCATCATGAGACTGATTACTGGAGAGTGCTTGCTGCTGTGGGGAACTAGTCCTCTCCATGGATTGGCCGGCTCTGATGAGCCCTATGACACCAGCAGTGGATTGGGTGGTGGCCACACCCGAACTATAAAGCTCAGTGACAAACAATTCTGTTCAGAGGACTGTCAGCTTCAGGGCAGCAGGGAATCGGTCCCCCTGTCCTCTCCCCACATCACCACAACCTGTGACCATCCTGTCAAGCTCTTTATTTGGGATAAGTTTTGAGTTCTGTTTTGATTTGTGTTTGTTATGTTTTTCTTCATTTTTTCATTTTTTTCAAATCCGCAAAAATGATGAAAAACGGCGCGCTATAGTATGCCGTACGATATGGGCTATAGCCCATCGTCCAAAATGATGAGAAACGAGGATAACTTTTTTTTTCAAAATTTCAAAAAACATGGGCTATAACCCATCGTTTTTGTCATTTCGTCATTTTTTTCAAATCTTCAAAAATGATGAAAAACTGCGCGCTATAGTATGCCGTACGATATGGGCTATAGCCCACGGTCCAAAATGATGAGAAACGAGGCTAACTTTCTTTTTCAAAATTTCAAAAAACATGGGCTATAACCCATCGTTTTTGTCATTTCGTCATTTTTTTCAAATCCTCAAAAATGATGAAAAACGGCGCGCTATAGTATGCCGTACGATATGGGCTATAGCCCATGGTCCAAAATGATGAGAAACGAGGCTAACTTATTTTTTCAAAATTTCAAAAAACATGGGCTATAACCCATCGTTTTTGTCATGTCGTCATTTTTTTCAAATACTCAAAAATGATGAAAAACGGCGCGCTATAGTATGCCGTACGATATGGGCTATAGCCCATTGTTACGGCCAGCCATAATTAGGTTATTTTGTATTTGGTATTATCTGTTGTTTCCTTTGTTCTGAGGTGGAGAGTTGATGAGAGGAGGAGGAGACCTGTGTCATCATGAGACTGATTACTGGAGAGTGCTTGCTGCTGTGGGGAACTAGTCCTCTCCATGGATTGGCCGGCTCTGATGAGCCCTATGACACCAGCAGTGGATTGGGTGGTGGCCACACCCG
The DNA here is from genome assembly GCF_963924005.1 of Protomyctophum bolini. Lineage (NCBI taxonomy): Eukaryota > Metazoa > Chordata > Actinopteri > Myctophiformes > Myctophidae > Protomyctophum > Protomyctophum bolini. Next base: position 37,667,948 of record NC_137868.1, on the reverse strand, counting down.
AACTATAAAGCTCAGTGACAAACAATTCTGTTCAGAGGACTGTCAGCTTCAGGGCAGCAGGGAATCGGTCCCCCTGTCCTCTCCCCACATCACCACAACCTGTGACCATCCTGTCAAGCTCTTTATTTGGGATAAGTTTTGAGTTCTGTTTTGATTTGTGTTTGTTATGTTTTTCTTCATTTTTTCATTTTTTTCAAATCCGCAAAAATGATGAAAAACGGCGCGCTATAGTATGCCGTACGATATGGGCTATAGCCCATCGTCCAAAATGATGAGAAACGAGGATAACTTTTTTTTCCAACATTTCAAAAAACATGGGCTATAACCCATCGTTTTTGTAATTTCGTCATTTTTTTCAAATCTTCAAAAATGATGAAAAACGGCGCGCTATAGTATGCCGTACGATATGGGCTATAGCCCACGGTCCAAAATGATGAGAAACGAGGCTAACTTTTTTTTTCAAAATTTCAAAAAACATGGGCTATAACCCATCGTTTTTGTCATTTCGTCATTTTTTTCAAATCCTCAAAAATGATGAAAAACGGCGCGCTATAGTATGCCGTACGATATGGGCTATAGCCCATTGTTACGGCCAGCCATAATTAGGTTATTTTGTATTTGGTATTATCTGTTGTTTCCTTTGTTCTGAGGTGGAGAGTTGATGAGAGGAGGAGGAGACCTGTGTCATCATGAGACTGATTACTGGAGAGTGCTTGCTGCTGTGGGGAACTAGTCCTCTCCATGGATTGGCCGGCTCTGATGAGCCCTATGACACCAGCAGTGGATTGGGTGGTGGCCACACCCGAACTATAAAGCTCAGTGACAAACAATTCTGTTCAGAGGACTGTCAGCTTCAGGGCAGCAGGGAATCGGTCCCCCTGTCCTCTCCCCACATCACCACAACCTGTGACCATCCTGTCAAGCTCTTTATTTGGGATAAGTTTTGAGTTCTGTTTTGATTTGTGTTTGTTATGTTTTTCTTCATTTTTTCATTTTTTTCAAATCCTCAAAAATGATGAAAAACGGCGCGCTATAGTATGCCGTACGATATGGGCTATAGCCCATCGTCCAAAATGATGAGAAACGAGGATAACTTTTTTTTTCAAAATTTCAAAAAACATGGGCTATAACCCATCGTTTTTGTCATTTCGTCATTTTTTTCAAATCTTCAAAAATGATGAAAAACTGCGCGCTATAGTATGCCGTATGATATGGGCTATAGCCCACGGTCCAAAATTATGAGAAACGAGGCTAACTTTCTTTTTCAAAATTTCAAAAAACATGGGCTATAACCCATCGTTTTTGTAATTTCGTCATTTTTTTCAAATCTTCAAAAATGATGAAAAACTGCGCGCTATAGTATGCCGTACGATATGGGCTATAGCCCACGGTCCAAAATTATGAGAAACGAGGCTAACTTTTTTTTCCAAAATTTCAAAAAACATGGGCTATAACCCATCGTTTTTGTCATTTCGTCATTTTTTTCAAATCTTCAAAAATGATGAAAAACGGCGCGCTATAGTATGCCGTACGATATGGGCTATAGCCCACGGTCCAAAATGATGAGAAACGAGGCTAACTTTCTTTTTCAAAATTTCAAAAAACATGGGCTATAACCCATCGTTTTTGTCATTTCGTCATTTTTTTCAAATCCTCAAAAATGATGAAAAACGGCGCGCTATAGTATGCCGTACGATATGGGCTATAGCCCACGGTCCAAAATTATGAGAAACGAGGCTAACTTTTTTTTTCAAAATTTCAAAAAACATGGGCTATAACCCATCGTTTTTGTCATTTCGTCATTTTTTTCAAATCTTCAAAAATGATGAAAAACTGCGCGCTATAGTATGCCGTACGATATGGGCTATAGCCCACGGTCCAAAATGATGAGAAACGAGGCTAACTTTTTTTTCCAAAATTTCAAAAAACATGGGCTATAACCCATCGTTTTTGTCATTTCGTCATTTTTTTCAAATCTTCAAAAATGATGAAAAACGGCGCGCTATAGTATGCCGTACGATATGGGCTATAGCCCACGGTCCAAAATGATGAGAAACGAGGCTAACTTTTTTTTCCAAAATTTCAAAAAACATGGGCTATAACCCATCGTTTTTGTCATTTCGTAATTTTTTTCAAATCTTCAAAAATGATGAAAAACGGCGCGCTATAGTATGCCGTACGATATGGGCTATAACCCACGGTCCAAAATGATGAGAAACGAGGCTAACTTTTTTTTTCAAAATTTCAAAAAACATGGGCTATAACCCATCGTTTTTGTCATTTCGTCATTTTTTTCAAATACTCAAAAATGATGAAAAACGGCGCGCTATAGTATGCCGTACGATATGGGCTATAGCCCATTGTTACGGCCAGCCATAATTAGGTTATTTTGTATTTGGTATTATCTGTTGTTTCCTTTGTTCTGAGGTGGAGAGTTGATGAGAGGAGGAGGAGACCTGTGTCATCATGAGACTGATTACTGGAGAGTGCTTGCTGCTGTGGGGAACTAGTCCTCTCCATGGATTGGCCGGCTCTGATGAGCCCTATGACACCAGCAGTGGATTGGGTGGTGGCCACACCCGAACTATAAAGCTCAGTGACAAACAATTCTGTTCAGAGGACTGTCAGCTTCAGGGCAGCAGGGAATCGGTCCCCCTGTCCTCTCCCCACATCACCACAACCTGTGACCATCCTGTCAAGCTCTTTATTTGGGATAAGTTTTGAGTTCTGTTTTGATTTGTGTTTGTTATGTTTTTCTTCATTTTTTCATTTTTTTCAAATCCGCAAAAATGATGAAAAACGGCGCGCTATAGTATGCCGTACGATATGGGCTATAGCCCATCGTCCAAAATGATGAGAAACGAGGATAACTTTTTTTTTCAAAATTTAAAAAAACATGGGCTATAACCCATCGTTTTTGTCATTTCGTCATTTTTTTCAAATCTTCAAAAATGATGAAAAACTGCGCGCTATAGTATGCCGTACGATATGGGCTATAGCCCACGGTCCAAAATGATGAGAAACGAGGCTAACTTTTTTTTTCAAAATTTCAAAAAACATGGGCTATAACCCATCGTTTTTGTCATTTCGTCATTTTTTTCAAATCCTCAAAAATGATGAAAAACGGCGCGCTATAGTATGCCGTACGATATGGGCTATAGCCCATGGTCCAAAATGATGAGAAACGAGGCTAACTTTTTTTTTCAAAATTTCAAAAAACATGGGCTATAACCCATCGTTTTTGTCATTTCGTCATTTTTTTCAAATCTTCAAAAATGATGAAAAACTGCGCGCTATAGTATGCCGTACGATATGGGCTATAGCCCACGGTCCAAAATGATGAGAAACGAGGCTAACTTTTTTTTTCAAAATTTCAAAAAACATGGGCTATAACCCATCGTTTTTGTCATTTCGTCATTTTTTTCAAATCTTCAAAAATGATGAAAAACTGCGCGCTATAGTATGCCGTACGATATGGGCTATAGCCCACGGTCCAAAATGATGAGAAACGAGGCTAACTTTTTTTTTCAAAATTTCAAAAAACATGGGCTATAACCCATCGTTTTTGTCATTTCGTCATTTTTTTCAAATCCTCAAAAATGATGAAAAACGGCGCGCTATAGTATGCCGTACGATATGGGCTATAGCCCATGGTCCAAAATGATGAGAAACGAGGCTAACTTTTTTTTTCAAAATTTCAAAAAACATGGGCTATAACCCATCGTTTTTGTCATTTCGTCATTTTTTTCAAATCTTCAAAAATGATGAAAAACTGCGCGCTATAGTATGCCGTACGATATGGGCTATAGCCCACGGTCCAAAATGATGAGAAACGAGGCTAACTTTTTTTTTCAAAATTTCAAAAAACATGGGCTATAACCCATCGTTTTTGTCATTTCGTCATTTTTTTCAAATCCTCAAAAATGATGAAAAACGGCGCGCTATAGTATGCCGTACGATATGGGCTATAGCCCATGGTCCAAAATGATGAGAAACGAGGCTAACTTTTTTTTTCAAAATTTCAAAAAACATGGGCTATAACCCATCGTTTTTGTCATTTCGTCATTTTTTTCAAATCTTCAAAAATGATGAAAAACTGCGCGCTATAGTATGCCGTACGATATGGGCTATAGCCCACGGTCCAAAATGATGAGAAACGAGGCTAACTTTTTTTTTCAAAATTTCAAAAAACATGGGCTATAACCCATCGTTTTTGTCATTTCGTCATTTTTTTCAAATCCTCAAAAATGATGAAAAATGGCGCGCTATAGTATGCCGTACGATATGGGCTATAGCCCATTGTTACGGCCAGCCATAATTAGGTTATTTTGTATTTGGTATTATCTGTTGTTTCCTTTGTTCTGAGGTGGAGTGTTGATGAGAGGAGGAGGAGACCTGTGTCATCATGAGACTGATTACTGGAGAGTGCTTGCTGCTGTGGGGAACTAGTCCTCTCCATGGATTGGCCGGCTCTGATGAGCCCTATGACACCAGCAGTGGATTGGGTGGTGGCCACACCCGAACTATAAAGCTCAGTGACAAACAATTCTGTTCAGAGGACTGTCAGCTTCAGGGCAGCAGGGAATCGGTCCCCCTGTCCTCTCCCCACATCACCACAACCTGTGACCATCCTGTCAAGCTCTTTATTTGGGATAAGTTTTGAGTTCTGTTTTGATTTGTGTTTGTTATGTTTGTGTTGTGTTTTGTTAGTTCAGGTTAATTTGGGTTATTGTATATTGTTGTAAATATCCATGATTTTGGTCTGTAAATAAATGCACAGTCCGTTTTATTTCAATTGTCTTTCTACATTTATGTTGCTTCCCCTAACCCTAGACTAGGGGGTGTAACACCCATGGTCCAAAATGATGAGAAACGAGGATAACTTTTTTTCCAAAATTTCAAAAAACATGGGCTATAACCCATCGTTTTTGTCATTTCATCATTTTTTTCAAATCTTCAAAAATGATGAAAAACTGCGTGCTATAGTATGCCGTACGATATGGGCTATAGCCCACGGTCCAAAATGATGAGAAACGAGGCTAACTTTTTTTTTTTTTTTTATCAAAAAACATGGGCTATAACCCATCGTTTTTGTCATTTCGTCATTTTTTTTAAATCCTCAAAAATGATGAAAAACGGCACGCTATAGTATGCCGTACGATATGGGCTATAGCCCATGGTCCAAAATGATGAGAAACGAGGATAACTTTTTTTTTCAAAATTTCAAAAAACATGGGCTATAACCCATCGTTTTTTTCATATTTTCATTATTTTCAAATCCTCAAAAATGATGAAAAACGGCGTGCTATAGTATGCCGTACGATATGGGCTATAGCCCATGGTCCAAAATGATGAGAAAAGAGGATAACTCTAATTGTAGTAGTGGTTAAGATGTTGGCTTTCCACGTGGGAGACCAGGGTTCGATTCCCGGCTGTTACACTATCATACAAAAGAAGACCTCAACAGCGCTAAGAAAGATCTGATTAATATGATGCTGTGTTATTTAAACTTTACTGAAGGCTAACGAACAAAAGATCACTTCAAAAGCACCCGGAGACATCTGCTGAATGCCCAAAGGTGCCGTGGCGTAATGGTGTGGAGCGCTTGGCCCGATGCCTCTGCTACAGTCAGTTGGCCGGTTCAAGTCCCATGTCATGACATCAAGGTGCTGGAGGACCATCGGGAGTGCCTCCTACAGCTCAATGCTGCAGTAATTTGAACTTTTCAAGGCTAGAATAAAAAATAAAAACTCAAAAGCACCCGGAGACATCTGCTGAATGTCCAAAGGTGCCGTGGTGTAATGGTGTGGAGCGCTTGGCCCGTTGCCTCTGCTACAGTCAGTTGGCCGGTTCAAGTCCCATGTCATGACATCAAAGTGCTGGAGGACCATCGGGAGTTCCTCCTACAGCTCAATGCTGCAGTAATTTGAACTTTTCAAGGCTAGAATAAAAAATAAAAACTCAAAAGCACCCGGAGACATCTGCTGAATGCCCAAAGGTGCCATGGTGTAATGGTTTGGAGCGCTTGGCCCGTTGCCTCTGCTACAGTCAGTTGGCCGGTTCAAGTCCCATGTCATGACATCAAAGTGCTGGAGGACTATTGGGAGTTCCTCCTACAGCTCAATGCTGCAGTAATTCGAACTTTTCAAGGCTAGAATAAAAAATAAAAACTCAAAAGCACCCGGAGACATCTGCTGAATGCCCAAAGGTGCCGTGGTGTAATGGTGTGGAGCGCTTGGCCCGTTGCCTATGCTACAGTCAGTTGGCCGGTTCAAGTCCCATGTCATGACATCAAAGTGCTGGAGGACCATAGGGAGTTCCTCCTACAGCTCAATGCTGCAGTAATTTGAACTTTTCAAGGCTAGAATAAAAAATAAAAACTCAAAAGCACCCGGAGACATCTGCTGAATGCCCAAAGGTGCCGTGGCGTAATGGTGTGGAGCGCTTGGCCCGTTGCCTCTGCTACAGTCAGTTGGCCGGTTCAAGTCCCATGTCATGACATCAAGGTGCTGGAGGACCATCGGGAGACGGTGCTCTCTCCCCCTGTTTCCTGAGATGTAACGGTTGGGGCTTATGTCTGAAAGAACCCTGTCCAGCTAATCTTTTACCATGAAAATGTCGAATTTAACATACTCTTACCACCTCTCCAGTGTGCCATTTTCCAACTGGCCTGGAAGCCAGACATAAAAGAGGGACTTTCCAACCAAGTTTTGGGCCACCTCAATTTCCCAAATTTGCAATTTCCGCAATTTGCAATTTCCAATTTCCTCAATTTCCGCAATTTGCAATTTCCGCAATTTGCAATTTCCAATTTCCTCAATTTCCGCAATTTGCAATTTCCGCAATTTGCAATTTTCAATTTCCGCAATTTCCGCAATTTCCAATTCCCCAAATTTTCAATTTCCGCAATTTCCGCAATTTTCAATTTCCGCAATTTGCAGTTTTTCATTGTCAAATTCATATAGTCACAGACTATTCTGTCAGATGATGGGCCAAAATGCATTGCTATTTCTTTTTAAAAGTTTGACCTAATTCTTATCTGTAAAACTTTAGGTGGACAGGGTTCTTTCAAACATAACCCCCAAATGCTACTTTTCAGGAAACAGGGGGAGAGAGCACCGTCTCCCGATGGTCCTCCAGCACCTTGATGTCATGACATGGGACTTGAACCAGCCAACTGACTGTAGCAGAGGCAACGGGCCAAGCGCTCCACACCATTACGCCACTGCACCTTTGGGCATTCAGCAGATGTCTCCGGGTGCTTTTGAGTTTTTATTTTTTATTCTAGCCTTGAAAAGTTCAAATTACTGCAGCATTGAGCTGTAGGAGGAACTCCCGATGGTCCTCCAGCACCTTGATGTCATGACATGGGACTTGAACCGGCCAACTGACTGTAGCAGAGGCAACGGGCCAAGCGCTCCACACCATTACGCCACGGCACCTTTGGGCATTCAGCAGATGTCTCCGGGTGCTTTTGAGTTTTTATTTTTTATTCTAGCCTTGAAAAGTTCAAATTACTGCAGCATTGAGCTGTAGGAGGAACTCCCGATGGTCCTCCAGCACCTTGATGTCATGACATGGGACTTGAACCGGCCAACTGACTGTAGCAGAGGCAACGGGCCAAGCGCTCCACACCATTACGCCACGGCACCTTTGGGCATTCAGCAGATGTCTCCGGGTGCTTTTGAGTTTTTATTTTTTATTCTAGCCTTGAAAAGTTCAAATTACTGCAGCATTGAGCTGTAGGAGGAACTCCCGATGGTCCTCCAGCACCTTGATGTCATGACATGGGACTTGAACCGGCCAACTGACTGTAGCAGAGGCAACGGGCCAAGCGCTCCACACCATTACGCCACGGCACCTTTGGGCATTCAGCAGATGTCTCCGGGTGCTTTTGAGTTTTTATTTTTTATTCTAGCCTTGAAAAGTTCAAATTACTGCAGCATTGAGCTGTAGGAGGAACTCCCGATGGTCCTCCAGCACCTTGATGTCATGACATGGGACTTGAACCGGCCAACTGACTGTAGCAGAGGCATCGGGCCAAGCGCTCCACACCATTACGCCACGGCACCTTTGGGCATTCAGCAGATGTCTCCGGGTGCTTTTGAGTTTCTATTTTTTATTCTAGCCTTGAAAAGTTCAAATTACTGCAGCATTGAGCTGTAGGAGGAACAGGCCTTGAACATGGAATGTCTGTACTGAAACCCTGATGAGTTGATGTTAGTGTGGAATGCAAAGTGTCAGTAAAGAATGGGGTGGGATTGGCCCCTTTATTTTTTTGTTTGAACCTGAGCGGGCTTTGAACCCACCATCTCCCGATCATGTGGCAGCGTTCTAACACACTGAGCCACTGGCTCCAGACAATTCACACTTATTTTTTGTTTCTTTTGTTCTTCTGTAAACTCATAAAGTTTTTCACTCCGTGAGATCAGCCAAAGAGTCGAAGGGTTTTCTGTACCTCATTTGAACTGCCTAAATCCAGGATTGAAACAGGGACCGACCTTTAAATCTTCAGCAGGTTCGAACTTGATGCAGTTGAGAATGTCTGACTTAACCCACCTTTCAGAATATAGAGGTTCTTTAGGTTAAAAAACAATGCACACTTTAGACATAAAAGCCCTAAAGGAACAAGTGTATTTTGTGGAGGTGCTCTAGGTGATCGAGTTCTAGCGTGGCTACCTATGCGACTGTGTACCGAGGTACATAGCCAAAGCAGGTTCAAGGCCAGCCTGGGGGACCAAGCTGTAACCAAGCTCTGAAGCCAATACTCATCGATGTACTCTGTTACCCTGGGTCTACTGGGATGCAGTACAGTGGGGCCGGGGGGGGGTATTTCCCCCCCGGTGTTTCCACACAGTAAAATGTGGGTGTTATGGCAAAATAAACTAGAAATGCACCCTATCGAGTGCCTACTTGCTTGTTGCACACAAGTAGGCCTACTAGTACGGACATTTATACAATATTTAGCTCACTCTTACATCAAGGATGTTTTTCCAAGTTTGTATGTGTATTACAAAGAGCAGTTATTCTTTTTTCATTTTGCATCTTTGCAAGGTTGTACCTTTGTAGGCCTACCTGTCTCTAATGTATAAGCAAAGTTGTAGTAGCGGTTAAGACACAGGCTTCGCAAACAGAAGGTTCTAGGTTCAAGCCCAGCAAGGGGCTTTTTACAACTGTTATCTTAGTCTTACCCAATATTTCACTCCTAATGAAGAGTGTGATTTGTTGTTTCAGTTTTTATATTGACTCATTTTTTAACCTACAACATTCGGTTTATACATCCTTGTCTTTATGTTTATGCCACAAAGGCATGTGAGATGCATGGTGCAGAGTTCTGTCTCCATGCGAAGATGGGTTATAGCCCATGTTTTTTGATTTTTTTTAGTTATCCTCGTTTCTCATCATTTTGGACCATGGGCTATAGCCCATATCGTACGGCATACTATAGCACGCCACTTTTCATCATTTTGGAGGATTCATTATTATTATTATTATTATCACTACTCATTTTTTTTTCATGAAAAAGGTCATAGCTGGGTAATCTATTTTCAGGCAAATTGTGTTTATTGTATTTTATTTTACTCAGCCATAACAATTTATTTTCTGTTAACCAACTTGCTGGCTGGCAGGCAGGCAGACAGCTACTCATAGACAGGCAGACAGACAGACAGCTACTCATGGAGAATTGGACAGGCAGGCAGACAGCTACTCATGGACAATTGGACAGGCAGGAAGGCAGACAGCTACTCATAGACAGACAGACAGCTACTCATGGACAATTGGACAGGCAGGAAGGCAGACAGCTACTGATAGACAGACAGACAGCTACTCATAGACAATTGGGCAGGCAGGCAGACAGCTGCTCATTGTACTCATGGACAATTGGACAGGCAGGAAGGCAGACAGCTACTCATAGACAGGCAGACAGACAGCTACTCATGGACAATTAGGCAGGCAGGCAGACAGCTACTCATAGACAGGCAGACAGACAGCTACTCATGGACAATTAGGCAGGCAGGCAGACAGCTACTCAGACAGGCAGACAGACAGCTACTCATGGACAATTGGACAGGCAGGCAGGCAGACAGACAGCTACTCATAGACAGGCAGGCAGACAGCTACTCATAGACAGGCAGACAGTAAGACAGCTACTCATTGACAGACAGACAAATAACTACTCATGGACAGACAGACAGACAGGCAGGCAGGCAGGCAGGCAAAGAGCTACTCATGTTATGTTATTATGTTATTATAACAGCTACTCATGTTATGTGCAATAATTTGTGCAGTTATGGAAACAGCTCTTTGTGTTTATGCAAGAAAATGTAACACATATATTTATTTACATATTGTGTGCATGCACATTGTACTTTGATACATTTTGCGAAAATAAAGCAATTGAAAGAGAGAAGTTATCAAGTATCATTAATGTCGAGGATTGAGCCCCATGTTAAATGTCTCAAATTTGAAAGCACTATATTTCTAAAACTATGACACATTTCAAAGATTCCTTTTCAGGCAAACATGTCCACCCTAAGATGAACCTAAATAGGTTTGAATGGGATTTCTAGGTGTACGTATGTAGTATGTAGTTAATATAATAAACGATGAATGAAAGGATGAATGAAAGGATAAACGATGAATCAAAATAAACGATGAACGATGAATGAAAGGATAAACGTAAAATAAATGTATAAGCATATAGGAAGCATGTTGATTACATGTGTCTTACAGTTAGATGGTGGATAACGGTACAGTGGGGCACCTGATTGTTTTGATAAATGAGTGGCCAAATACACTATATGTTTTATCGCCCTATATTTCTTCAAAATACAAAACCGTGATGTGCAGTCATTTCGGGGATAAACAAGGAATTTAAGGGTCAATAAAGTTGTTTTAAAGATGTACATACATGGGCATGTTCAAATCATATACTTTACATTTATTATTTCAACCATTTTCCAAAGCATAGACTTACGTTTTGGGGATGCTAATTTAACATTGAGGTGTCCACTGGACCGCCTGGACCATCTGTCGCTGAGTGTGGCTGATTATGGGTTCCTTCCATCACCTCCAGACTCCAGAGAGTCAGTGGATTGCGATTGTCACAATACATCCATACAGCTGAGGGGAATGCGACGCCATGGCTGCTTCCTCCTCCTTTTCACCTTCTGACCTCCCCATGGATGGATTGATGTCCTCCAGGCCCCTGCTCAGCTCAATCAGCAGGACCACACACCATACATTTTCTTCCAGTTCGTCGTCAGACTATCGTCTTGGTACAGAGCGCCCCCTGGTGACTGTAATAATGTATATGATGATGACACCAGTTAGATTAATCGCAGGGATCAAATAACGAATGCATGCATTTCTTATGTAGGGCCTAGGCCTACTACAACTGAAGCCCACCACACACCGTCTGCGACCGTGTGCGGCGCGGTGCGTTGCTGCGCGGCGCCGCGCGGCGCCGCCTGGAAAATAGAACTGTGTTCTATCGGCGCGCCGGGCGGCGCGGCGCGGCGCTGCTCCGCGCGGCGGACGGAGCCGGTGTGCGTTAGGTTCATTGAAAATAATGGAGGCGGCTGTGCGCGCCGCGCGGCGCCGCGCGGGGGACGCAGACGGTGTGTGTCGGGCTTAACTCGCTGTGTAAAGCGGCTAGTGTTCAGAGGGCAGCTAGATGCTTCCGTCGTTGGTGTTGTTAGGCATTTTAGATAACAACATTTAACTTTCGCAATTCATTGAAGGTTCTAATTGAGTTCATTAACAGTGGTCTACCGTCTCAAGTCTTTAAGTGTGAGAGATCCTGGGAGGTGAACCCCGGACCTCATATTAACAAGGCGCATACGTTACCAGTGGACTAAAGATCCAGACCCGACGAAGAACCAAACCTAAAAGCACCAAGCACAAACAAATACATTTGTCACGTTTTAAGCTATTTTAATATATTAAAATGTTTTTTTACATTTGACTTCTTTACTAAAAACATTTAGTTATTAATTCCATCGCTTAATTGTATCAAATAAATCCACTAAAGACTAGGCCTAGTTTTAATAATTCATTCCATCTGTTAAATCCATTAAAGAGCTGTAATTTATTCATTCTATCACTGAGGAAATTACATTACCGGCGTGATCGGACGTCCATACGCCGTTACTACGCTGTCCAAGAGAGAGACGGCGTATCAACGTCGTGTGCACGGCGTGTCGGCGTAGTTCATTTTTCAACTGTCTGAAAACACAAAAATAGTCAAAAACTGTTCGACGGCGAGAGCGGACGTTGATACGCCGTTGATACGCCGTCCAGAGAGAGACGGCGTATCAACGTCGTATGGATGGCGTGTCGGCGTAGTTCATTTTCAACTGGACAACGTTGGCGCTGTTCACTTTCAACTCTTTTTGCTATGATTGATTGTTGATTGATTTTTGATTGATTATTTTATTTTCGTGTTCTGCACACAAAGTGCCTAACCCCCATGGATTTATAAGACACATTTACATTTCATTATATTCATAATCATAAGACATTGAATTAGACAGTGGGCTGAGACTGCTGAATGTTTGGAACTTTGGCATGCGTTTGACTTTGACGTTGTGTGGCTTTGTGCAGAGAGAAAAGTGATATTAACTTCTTTGTGCAATGTTGAATTTATAGCCTACTTGGCTCGTGCAAGGTGTAAGTATGTAGGACTAGTATCATGCCAAAGTTTGTGCTATTGCCATAGAGAATGCATTGGGCGTTTAAGTTAAATAACTCAGAAACTACAAAACATTTCAAAGTAAAAGGTTCCAGAATGTGTTTCCACAGTAGGCTGAACTACAGCACCCATGTCCAAAATAAATAACGTAAATATCACAAAATGGCAACAAACATTAATGACATTTATTTTATTGATTCATCCTGTCTCCTTCCACCGTGCCTTCTAATAAAGATGTGTAATTATACGTAATTAAAAACTCATCTCTAAAAAAACAGCACACCTACAATTCAGATGGCATTTGCACTCTTTAGCCTTTCAAGTGTTGCATATGGTGCAACTGCCACATAAGGCACACATGTTGCCACACCAGATGTTCTACAGCCATAAAGGCAATCAAAGTGAGCGACCGCTTTCATTAAAAGGCACTCCGGTTTAATGATGGAAGGCCCCTGACACACACACACACACACACACACACACACACACACACACACACACACACACACACACACACACACATATACGTACTCTATATATAGAGGGAGAGATGGAGAAAGAGAGAGAGGGAGGAAGAGAGAGGTATAGGAGAGGGTGGGAAACAGAGAGGCGACAGATGGGAGAGAGAGAGAGAGACACAGAGTACCCAGATCTGATTCCCCTATATTCCTCGTTGGCCCAGCCCCCTCCTTCCTCCCAGCAGTGGTGAAAAAAGTACTCTATTTGTTTTTTACTTAAGTAAAAGTATCAATACTGCAATGTATAAATACTATAAATACAAATACAAAATGTACTTAAAGTACCAAAAGTACAAAGTACTCATCATGCAGAATGAATGTCCCATTTCACAAGTTAATGTATGAAACAGATTTTGAAATCTACAAGTGGATCGGCTATTTTCAAAATGGCCAAAATATATATTGGGCTGACGTGGTAATGTAAATGTACTTTTGGGCAATACTAATTCAAAATCTACAAGGTAAATAGCTACTAGAGTTTTCAAATAATTGTAGTGGAGTAAAAGTACAATATGTGCCTCTGAAATGCAGTGGAGTAGAAGTAAAAGTACTGGAGAATTGACTTACTCAAGTGAAGTACAAATACCTCACAATTGAGCTTAAGTGCAGTAACAGTACTTATAAGTAAAAATGTACTTAGTTACTTTCCACCGCTGCCTCCCAGTGCATGTGCATACCACAGGCCCCATGGCTGTGCGCTCTAAACCGCAGTTAAGCAGCCCCGGCTGGGGTGCGTGACGGCATGCAGTGCAGCGCTGCCCCGGGCCCCTGTGAGCAGCCTGCTCTCACTTAGCAGTGAAGGCAAGAGAGATCATTAACAGATTTGGGCTCTGAGCAAAGCACAGCGCAGGAGGGAGCCCGGATCACATCACGCCTCTCAGAGAAATCACACAGTAAAGTCTCAGTGTTCATTTATCTACCAAAAGTGTGCAAATGGAAATAATGCACACTCTGAGGAGATACATTAAGACCAAGAATTTTTTTTATGTGCAGAAACCTTTTTTTTTCTTAACTTCTTTCTTCTGGGGTTTATCTTTTCGAAACTGCTTAAGTACCTCTTAACTGGTTTTCCTTAGCGCTTTTGGGATAGGAAATGTTCTAACACACTAAACCCTGGATAGGGAATGGAATTTGCCAAGTCAGACTGTATTTCCTCACTGTACGACCTATCAAGTGTCCCAGTTGTTGTCTCCACCAGGCCCAAGGCATGGGGAGAGTATGTTTTGCACTCCGTCCGTCCGTATGTCGTTTTTCGACATACTAAGTAGGCCTATGTCGTTTTTCGACATACTATAGTACCGGTATGTTGTTTTTCACCGTTTTCGATGATAAAACAATTATGAAAATCATGCTTTTCGACGATATGTTGTTTTTCATGGTTTTCACGATATAACAAATTATGAGAGAAATAATGAAAACTATGACAAATTACATACTATATTATGTCGTTTGTCATGGTTTTTGACAACATACTATAGCATGTCATTTTAAGTGGTTTTCATCTTTTTTCATCATCGAAAACCATGAAAAAGTGAGGGAAATGGAGTGGGAAACAGAAAATGTTTTGGTTGTGTAAGGGACATAGAAACTTTTCTGAGTGGGGAACATTGAAATGTTTTTGGTTAAGCGGGGAACATAGAACCTTTTTGGGGGATGGGGATTTGGGAACATAGAACCTGGAGAACATAGAATTATTTTGAGTGTGGAAAATAGAACCTTTTTTGGGGGGTGGAGGGAGTGTGGAACACAGAACCTGGGGAACATAAAACATAGCGATGACCACAATGCCCTAGTGTCAGAAAGTCAGAAGCCAAACAGAGACTTTCATCTGTTTTCCTTTTAGTTTTTGCGGCATGGAATTCTAACTCCACGCAACCAAACAGTCAGTGTGAATTTTGATGTGAGTCACAAATGACTTAAGGCTTAAATACTTTTTTCTCAGACATTATAAACTCATCCATGGCGAGGGCTGTTTATTCAATGCTGTGTAAACCCAATTTGATTCCCTCAAGTTGAACACCAATCATTATACAGCAACAGCATGTTACTTAAGGCTTATGTGCAGATTACTTAACGGCATCGATTTGTGATCAAACTGAACATAAGCTGAGCAATCACATATTCAGATTCAGTTGTGAATGTTATTTATTAATTGGAATAAAAACATATAAAAACACATCAAGACATACAAATTATGAATATAGACAAAACGTACGTGTTTGGCATTAGATAAAACGATTGGGAGCCATGGTGTACCATGTATACGCAGATAAATAATCTTCCATGGAGTCCATATTTTGGGCAATGTCATTATAGGCAAAACATTTCCAAACACTTCATTTCAAATGAATTCAAAAATAAAGAAAATAGCCGATCTACAAGATCAACACGGCCACGCATCACAGTGCAACGTGAGCTTGTAGCCCGGCTAATTCCACTATTTGCCATATGACAAAGTTATACTGTAGAGCTAAAGTGGTTATAACATCGATGTTGTCCCTCCAGGAAGTTAATTTCCCGTGGTATCCTTGTCATTCTTTCTGTTCAATGCAGAATACTCGGGACACCAAGTGAAAACAATAACCACTTGAACCACGATATTTGGTGTGTAGACGAGGCAAAAAGGAGGGTGTAGTAACAGACTATAGATCTAGGGGACTCCGGTTAACGAATGATGTAGGGTTACAGTGTTAAAGAGAAGAGACCATGTGGTAAGAATCTAAAGTGTGTTCTATAGAGAGAAGTGAGTCTATCGCGTTCTATATGAAGTCGTGGCCTGGCTCTGAAACGAACGAGTACTCGTTATCTGTACAATAGATAACATCTGGTCCCATAAAGAGGAAGAGAAGCCACCGGCATCATCAGAGAAGAATTCAGAGAGCTTTCATGCTTGGTTTAACATGTATGCTTTTCCTTGGCGTACGCTGACATCATGCCAGAGGTGTCTAGTCATGTGCCACGGAAGGCTGAGTGTGCATATTTTCATTCCGGTCGTACATCACACTGTAGGAGTACACTAATTAGCTCTACCGGCTGCAAATTATTAGTGAAATGGCCTGGTGTACGAAGGAATACCTTTTTTGGGAAATCATAATATTAAACGATCAGAAAACGTGTCGCGAATATTTCACATCAAGCTCTTTGGTAGCGATGCCTCATTCATCTCATACAGATTGATTGCTCTTATTTGTGATGAGAAATTGACCTCATTTCAAAGATATTCACATTCTGTGTGGAGGCTTATAGAAGTACGTTCTGTTCCGTTTTGTTTAGAACCTGTACACACATGTCCCTCCATGGCAAGTGACTGACTATGGACCTCTGGCTTAGGTGTCCTTGTAGTGATCACAACTAATTACAGTAGGCCTACTTAGGTGAGTGCGGGTCACATCAGGGCTAGGGCCCAGGCGGTTCTGGTTTCATCTTGAATCCTAATTCATTGAAGCATCTGTGATGGAAGGTGCAGAACCTGATGACCCTAGTATTGGATAACACAGGGTAGTTACATTATTAGTCACATTCCGTGGACCGGGTGCCCGGGTGGATGTCTTTATTTGGTGTAGAACTGAAGAACGTCACTCCTCCTCCTGTCTAATCAGATTGTCGGTGAGAACGATTGGGTTGATCGATCAAATAACCTCCTCCTCGCTGGTGCAAATACACTCGATAGGGACGATCACGTCAATTCATTTAGAATGCCATCTCATTTGGCTTTCTCCATGATAACTTGCATATTGACATGCACAGTCTGGGGCACAGATAAACAAAAAAATTGTTTTAATTCCCTTTGTAAACCGTGGTAGTACAAAAAAAAGCATTTCACTGGAAAGAGTCAGGAACGCCGTTTCTGCCGGCCTCCTTTGAGTTCAAAGGTCGCCAGGGTGCTGACGTTAAGAGTGCCTCCTTAGTCCTTCCAGTGGAGGTTTGGGAGTTGGGGTGTTTCCCTCCCGTACTTGTCTTTATAGCACAGCAGTGGTTCTCAAAGTGGGGTCCGGGGACCCTCAGCGTTCCTCGAGGGGGGTTCCAAACGGACCCTTATAGGTCTGTAACACTGAGAGTGTATGAATGGAACCAGTATGGGTCCACTTGCTTCCATTTCGTACACTCTCAGAGTTACGGGTGTCGTTGAAATAAAAACAATAATAAAAACATTTGAGAACCACTGTTAAAGTCTGTGGCCCCTTTTCCACCAAAGGAACTTTTTTTCTAGAACTGGTTCCGTTCTAGATTCTTGGACCTTATGGTGCTTTCACAGAACCGGCGGCCATTTCTCGGTTCCAGTTCCGAACCAACTTTTAGGGTTCTGAACCAATTCATTTTCAGCGGTGAAACACCATGAACTGGTTCAATATTAGGCGGGGAAAACAAAGAACCGAACTGGTTCAACCCCGGTGGAAAAGGGGCCTTCATGTCAGTCTTGTCTGGGTGTGTGTGTGCGCGGCTCCTCAGACCACCGACACGCCCTGCGTGGGACAGGTGAGCAGCGAGGCCACGTCGGGCCTGTCGACTCGTCCCAGCGCCGAGAGCAGCAGTCCCAGCGTGGAGCCCTCCTGTTGGGCCCAGCTGGACAGCAGGGTGCGGGCCGGCGCCTCCCCTCGCCCGAACACCTCCAGCTGCTCCGACTCGTAGCCCAGCACCGAGCCCAGCTGCCACCAGCCCCAGCCCGACGCGCCGCCCGCTTCCTGCAGGAGGCGCTCCACCTCCTCCTGCCTGTGCGGCGGAAGGTTGACGTAGAGGCGGTTGTCCGGCTTGCTGTCCCGCCTGCTGCCTGTGGAAATAAGACGCAATAATAGTCGTAAGACTTTGTGTCCGTCTTAAATTATGTACCCAACTTATTGGTTTTATACATGTATATATATATTGTTATTTATATGTCTGGCCTCTTGGGGAAGGATGGTGGGTGAATGGGGAGGTTGGGGTAGAAGGGAGTTGTGGGAGAAAATATAAAAACAATCTCTGTAAAAAGAAATTGGATAAAATGTCTGCTTACTTTTGTTTTAAAAAAGAAAAAAAAATCATAAGATTCATTTATAAAGCGACTTTGAAAACAACAAAGTGCTTTGTATGAGTCACGCTGTTAATTCAGTTGTGGAACAATAAGACATTTTCACCATTGTGAACTAAGAAGACCAATAAAGGGTGAATTTATCTCAACTCGCATATTGAGTTATGAGTATGACTGCACACAAGAATGAGACATTTAATGCCAGAGGAAAACCTTTTGGGATTCAAAGATGTGAAATAAAATGAGTTGGGTTTTTACTTTTTCAATGTTTATCCATTTTAAAATACACTGAGGTCCTGTAGTCCTTAGTTTGAAGCAGAGAACTTATATCCATATGTCATCTTTTTAGATTTCTTCATAAATGAATGCCATATTTTAGTGTATGGGATGTGGCTGGTGACACGGCTGGTAACCATGTCACTTATTTACTTTGCCATAGGATATAAGTATCCCTCAACTGTGTTGACAGTGGCAGGTCAGAACTTTTATTTGCAACAGACACAAGTTCCAGCTAGGGCCGACAGACAATACAATCTGCTTCTCGTTGGTCACGACTAAAAGAGTAGCCTACTTTTTCTGCATTTCAATGGTGAAATGGCATCGTATTTTGGCATTGCATTCATTCACGGAGAGGAGAGCTCAGTCATTGCAGCTGGGAGCAAAGAGCCTAATTTGCTTTGATCTGAACAGAGCGCATACAGGCTAGAAGAGCAGAGTTGAGTTATGACTAATAATACACATTCCGGGGTTCGGGCTGGAAGTCCGCCACTCAAGAGTGTTTTTCCAAATGAACCATTGAACGTGCATTCTGCTTTAATGGTCTGTGAGTGGTCTCTGCACAGATACACGCAAAACGCCGGACATTTGAAGGAATTTATTTTAAAAAACCCGGACAGCCCCCCCAAAAGGGTTCATGTCCGGGGAAAAGAGGATGTATGGTCAGTCTACTGTAACTCCTTCGGTGCTGCTAGAAGTGCTAATATGCTAACAGCGGGGCATCGAAGATTTTTCATTGCGGTCCAAATACGGCTAATTGCCAATCCAGGTGCGGATGGAGAAAGGATTCAGAGAAAAACGGCGCAAAGATTGTGGTTATAACAGGAGTGAATGGAGGGTAATTTTTTGGATTGCGTCTCCTACGGAAAAAACACCAACCTACGGTTAGTATAATCGAGGGTCATCTGTACCCCCAAACAAATGACAAAGTCGTGAAAGTCGTCAAGGGCACAGATTGACACTTTGAAATAAGTTGTGTAAGGCGAGTGTGACAATAATACATGTAATAATGTAGTACCTTTGCTGGGCTGATTGTCCTGGATGCTGTGGGAGTCCAGGAAAACGCCACTGTCACTATGGAGCTTCTCTCCCTCTGGAGATGTTCCCAGCTCAACACGGGCCTTCGACAAAGCCTTCTTCTGTTTACACGACATCCAGCTGAGGAGAACGGAGCAAAACACTGTCAGATGAAAACTGCCAGCGCCAGTGGAAAATCACAAAAGTCCAAGTAAACTACACATGAAGGCTGTTCTAGTCACATAACTATTGTTTATGTTGAAGAAAAGGCTATGAGAATGCGGACCGTTGCTGTTCGTTCGAAAGTGATGAGAGAACAAAACCAGATCACAGCTTTCATATTTTTGGCATAGATTACTTAAATTGTGTTGAGTGAGTCAATCAACTTTTCCATGCCAAGGACACCCACACAGCCATTTGCATCTGGCTGCAGCCCTTTACATTGAAGAAATCCCCAAAATAACAAAAATAGATACAAGCTCACGATGTGTTGTCGTCCCCCCCCTCCCATTTCCATACTGTAGTGTAGATGGCTCCCACTAAGTCCCTCAAACCCTTGCTTGTGTGAGGTTCATACTGGGGAACACCACCCTCTCCGCTCCACCACAATGGAAAATTTGTGGCTTGACAAACTTGCCTCCATTAAGATTTGGAAGAGAGAAAACTCTGGTTTGTTTAACTGGCGATTCAATCACTTTTGGTGGTTTTGACAGTACATTTCCCCATCGGCACCACGTCGCCTTTGTAGTTATAGGGTGCCCAAAAGGTACATCGCCAGTAGATCACAAAGATCACGTCGAACCACGTCAACCATGTGTGTCCATATTCCGGGGCATGTCATAATAAGCCAACAATCAGACAATATTGGCAAACATTTGGCGAAAATAGCAGATCTACAAGCTCTCAGTATACAGCAGGGTTCTTAAGTGGTTCATTCCAAGAGTTAACCCATTGAGACCTGGAATGCACATGTGTCGCTTTAGCTTTTAACCATTTTTCTTTTACACACACAAAGAAACGTGAAAATGTGTGCAAATCTTTGTATATATTCTTTCACAGCAAACTATTTTAACTCAAATCTTTTCTTCTGGGGGGGGGGGGGGACATTTTTAATTGGCCACCGAACCCCATCTGAAAATATCAGATGGGGCTCGGTGGCCAATTAAAAATGTTGGGGTCCTCGACAAGAAAAGGTTTGATATAGAAACATAGGTTTTTTTCAGGTCTCAATGGGCTTTAAACAAACGCAGGATTTCACTGCACAAAACGTGACCACCGGACAGATGCCGCTGGTGGGCTGAGGAGGGATCCCTCGCTCCCTGACTAAGGACGAGACGCTGGTGGGCTGAGGAGGGATCCGTCGCTCCCTGACTAAGGACGAGACGCTCACCATTTATAAGCGACGTAGAGCAACAGGCCCAGCACCACCGCGGCCAGCACCGACATGTAGGCCAGCCTGGCCAGGTTGTTGTTGCTGCTGCCGGACGCCTCGCCGTCCTGCGACGGGGTGTGCTTATTATTGGGGGACCCGGCATCGCCACCACCACCGGGGGCCGGGCTCATGGCCTCTCCTCCCTCCTCCTCGAGGTCCAGTATCTCGTCTAGGAGGCCTGGCCAGCGAGGAGCGACTCCTTCACGGGAGCCGTCGGACTCTGCGGGGCGAGCCAGGATGTGCAGCTTCCTGTCTGAGGGGTGGGAAAAGACAGAGAGAGAGAGAGAGAGAGAGAGAGAGAGAGAGAGAGAGAGAGAGAGAGAGAGAGAGAGAGAGAGAGAGAGAGAGAGAGAGAGATGAAGGCATGTTAGGTAAACGTGTAGAGCGATGTGGTGAATACACATCGTCGCTGTCTCGGGAAACCTTTTACGATTTACAGTATATATGCCCCGGAAGTGTCACTTTTCAGGAAATTGGGGGACGGGGGGGGGGGGCGGGGACACACACACACACACACACACACACACACACGCACACACCAGTGGTGGAAAGTAACTAAGTATATTTTCTTAAATATTTCCAATCGCGTTAAAATACGAACCAATATAACTGTATTAAAATAATACCCGTTATAAACGGAAGCTTGTGTAATGATTGTGCGATCAGCCTGCCTGGCTCTTAACAGAGCGTTACAAGTTTTATAACTGACAAGTGACAACCTGACAACTTCCAATGCTTCCATTCATACGAAATTGGCGTTTCCATTCATACGAGGAACTCTAAAATACAAAGTAATGCCTGCCATAATAGAGCTTGAACTCTATTATGTTAAAAACGGATCACTTGTGTAATGTTGCGATCTGCCCGCCTGCCTCCTAACAGCGCTGCCTGGCTGTCAGCCTGTCACTCAAGACGGATCTGGTGGAGTAATTTAATCACAAGCTCTTGTTGGTACATTTCATTGGTTCGATAATATTTCTAAAACCCCACAGACACACTTAATCACTTTCACTCTTTCCAAAATGTACACAGACTCCACACATGTGCGAAAACTAAGCTCCCACCAAGCACAGCTCACACCGCGTCGCATCGCTATGTTTAATGTGACACTCTCTTCTCTTGTATGACGAAGTAGGACATTCACTTTACAAAAAAAGAGGAAGATGAAGTGCGGAGATGCAAGGTTTCCCGCCCGGAGACGGCCACGAACACGCAGCACGTGCACCCTGTGTGTGTGAACAACATATTTGGGCCTTGCGTAAATTACAGCCAGAAATAATCCCACAGAAGCCAGCATGGCCGATGTAGGGACAGAGTGTGCAGGCAGAGCGGGGGTCTCCTGTGGGGTTGAGGCCTCGCCCTAGCCTAGCCTCTTCCATCCTCATCTGCCCTCCTGCGGTCCTGGCCTATTTTAGGATCAAACGCGCCACGGGACTACGCTGACCTCTCTGGGGTTGCGCGGGTCACGACCTGTGGCGCCCCCTGCGTGCGTGCCCGACGACCTTGCTCACTCCTGGAGAGCGAGTGTAGGGGCCATTTGGGGAGCCGTCAGGGTGACGGGGGAGGGGGGTGACAGGGGGGGAAGCTTTGCCCTAAAGATCTTGTCAAGCTCACGCCAATTGGGCTCTGGCACTTAAAGAGGCCTGTTCTCTCTGCGTTCTCTCGGGTTTCCATGCAGGGCACGGACGTGTTAGTGAGCGAGCTGAGGCGTGGGTGCAGGTGTTGACCACATGTACATCCTTTCATCTGGGACGACTTTTGCTACTTTTCCCTGCAATGTTTCTTTAACCCTTTAAAGACCTGAGGCCGATTCTATGAATGCCTTCTAAATCAGTATAGTTCTCACGCTTTCAAGATTGTTTTTTTAAATGTTCAAAAATAGCAGATGTACAAGCTTTGGGAGCTTGTGTATAAATCTGCTATTTTTGAATAGCCGCAGCACAAAAATCCCATCCCATTGTGTGTGTGTCCCTCCCTCCATACACGCGTCTGTATTACTAGACTTGTGTATCCACTTTTACGAATGCCATTCGTAAAAATTGCCATATGAATGCCATTATAATAATTTGCCATCGCCTCATCGTTTTCGGTGCTCGACACAAATGTGTAACTAAGTCAATTATAAATCAGGCGTATCCCAAACCCTAAGCCCTAAACATAATCGTTAGGTTAACCTCGAAATGTCTAAACCCCAACCTGAATATTTCCCTAATTGTAAGCGTAACTCAAAATGTCTTTTTGTAACCACCAAACATCCAATGCACTTGGGTTAGGGCCAGGCAATGTTCATCCAATGCACTTGGGTTAGGGCCAGGCAGTGTTCATCACAATATCTATTTCTCAAACTCTACTGTACTTGTGGTGGAGACGTTAGACCCTCACGAGTGCAGCGATACAAGTACACACACACACACACACACACACACACACCAGTGGTGGAAAGTAACTAAGTATATTTACTTGAGTACTGTACTTTACTGTACATTTTTGAGGTCTTTTTTTATTTCCAGTACTTTTACTTCTACTTCTACTCTTACTTCTACAAAACATCACTTGAGAACAGCATTAGAAATACTACAAGCTCACAATTGCGAGCTTGTAGTATTTCTAAATTGCAGTATTGATATTTTACTTTTTAACATTGCACACGCACACGCACACACACACACACACACGCACACGCACACGCACACGCACACGCACACGCACACGCACACGCACACGCACACGCACACGCACACGCACACACACACACACACACACACACACACACACACACACACACACACACACAGAGCTGTTGAACTCACCCATGCAGAGGGTGTCAGAGTTGGGTATGCAGGCTCTGATCTCCACCTCGCTGTCGGAGCAACGGGTGCACGTCTGGCAGGCCTTGGAGTGGTTGTGCTCCTCGGAGAACGTTCCCGGCGCGCAGAGCCGACACTGCGTGTTGCCCCAGGCGTCGCACGGGCGCACCGCGCCCTCCCCGCGCCTGCAGCTGGAGCACAGGGCGCACAGGCCCTCCACGCTCGCGCCGTCCCGCCACAGGTAGAAGCGCTCGCCGCACTCGCAGTGCGTGTCCCGCGCGGCGGAGCAGAGGTGGACCTCGGGGAGGCCCACCGGACAGCGGGCGCACGGGAGACACGGAGACAGACCCTCGGACGGGGAGAACGTACCTGTGGGGAAAACCACGGGAGTAGAGATTCAACACGGATATTCAATTTACAATTAAGGCATTTAGAAGACGCTCTTAACCCAGAGCGATTTACAGTAAGCAACAACTACACATGGTAATACATCAAATACATAGAAGTAGTCATCAAGGATCAAGCAAGCTAAGAAGAACCTAGAAGAACAGTAGAATATCTGTACAGTGAAACTAAGAGTACACACACACACACACTATAGAGTGCTATGCCATAAAAATGCTACCTAAAGTTACATAAATTTAGGCTTTACATACACGTGTGAGGTTGTCGAGGCTAGTGCAAGTGCTAGGGGCTAAGATGGAGTCTGAAGAGGTGGGTTTTCAGACTACGGTGGAAGATTGGGAGTGAGTCTGCGGTTCTGATTGCAATGGGAAGTTCATGCCATAGTTTTGGATATTGGATAGTTTTGGATATTCAGCGGCTTCTCCAAAGAATCTGGACGTCCGTTCTGAGCGTCAGGGAGTGTTTAAGTGAAGTGGACATGTCTAAAAGCTCCCAGTCATGTGGAAACTAAAGCTTTTTGAGAGACATGACAGTGATAATGATAAGGTAAGTATTCTGTATTCTGTATATAGGTACAAGTATCATTACATTATAATTACTCACCCTTGGGGCATGCTGCACACTTGGTGTCTTCTTTCCCGCATTCTACCTCGACTTGGAAGCCAGCGGGACACAGACTGCAGCACTGACCCGACGTGGTGAACTTCTGACTGGCACAGGAATCTGCAAGAGCAACCTGCAAGAAAAGCTGCAAGTTAACTTACATGCAAAAAATATGTATAACTAAGACATTATGGCTAAACCGGTAGCTGTGTGATCGTGGCATGTTGGACCATTTGAGACCAGTGTTCTTTGTTTTACTGTACGTGAATGCATGGCACACAAAGAAACAATAAGCCCCTCCTCGCCACTTCTCGGGGAAAACACGTTGCTGTGTCGTTTGTAGGCCCTATTCTACAGAACAGATTTTGCTTTTGTTCGGGGGACTTTTTGTGCCTTGGACCACATGTGGGAAGGAAATCACACACGCAGATGGCCCACTCCCTCGCCGTTGGGGTAAAAAAACGGAGTGGGTGGATTGAAAATGGACCCTTTTTATATCTTTTAATCTGCCTCAGTTTTCACCCCGAGAACGCGGTCCGATGTCTTATCTGCAGCGGGGAAATGGAGAGCCCCGTCTGAGTGGGACGACCAGGTCACACATTCCTGAGGGCTTGTACAGGAGAGTGGGTGCCCGAAGCCTCATTTATATACTCGGCCTCGCCGCTGTCGGGCTCAGTAAATAACAAGCGCACAACGTCGTAACATCACGAATGTGACGCGTTGTGAGCTTGTATATCCACTATAGTGTACGGCATGCAACCTCACCAGCATGCAAGTAAAGTTTATGAATCAGGCCTGACAGGAATGGCTGGCTTCAATCAGACGGCCTTACAGCCAGTGGAAAGAGTTAAGACATGAAAACACCCACACTGAAGAGGAGGAAGGAAGAAGGAAAACGTACGGCTTCCTCCCTCCCACACGGACACATTCCAAATCGCTACCGTGAATGACATTTGAGTTTGACGTGTGTGTGTGTGTGTGTGTGGGTATGCGTGTGTGCGCATGCATGCAGCATGTACAGTCTAATAAATGTGTGTATCAATGACTGTGTACAGTCAGTTGTGTGTGTACACAACACTGTGTGCAGTGTGCACGCATGTGTGCTGTGTGATGTGTGTGTGTGTACTGAGCATGTTGTCATCTTCAGAAACAGAGCGCAACACATAAAGGAGCTAGGTTGTCTCAGCCCCAGGCCAGGGTGTCAGTTAGCTGGGTCTGCCCAGCATGTGAGTATCTGTTTGGGTGAGCGGGGGGCCTTTGAAGTTCCCCCCCCCCCCCCCCACACACCCCTCCCCTCAAGTCCCAGCCCTGCAGGTGTGTGTCTGTGTGGAGGTCAGTGTTATGCCCCCCCCCCCCCCCCCACCCATCCAACCACCCCCCACCACAGGCCCTAAAAACGACGGCATCTTAAACATGCACACATTAAGGGGAGATTGGGCCGTAGTAATGTGCCCGGGGGTTGACGAGAGCAAACAGATGTGGAACAGCGAGCCTCCTGACTGTAGGCTAGAGGGAAAAGTAACAAGCAAACAACGCGCTGATGTCTCTCTTTGTCTCTGGAGTGAGTCTGCTGCCAGGGAACACAGGCATGCAGCGTGCATGTGGTAACCTGTACAGCCTGCAATGAAGCCCCCTTCCCCCGCCCTGATCCCACCGCAAGAACACGCACGCACACGCACACACACACACACACACACACACACACACACACACACTTTGTGCATGTGTCAAGTGTGTGTGTGTCAATTTTGTGGCCATTGCATTTACTTACATTCATTCCATATCTCCTTACCCCGACCTCAAAGCTATAACCTCAACCCTGACCTAACCCATGCCTATGTGATACTTCAGTAAAAAAAATATCTATGCCAACGCGCGCACACATGCAAGCATGCACGCACGCACTCACACGTAATACGCACACGCACGCACACACACACAGGCAGGCACACACGGACTCATGCCAGCCCTCCAGTCTCAACACTCTGAAATCTTTCCACCATGCTGATACTAGCCCATTTTGGGCGGAAACCCCTTTTGGTGTTAGCATTACGTTATGCTTTAGCTATTGAAAAACAGCAGATCTACAAGCTCATATCGCGCCACCGAGTGGCGCGCTACGAGCTTGTAGGTCCGCTATTTTTGAAAAATCGACATAGAAACATAGCTTTTTCAGAAAACTGTCAGGATGTAGATGTTTAGAATCTGATCTCAGGTCAGAATGGACTAGAGAGGAAGCGGCTAAGAAACCAAGTCCAGCCTCTTTCCAACAACAACAGGCAGTTTTACTGCAGCACTTTACAGACGGCCCAGATGATATCTGGGAGCCGGCCAATAGCACCCCAGATCACAAGCATTAAGGGTTGTAGGTCCCAGCAGGCAGTTAACTGGGAGGCAGCATGGAGCTGGCGGTCTGTGACCAAAGTATAAGCCTGGTGGAAACCAGACCAATCTGCCAGTGCAAAAAAAGGGTATTTTTTTTATTAATAAATTGCCCCCCGACAGATTGAGATATTAGTCTGGCCATGCCCAGCAGTACAACCGATGACAAAATAAATCTGGTTTGTACGTTTCTGAAAAATGCGTGTAATCTGTGATTATGTGTGAACAACACAGCATTACGTTTTTTTGTAATCTGTGTTAAAAAGAACTTTGCAATTGTAAAAAGAAATCGGAGAGACGGAATACAAATCATTGATATTTGCTAGTGCCATTTGATTTGTAGTATAGGCCCCAGTTCCTGCATGAGAGCACATCGGTGTTGTTTTTTAGTAAAACTGCCATTTTGATATATTTGCACAAATATTATGCAATAACTCCAACTCAAGCTTGAGTCATAATGCCTTGGAGCCATACGCCGGGGCCCGGACGCATCTAGCTAACGTTGGCTAGCCGTGCTCCACGCGACAGATGGACCTCCTCAGAAAGCAATAGCTAAACCCCTCAGCTCTATATCTGCACTTTAATAAATATTTGGAGGCGGTGGCAGCTTGGCTGTTTTGTATTTATCTCCAGGCAGTCTGGGCCAGGCCAGCCAGGTCTGCTTTAGATCCATGAGTTTGACTGAGAGAACTCTGCTCAACAACAGGAGCTGCCAGCAGCCTTGGCACTTCATCCAGCGGTGCCAAGTATAGAGTTAAAATGGCAGCATTTTAAGAGAGTGGTAACAGAGACGCAATGCAGAAGCCTAATGACTTTAAGAAAGTTAAGAATGGCACCAATCAAATATGTTCCATTGCACCGTTAACGTTTCATTAAATGAAAGAGTTGTAACAGTCAGCAACCCCTGTGTTGATTAATAAGTAAAATTGTAAAAAGTAATTTCCATTAATTTTTATGTACTGGTATGGCATGGTATTACTAGATCACGAATTCACTGCACCGACTGAACATTATGCATGGGGCCAATTTGAATAACAGGGCGTCGATGTAAACAAGAGTGAGAAATTGCATTTCATGAGTCGTTACATTTATAACGTGGTTTTTGGAGTCTTTGTAAAAGCTTTACAAGAAAAAAATGACGCACAAATACTTCCATAAAAGGGGGGGGGGGGGGGGAAACGCTGCAAATGTCTAGTCTGTGTATCTATATTCTGTACCCATTGATGTTTCAGGGCTTAAAACCCACTATATCTAACTTTGGATCGATTCGAACCCTATACCTTTGCCTTCCTTTTGCAAGTCTCTCTTCTCTCTCTCAGCTGTGGCGAACGGAACTCTTGTCAGAACAGGGGATTAGGGTAGATCGCTGGCTATGCTGAATAAATTAATATGCACTTTAATTCCCTGCCATGGGTTACAAAATGGTTCTGTGGGGGATCTAACCCTGCTGAACAGCAGTGTGATTTTTTCACTCATTTGTTCTCACCTCTGTGTTGATTCCAAACCACTCAGTTTGGAATGGAAGCACACACACACACACACACACACACACACACACACACACACACACACACACACACACACACACACACACACACACACACACACACCCTTCTATGAAACATAACTGAACGCCACTGCTGTAAGAAAATGCTCTGACCGTATATGTTCTTTCTACAGCTGGAGGATGACATGGCATTCCGTAAGAAGCACACGAGCATTTAATGCTTTGTATATGAGAAGCAGGAGTCTGAAATCAATTTGTGTCGTTACCAAGAGAAAAAATGAGAAGGGACTAAAAACCAGTGTAATGTGTTCTGGCATTCCTGAAACATATTGCTTAATTAACAAAGCACAGCACAGAATTATACTATGTGCAAACCTTAAGTAAAGTTTATCTGCTTGGCGCACTATCCAATGTGGAATACACATAAAAGGAAAGCCTTTTACTACTGAGCAGTGAAATACGATATCTAACTGAGCACATTTGAATGAGTCAGAATCAATTCCACTTATTTAATGATTGTAGCTACTAGCTACTAATCAAACATTATTTATCTATTTCGTACACAAATGTACGGTTCAGTGCTCGTTCTGCTAGTCTGCCCTTCTGTGTGATTGGAAATATGTAAACAATCATTAGCTTAGCACAGCGATTATAGTACCGCTCAAACAGTTAACCACTATAAAGAACTATAAAGAAGAAGCCATGATACACATAAGATTTTATCTGCCCCATGGGAGGAAAAAAAAGAGGCAGGGCAGCAGTTGCTCAGCAGCCGCAATCTGCAGGGTTAGTGGGAAGAGAGCAGGGGACCACCACCACACAGTATGTATGGCCCTCAACACTACGGCTGCCTGAGTCACTCATTCAACACACATGCACACACACACACACACACACACACACACACACAGCCTACAGGGACCTGTTGTGTAGGCCCTACACAACAGGTCCTGTTTGACGTGATGAGGTGAATGTGTAGTCAGGGGTGTGAATCTGATCTGAACATCAACATGAAAGACCATGCAGGGCTCGCTGTCACTCAAGTCTGTCTCATTTTATCTCTGTGTCTATCTAACTCTAACTGTCCCTTAATTTTGTATAACTCTATCTTTTGCAATGTCCCTTCTGTATAAGTAATTGAATCCGATAAGCGTTACTCTGTCTCTCCGGGCCTATATTGTCTGTATTCAGTCAGTCTCTCTGTCTCATTTGATCTCTGTCTCTCTCACTGTCCCTGTGACCCCGTCTGTCTCTCTGCACACTGACTGACCCCCATGGCTTTCTGCCTCCATATAAGCACTAAGCATTACAGATGAAACCTCCACTCCAACATGTGCTGCACATCACTGGCAAACAAATTACAAATCACATTGTGATATTTCTGTTGAAACAAGGAGCAGCAACGACCCAGAGTGTAAAATTATTATCCTTTAAATAATTTGTCAAATTTTCCAGAGATAAAAATACAAATAAGTATTATTATTTTTCAAGTAAGTCTCCTTGTGAGAGCTGTGACTTAATATTGACCCCATTGAGGACCCCCCCCCCCCCACACACACACACACACACCAAACCCCACAACCCCTAAAGAACTCCACTTCTAACTGGAAATTCAAATGGGTACGTTAGAAAACTAGGCCCCATTTCCCACCACCACAGGCCATAAGAAAATGAAGATAATTGCTCTGCTCCGGATATCCAGACCCCAGCAATGCTGCAAAACCACGCCACATTTTTCACCAGGAATTGCCTTAAGCCCTGAACGTGCCAACATGGAGCAGCCTATCGTGCACGGTTGGTAAACGAAATACAACAAGATGTTAGAAGCAGCAGATTCATAACATTAAATCAGGGTGGTGGTGTGGGCATGCAGGCTACAATAAACTTAAACGCGGTGACTCAAGAAAATAAACATTTTAGGGTTCAAAATGCTCAGGGGGGATCAAGCTGATGGGAGGTTGATAAACTTTTAGATTAGGATCCGACCAAAAAAAGAGGCTTGAAATACAGTACGGGTTGTTGCTATTATACACCCGTGAATATATAAACAGATAGTGATCTTGGGGATTAGGGTTGAATGGCGTTACACTGTGTGTAATCTAATGGGAAAGGTTTATCTGAGCGCTTTGATCTGTGGGGGAAAACGTTTGGTTCTCAAGGACGTGTTAAAACGAGACTACAAGCCCCAGAGGCAGCCTGTCGAGGAGATAAGTGTCATTCAGATTGTTGTCTGTGACTGTGTGGAAAAGGCAGGAGAGAAGGAGGTAGTCTTTTCACACTTACTTCTCCTGCGTGATAATATGCTATCAAAGGCGCTATTAAAAGTTTTAAAACCCATAATAGGTGCTTCAAAGACCACCGTTACCAGTACACACATAGGCCTACATATAGTTACACACAGCTATAGGGCCGAGGTGTGTAAAGTAAAACCCTGTCTTTCTGCATGGGGTCATGTCTTCTCTCATGTCTAACACTTAAACCCCCCCCCCAACGACAGGAGTATTAAATGAAAATTGATCCTGCTGCTCTGATGGAAACTGATTCTGTAAATTACCCAACTTTACCTGTACATGCATGTTTTATAAGCTTACCTACAAGGAGAAGGGATTATAGGGGAAACGCAGCCTATAATAAATGGCTCAGTAAAAAAGCAGCCTGGTATAATTTTGTAATTGTGCACATATGATAAGCTACTATCTAAATATTATATTCAATAGTAGCCTATATGGCTTAGCAGTTGGTATATAATTTTGTAATTGTGCACATATAATAAACTACGATCTAAATATTATATTCAATGCCTATAATAATGGCTCAGTAAAAAAGCAGCTGGTATATAATTTTGTAATTGTGCACATGATAAGCTACTACTAAATATTATATTCAATATAAATGAGGCATGTTTTAATTTATATGACAACGTGCCATAATTACACAATTTCACAACGTACTGAGTTTGGGGAATGTTGACTTAAATGGTAGGCCACATCTCCCAGAAAAAAGTTCATTTCAATGGATTTGGAATTTTATTCAACTATATTTGCGGTCCTTGTTATTCACAAAAACAAAACTCTTCGGTATTTTCTCCCACCCCATTAAAAGAGCGTAATTTCCCTATTTCAATTTGATTGTAGAGCTGCAATGTGTAAAATATCCGTATTGATGTGTCATGTGTGAACATTAATAATGTAGCAGTTGGTGAATGTCCTATACTTACTTTGAGCAGAAACAGCGTGCAGAAGATGAACGGAGTCATGGTGACTGATCCAAACGGAGCGCTCCCTGTGGTGCGGCTGTGCAAGAAGCGATCTTTGGCAGAAAGAATCAACACTTTTCCTCAGAACGCCACAAAGGTGAATTGCATTTAAACAGCTCCTGCAAGTCCATAGAAAGAAACGCCACACACACAGCCAACTTCAGATGACGGGACGGTTCCACCACCGGTAAAATCCAATCAAAGTCGTTTAACCTAAACGGGAATGTCTGTGTACACACACAGCATTTTCCTTCAGTAACAACTGGCGCATCTGTTTCTTTGTTTCACTCCCGAGTCCCTACAGTACTGATCTGACAAAAAAAGTTTCTTCTGTCCTGTCCCCTTCTTGCAAAATGCAAATGAATACCTCCTCCCTGCGGCAGGCAGCTTTAAAACAGATGCGCTAAAATTGCCCCAGAGTGAGTCCAAGGACTCGATGGCCCTTCTTTCCTCCGCCTTCCCGGAGAACCTCAGAACTCACTCTGATTGGCTCCGACCGACGACACGACGTGACGAGCACAATAATAATACAAAGACATTGTATATTGAGGCAATATTCTCAAACAATAGCACAGCGAGTCGACTCACTGGAATAAACGACCTAACCTGTAATTCAGGCTCTCAATTATGTGGTCATGATAGTTGGGATTTCTCCAACCAACCATATGGACTATAAAAGCTGCTTAATGATAATTGGCCATCTAGTGACATACTATAGATGGGGGGGGGGGGGGGTATGGCCTTATGTATTATATTACACACATGATTGATTGATTGAATACTTAATAGACAGAAATGCAAACAGCAACAGAATAAACACTTGGTCTAAGTATAAAGAGGATGGCACAAATTCGGGTCCTGACTCCTATTCAATTCATAATGGGGTGTGAGCTGTCTAAGGGACAAGTGATTATTTCCTCTCCCATTGGCCTACTGAAAGGTGAATTTTCACCCCATGTAAAGTGAATGTAAAGTGACTAAGTGGGGGTTCCACTATGGGACCTGTGCATATAGGCCCCCACAGATCCTATGGACATTTTATACTTATCACAACAGTCTCTCCTGTCTCCCTGCTCAACACATCACAGCACGTACACACACACACACACACACACACACACACACACACACACACACACACACACACACACACACACACACACACACACGCGCGAGGGAGAGGAGCTCTTATCAGAAACAGAAGCCATCTCATGAATCCTACAAGATGCTCATCACATTCATGTTTGATCTCTGCAATTCAAAGGGTCAGAAAACAAACAGGGTGAATAGCACACCTTGTAAATCCCAGAGAATGCACTGCGGGGGGCCGGGGGGACTTCACAGGGAAACCAATGGAGAAGAGCTCTCTCTCTCTCTCTCTCTCTCTCTCTCAGACACAATGCTATAGTTGCACTTCAAAGGCTGCCAGGGGAAGATGGGAGACAGGCAAGATAGGCTGAAACAAGGGCTCATGTCTCTGATCTGTCATTCAGTCTGTTATATTCAGAACGATAGTATATCACATTCCATAATTTAGATACATTCTAGTATTTAGTTCTCTTAGTGCTTCTTGACTATTTAATTTGTTTTAACTTTGAAGTTGTGTACTGAATTTCAGTCAGTGTACCATATAGGATTAGTGGTGTTTAAGCAACTCAACTTCAACATTATTCTTAGTCCTATTCAATTCCTATATGGTTTGAAGTAATTTATTACAATAATGAATTATTTAGATTGTTGATGCTATATGTCTGGATACTGTTGAGAAAGCTTTAATACAATACATGCCTATAACACTGCCATTAGCTGAGTATGTATATCATTGTGAAAACAAACACTCTGGAACTTCTCATGATGTGACCCACTACTCCATACAACTATATTTCAATCTCCCTTTTAATTACAGTCTCTCTCTCTTTCTCTGAAAAACACACACACACACACACACACACACACACACACACACACACACACACACACACACACACACACACACACACACACACACACACACACACACACACACACACACACATCAGGATAGATTTACACATCACTGCAAGGTATATCAAAGGCATAAGGGTTGCAGCCCGGTCACACAAGTTCAGTTAGACTTTATGGATCCAAATGAATTATTAGGAGCAGTCAGTCACTGAGCAGCACCCAGAGACCAGCTTTTTTGTGTCTACATGTCTTGATGAATTTAATAAGACCATAATGTAAACAAGCCATCATGGTTTTTGTTATCCTTTTAGCTCTAGCTTAGGCACTCTAGCCTTGCTCAAGACTAGAGTATGTCCATATTAACATGTATGTGTTTGTTGAAGGAGGAAACCCAAGCGAACACAGGGAGAACATGCAAACTCCACACAGAAAGGTTCAAATCACCTTCGTGCTCAGTGTGATCGAACCCAGGACCATACTGGTGTTCGGCACCCATGCCAACCGCTGAACCACCGCAAAGAATAAGCCATTACGTTTGGTTCAAAACAAATCAGTCCATAGAGGTACATCACAACAACTTGTTCATGTCTTTAAAAAAAAGGACATGACCAACCATGCAGAACCCTTAACCCTAGCTACTGTAAAAGGACATGACCATGCAGAACCCTTAACCCTAGCTACTGTATTATGTTGAGCGAGATGACCATGCAGAACCCTTAACCCTAGCTACTGTATTATGTTGAGCGAGAGCGCGCTTGCGTGGTCGTACATGGGTGAGAACTTCGCAGTGCAGTGAAAGGTGGCCATAAAAAGTCATTATCTCCTCCTCGCCCTCTGGGCTCTGGCCCAGGAAATACTCAGATGCTGCTATAGGGGGTGGAAGGGAGAGTTGGAAGAGAGAGTTGGGGGTCAGAGTGGAGGGAGGGTTTTGGGTTTGTGGGTTGTTGGTGGTTATTGGCACATTCGACTCAAGACAACACCCAAGATTGCGAGAGCTCACGCGTACATTAGCCCTCCATCTCCCATGCAGCCTCGAGTCCTTCCACTTCCAGGGCCTGCAGGGTCAGAGGAGGAGAAGCCTGCTCCGCAGAACAACCGAGAGCGAGGTGTCAACTCCTCCTACCATTGTGGACGAGCACAGACATCCTTCAGCCCCCTCACTTCCCCCATTCTCTTTCTCTTCTTGGATTGACTGTAGGTGGGGGGGGGGGGGGGGGGGGGGGGGGGGAGTGGATCTACAAGCTGGTTTTATCACCCCCTACCCTACTTCTTTCCTCTATGCTACCCCTGGAGGTGTTTACGACAAGGCTGGCAGGATGTTCAACCCACCATCGGATCAAAGGACTCCTCTTCAAGTAAAATGTGCTCTTGCTGGCTAGTGACCTCTTATTCCACCCCCGACAGGGTTAAAACGCATCATCACACTATAGGTGCAAGCCAACGGAGGAGAGGAGAGTTCCTACAGCGGAGGAGTCGGGCCTGTCCTGGGACAGAATGTCAGCATGCGGTTCGTGAAAGAATCAATCTTCATTTTCGACCCAATTATGGACAATCATGCTCAGGATGTGGGCTGTGGGTGTTTGGAATAGCATGTCGATGGATTTCAGCAACTTAAAAAAAAAAGAAAGAAGATTGGGGAAACAACCATCAACATTCTGATACTTTTCAAAGTCTGATTTGATGAAGTGTTTCCTTTTTTGACTGCCTTACAGTGGTTCCCAAACTCTTTAGCTTGAGACCCAAATGATAATTTGATGTCTCCCTGGCCGTAAACTAGTGAAAATAGCTCAAAATACTCTCTACTACTTAAGTTATTTCATTTATGAATTTCTGAGATTTTTTTTGTTTCAAATTGTTATGAAATTATTTAAAATCTTTTGAAAGAATAAACAGAAAATGTGTATCTAATCCTGGCGAACACTGGCAGATTGGAGGTCAGGTCGGAACAGTAAAAAAAGACACATGTGGAAACAGATTTTGCTCATCCGTTTTGAACCACATTCCTCCTAGGTGGTTTGAAATGCTATTCAAATCCGATTCCTAAAGATGTGTTTCAGTCTAGATTCTGGACACTCAAACACTGAGGCCTGATTTATAATTTAGACGGTGTCGTCCAGATCTTCAATATCACCATGCGTTGTGTGAGTTTATAGATCAGCTATTTTCTGTTTGTCATTACCATAGCACACAATTCCGATCTGATCACATACAAATATCAGTGTGGACACTCAGACCTAAAGATCAGATCTAAGAAACAAATCAGATTTTATATATATATATACAGAAAACAACTGCACACTGGGTACAAATACCAGCTTGTGGTTAGAGTGTCTGCCCTGAGATTGGGAGGCTTATAGCACCAAGAGTTCTAAATCCTCTAAGTCAGTGGTTTTTAACCATTTTCACATCAAGGTCCATTATTAATTCTGCATTTGAGCCACGGACCACCATTTGATGATTCAATATGGGTACCTATTGGCAAAACAAAGGACAAACAGCATCCTCTTTTCAGTCTGTCTCCAGAGACTAGATGAGATTTCAGACCCAAAACTAAAGAATGTTTTGTTATTGTTGGTTAACATTTGTTGATCGAAGTCCATTGTGGGTTCAGGTTGTGACCAATCTGACCAAACGATGAGAACTCATCGTGGGTTGGGGTTTAACCCAAAATAAAGGAAAGACAGTGCCCTCTTTTCCTTTGAATTGACAGGGTCAACAGTCTGTCTCGAGAGACTGTTGTGACAAACTAGGATCATGTCCAGGAGATGTACATCACACTACGATAGGCTTTGTGCTACGCGACACATGACTTGAGAATCGTTGGTTCCCAACTATTGGGAATCTCAATACAAGGCTATGGAAGGCTAATTACTTACTGTGAGATACAGATTAATGAACAGCATCGT
Source organism: Protomyctophum bolini (assembly GCF_963924005.1). Lineage (NCBI taxonomy): Eukaryota > Metazoa > Chordata > Actinopteri > Myctophiformes > Myctophidae > Protomyctophum > Protomyctophum bolini. The sequence goes on along the minus strand of NC_137868.1, from coordinate 37,631,196 downwards.
GTGATGCGGCTGATATCTTCCAAAACCAGTTCCAATGAAGTGTAACTAACTGCCCAAAGCACTGCTAATGGAACCGCATAGACAAGACAGACAGACATCAGCAGTATCAAATAGCTGCTGGCTGGTTATGAGAAGGAAAAAAAAGTAGGCAGACAGTTTCATTTTGAAAAAGCATGTGCATTTCTTTCCTCACACATCTTCAAAGAACAAACAATACAAAGCTAAAACTGTGATTTAAAAGGAAGTGGGAACCAGTCAGATTTCAAGACAGTGCTGGCCTGGCTAATTAAAGCCGGATCCATTCTCTGCCACACTGCACTGATCGCTCGTCGGAAACGATAGATCTTCTACGAGGGACAACGCTGTGCGCTGGAGTTATGAAGTAAACTTATGGCTTCAGTTGGAATGGAACAATTTTAAGACACTTGGCCAACATAGTCTAGCAGTTATATATACAGCACATACAGTAGAATGCAGAACCCTGACCCATTCAGTGGTCATGGACTGAATTGTGTGATAATCAAACAAGCAAGCCAGAATTATGACCTAATAAAAATCATAATAATATCATAATAACACGTATTGCAAGGAGATGCAGCAATATTGTACAGGTAACGGTTTGCAAAAAGTATTAGTCATTGTGTGTGTGTGTGTGTGTGTGTGTGTGTGTGTGTGCGTGCGCAAGTGAACAGCTGCTTACACACAAATAAAAAGCATTTCTTCTTTGCACAGAACACCTCGAACATGCATATTAACCCGTTAATTAAAAACCAGAGGTTTTTAGGTGATCAAAATAAAAGGTCGTAAAACATGTGCTCGACTTTCACAGGGATGCACAGCAAAAAAAGAAAATCATAAATGCTTTCACTTGGGTTGTTCTGTGCATTACCTATAGAGACATGGAGGGGAAACGGGTTGGTATTGCATTTGCCCCAAACAGTTCCCTTAGTTTTGTCTCCCCTCCATCATGACAGTGCATAACAATTCAGTCACTCCGGCCGCAGGAGCGATGAGCTGGCAGGAGGAACATTCCTTCCTCTGTTCACTGGACAGTCTCTCCGTTCATATACTTCACAGTCCCTCCTCAGTGCTTCGCAAAACTAACACGAATCACATGCATTCAGCGAACAGCTAAGAGAACATTAGGCTAATTAACAATGACGCAGGCAGGGTAATGTACACATTGTTTTGGTGCGGAGGAGGGCAGAGTCCTCGTTGACATACAGTACAGTAGAATAAAAGTATGTAAATATGCAAGCGAGAGAGATCAGAGCAGCTCTCTGTGAGACAGAAAGTATAAAACAGATATACAGTGGAGATGGTTGCGTGCATATGGCTGGAGATACACAGATGCAAAAGGCACTTTTCAGTTTCAATTAAAAAACATCTAGACTACCGGTATACTAATATAGTCAATAGTATTGAAAAAACAAAAAAGTGAGTTTATAGGGATCAAACAATGCGATGTTCTCCTCCATGTAAGGCAACAGAAGACATCTCTTCACAAGGTTCATTATATCCAATGTCTTAAACTGTAGATTCTACAGTTTAAAAAGGTGGATGTATTCATCATTAAAGCAGTTTTTGCTTTAACATTAAGATTGCTTAGGGCCAAAAGGGCATTAGTAAACGTGCACATACTGCACATACTGCACACACACACACACACACACACACACACACACACACACACACACACACACACACACACACACACACACACACACACACACACACACACACACACACACACACACACCCCTCTAGTGGTGTTTACCAGTATTGCAGCATGGAAATAGCTCCAGTATTTTCAGTTGTTAGTTTCGAGGAGGGTTGGGAGATGCCATGGCCATACACAGTACACATGCGCACACATTCAACCCTAACAGGACGGGACCTGACGAGAGAAGACGTCCAGCGGGTTAGGGTAAAAGGACGGGACCTGACGAGAGAAGACGTCCAGCGGGTTAGGGTAGCCGTTCCCAACCTTTTCTGGACCAGGGCCCACTTCTCATGTCAAAAGCGTTCACCCATCTGAACGCTGAACGTGTTAAGTGGTCAGATAGTTTTCTTTTTCCAGGTGTTTTGAATACCACGCACAATTTTGTTTTGTTATTATATTATCAATAAAATGCCAGTGTAAATTATTTTAGGGGTCCCATTTGCAATATCCTCACAGGGGCCCACAGGTTGGGAATGGCTGTCTGTGTGAGTCCATTCTGCCGTCTGTCTGTCTGTCTGCACCACAGTGAATCATTCTGCTGTCTGTCTGTCTGCGCCACAGTGAATCATGGTGTTTCTGCACCATAAGTGGCTGCCTCAACAACCACACACTGTCAAACAGCGGTTCATAACAACCTTCTCCTCCATTTCCCCCAAAACACAACAAGGCCGTTCTTTGGAATGATGCTGATTGGAGAGTTTCAAAAGTCAGAAAAACAAAAGTGCACAGTGTGTGTACGGGCCGGGTCACTCTCCCCCCCAGAGAGCTCTGACGAGGCTGTGGACTCGGGGAGACAGAGTGGTAAAAAAGAGAGGCCCTGTCGAGTCACATCGAGAGAATCACAGCCACGTGTGTCATTTCCCAGCATGCTCAGTGGGGTTGTACTCTGTCTCTCCCGCGGACACCTGGGAAATACGCCGCGTGGAACCCCACAGGCGTCGAGAGAACTGACCTGAGCGCACCTGAGGGGTGTGGAGAGAGGAGGGGGGGACGACGACGACGACAGGTTAAGGCCATGTGAAGACAACACACACACACACACACACATTAAAAAAAAACCTAACATTCAGGTTCAATGACAATAGATTTAAAGGACAGATTGTAATCTGAATTACTTTATTCTAAGTTGTTAGCATGTGATTATTCAGAGTGACACACACACACACACACACACACGCACACGCACGCCTCACCTCCTCTGGTTTCCCTGCCCCCACCACGATCAGCTTGCCGTCCTCCAGGCCGACCAGGATGTGACTGTTCTCTCTGGTGACAGAGACACTCCTGATGGGGACCTTCAGTACCAGGGGCGGCGCCTCCACCGAACTCAGGCTGTCACACAAACCAAGGCAGAAAACTGTTCATTTATTGACATTTTTGAGGGGTTCCAGCCACTTCCTATGCCCAGCTTTCCGGGTTTGTGAGAACACAAACATTGGCTTGTGATTGGCTGATCACCCCATAGCAATGATTTGATTGGCTGACAAAAGTACAGAAAAGTGAGGGCAGAAAAGTGAAGACGCCAAAAGTTGACGCCGAGTGTGGTTTTTGAAAATACTAGTCCAGACTCCATACCTGTTCTGTCTCTCTCCCGTCCTTTATCTGCCACTTATATACAACAGGTGTCCCTCATCTAACCCTGGATAACCATACATGGAGAATTCTGGATCATCACCTAGATCTGCATATTATGGAGCCTGCCAGCAACTCTACATCTGGCCAAACTTCAAACCCTTAGATGTCCATATATGGAGCTGACCTGTTCTCACAGGTCAGAATAGGTCCTACCCCACCTGTCATTCCTGTTCTGACATTCCATATCTGACCTCATCAAACCCTGTACACTCAAGACACGCTCCATATATGGCCAGTACAGAATTCAGTCCATATGTTGATCTGACCATGCCAAAGCATCAGCGCTCGCCCAGCAGTCTGCCGTCACCCGGGCGGATGCGTGCACGCTTCTCACCCTCAGGGCATCTTACTGGTTATAGATATTATAGATTATTATTATTATTATTAGATATATCTTTGGGGGGCGCTAGGCCCTCCAACATCTGGCCTTGTGTATTCCGCCCGTGACGGCATGCATGTGGCCAAGTCTGTGGATGTTTTATGACCAATTTTGTTCCGTACAAACTTTCAGGCCAAGACCAAGTTCAATGGCAAATGACGTCAGACGATGAAGAGGTCTCGTATGTGTTGGTTATCACCCTAACAGTGTGTCTGTACCTGTAGAGGTCTCGTATGTGTTGGGTATCACCCTAACAGTGTGTCTGTACCTGTAGAGGTCTCGTATGTGTTGGTTATCACCCTAACAGTGTGTCTGTACCTGTAGAGGTCTCGTATGTGTTGGTTATCATCCTAACAGTGTGTCTGTACCTGTAGAGGTCTCATATGTATGTGTTGGTTATCATCCTAACAGTGTGTCTGTACCTGAAGAGGTCTCGTATGTGTTGGTTATCACCCTAACAGTGTGTCTGTACCTGTAGAGGTCTCGTATGTATGTGTTGGTTATCACCCTAACAGTGTGTCTGTACCTGAAGAGGTCTCGTATGTGTTGGTTATCACCCTAACAGTGTGTCTGTACCTGTAGAGGTCTCGTATGTATGTGTTGGTTATCACCCTAACAGTGTGTCTGTACCTGAAGAGGTCTCATATGTATGTGTTGGTTATCATCCTAACAGTGTGTCTGTACCTGAAGAGGTCTCGTATGTATGTGTTGGTTATCATCCTAACAGTGTGTCTGTACCTGAAGAGGTCTCGTATGTATGTGTTGGTTATCATCCTAACAGTGTGTCTGTACCTGTAGAGGTCTCATAAGTATGTGTTGGTTATCATCCTAACAGTGTGTCTGTACCTGAAGAGGTCTCATAAGTATGTGTTGGTTATCATCCTAACAGTGTGTCTGTACCTGTAGAGGTCTCGTATGTATGTGTTGGTTATCACCCTAACAGTGTGTCTGTACCTGTAGAGGTCTCATATGTATGTGTTGGTTATCACCCTAACAGTGTGTCTGTACCTGTAGAGGTCTCGTATGTGTTGGTTATCACCCTAACAGTGTGTCTGTACCTGTAGAGGTCTCATATGTATGTGTTGGTTATCACCCTAACAGTGTGTCTGTACCTGTAGAGGTCTCATATGTATGTGTTGGTTATCACCCTAACAGTGTGTCTGTACCTGTAGAGGTCTCGTATGTATGTGTTGGTTATCATCCTAACAGTGTGTCTGTACCTGTAGAGGTCTCATATGTATGTGTTGGTTATCATCCTAACAGTGTGTCTGTACCTGTAGAGGTCTCGTATGTGTTGGTTATCATCCTAACAGTGTGTCTGTACCTGTAGAGGTCTCGTATGTATGTGTTGGTTATCATCCTAACAGTGTGTCTGTACCTGTAGAGGTCTCGTATGTATGTGTTGGTTATCATCCTAACAGTGTGTCTGTACCTGTAGAGGTCTCGTATGTATGTGTTGGTTATCACCCTAACAGTGTGTCTGTACCTGTAGAGGTCTCATATGTATGTGTTGGTTATCACCCTAACAGTGTGTCTGTACCTGTAGAGGTCTCATATGTATGTGTTGGTTATCATCCTAACAGTGTGTCTGTACCTGTAGAGGTCTCATATGTATGTGTTGGTTATACAGTGTGTCTGTACCTGTAGAGGTCTCGTATGTGCTGGTTATCATCCTAACAGTGTGTCTGTACCTGTAGAGGTCTCATATGTATGTGTTGGTTATACAGTGTGTCTGTACCTGAAGAGGTCTCGTATGTGTTGGTTATCATCCTAACAGTGTGTCTGTACCTGTAGAGGTCTCGTATGTATGTGTTGGTTATCACCCTAACAGTGTGTCTGTACCTGTAGAGGTCTCGTATGTATGTGTTGGTTATCACCCTAACAGTGTGTCTGTACCTGTAGAGGTCTCGTATGTATGTGTTGGTTATCATCCTAACAGTGTGTCTGTACCTGTAGAGGTCTCATATGTATGTGTTGGTTATACAGTGTGTCTGTACCTGTAGAGGTCTCATATGCATGTGTTGGTTATCACCCTAACAGTGTGTCTGTACCTGTAGAGGTCTCGTATGTATGTGTTGGTTATCACCCTAACAGTGTGTCTGTACCTGTAGAGGTCTCGTATGTGCAGCTTGCCGTGCGAGGTGCCCATGAGGACGTAGTCAGACACCAGGTGCAGAGCGGTCACTTGCTCCTCCATGCAGAGAGACGACAGCAGGCAGCCGTTCACAGAGTACACGTGGAGCGAGTACTTCCCCTTGAAGGAAAAGTAACAACATGGAAACCTTTTCTCTCTCATATTCTGACTTTGTTTTTCTTGTAAATGAACGCCCCACTGTTTCCCAAACAGTGGGTTGGGACCCATTTGTGGGTCACGGACCAATCTTTATGGGCCACGACTTTCTTTTACTGGATTAAAAAAATTTTTTTTTAAAGAGATGGGCAGTATTTAAAAAAAATATGTATAGGCAGTATTTTTGTTACATGTATGGCATTTGAAATGTTTATCTCATATTACGATTGATTAATTTGAAATGTGTTTCTTGATAGGCATTGAAAATGCCCATGTAGTTTGTGATAAGATGCATTGGGTAAAAAAAGAAAATAGACAAAAAAACAGACTTGTGTAAGTAATGTAATGTGTAAGAACCAGCAAGTTGATAGAATTAAATAGGAATGAATCTCTGTTACACGTCATGCATCCCAGAGGAAGTTACTTGTTCACATCACTCTCATCAGTGTGCAGTACGCAGCCGCACCTGCCAATTACACTATCCAATTATTATATTAAATTACTTTCACTTTCATCTTTTTCATTTTGTATTACCGCCGGTAATCTCTTTCAATTAGAACTGGGCCATACAACTGGCTGCAAGTGTACTCACTGTATTTTGAAAATGAAAATAGTAAACCACAGTATTTTATTTTATACATAATATTTTGGCACTGGTATGTTGTACTTTACATTTTCAGACAAGAAATATGAGAAAGGTGTTTGAGCTAGAAAAAGTACTCAATTGTTTTACTTAAGTAAAAGTATCAATACTGCAATATAGAACTACTCCTTTACAAGTAAAAGTCTAGAATTCAAAATGTACTTGAGTAAAAGTACAAAAGTATTGGCATCAAAATGTACTTAAAAGTACCAAAGTACTCACTATGCAGATTGTCTCATTTCAAGTTTTCAAATGTATAAAATTATTTTGAAAATAGCAGATCTCCAAGTTCACAATGCGTCGCATCGCGACACATTGTAGATCGACTATTTTCAAATGGTCGAAATGTATAAAGGGCTGAAGTGGTTAATGTATGTTTTGTCATAATAATCAAAGTAACTTTAGCAACTCAAATTCTCAAATAAATGCAGTGGAGTAAACGTACAATACTTGCCTCTGAGATGTAGTGGAGTAGAAGTAAAACGTATTGGAAATACTCAAGTAAAGTAGAAATAACCTCAAAATTGTACTCGAGTACAGTCCTTAACCCATTGTGGGGGCGGGAACCCCTTTTGGTCTAAGCACTATGTTATGCTTTAGCTATTGAAAAATAGCAGATCTACAAGCTCATAGCGCGCCACCGAGTGGCGCGCTACGAGCTTGTAGGTCTGCCATTTTTGAAAAATCGAAGGACGACTGACATACAAACATAGCTTTTTCAGAAAACTGTCAGGATGTAGAAGACATTTTTAGAATTCTGATCTCAGGTCAGAATGGGTTAAGTTACCTTCTCCACCACTGACTGAATGTATGGGACTGATATGGAGAGCCGTACCTTTCCACCAGGGACTTCCAGGGACGTCTGCACCACCACGTGTCCCTCCATGCCCACCTGCAGCTGAGAGATGGAGGCCGGCACGCAGCTCTCACCGGGAGGCCGCAGCGAGCGCAGGAACTGACCCCTTCGGACGCTGTGCATGATTATCGTGCCGTCCTGACGCACGTCAGAGAGAGAGAGAGAGAGAGAGAGAGGGGGGGGGGGGGGGGGGATAAAAATGATTAAAATAATTATCTGTATTTGGCTGCGGACCCCCCGTCTGAAAATATGTAGTTCCAGGGACCCCCCAGAAGCAAAGATTTGAGTAAAAAAACGTTTGCTCTGAAAGAACATATATTCAAAGATTTGCGCCACATTTGCGCCACATTTGCGCCACTGACAAATAGCAGATCTACAAGCTCGCTGCTATTTTGCAATAGACAAAGTATATCATAATGCTTAAAACACCAAAAGGGGTCCTGAATAATAGAAGAGCAACGATTCATTTGGTTCTGCACTGGTATTTGTTACTGTGGTTTATACTTTTTGTTTCTGAATTTTAATCTAAAATGTGTGCACTAAATCTGTATACAGTTACATCAGGACATTGTTGTACATGACCTTCATCTGGACACATACACCATGTGTAATGTCCTGACGAAGATCTGAATTGATTGAAACGTTGATACAAGTAAAGCCCACCACACACCGGCTGCGACCGTCAGCGGCGCGCCGCGGCGCGGCTCGGCTCCGCGCGGCGGACGGAGCCGGTGTGCGTTAGGTTCATTGAAAATAATGGAGGCGGCTGTGTGCGCCGCGCGGCGCCGCGCGGGGGACGCAGCCGGTGTGTGTCGGGCTTAACCCATTCTGACCGGGCACCCATTTTGGTGTTAGCATCATGTTATGCTTTAGCTATTGAAAAATAGCAGATCTACAAGCTCATATCGCGCCACCGAGTGGCGCGATACGAGCTTGTAGGTCTGCTATTTTTGAAAAATTCGAAGAACGACTGACATTTTTCTAGAATCTGATCTCAGGTCAGAATGGGTTCATCAGACCAGTGTGTGTCCTAGTGAAAACCTCGTGTGAATCTGATCTCAGGTCAGAATGGGTTAAGTAAGTAAGTACATTTCATTTATACAACAGAGCTTTTTCCAGCATCACCAGTGTGTGCAGACTCTATTCTCCTTTAATAATAACCTCATGCACGGTCTCTCACCTTTGACCCTGAGACAGCCATGTCCAGTTCGGTGCTGATGGCCACACAGGTGACCTCCTGGTCGTGTCCACAGAGGACCTGCACTGGCCGAGGAGACAGGCCACTGGAGAAGCCCCCCTGGAGGACCACAGAAAAACCACACAGTTACATTTACAGTATGTACATCTAAATTAAATTACTCTATCGTCTCTGTCGGGTGGAAAGCTCATTATGTCCGAAACTGTTACTTTTTGGGATTCTAATTCAAAAATAGTAAAAGTAGCAGATCGTGAAACTGGAAACGCGATTGTGGATCTGCTACTTTTTATGCTTTTGTGAAATCTCTCAAGACACACGCGCACACGCACACACACACACACACACACACACACACACACACACACACACACACACACACACACACACACACACACACACACACAAACACAAACGTGTGTGTTTACCTGCTGTAGAACCTGCCACACTATGCAGGAGGTGTCTCTGGAACCAGAGATGAGGTAGATGCCACACAGATCCAGGGCCAGACATGTGACCACATCTGCAGAGAGAACACACACACACACACACACACACACACACACACACACACACACACACACGCGCAGCATGGATTACTTTATTATTATTAGTCTATTATCCCCCCAGGGAGGGCTATACTAGGTCCCCTTCTTTTCCCCCCTCAACACTCTTTGATGAAAATAGCAGTGTCATCAGTACCCATCATAGAGTAATAAATAGCAGTGTCATCAGTACCCATCATAGAGTAATAAATAGCAGTGTCATCAGTACCCATCATAGAGTAATAAATAGCAGTGTCATCAGTACCTATCATAGAGTAATAAATAGCAGTGTCATCAGTACCTATCATAGAGTAATAAATAGCAGTGTCATCAGTACCTATCATAGAGTAATAAATAGCAGTGTCATCAGTACCTATCATAGAGTAATAAATAGCAGTGTCATCAGTACCTATCATAGAGTAATAAAAGGATAGAGACCGAACCGTAAGTGTTAGCCCCGCCCCACCCCCCCGCTATTCATTTCAGTTGCTCAGTGGCGTTTTGAAGCACCCGGAAGACTGCCAGAAGTACAATTATGACTCAATGGCTCGAGCGAGCCGAAGTATTAGCCTAGCATAGCACGGTTACGCACGTGACGTCATGAACGTCCGTCCACCTCCATGAAAGTGCTGCAATTTCCACATTTCTCCAGTAGGTAGTGGCAGCTTCAACGTTGGATAGCCTTAGTGGGGGGTTTGGTACCCAGACCCTGGGTGAGGTTGGTGAAAGGGCCTTTCTTTTTTTTTCTTTTTGTACTTAATTGCCATTAAATTAATGCCATTATAAAATCATTTACAGGCAATTTAATTTCATATTACAGAACATATTTTCTCTCAGTTCATTTTTTTAAGTGTAAAAGTAAACACAATTTTACACAATTACAAGCAAAAGAAAGAAAAGAAAAGAAAAATACATAGTAATATATATAATAGTATTGTTTGCCTTGCGAGTGCCTTGGAGATAATTACACCTTTACTTTTCACTGTGATATGGGAGGTTTTTAATTTAGGGTATCTGGGCAGCGTCATTTGTAGAATCTGCTTCCAGATATTCTGCCCCTAACTCCCATCTCCTTTTGAAGTTAGGAAGCTTCATTTGAAGCTGGGCTGTCATATATTCCATCTTATATATTTGTTTAACTTTTTGTCGCCACTGATCCATAGTAGGGGGGTTGGGTTTCATCCAATTAAGTGTCACAATCTTTCTTGCCACTATTAACAGAATATGTATTATTTATTATATAGCACTGGTCCTTCGTGAACACTTGTTCATATACTGTATATCTATTATCTAATAATGATGACCTTGAGTTCAGTGAAATATCTTTTTTAAAGATTTTATCTAATTCTGCAGTCCCAAAATATATGGGTATGGTCACCAATCATGTCACAGTTTCTCCAACATTCATCAGTGGAGTTGGGTTTATATGTACTGGCTGTCAAAGGGGTCCTAAAGAACCTCATTTTCGCTTTCCAGTCAAATTCTTTCCATATTTGGCTCTGTAGTCCTCCACGACAGCCAGAACATATATCTTCCCATATATCATCCTCTATTATAACGTTCAACTCATAGACTGTAAAAAATATGGACAAAGCGTTCCGCGGGTCTAACATGAACGTAAAATGAAGCCTGTCAGTCCTTGCAATGGAAGTCGCCATCTTTCTAGATCCGTTTGGGCCCAGCTGGCCATTGGCTGGCCCAGACAACGAGGCGGGACTTCCCCCCTTCTTCTTCGTTGGTTTTTATTTTGACTCGAGTGGGTGGGGGATCCCGTTCATAGACTGTAACGGTAGCCACGCCCCTCAGAACATGCGCGACTTTATGGTCATTTTTTTAATACATGGGACCATAATTTTCCAAAAAGAATATTATGACATTAGAAATGAGACTTTAAACTAGTGACTGGAAGCAGAAAGTATTCATGACCATGTTTATTAAGGTAATACAGTCTAGGTGAAGTTGGGCCCAAATACATGGGCCTCTATGGGGCTATAGGCTTTTTTGAGCCCAATGACAGCGCCACAACAGGCCATTATATGAACTTTCATTTCCTTAGTGGCTTCACAAAATATCTGTCTGACTGCCCCCCTGGTTCAACTACATTTCCCATTGTCCCTTAATATTATCAATATTAGAGTATTATCAGACATATCTAACCTTAAATTTTTATATACTGTATAAGTGATACTTTATTTTTGTGTGTTGGGTGTTACTGTTCAGAGATTTCAATGAAATGTTGCTCCATATTGTTTGGTATACTTTTAATTCTGCCAGTCTTTATTTCTTATAATATAGTTTCTAATTTGTAAATATCTATATAAATCTGTTGGCGGCAGGGCATACCTGTCTTGGAGTTGTGAGAAAGATTTAAATACATTCCCATCAAACAATATTGGTTGATTGTAATTAAACCTCTTTCTGCCCATCTTTTGTATGCTCCGTCCCATATCGAAGGAATACATTCTATGTTGCCTACTATAGTCATGGCTCTTGATAGGGCCGTGGCTATCTTTAGCTGTTTTTGTACTGAAACCCAGATTTTCAATGCATGTTTAACCCATATATTATTTATTTGGATCTTCTTCCGAGACTCTTGGCTGAGAAATGGAAGGGTAGATAGTGCTATTCCTGGTATTGAGTTTTGTTCTATAGGGACCCATCCTGTCTCCGCATCTCTGAACACCCAAGCCACCACTGCTCTGAGTTGAGCTGCGGCAGTAATACATTCATCTCTGAACACCCAAGCCACCACTGCTCTGAGTTGAGCTGCCCAAGTAATACATTCTCATATTCGGTAGACCCAGCCCTCCTTTTTTTCCTTTGGTGACATCAACATTTTCAGTCCAATTCTAGGCCTCCAATTTTGCCAGTAATTTGAAAAGCGATTGTGGCACTGTAATAGGGAGAGATTGAAATAAGAAGAGTAGTCTTGGCAGAATATTCATTCCAACTGACTCTATCCTTCCAAATAAGGACAGACTCAGAGGCAGCAGATCCCATCTGTGTAGGTCTTTTTTTAGTTCTTTAACCAATTTATCATAATTTGGAAAGGGCCTTTCTGTAGGTACCCTCACAAAAAACATGCAGTAACCCTGGTCTCTGTACTGCCTCCCCCTGGTCAGCCGAGGGCAGATATACGCTGTGAGCTTGTATATCTTCTACTTTTGATCAGCCAATGCTAAAATCTGAAAGGGCGGTGTTAATGGGTTAAGTATCACGTGAAGTGGTATCAAGAGAGACATCAGAACATCAGCTAAATAAAATGAAAAATTAGGTAGCATGGATGTTACGCCAATCATTGTGACTTAATGAGGTAGAACTGTCATGGATGTTACGCCAATCATTGTGACTTAATAAGACCCCAACCACACCTAATTCTGTAAACAGTAACACATGGGCTTAATGGTTCAACCTTTGTGAACTTCCCTTTCCACGGGAAACAACAAACTATCACAGAAACAGCTGTGAGTTTGCTTATAGCCAGCCAACAGAAAATATCCACATGGCTTTTGTATTCGTTACTTGATTGTTTTCAATGTGCTAGTGATGTAAACAGCTGACAGGATGCTGAAAGGATGTTGACAAGTTTTCTTGCATATTTCAGCATCAACGCTGAAATAAAGCATCGTCCGGATTCCTGACGTCACTCCATTATCCCCTGGGTCACGGAAGTATTTCTATTGAAAATACCATAGGGTCATCTTAGCATCGCGTCATATAAGAACACATTCCAGACAGACTATTCTGTCTGGAATGTGACTAGTTTATGATATTGAGTTTCATTTGATAATGTCTGTGATAACTCTCTGAGCCAGGGGGACAGCGGCCTCTAGTGGCAGTGGTGTCAGACTTCGGTCCTACTCTAATACAGTGGTTCTCAACCTGTGGGTCGGGACTCCCAGGGCGGTCCCCTCATGATTTTTGAGGGCTCCCCTGATGACAGTGAAGTGACAACGGTTGAGAAATGACAGAGTTACCGTGTGGGGGTCCCTCTACTGTACTGTACTGTACCGTCACTGTACTGTACTGGCACACCCGAAATCACATACAGTTAATATGTGCGTGTGTGTTTGTGTGTGTGTTAGGTTGCGCACAGGTTGTGAAAAACAACCATGCTGTTTTCGTGCTCAGACGCACCCACACACATAGCTCCGTAAGGGAGTGGTTGCACCACTCAAAAACCAAAAATGAAAGCCACTGCTCCGACTGGACTCACCTATATGTCTGCAGATCCGTCCCACCATCTTGGCCTTGCCCAGCAGTGTGACTCGCAGGCTGCAGTCCCAGTGTCCTCCACTGAACAGCAGCCGGCCGTCGCTGGACACCACCAGGACCTGAGCGCTGAGGCCCACCCCCGGAGCGAAGGGGCCACTCAGGAAGCGCTGTGTTCTGGTTGAAGCACACAGAACAGGACAGGAGGACAACAGTTGGATTGAGACAACACTCTACTACTATATCATAACTAAAAAAAAATCACACACGTGTGAACTGAGTGGTGCAATTGCGCATGGCGCATGGAGGGACTATAGGCTCTGTGGGTTGTCTCCTGTCCTCCTACGTCTCACCAGGTCCACTCTTGCTCTCAACAGGCCCAGGACCTGTGCGTTGCACCAGAGTCCCAGCACCAGACAGTTCATATCATAATATAGCGTCAAAAGTATTGCAGATCCACAAAAAAACATTTGTAGGCATTTTTTGTTTTTATTAATACTTTTTTATTACTACTATTTGTCCATTGTACTCTTTTCTTGTTGTAAACGCTGTTTACAAGAATTTCAAACATTTTTGAGGGACAGAGAGATAGAGGGACAGAGAGGAAAGGTAAAGGAGAGGGCAAAGTTTAGGCATGGTTTGCTATAAACCAGGGCAAGAGAGGGAGGACTTTCCTATTTGCAACATATACGCGTGGTGACATTTAAGAGTTACATACTCTGTGAGAGTTCAAGTGGGTTTGCGTTGTGATTTACACCGTGTTTATGTGATCTGGGTTTACTGCAGGTTTAAGCTGTATAACGATCATTTAAAACCATCTGCTAAAAGTTATTTTCTTTTTTAGAACGGATTAAATTAAATACAGCTTTGAAGTACTACAAGCACCAGTAATCCTTGCTGAGCTGGAAAGATAGGCCGATACAGATATCTGAGGCATGGAGCTATATGGCCTGGTGTTTAACATGACGACATGAGCCTTCACTCCTCAGTGGAACGGGAGAACCACTCTCCCCTAGGGATGTCCCTCCTTACACAAGTTGACGATTCATTGTTACACAAATAATTACGATTTACGATTTAATTGTGTTTAAATCGAACATTGGAACGTTACAACTTTTCCAAAACATTTACAAAATAGTGGATAACGGATGCTATCTTTGAAAAATTAATATTGGGTGGGTGGGTTGATGTAGCAAAAGAATTGTATTTTGTATTAATGTCAGATTTCTTTAAAAGTTTGTTTGTTTGTTGTCATCTTTACTGTTATGAGAGTAAGTTCGTAGAAGTCGGCAGTACTTGCGCGCTCTGCTTACGCACAAGTAGGCCATTTATGGCCTACTTGTGTGCATGGCACAAGTTGGCAGCTCGATAGAGTGCATATCTAGTTAAGATCTGTTTTCCCTACTGTTCCAGTTCATTTATCCGACGCACCTGTCCCTCGCAGGTGTGCATAGTTTGTCCTTCTAAAGAGACGTATTGTGACACTCACTTGGGGTTGGTCACCGTGGGGTCCTTGGTGAAGGTGAAGTAGTTGGCGATGTTCTTGTCGAAGGGCAGCCAGTTGTGCGTTCCTATCAAGCCGTTGGCGCTAACGGTCACCTGGACGGCAAAGACACAGTGGAAGGAACCAAATGTTTTGTCACATGAACCCATTTGGACGCCTATACGTTGTCACAGGTGTGGGCAACTTTGAAGATGGGGAGGGCCACTAGAGTTTCACACTCACTCCAGAGGGCCACATTGCATACAGTATATATTGTCGTATAAAAAAAACAGATTGAAATTGAAATCCTGAAGATTTATATTTTTATTTAATTTGCAAATGCATGGAAAAAAATGAAATTCCTCCAGCCTACCAGGACGTCGGACCCCTGGATGATGGAACGATTCAGGGTCTTAGAGACCACTGCCTGGACCAGAGGAAGACCATCACTCACCACCTGCATGGGGGTCACACACACGCGCACACACACACACACACACACACACACACACACACACACACACACACACACACACACAAGTAATTAATGTAACGTCACAATCATTTTATATGTTGGCTATTCAAAAATACACGCTCACAGCTTGTGAGCTAGTATTTCTTTTTACATTGTACATCTGGTACTTTTGATCAAGTGTTTGAAAACGTACAATATGCAAGAGAATGGAATGCAAGCTGATAATGACTTGAGTAAAAATGTGTATATATTTTTTTACACAAATCTTGTCTTCTGGGGGTCGCTGGCACAAAACCTTTTCAGATGGGTTCCACAGCAAAATACATTTGTAAATGTTTGAATATATATTTTCTTTCACAGCTAAAACTTTTTGAACTCATATCTTTGCTTCTGAACATTCTGCGTGGAAAAATACATGTTAATTTGGGGGTCCTTGACACAAATGTGTTTGAGAAGCCCTGTGGGCTAGTAGAGAGCTGTATACTGTACCTCCACAAAGGGCCGCAGTTGGTTGAGGTGGTCAAACAGGTTGGGGGGCAGAGTGTCCAGGCGGGCCTGCCGCCTGGACGCGTTCTCAGTGGACATTCTGGGAGGGTGAGGCTCCTGTGTGGTGGAACACATGGATGGAGACATCATGATGTGTGTGTGTGTGTGTGTGTGTGTGTGTGTGTGTGTGTGTGAGAGAGATGGAGGCATGGTTGGAACTCAAAGTACCATGTTGAACTCTGCACATCTGGAAGCACTACTACAGCATTCAACAAACATCTCCACCACCAGCACCACACGCTAGATATACATTACATATTCTCTTCTCTGTTTGGGGATTAGAGTCAAAGTTATGCCTGATTTTCACTTTTGCTATTTTTTGGCTTTAGGCTTATGGTTGAAAATGGCAAGAATAAAATCACTGTCCTCACAAGTACAACACTACTGAGGTGTGCATGCGTGTGTTACCAAAGTAATGTGAAGCATGAGGACAGATGCCAGAGTCACGGCCATCCTCATAAACAGTAACACATTGATCTGTGAGCCCGATGTAGAGCCTTCAAACCGCTGGACTCTGGCGACCTCCGGGGGTCTCTTTGAGGGGCTTATAAGCCCTCTTCATTTTAGGCTATTTGAAAATAGCCAAATCTAAAAGCTCACAACGCGCCGCGATGCGACCCGTAGTGAGCTTGTAGACTGTAGATCTGCTTTTGTGACAAATGTTGACCATTCTCCCTGAATATTTTCCAATGGGCGTCCATGGAAACATTATCGTCTCTGTCGGGTGGAAACCTCATATGTCCAAAACGGTTACTTTTCAGAATTCAGAATTCTAAAATGATACATAGCTTGTGGAGTTCGTTCAGTCAGATATACTCGAGCGGCTTCATGCTGTGCTCAAGGGCGCATAAATATACTTGAGGGGTTAATATGCTGCATTACTATGTAGGTGTATTCAGTGTTTGCATTTCTGTTCCCCATGTGGGGTTGTTATTGTATCTATCTCCCTGTACTTAATGTTTAATGATGGTGTTTAATTGTGCTGAGCAGGGAGAAAAATGTAGCAGAGCCGAACGCCAAGATAGAATATTATATGCACACTTGTATTCATCCATCCATCCATCTTCAACCGCTTATCCGTAGTCGGGTCGCGGGGGGTATACACTTGTATTCTCATTCAATAATAAATATTGGTTAAATCTATTTGTGAGTTATCCGACTGAAATAGCAAAAGTAGCAGTTCTACAAGCTCAAAACTATTCGCTTTGGGCCGCGCTTCGAGCTTGTGGTTGTGGTTACCGGTACTTTAGAAGCTTTGTGTGACGCTGTAGTGTGATTTAAATTTTCCAAAAAACACAAAAAGTTAGAATATGGACATATTCCTGCCCGACAGCAATAATAGCAACGATATCAACTGTGGGGTCCTTGACACAAGACGTGCCAACTTGCGCCTTGCACACAAGTAGGGCCACACATGGCCTACTTGTGCGCAAGCTTGTATGTTTCGTAAATAATAATCCAAATTTACAAAGTAACTAGTCACTAAAGTTGTCAAATAATTGTAGTGGAGTAAAATAAAAGTACTGAAATTTTGATATACTAAAGTTAAGTAATACCTCAAAACGGTACTTAAGTAAATATACTGAGTTCCTTTCCACCACTGGCTACTCTAGTCAGAGGGTGTTGCGTTGCGTGCAGAGTGGAGTCAGACCTTGAGGAGCTGACAGGGAGTCTGGCCAAAGTTACTGATGATCCCTTCCAGGGCCTTGCGCTCGTTCTCGTTGGCGATGGCGTCCAGATCCACGGCGCCTACACAGACAGAGTCACGGTCACAGGAAGAGAACCGAAGAGACGGGGTCAGAAAACAAAACCAAACACAACACTCACTATACCACCACGTCATGGACAGGGTCAGACAGGACCAACATGAAACCAAAATACCACGGACTGCATCTCATATCGCTCATATCCCTGGCCACTCGCACACACAAATGTACACACACACACACACGTCCTACAGTATACCACGTACTGTATCTCATATGTCTCATACCCCCCCCAGACACACACGCACACGTCGCTTGCTGTACTTATTACCTTCATAGGTGCAGTAGTAGAAGACATTGAGGGCCTCCACCGCCTCCTCCCCTCTCTGCTTGTAGCCAAAGATCAGGTCGATCCACTCATGGAGGTGACTGGACACATGCTCACATTCCTGCACACACATGCGCGCACATGCGTGCACACACAAAAAAAAAAAAATTGCATACACGCTAACTGACGCTAACTACACTTTACAGTGTGTGTGTGTGTGTGTGTGTGCGTGCGTGCGTGCATGCATGCATGCGCGTGTGTGTGTGTGTGAGAGAGACTGTGAGTCAAGTCCTCCATGGCATGTGTGTGTGTGTGTGTGTGTGTCCCAATCAGGAGTGGAGCAGAGTTGTTCCTGGCCTGTGTGTGTGTGTGTGTGTGTGTGTGCATATATGCGTATTGGATTCCATTGTGACACGTACAGTACACTGACTGGCCACTAACGCTAAGCCACCAGAGCAGCCAGCTTACCCCACTGTATATTCACCACACTCCACACGTGGATTTATATGCTTCGTAATGTAAACGACACAAGACCCCCAGAACGTTTTGTATAAAAGTGTCCTGTTCTCTCTTTCTTTTTAGTTTTATTCATCATAAATGTTTTATCACCTATTGTAATCTTGCGATGTTATATGTAAACTGTTCTCGCATGGAAAAACCCCACCACCAAACATATTTTTAAAGCCTACTTGGCCAATAAAATGACACTGTTTCACTGTGTGTGGCTTTTTGCTTTATTTAGATAGGAACTGAGAGCAGAGAGAGACATGGAACATGATTAGGTTGATGCACTACCCCAGGGTTTCACAAACATTGGGTTGCGGCAACCTCAGGCCCATTTTTGGGCCATGGACCCAATTTGTATAGTTTGCGAGAAAATATTCCTTCGAGATTTTTTTTCTTCTTACATTATAGTATATATTTCAACATTGAAACATTTTTTAAAGGAATTTCAGAAAAGTTTGGGTCCTGCATGGGAGACATCTGGAGAGAAGAGGTTTCTGCCCGACAGCAGGGAAAATAAAACGTAGGAAACCAAAAATAAAGGGACCCATAAAAATGTGTGCGTGACGCACAAATGGGTCCCGACCCAGTGCTTGGGAACGACTGGGTTAGGCAGCCCCTGCACAGTCCCATCAGCCACCGGCGTGGTGCCGTGCGTGGCCCCTGACTGTGTGTCTGAGTGTCTGCGTGAACACTGTGGCCCCTGACTGTGTGTCTGAGTGTCTGCGTGAACACTGTGGCCCCTGACTGTGTGTCTGAGTGTCTGCGTGAACACTGTGGCCCCTGACTGTGTGTCTGAGTGTCTGCGTGAACACTGTGGCCCCTGACTGTGTGTCTGAGTGTCTGCGTGAACACTGTGGCCCCTGACTGTGTGTCTGCATGAACACTGTGGCCCCTGGCTGTGTGTCTGAGTGTATGCGTGAACTCACCAGAGCCTTTCTGTGTTTCCTAATGAAGTCGTCTCTGGACGAGGCCCAGCGAGGCAACAGAACATCAGTCACAGCTTCCTGAGACATCTGAAGACAGCCCAGGTCAAACCCTGCAGCAAATACAACCACTTAACTCTGTGTGTGTGTGTGTGTGTGTGTGTGTGTGTGTGTGTGTGTGTTACAAATACAATGACCTTTCAAAACAAAAGGTAATAAAACAATGAACGGTTCTCGAGTTACGTGCATTACAACCGCACACACACGCAGACAGAGACGTGGTGCATTTACAGTTAGATTAACATATTTCAACATGGAAACAATTACGACAAAATAGTTATGATTATGTAAAATAACTGCGATTCGACAATTATGTGATAATTGTGACAACAACCCTATAGCTGCTTCCTCACCGTTCATGTTCTGCAGGAACTCTGGCAGGTAGAAGAACTCTGGGATGAGTTCCTTGACGTCGGCAGGACTCTCCATGCGCGCCTGCCAGGCCGCAGCCACCGAGTGGAACTGACGGTCTGCGCAGTCAAACCTGCACACACACACACACACACACACACACACACACACACACACACACACACACACACACACAAGTTATGTCTTATATATGAGACGGATATATTATAGTCATATATTTCCCAATCCTGCAGCTGTACAATCCTAAGAGTTAATTTAAGACCGGTATGGGTCCATTTGTAAAGCCTCAGAGTTACAGACCTGAGGTTGAGAAACAGTGTCATGTCAAATATCACACTATCATATTATGCCGTTACAGTATGATATCCTACACTCAGGTATGTCATTCTATTAAACTTAAAGTGTCTTGTTGTCTTATTGTCATGCTGTGTTGTGTCATGCTGTGTTGTATTGTCTTGCTAGTGCATAGATTTTCAAAGTTGTGGCCACAAGGGAGCGCCAATGGGGCCAATTGGAATGGAAAACATTGAAAAACATTAATATAATATTATAATAAAATAATCAATAGGCCCTTTTCATGGCAACCATGTTGACATTAATAGTTACTTCCTTCACACACACCTGGTGTCATGTAACGTTGTGTTAAGTTGTGTTGTGTGCTGTGTAATGTCCGGTGTGTTGTGTTGTGCCGGGCTGTGTATGTATAGTTGTGTTGTGGTGTGGTGTCATGTTGCACTGTGTTGTCGTTGTGTTCTGTAGTGTTGCTGTAGTGACATGTCTTTGACTTTGAACTCTCTATTCATAATAAACATTATAATACCGGCAGTGTCACACCATTATCAAAAGGACGAAACGCAGGAAAGCCAGCGGCCTATTGTCCATTGCAAGCCTCTCCTATCTGCTTAAAAATGATGTAGTGATGCGTGATGTGATGATGCCATGATTGTGTAAATGTAACCCTACTGCACCTATAATATTTGTGTCCTTGAATGCAACTCCTTTGTGAGGACATAAATACATGGTTAAAATGTGTGTATTTACACTCAAGTCCACACACCCAGCGGTGCTGTGAGGGGTGTTGTGTTGCTGTGTTCACTGCCACTCTGCAGCTGGATATGCAGGGTAGTGAAGGGTGTGTGTGGGTGTGTGTGTGTGTGTGTGTGTGTGTGTGTGTGTGTGTGTGTGTGTGTGTGTGTGTGTGTGTTGTGTGTGTGCGCTCACTGACTTGCCACTCTGCAGCTGGATATGCAGGGTAGTGAAGGGTGTGTGTGTGTGTGTGTGTGTGTGTGTGTGTGCTCACTGACTTGCCACTCTGCAGCTGGATGTGCAGCGTCGTGAAGGGCTCCATGCGGATCATGTAGTGCATGACCCCCGCAGCGTTGGAGTAGTGAGTGCCGTAGTGGAACTTATCGATGGTGCCCGTCGGATCCTCAAAGCTCTCGTACCTGAAAGGAGGCCCAGGGGAGAGAGAGAGCAACGTTTTATTAACCCATTCTGACCTGAGATCAGATTCATACGAGGTTTCCACTGGACACACACTGGTCTGATTAACCCAGTCTGACCTGAGATCAGATTCTAAAAATGTCAGTCGTTTTATTAAAGCGTTCGTACCTGACAGAGGCCCAGGGGAGAGAGAGAGAGAGAGAGAGAGAGAGAGAACAACGTTTTATACCCACCTGGGAACGTTGTTATTCCTTTAAAACCGGGGAATCTCACTGGCCAACACTGCGCCATTGGTCAACACTGCGCCACATTAAGGATACCAATCTCTTTATACAAAGCTAAAGTTGATCACGTGCCAAAAGCGGTAGACAGAAACTGGACGACAGAAACTGGACGACATTATGCTGTTGCCCCACAGGGGCAGAAACAAGGCCTTTTAACCAGGCTACTTACACACACTACAACTCGCTTACAATTCGCAAACCTGGCAACACTGCTCTGTGTTCTCATAGGCCCACCAGGCCCGCCCCCACACTACTTTTCAGTCTCACAATCAGCCATCTTGCTTTTTAGGGCCCTCACAGGATAACAGAAAGAAGGAAGGGGAGAAATTAGAGGCTCACTATTTTGCTTATCCCTTCTAAATCCCTGTATTTACAAAATAAAACACTCAGCGAATCCCTTAGTTAAATCAACATTGTTCATTGTCACTACTTGGATTGTGCCGAAATATTTACATTACACGTATAGCTTTTGCTATTTTCGCCTGCCAGCCAATGCCGACTACACACGCCTGCACACACACACACACACACACACACACACACACACACACACACACAGGAATGGCTATACGGCGGCGAGACAGCAGTGCAGCACGTTATAATTTTCAGTTTCATTAAATAACTGTCTTTCTCAGCGTGCGCACGTGCGCACACAACATTATTCAAGTGAAATGCGTAACGCCAATATTGGGCTCATATAGGCTACCAATACACGACGAAATAACTGACAGGAGTGACGGTGCTGTGCTGTGAGTAAACTGACAACGCTTTCTGACATAGAGAGAGAGAGAGAGAGAAAGAGAGAGAGAGAGAGAGAGAGAGAGAGAAAGACAGAAAGACGTGTTAGAGTAACGCGCGCGAGCGAGAGAGAGAGAACGTCAGAGAGAGAGAGAGAGAGAGAGAGAGAGAGAGAGAGGGGGGGGGGTCCCGTTAGCAACAAGCTAACAGCATACGTTCGTTCTATGATCCATAAAACGACAGATCTGCCGTTTAAGGGCAGATCTGCGGGCGCGCAATGCTGTGTGTTTTCGTCTTTTTTTCTTTTTCCCTCCTGCTTCCACATGACAGCAGCAGCTGCAGCAGCCTCTGATAGCTACTGTGCTAAAGATGCTAAAGCAACACAAAAAAACATCCACACGCAAAACAAACCAGGGACCAGGGTTGCCACATATCGTGGATGTGAGAGTGAAACAAGCAACCAGGTCTATAAAAATGTTAATAGGCCAGTTCAAAGTAGGTAAATCAGAAATGGTCCGGAAATTAGTCTTAAAATAATCAATTATAGTGTTGACTGTCAAACTTTGTTGTCTAATGTTGTTTTAGAGCAGTGGAACTCAAACATTTCCATGTCAAGGACTACCAATAGATAAACAAGTCCAAAGTAGCTTATAATGATCAGACTTGGCAACACTGTCTCTAGGTTGAACGTTCTACTTTACAAGCTCACACATGAAATATGTTTTTTTGAATCTTCAAACTGAGACATATTTTATGATAATACTGTTAGCACAGTCATCATACTCCAAGAGCATACAAATGGAACCAAATGGACCCTGATTTTCCCAGAGAGCAAATGGTATCAAATGGGGGTCTGTGGCCTAATGCATTTCAAACTGGGGCTTCTTGGTATTATATTCTCTGCATATCTTATCAACTTGGGGTGAATATTTCACCACAATACTTTACTGAATATTTCACAAGAATATAACACAAGAGTCAAATGTACGGTCAAATGTAATCACAATATAGGCTACAGATGTAAATTTTTATGACACAGTAAAATGTCGAAAATTAGTGCTATCCCCCCCCCCCCCACACACACACACACACACACGACAGGCAAGGCTGTTGTTTGCATCGTTAGCAGGCAGCAGCTACCTTGGCACTGCTCTCTGTGACTGTAGTTGTTTCACCATGTTTGCGTATTTATGAGAAATAAAAAACACTTTCTGTTATTATAATAATTTATAACCCATCCGTTACTACATGTGCAGGGCACACTACTGAGTTTAAAAACACAGCTGAAACATGAAGTGGAGTCTGTCAACTCTGTCAACGCAATTTCCTTCTTATATTGCGCTGCAATGTAACTAGGATTCGCCGGCCGAAGGCCGGCGAAATTCTAGTAGCATATAATGGTAAACTATGTGACTCACAGTAAAGCGTGGGTGCAGTTGCTTAGAATTAAGCAATATTATACGAGAGGGTCATTAATTGCACACCTGCGTTGCTGCAGGAACAAGCCGAGAGGAGAGTTCCGTAGGCAGCGCAGGAGTGTGGTTTTACTCATAGGGCCCTATATTTTTAGCCATGTTTTACTATTTTGAAAAATATTTAAAAATAGTGAAAATATCCGATCTACGACGACACATTAGGATCTTGTAGATCAACAATGTTTTTGCGAAACAATGTAGGCATAATAAGGGTTCAGGCAATTTTTAAATGTTCTTCAAATAGTAAAAATCACACCTGTGTGAACTGAGTGGTGCAACTCCCCTCTCCCCCTGCCCAACCCCCCCCCCCTCTCTCTGTCTCTCATTATCAGGCAACAGTGCAGCACTATCTCTCTCTCTCCGTTTCTGGCACAACAGCGCCACTTTTCCCCCTACTGCTACTCATAGTCACACACATAGGTTAACACGGACATTGCTGTTCCTTGGAGTGGTTGCACCACTCAAAGAAATGCAGAAGATAGGGCCCATATTGTCCATAACCGGTGAAGTGCTCAGTGCTGTACTTACTTCTCTCTGACGTTCTGTGCATGGCGAGAGTTGACCACTCCGATGGGTTTGGACAGGTCCCTGAACACCGCTGGGTCATCCAGGTCCAGAACCGGAGACACGTAGTCACACAGAACCCAGGGGAACTGGAGAGAAGGTTTAGTTAGTCACACAGAACCCAGGGGAACTGGAGAGAAGGTTTAGTTAGACACACAGAACCCAGGGAACTGGAGAGAAGGTTTAGTTAGTCACACAGAACCCAGGGGAACTGGAGAGAAGGTTTAGTTAGTCACACACAGAACCCAGGGGAACTGGAGAGAAGGTTTAGTTAGACACACAGAACCCAGGGGAACTGGAGAGAAGGTTTAGTTAGTCACACACAGAACCCAGGGGAACTGGAGAGAAGGTTTAGTTAGACACACAGAACCCAGGGGAACTGGAGAGAAGGTTTAGTTAGTCACACACAGAACCCAGGGAACTGGAGAGAAGGTTTAGTTAGTCACACAGAACCCAGGGGAACTGGAGAGAAGGTTTAGTTAGACACACAGAACCCAGGGAACTGGAGAGAAGGTTTAGTTAGACACACAGAACCCAGGGGAACTGGAGAGAAGGTTTAGTTAGTCACACACAGAACCCAGGGAACTGGAGAGAAGGTTTAGTTAGACACACAGAACCCAGGGGAACTGGAGAGAAGGTTTAGTTAGACACACAGAACCCAGGGAACTGGAGAGAAGGTTTAGTTAGACACACAGAACCCAGGGAAACTGGAGAGAAGGTTTAGTTAGACACACAGAACCCAGGGGAACTGGAGAGAAGGTTTAGTTAGACACACAGAACCCAGGGGAACTGGAGAGAAGGTTTAGTTAGACACACAGAACCCAGGGAACTGGAGAGAAGGTTTAGTTAGACACACAGAACCCAGGGGAACTGGAGAGAAGGTTTAGTTAGACACACAGAACCCAGGGAACTGGAGAGAAGGTTTAGTTAGACACACAGAACCCAGGGAACTGGAGAGAAGGTTTAGTTAGTCACACACAGAACCCAGGGAACTGGAGAGAAGGTTTAGTTAGACACACAGAACCCAGGGGAACTGGAGAGAAGGTTTAGTTAGACACACAGAACCCAGGGAACTGGAGAGAAGGTTTAGTTAGACACACAGAACCCAGGGGAACTGGAGAGAAGGTTTAGTTAGACACACAGAACCCAGGGAACTGGAGAGAAGGTTTAGTTAGTCACACAGAACCCAGGGGAACTGGAGAGAAGGTTTAGTTAGTCACACAGAACCCAGGGGAACTGGAGAGAAGGTTTAGTTAGTCACACAGAACCCAGGGGAACTGGAGAGAAGGTTTAGTTAGTCACACACAGAACCCAGGGGAACTGGAGAGAAGGTTTAGTTAGACACACAGAACCCAGGGAACTGGAGAGAAGGTTTAGTTAGTCACACACAGAACCCAGGGGAACTGGAGAGAAGGTTTAGTTAGTCACACACAGAACCCAGGGGAACTGGAGAACAGAACCCAGGGGAACTGGAGAACAGAACCCAGGGGAACTGGAGGGAAGGAGGCAGAAGGTTTAGTTGTTGTCGTCAAAAACACTTCGTGTCCAGTGGTGTAAAGTAATGTATTTAAGTACTTAAGTACAATTTTGAAGTATTTGTACTTTCCAAATTTCAAAACTTCAAAACCACTACAGCCCTATATACATTTCGGCCATTTGAAAATAGCCGGTCTAGCCGGTACTTACCACAGGATACTGGGACAGGTCGTTGTACGTACGTCCAGAGATGGTGTTTAACTGCATCAGATACTCAAAGTTTGAAATTTCTCTGCACACCCATTTCTGTAAAGAACGACAATCAAAATTTAGTTGGAGATGTTTGCGCAGACAAGTAATGTAATGCTGTCTACAGTTACTGACAGAGACCTATCATTTATTTATTTTTAAAGTGATAAATATTAGTAGGTGTTGAAAGTTCTCTCCCATTTCAACTTTTGCAAAATTCAGTCGGGTCTCTGCTCTACACAAAGTGTCTTGAGACAACTTGTTGTGATTTGACACAATTCATGTACATTGTTTGTACATGTTGGAGTATTATGTGCGTGGAGCGTACAGTACAATAACCTACCTGTGTGAGTCCAGACGCCTTCAGCAGCTCCTGAGGGGAACGAGAGCCGAAGTAGAAAAGGTTGGGAGGCCTCAGACCCAGGATTCTAGAATAGACCTTGTTCCTCACCTAGACACACAAACAACAACATTCCATTGACACAATCAGATAGACATACAGAGGCCTGGGCCGTGGCTCAGTGGTCCAGGCACCTTGGCTGATAATCCAGTCTGGCAGTGTGCCGCGGGTTCGACTCCCAATCCTGACGGCCTTTACTGCATGTCTTCCCCCCATTTCCTGTCAGCCTACCGTCTGTCCCTCCATAAAAAAATAAAATAAAGGCGAAAGCCACAAAAAAAAAATATAGACATACAGTACGGTAGATACTTCTGGTCATTAAATATCCAGGCCTTAGTTATTCCTGTCACCAGGTGGATTTCTTATAACAGTTATGTCTCTATACATCGTGTAATGCCTTTGTACCTTGTATTAAAATCTTACGTTGTTTTGTGCTTATTCTGCCTTATAGACTCTATGGTAGGACTGCCTCTGTTAGTAAATAACTGTCTAGTCCCCAGTTGACTTTCATGCCATTTTTGGGACATCGTTTTTATATATTATATTTTGTGTAGTTCACTGACTTACTGTATCTAGCTGGGGTGAACATTTGGTCAATAGCTGATTTACCAACACATAACGTGTTGAGCTTGTAGAATTTTCATCGAATGAATCTGTGCAAATCTGTGAATATATATATTTTTTGTGAAAAATTGAACTCAAATCTTTGCTTTTGAGTGTCCCTGGAACAAAATATTTTTAGATGCGGATCCGCGGCCAAATTCATATCATTTTAGGGGTCCTTGGCATGAAAAGGTTTGAGCAGCACTGATATAGCAACGTAGGTTTTTCCAGAGAACTGTTTAAGACGACACTTTATCAGGTCTCAAAAGGGGTTAAAGTGACAAATGGGGGCATCAACACGCCATGGATGCTTGTTTTGACCTTCTTCCTGAAGTTGATGAAGTAGTGAGCCTGGTCTATGAAGAAGAGCTCCAGAGCGGAGCGCCGCAGGTTGTAGCGTCTCAGATGGACTTCTCTCAGCTGAGACAGAGGCCTCTTGAAGTCAAACCCCATCCCTGAACCAACACATGTGGAACTATTACAACTCTTTGCGTTCAGACATGAATCATGTTTGCTTAAGGTCAACTGAGACAGAGTAGTAAATATATACATTTAGGTATAAAGTTCATAGACATAGAGAAAAGAAAAGAGAGAAAAAAAGACAACAGCATGTAAACAACAGGTGCTGTAGATTAGAAGATGGCATGTTGTTAAGACAGATGCTATTTACAATCTATTTACGGTATGTGATTATTTACCTTGTTTATTGACTGGAGCTCAAGCAATTTTCTAAATGCCTAAATTGTAAATTCTACATTGAGAGATTAATTCGAATGATAGTCAAATAGATGAATCACATAAACCCCAGTATCGGTATTCTGGGGAAACCTTTGTGTGAAAATAACAGATCGACAAGAGCTTGTTGATCTGCTATGTTCCGCGACGATAATTAAGTTTAGACGATAATTAAGTTTAGACGATAATTAAGTGTAGAGCGAAGACTAGTATAGCAGCCCGAGGGACTCCGCTCAACAACTTTATGGGGGTTTTCAGGCGTTAAATCGACTTCTCCAAATGCGTGTTCCTCACCTTCCTCCGTCTCCTCTTTCTCGCCGCTGCCGTCGTAGAAGTACAGGTGGTGAGTGGTGACCTCCAGACGGCCCGAGACCACTGCAATGCTGGTGATGAGGTCACACTCCTCGGACAGAACCAGCTTCTCCTTCTGGTTCTCCTCCTCTCCCTCCACCCTGGAGGAACATTAAAGAGGATGTTTAGGTAGTAATCATTCTAAACATAATGTTGTTGCTGCTGTTCAACCTACAGCCAAACAGTTGAAGAAATCACAGGTTGAGGGTTTAAACTTTGCTTTTATGACATTTCTGAGACGTTTATGGAGTATGATTCTAAACGTTATTCTACTGCTAGTTTGATCACTTCAAATACTCTTTAATCACAATACAACTAGATGAGCAAAACGCAACGTAGATCTGCTATTTTTGGTGAGCGACATGCTCCCATAGAAGACATGCTGGCTTCTATGGAGTCAGTCGTGGCGACTGAGAACATTATAATCCATGCACACCTGGATCAGCTCAGATCACTTCAATTCAACGTCACTGAACTTTGCACCTTGCAACCACACAGTGTAAAAGAAAACCCTCTATTTTCGGCAAAGAGATTTGGTGCAGAGGGCAAAAATAAGGTGCAAAGGGCAAAAATAAGGGGGCGAAGGATAGACCCCTGAGGGTTCCCGGTCAGCTATAGATCCGAATAGCACAACATCAGAACAATGCAGAGAACGTGGTGTCCCTATTTGGGGCATGTCATTATAGGCAAAATTGTTCTCTCAGCCATCGCGGCAACAAACAAACCAAATAGGATGGTTCTGTGTACAGTGGGGATGTGTATGTACTGTATTGTCTTGGTGATATGTTTTCTGTGTTGTGTGTTGTACTGTTGTTGTTGTTTTGCTGTGGGTGTTTTTTTAACAGACTGTGAAGACGAATATCCTTCAGGACAAAATTAAAGATAATTATTAAAAGGTTAAAATATGCTCAATGCATGGTCAGATATGGAATGTACAAAATTATTTGTGTTATTACTATAACCATGTGAGGGCTGTTGTACTTACTTATTCTCTAAAAAGACCAGGTCTTCATCTCCTAACTGGTCATCCTCCATGTCACTCACTTTGGCCTCCTTGGCCACAGAGAAAGGCAGAGCTTCAGATAGCTTCAGGCTCTCCACTCCTGGACACCAACACAAGGTTTAAAGCAAGGTTAGTATAGGAAGTTAACCAATACTAACGAAACAACCCAAACTATAGGTGAAGAGAAAAAAATAGTCTTATTCAATTCATTTAATACATAAGCCTATTATTCGGGGTGAATATGAATTCTATTAACCCACGCCCCCGCCAGGATTAATTAATTAATTCACCTCGTACTGCCAGGATTTCCCCCCCGTTCAACCCTTATTTTGAAGAGCCATAAATCCACGACCGGATGTTATGTTGTTACACTAAGTGTCTGTGTTGTCGCATATATTTGTATAGTCACAGTTACAGTTCTAGTGCTCTGATGGTCCTTGAATCTGAACTGGAACCTGGGACACTGTGATGATGATGATGCCGTTGGCACAATATAACCAGCACTTTCACCTTGTACCAGAGTGAATGGAAACACATGTACTGGTACTGTAACTGTAGGAACAGTGTCAGGTCACCATTATTAGAGAAGAACCAGTGACGACCACTGGGGGAGGGCCCGGGAGGGGAATACAATGGTCAGAGCGACAGACAGGGTTCAGACAACATTCCTCTGATCATAGGAGATCACATTATGAGGCAAGAGGAAATTCCAGCGGGAAGAATAGAGAGAGAGAGAGAGAGAGAGAGAGAGAAGAGGAAAGTTAAAAGGAGATTGGAGAGTAGAGACAGGCCTAACTATTAAAACGTGATGTAATAGAGAAGGTTCACAATAAAGCAAGACGTACCGCAGTTGTCCCGCAGGGCACTGGCGTCAGAGTGAGCGTCATGGTTGTAATTGGGCACCAGCTTCAGGCGCATCTTTGAGTAGGTCTCGGCGTTGGACAGCTTCCATTTCACCTCCGGCTGAACCCTGGGATAACCACGCGACGAGGAGAAGAATTACAGTGCGTACATGTTGTGGTGGGAAGCACTGTGAAGAAGCAAACAGCCGCGAGGGAGAAGAAGCATGCACGCATTGTGTTCTACTACTAGCTTAGTCTGCACTTTATGGAGTCAACGACAACAACACACATGGGAGCGTTTTGTTGCTGTGTTTATTGTCGCTGTTGTGGCAGAAACCTTGTTTCTCCATATTTCAACTTTTTATGTTTTTCTTTAGAAAATTGTTGCGGAAAAAGTAGCGAAAATTGTCGCTTGTAGAATATATCGGCTATTATTGCTATGTTTGCAACATTTTTGAACGTGTAAGTGAGTACGTTTTTAAGTCGTTCTACAAATATGTATAAATATTTAACCAATGTCTGTACAGCTGCTTAAGTTGTGATAATTTAATAACGACACTGGATCCATTGGAACAGGTTATTTTCTTTCCATTTCCTGAAAAGTAAACTGTCGTGGACACACAGATTCCACTCGATAGAGACGATATAATATATCATCTTTGTATTCATATTATGAATACAGTTCTATACAATTTCACAGAGTATTCTGTGGTTTTTCTAGAGCAGTGGTTCAACTGTGACCCAAAACAGATTAGATGTTTGACCGGGGACCCAGACTAGTGCAAATAGCTGATCTACAAGCTCACAACGTGTAGCTTCGCGCCACTTTGTGAGCTTGTAGATCGGCTATTTTTCACTACTTCTTAATTTTTTATTTTTTATTTATGGAATGTCTTAGATGTGTTTGTTTGTTTAAAATGTAAAAAAATATTAATATATATTTTAAAATAATATGTTTTGGGTGAGGGTAAAATCTTTTGAAATACTTTTTTGAATTTTATTTTTGTAGAAAAAGAAAATGGGATTTTTACTCAAGTGTTGACCCACAAACGGGTCCTGAGTCCTGACCCATTGTTTGGAAACAGTGATTTAGAGAGCAAACTTCCTCTCTCTTATCTCAGACGGAGAGAAAAAAACACAGGTATACATTCTCTGCAGAGAAGGAAGCTAAACTCTGGCTGACGCAGAGCGGAGCAGACGAGTTCGTACCTCTTGGCCCAAGCCCCTCGCTCGCTGGTCAGAAGCCTGCGGAAGGATTTCCAGTGGCGCCACACCACCCCCTGGTGGTTGGAGGTTTGTTTCTGCCAGACATGGTACCTGGTGTTCTCACTGCGCACTCGCTTCAGGTAGGGGTCCACTACCGCCTCCTGTTCTCACACACGCACAGTCACAGTCACACAGTCACACAGTCACACAGTCACACAGTCACACACACACACACACACACACACACACACACACACACACACAGTAAACACTACTGTGACCTGGCCTGGTGGAGAAGACCTGTGCCCCAAGGGGCACTTTTTCTAGTCGTTAGTTATACTTTTACTGTTATCGCTATGGCTGACAGTGTGAAAGGCCCTGTAGGCTGCTCAACCGTGCCACTTTAGGTCACCCCGCAGTACTGTTCATAACCCAAACACATACATAGGGACACAGATACACAGGGACACACATACATAGGGACACAGATACACAGGGACACACGTGGCCGGTCATTGGAGCGCTGTGCTCCACGACTCAAATCTGCACGAACCTGGAACTTGTTCTTGCTGTCCGACGTGTCCTTGTCTCGCCTCAGCACGGTGCTCATCAGGTCGTCGAAGCAGGAGTTCCAGAAGTTGGACATGAGGTCGTGGTGCCTCCCGAACGTGTCCAGTTCATACTGCTCCATGGTAGGCTGGACCTGAACGTGCACACGCGCACACACACACACACACACACACACACACACACACACACACAAACACACACAGTTGGACATGAGGTCGTGGTGCCTCCCGAACGTGTCCAGTCCATGGTGGGCTGAACCTGAACCTGAACCACACGACACCGGTGGTGGAAAAAAGTACTCGTATGTTTCACTTAGGTAAAAGTACTAATACTGCAGCTTATACTCTTATACACTGTTAAGCAAAAGTCCCGGAATTCAAAATGTACTTGAGTACAGAGATATTGGCATTAAAATGTACTAAAGTAGCAAAAGTAAAAAAACGGTTTATTTATGCAGAATGTCCCATTTCATGTTTACAAATGTATGAAACATTTTGAAACAACATTTGAACAAGCTAACAATGCGTCGCAGTGAGCTTGTCTTCTTTGCAAGCTTTGGTGAGAGAAAAGCAAGACAGGTTCTTCACCAACATACAGCAGTGAAATGGCATGCTTGATGACCCCTTGTGGTACGTTCTTCAACTGCTAAAGAAGCAGAACCACGTCATGTATTCTCATTTATCTGAGATGATGGAAAAACGAGATCACATTGAGAGTGACCGAAGGGGACATGATTCATAAATTACAATCCGAGGGAGGGAACAAGATATAAGACATACCAAGCCATCAATCCGGATCTATCTGTCCACCATCCACTCTATATACCAGCACCAGCAGTATACACCTTACATTGAGGACTATTTGAGGATAACCTTCACACGATTTCGGTTGTCCGCTCATAGACTGCGTGTGGAAATGGGAAGATTGAGTCGCATACCACCTGAACAACAGCATATATATACACAAAACTAACAGCACATACCATCACACAAGACACCATAGTGAAATATGGACATGAGTGTACTGATTTGAGCAGAGATACTTTGCGTATGCTACATGCCTGCCTGTCACCTTTGGAGCAATAGAAAGCTCCTGTTGTAAAAGGATTTTGTGTTGTGTATTGTATATTTGAATGTATTTTTTGTATAAGTACGTTTTAATTCATGGGTTTTCGGACGGTTGTTTGGACCCAATGTTTTATACATTTGAGTCAATAAAGTAACTGACTATGCTTGGGTTCCCCATCGATGATGTCACTGGTAGGTTGAAAATTACATGAAAGTTTTGATGAATTGAACAATGTGGACCCTGTTGTAAACAAGTGTAAGGCTTAATTGGGTCGTCCACTCACAGTTAACAGTCTTTGTATTGAGTTTGTGCTTGAAATGTACTGTAATTCTGCAAACTGTTAATAAAGATTTCAATCAATCAATCAAAGATAGGTTGAAAAGTGGTGAAGTTATACAACCGTGTCGCTCGCCTCAAATCAGTTAAGTTTCAGCGAGCGACGCACACGGCCATTAGCCAGCAGTGCGCTAAAGGAGGGAGCAGAACAGCAACCATTAAAGCAGAGACAAACACAGAGAGAAAGACACACTACTCAAACAACTGAACACACGCACACACACACAGTCACACTACTCAAACAACTAGACAACCGACCAGGACAGACAGCTAAACATTATGTCTAACCTGAATCAGCACGCACGCACGCACGCACGCACGCAAAGTAAATACAGGGCCATAGGATGAAACTGCAGCATCTGCCAAACATATGCCAGGCCCAGGCTAACAAATTGTGGGATCTGTATACAGAGGCAATGTAAACAGAGCAGATTTATGAGCATGCACTGTCAACCAGAGCCTCCGCTGATAAATCCACCGGCGGATCAGAGGGCCTGCATGACTGTGTTTACAACCACTTCAACCCAATCTCTTTTACTCCGAGTCCAAGTATAAACTCATCCTTATAAACCCATAACTCATAACTTTGAGTTTATCCTCATAAACTCAACACACAGAATGTCAGATAAAATATAGATTGAGATATTTTTGTCTTGACTAAACTTTTTTTCTTTATTATTATTTTTACGTAGAAAATATGTTAGATGTGTTAGTCCTCCACCAGGAGGGAGGTGGAGCTGAACGCCAACGAGACACAGAACAGATCACACATGAATGTGTGGGCAGACGGCGCGTAGTAGAACTACTGGCCCTACTGTTTCAAAATAAACAGCTCTGAAACAGAAGAGAAATGTCTGGTTAAAAATCCCCTTTACACTATCCTATCCTTTTAGAAGCTGCGGTGCTGGGTTCATAATGACATCACTATCCTATCCTTGTTGCTACTCCAAAGTCGAGTAGCAACAACCTTCCCGTGGCTTGACTCTGACGAACTCGGTGACGTGTGTGCGTGATCTGCAGTGGTTCTATACCAGGGCTTTTCAACAGGTGGTCCGTGGAAGTATTGCGTGCGGTCCCCGACCATTCATTTAGTAATGTAGGATTTGTTGATTTAAAAAAAAAAAATCTTTCCACTAGTTGAGAAACAGTGAACTGAATGACCTGGTGTCCCATCTATGATGACTGACCATGTATTTACGGACATGTTGGAGGTCAAGAAATTCATCAGAAAAAGGGAGTTAGAATCTCAAGAGGGGGAAGTGCAGCGGATTGTCTGGTTGAGGAAATGATTAGTAGTCATCAATGGACCATTGGTTGAGAAACAGTGGGATGTATACACATGGGATGCATAGCAAGTGTTACAAAAGCACTAATCTTAGCCCATGTCCCCACCCAACACAACAGTGGTCCCAGGTTGATTCTTAGTCAGGGTGGTGGTCCCTCATTCACAACCAGTTGAAAACCCCTTGTCTATTTGACCTTACTGTAGATAAGGGGGGTATAGTTGAATGCTTTGGCCATGTCTCGCGACCCCGGCCCCGACCCCCTCCCCACCCCCAATACAAATTGGCAGCTACAATAACCTTAATAATAGCGAAAACACATCATAAATAAATACTGAAATCAGATATAATCATTAAGGAAAGTTTAATTATGCATGCTCTTAATTTACATTTTTCCCTAAAATAATTTTGGCGACCCCCCGAGGGGTCGCGATTTTTAAATGTCCTTTTCTGCTAAGCCACACGCTATATATGCTTAGATGCTTTCTATTTATATATTAGGATAAATTTGCGCGACTGTGAAGACAAAACGGAAGTGAGGAGGAGGCTCCACTTCCGCTTAAAATCTTACTCGTGATAGAACTTCCGTTGCTCCAGAATGATGGAAGCATTTTGGAAATTGCGAGAGGTAACAGTCTGGCAATGCGAGACGACCCGGCATCTAGCAGGGAGTGGTGGGATGGACTGGAGCCACTGACCTGGTTCTGATAGAAGCCCTGCCACTCGGCCGTGTGGCAGTAGGTCTGCAGGTCCTGGGCGAAAGTGGCACTGCCGTTGGTCACGGGCAGGTTGGGCAGCAGCTTGTGCAGGGTGATGGGGTCGGCGTGCTGATCCAGGAGGGTGCGGACGATCGGCACCAGCTGGCCGAAGGTCTCAGAGTTCCTGCAGTTCATCAACATTGTGGCGGCGTCTTCCGTCGCCATTACGCCCGCGGGCCACAGGGGGGCGCCCAGGCGCCCCAGCAGGAAGCACACCTCCTCCCAGCTCAGGCACAGCACGGTCTGGAGGAGGCTGTGGAGCTTCACGCACGCCATCACACACACCTGCAGGACGGCGGTGGAAAGGAACGCATTTACTTAAAGATACAACGTCGTAGCTTGTATATCTGCTATGTTCGAAACATTGTGAAAATGTGGCGCAAATCTTTCAATATTCTTTCAGAGCAAAAGTATTTTTGCAGGGGGTCCCTGGAACACCATATTTTCAGGTGGGGTTCAACGGCCATTTATAATTTTTGAAATATTTTGAAAACCGCTGATATAGCTGGTCTCGGTCCTAAATGGGTTAAGTACAATGTTGAGGTATTTTTGAGGGGCGCTAGCCGCTTCCATGTCCAGCTTTCGGAGTCTGTCTAAACACAAACATTGAAGCCAAAAGTGAGGACAGAAAAAGTGAAGACGCAAATTGTGAGTGGCCGGAATGACATTTGTGATAATTTGATTGGTTGAGCGTGGAATGTGATTTACGATGATGTATGATGATGAGAGAGCCCCTCACTTCACACAGGTGTGATTTTTACTTTACCCGAGTACTTCCAGTACTTTTACTTCTACTCCACTACATCTCAGAGGCAAATATTGTACTTTTACTCCATAAAAATCTACAAGCTCAAGATCTACAAGCTCACAAAGTGACACATTGTGAGCTTGTAGATCTGCTATTTTCAAAACATTGTTTTACTACTTTTACTTTTGGTACTTTGAGTACATTTTGATGCCAATACATTGGAGTGCTCAAAACGAGAAGGAGACACAGTCGTTGTTTAACAGTCGTTAAACAATGCCCCCGCTGGCATTCCTTAATGGTTTATTTACCCAGGGTGGTAGCTGAGCATGAGAGCTCTGTTTCCAGCCACTCCCTGCACACACAGACCATAGATATTTAAAAAATAGATGCAGTTCGTTGGAGCCATGTGTGTCGACAGGAGTGCGGTGGAATTTACACAGGGGGAGGAAGTACGGCGGAAGAGTGGAACGGTGGAAGGCATGCTACGTCACGCTGCCACTCAAGTGACTACTGGCCAATCACAGTGCATCTTTTCCACTTATCAGACCCGAACATGCGCTCTGTGACGCACACTCATGCTTCCGCGCTGTTCTCAAGGAATCTCGGGAATTAATTATTACACATACGCTCCAGAGCCGAAAGGGACGTCTACCTTTATATGTCCTTAAACCTGGGAGCTGAGGACGCATCTGTGTCACCTTATCTTTTAACCACTTTAACCATTATTTTAAACTTTAGTTGTTGTAAAAGCTCGTAGCGCGGCACACTTGTAGATCTGGTATTTTGAAAATGTGTCTCAAATCTTTGAATATTATATTCTTTCACAGCGAACGTTTTTAACTCATATCTTAGCGTCCCTGGCACAACATATTTTGAGATGGGGATCGGCAGCCAAATGCATATAATTCTGGGGGTCCTCGACATGAAATAGTTTGAGAACCACTGATATAGAATCAGAGGAATTTCAGAAAACAGACACATTGTCTTTTTTTTGTTTTACAAATTCTTTATTTTATTTATAATGGACTTCGGTGGCAACGAGGGCCAAAACTGGTATCCACCTGTGGCACTGGATGAGTTAAACCTGGGAGCTAAAACCACAGTTTTATACCGTTTCCCCACTGAGCAGCTCAACCGGAGCAGTTGAGGCATTCGGTGCTTTGCTCAAGGGCACTTGGGCAGTGTTGAGAGAGAGAGAGAGAGAGAGGGGTGGCCATTCACTTCGTCACCGAGAGTTTTCCTGCCGGTCCGGAGAATCGAACCGGGAACCTTTCGGTGACAAGCACGCCCCCTCAAACCCTTAGGCCACTGCTGCCTCCTCCTCCTCCTGTACCTCCCGTTTACTGTAACTACTATACACTGCACTTTGGAGTGTAACACTTCTCCAGGGAGATAAATAAGATGATCATCAGATTGGTTTGACTCAAGAAAGATTAGTCATAATCCTCGCCAAGAGATACACAAGCAGACTAACACAATACAGTAATGGTGATTTATGTTGTGTGTGTGAATATTAGTGTTTCCAGTGTAATTTATACATAGTTGCGTACCAAAAACAGCTGATCTACAAGCTCACATCAGCTATTTCTGGTGCCCGACAAAGCAAGTATAAATCACTTTTACCCTCCCCTTGTATAAAGAGCTGTAAGATTTTCCCTTCCCTGAGTGACATCCACAGTTTTTCAATTTAATAATTTATGTCTTTATTGAAGGGACGTCACACACACACACACACACACACACACACACACACACACACACACACACACACACACACACACACACACACACACACACACACACACACACACACACACACACACACACACACACACACACACACACACACACACACAAATCCCAGCCAAGAAGCCATGATGGAAATTCATATGAAGTTGTTATTTATGACCACATGGTTCCACAATGCTAGAGTGGTGGTAGCAGCAGGAGTCATAAATACTCTGTGAGGAGTTGCCCTTTCATACAGAGAAACACTCCCTGTTAGGAATGCCTGCGGTGTCTGTGTACGCACATCCCTACAAGGCCTGGTATGTCTAAACAGGCTTTTATCAAAAAAGGACGACAGGGAGGAAAGACTGGTCCATGAGCTATTTCTAATTAATTTGAATAATATTGGCCCGCGGCAGTCTGTTTTCGTTCGGACGGCACATGTGGTTTGGGTTTGTGAGAGGCACGTGGGACACAAGATAGTTGAAGATAGGGTGGCTGAGGTCTGTGTTGGTGTTTCAGTGCTAGAGGTGAGGCGGAGGAGGAGGTAAGTAGTCGTGGTGGAATTGAGGAAGGTCTGAAGTGCCTTTGGGTGCATGGACTGATTTATGAATACGTTTAGAAATATCTTGAGGTGATGTTTGTTAACCATTTTTAAGCCCAAGCACCGACCAAGCCCAAGCCCAATAATTGTGTAGACTTCGGGTAGACTACGGGTCCATTTTGGTTCCATTTTACACTCAAAGGTTAAAGATCTATAAGGATCTTTGCCATGCCATACAAATAAAGGCTTGTTTTCACTTGACTGGAACAGAGTGCCTTGGACCCCCTTTTTTTTTTACAAAGGACCAAGGCAGCGCTTCTTTCCTCTATTCAACATCTATAAGGGTCCATTTGGTTCCATCATTTAGCTGGGGACCACCTGGAACCCTCTCAAGGACCACTGGTTGAGAACCACTGCGATAGACAGACCTGGGAGTGCTGCTGTTGGATGTATCCGGTGATGATGCGCAGGCCGATCTGAGCCATCTCCCTCAGCTCCGTGTTCCCTGGACTGCCAGGGACGCTGTGCCACGCCTGCAGCCTGTCCAGCAGGTTTACCACCCCCTCGAATATCTGACACACACACACACACACACACACACACACACACACACACACACACACCAACCGTCAACCAAACAAACACCTGACCCCACCTCGTGACCTCCAAACAACCCCCAGGCAAACCAGAGATATTTGCATTTCAAAATGCAGCTCTACCTGCATCAAATGGAGTTGTAAAAATACTACAATTATACAATACATACAATATAAATGAAGTTATTATTACGGATAGCATATTATGACATGAAGGAAGCTACCATTTATAACATCAAAGGACAGGAGTCCACACCCAGACCGGTTCACAGTTTTAACGTACTGGTCCAAACCAATGATTAGTCTATTGGCCTTGATGTAATGGGTCTGATGTACATTGTACAGTATGGTATTTAAAATGTACCTGCTTGGTAACTGTATGGTATTTAAAATGTACCTGCTTGGTAACTGTGTGGTATTTAAAATGTACCTGCTTGGTAACTGAATGCAAAGAATGCTACAGTAAGTGCTTTACAATACATCACCACAAACTCATGCTGATATATATAATATATATATAATATATATATATATATGTGCGTGTATGTGTGTGTGTGTGTGCTACAGTACCTTCTCGCTCCACAGAGCGTGGTTGTCGGTTCCCTCGGCAAACAGGAAGTCCTGCAGCAACCTGAGGAGTCTGACCAGACTGGGACAGAACGGCAGCGACACGCCCTGACAGTCCCTGAGGTCTGAGAGAGACGACTCCAGCATCATCTCCAAAAGACTGACCACGCAGACAGACACACACACACACACACACACACACACACACACACACACACACACACACACACACACACACACACACACACACACACACACACACACACACACACACACACACACACACACACACACACACACACACACACACACACACACACAGTGAGTGCTCAAAGTACTCAAACGTTTTACTTCAGTAAAAGTATCAATACTGCAATGTAGAAATACTCCGTTACGTACACGTAAACGTACGGAATTAAAAATGAATGTACTCAAGAAAAAAGTACAAAAATGTACGTAAAAGTACTGGTGTTGAATTGTGCAGAATGTCCCATGTCGCAAATTTTCAAATATTTTGAAAATGGCAGATCTACAAGCTCACAATTTTCAAATGCCCAAAATGTATACTGTAGGGCTGAAGTGGGTAACGCATGTTTTGTAATAATAATCTAAATCTACAATGTAAAAGTAACCATTGTAGTGGAGTACAATATTTGCCTCTGACATGTAGTGGAGTAAAAGTACCGGTACTGGAAATTAGAAATACTCAAGTAAAGTCCAAATACCTCAAACTTGTACTTAAGTACAGTACAAACACACGCACCATGCACGCACAGATAGGAGAACGGTTACTACAGTACCAAGGTATCACTAAATCTATAACAACCAACACTACAAACTGTGGTATTGGTTATAGGGAGGTGAATGCCATGGGTGTTTTTAAAACAAGGCTTGAAGCCAAAATCATTTCACTTGTCTACAACTGTAAGTAAGTAAGTATGTGTCCTGTAATTTGCTTAATGGCCAATGTCTAGACTCTATATAGAGTGTAGTTGAAGGCATGGATGCATTTGTGTTTATTTTGTTTGAGCTTTAACTCAGCACTCTATGGTTGCTTCAATGTGTGAACGCTCTCCTCCTCCTAACAGCACCCCCTGTTGACCGTGGGGACGTGACCGTCAGCGCCGACTGACCTGCGCTTGATGTCGTCTGGCGGTCGGACCAGCTGGCAGGACGAGCCCAGCTTGGTGAGGACAGAGAAGACCTGTCCCCTGTCCCTCCACACGGCGTCCTCCTGTCCCTGTCCCTCCGTGGGGACGCTGCCGCTCCACAGCACCGAGAACACGATGTTGGTCAGCAGGTTGCACAGCTCCTCCTCCGGCGTCTGCTGCAAGCGACACATCCCCCAACCCAAAAACAACCCAAACATCATCATCATCATCCCAATCTACTGATTCTAAAAAAGTTTTCTGATAAACCTATGTTTCTATGTTAGTGTTTTTTTAGTGCAAACTTTATGTGATTGGCCGCCGACCACAATCTTAAAACAGCATTTCTTTATCGAGAATGTGTCATTTAGATAGTACAGTATCCTGTACTATCTAAATGATATCCAAAATAAAGTCTTGTATACAATATTGTGTATACATACTGTAAGATATTGCAATTTCAACATATATTTATAGAAAGAAAGCTTTGTAACACCAGTATTCTGTGTAATGGCAGGCCTAAATATCAGGTGGAAAATACTGTGTTTGCGACACATATTCTGCAGTTTGAGTTAATAGTTTTTTTTAACATAAACATCATGATCACACTAGGATGATTATTGACTCAATATCATGCAGCCCTGCGACTCTTCTTGTGTCTAGTGTGTTTTGGCATGATCCTTTTGCTACTACCGGTATGTCAACAAAAATGACATATTTCCACATTCTGCAGAAATAGCACAGCTACAAGCTCACAACGCATTGCAACGCAACAAGTTGTGAGCTTGGAGATATTTTCGGCTAAGATATTTGTAGAAAAGCGGAGCAGCATTGGCTGACCAGCTGACAGGCTGTCACAGGCATCTAAACATACTGTATGTATTCACTCCTAAAATGTTAATATATAATAAAACTGTATAGCCTATGTATATACTGTACATACAAAAAGAAGTAAAGGAAAACATCAACGATGTGTCTTTGTATCACCTGAAATTGGTAAAATCGCGCAATTAAAAACAATACATGTTTACAATATTACAAGTTTATGTTTAATCAAACAGTGCTTTACTGGCCTTGACATCAGACGCCTACATT
Organism: Protomyctophum bolini; assembly: GCF_963924005.1. NCBI lineage: Eukaryota > Metazoa > Chordata > Actinopteri > Myctophiformes > Myctophidae > Protomyctophum > Protomyctophum bolini. Next base: position 37,589,508 of record NC_137868.1, on the reverse strand, counting down.
TTTATTTAGGCATAAATTGACTGCACGCCTTTATTTCCAAGTGGCAATGACAATATAGCGTATTCGCATTTGTAGGCTATAGGCCTATAGGCGTAAGGGGCTTAATCATTCATCCATTTAAATAAGTGCTTTAACAGTCAAAAAGGCAGATCTGGTGGTCTTATGCAAGATCACTTTTGGGAGTCGGGGCGTCGGGTGTGGCTGTTTAAACAGCGGATCCAGCACATACCAGCCTTCGTCCATATGTTTACGATTCATTCATCAATCACTCCATAAGCGTTGATTATGACTGCCTTGCCAGGCTATCTCTCATTAATAACGTGGGTGCAGGCATCACTCACAGCACTCACAGCAGTGAGCCGTTTCACTGGGATCGCCTTCACCTACCTACATGACTGCTTTAACGAGCACTGCGCACGAATGGGTACAATTAATATAGTAGCCTACAAACGTATTCCCTTCATGGCGATGCAACTGTGATGTGTCATGTAGCCTTGAGGTGCGTGCGTGTGTGGACATGACAGCCAGGCAAGTGAGGCGAGAGGGAAACAGACAACGTGTAGGGTAGGCCTACAGCTATTATTTAATTAATGCAGGTGTTTGTTCTTTATTTATTTAAGATACAACACACCATTGAGTTGGGCTTGCAAGTTGCAAGTTGGCAAGCGGGGGAAACTTTTGGCTTTTTTCATCATGTAACTATATGGTTTCCATAAGTTGTTTGGTCGTATTGCAAAAACGAGGCTCGATTGATTTCAGCCATCACATTTATCAATGCTAGGAATGAAATTAAGCAAGGATCAGCTGTTTGCGATCACTTCATAATTGCAGTGCCGACGTGAGCGCACTCCAAAACCGACGCTCGAATTTGAGGCAGATTTGACACTCCATTGATAAATGAGGGCCTAAGGCACTGACGCCAGTAAACAAATGCTTCTTCCTGACCAGTTAAGTTTGGGGTGCGCACTCTTATCCGACACACCAATGGTCCGACATGTGGAAATCACCCATCGCTCCCGACATGCGTTGGTCCGACATGCATTGCGTCATGCATGTGATGTTTTCTTTTCTTTTCATTATAACTAACCACCCCTGAAAGAGGAGGTACCCCAGCCAGAACCCAGGGTTAAAGGGCACTTCAACCCTTACGTTTAGAAGATTTAGAACATTCCTGAGGTTTTTATGTGTGCAATATGTGTTTTTTTTTTTTTTAGATATTTTAGTATTTCAAAATGCCTGTGATGACACAGGCGTTGGTCTCACTTCTTTCCTGGACTACATGTTGTCTCACGTAAGACAGCCCCCCCCCCCTCTCCACAAGGTGAGGCAGTGCACCAAAGCATTATGGCCATTGTAGTAAACCCTAGTCAAACACACAGACTTCATTATTTCTCTGGCCATAGGGTGCACATTTCGAATTGTGCTACCGTTATCTACTACAAATATTATTAACATTGAGTGACTGGAGTTTCTTCCCGCTGTGAAATGTCCCTCTTGAGCAGGTTCTGAGAACCCTATATGAAACCAAGCTATATATATATATATATATATATACACATATAGCTGCATATATGGAAACAAAGCCAGAACCCATGACATATGCTACGGTATATGGTTTGCTTAGTTCTTGTAGTCTAAAGCCATAAGTATACAGGGTTTAAGTCAGTGGTAGCCAACATGCTCTGGGCCACAACGGGCCTGCCAGAAATAATATTGGCCTAGCAAATTATTTTGTAAATGCATTGATGAAACTGGGTATAGGATGAACGCATAGTTTGAACGCTCTGTATTCACTGTCAACATACCTCTTTAGACCTTTGACTGGCAACGAGTTTCACATGCCCTAAACAAGACATTGTTTCTCAATGTATCTAAAAATAAACTTTGATTGGGTGACCCGACAGCTGAAGGGTTAGGGCACGTACCGTACTGTAGGCTCTAATAAAATGGCTGACAGCAACTAATTCCCAGGCCAGTCGGACCATTATGTGCTGCATGCCAATCCAATACTCTCTCTCTCTCTCTCTACACCAGTGGCTTTCAACCACTTTCATATCAAGGTCCATTGCTTATTCAGCATTTAAGCCACAGACCACCATTCGATGAGATTTAGCCACTCAGACCCAAGACATAGAATATTTGTTTTCGTCTGATTGGATTTTGTCCACAATTCCATGCTGTATTGATGTGGTAGCATAGGAGAGATAACAGGCAAACGATCAATTATAAAAAGCATTTCTATCAGCCTCTGTTAACACTTGATTATATGCACAGTTCAAGATCTAGGTCTTGGATTAGCCATTGAACTGGCCTGAGACCAGCCCTACTGTCTGACGGAAAACATCTGTTCTATTTTCTATTTTAAATTTCTATTTTCTATTTACTTTTGGCATCCTTTTTTTATATATGTTTTCCTTTGCGGCTTTCGCCTATTTTTAGGCTTTCGCCTATTTTTTTTATAGAGGGACAGACAGTAGGCTGACAGGAAATGGGGGAGTGAAATGCAGTAAAGGCCGTCGGGATCGGGAGTCGAACCCGCGGCACACTGCCAGACTCAGGCATTTTTATAATCTGGTCTCGGGTCATCACGTGTTTAAGTGGTTAAAGTGGGACTATACCTGTGGGTTGGACGTGTTGGAGATGGTGTCCCCACCACCACCACCGCCGCCAGGCGGGTCGCCGGTCCCACAGCTGTTGTCGTCCAGGACGTTGGACAGACTGGAGCTCATGCGGACCCTGAGGGCGGGGGGGAAGGGCTTGCTGTGCTCCAGGGGAGACGGCGTCTCGGGCTGGCTGCCCGCCGTGGGCGTGTGCGGGCCCGTCCCGCCGCCCTCGCCCCCCAGGCTGCCCCCCGCTCCCAGCTCCATCATGTCGAAGGGGGACGTGCCGAAGGGGGACAGCGGGAGGTAGGTGCCCTCCTCGTCCAGCCTCGTCGGGATGTCCACCGTGGCCGAGACGGAGGAGGACGAGCAGCTCTCCTGCTCCATGGAGTCGAACGACTTGAACTGGAGCGCGTAGCTTTTCAGGTTTCCGCCGCCGACTCCTCCTCCTCCGCCTCCGTTAGGCGGAGACATGGACAGGTCAGAGAAGCCCTCCGAGATGTCCCGCTGTCCGCTGCCGCTGTCGTCGTCCTCCTCCAAGTCCTCGTCGTCCTGCGAGGAGGGGAAGGGGAACATGTCGGCGCTCACGTCCTCTATGGCCAGGTTCTGCTCCCTGTGGATGCGGTTGTCACCATTAGTCGTCATACAAATAACTGCGATGAATGATTTCAGCTGGGTTTTTTTTTTTTTTTTTGGGATTGAACATTGGAACACATTTCTGTTTGTCTTAAGTAATCCTTGCCCAAGCTGTGAGGCCCATAGGGGCAGGAGCCTATCTCCTGTTTGCGTTAGGCAGCTTGATGTACACCCCCTGGACATGACGCTAGTATGTCGGAGGGATTTACCCCAATCCAACCCTTGATGTTGGTGCTGAGTGCCAAGCAGGGATAGCCTGGTTAATAAACCAGACCGAATCAGCCGTTGGCAAAAAATAAATGGCCTGCCGGTGGATTACGGTCTGGAGAGGCTCAATTGTACGCCCATTTCCTACACCAGAGAAATGGGGCGGCCAATCGGGACACGGTATGCAATATGGGCGGGCTTTGGTACAGTGACTTTCAATGCTTGAGACCTTACAATTTACAATTTACAATTTAGGCATTTAGCAGACGCTCTTAATCCAGAGCGACTTACATTAAGCAAGAACAAAAAGCATGGGGAATACATCACATAAAAACATTTATCATGAAACATGCGTAAGCTAAGAAAGTAACAGTGGAATATCTATAATGAAACTATACATATAAGCTATACATCTATACTACTATGATATACATTATGTACTATGACGTGCTATGACTACATACAATGCACTTATGCTGTTTACATAACATGCTATAAGTCTGTATCAAATGCTATCTAAGTCTACAGAATTGCTATCTAAGGGGGTGGGGTAAGTGCTATGGGCCATGATGGAGTCTGAAAAGGTGGGTTTTCAAACTATGGCGGAAGATTGACCTTTGACTGACAGTAGCTCTGACCAATTGCGTCAAAGAGAAAATGATTCAACCCGCAGCCCTGGAAATTAAATCCAAGCTGAGCCTCCCCAGACTAATATCCCGCGGTCCGTGCGATATTAGTCTGGTTTATTAACCAGGCTAAAGCAGGGAGGCATTGAGTCTTTGGTATGACTCGGACAGGGATCGAACCCGTCCCAGAGCGGACACTAACCACAAGGCCACTGAGCTGGTTGTTATCCTTTTAGGCAATCAAAATAAATACTGTACTACTGCCTAAACAGGCCATACATTTAATAATTGCATTAATAATCTGTAAAATTGTAAATAATAATAATAATAATAATAATATCAACAGATACATTTCACAGATGAATGGGAAAGACCGACTATTATGCAAAAATAATGGCAATTATTTCAAATAACTAGTAGCGCAAACATCGATCACTCTCTGCTGATTTCTGATCGTCTGCCCCTTTGTTAAATTGACGCACACACACACACACACACACACACACACACACACACACACTCCTCTCTCTCTCTGTCGCTCTAATTAGTTTCATGTCCCACAGCTGCGTCTACATTCTCCCGCGGATCATGCCGGGAGCTGCCTATGCCATAGAAAGCATAGGTGAGTTCCAGTGTAGGCTATAACTAACCAGGACCCAGTATGCAAATATGGGGCAGGACATTGCAGAAAAAAATCTAACACTGAGAGGATGTACGAGACTAATATTATCCATTATAAAACGCAGTGAAATTAGTATGGCTACATGAGGCTAGGTCAGCATTGTGGTAGTGGGATGACTGTACCAGGCCTACCTGTGGAGAGGGGGTCTGTGGACAGGGGGGGTCTCCGTCACGAGGCTGCTGGCGTAAGACTCCTTGATGTACAGCTTGGTCAGGACGTCCTGCCACCCAGGCTGCTTGGCCAGCTGCTTCACATAATCCTCAGTGGAGTAGTAGATGAGATGGAAGAGCTGAGGAGACGACACACACATAGTGATCAGTGATACATATATTATCCTGGCTTTGGACAGACTGAAAACATGGATCCACTCGCGCTTCCTCCCCGCGGTCTGTCTGGACGGTAAGTGGTTGCTTTGAGCCTCGACAGACAGACTCAACTAGCCAATCAGCGTAACAAAAAGCTCACGGTGCGCTAGTCTGCTCCTCATGCTTAAAATATACAGCGCTAAAAACAACAAGGTCTATTTAGATTCTACTTTCTACGTGAGCAAGATATATGTCCGAGTCTATATCTGACATAAGTTCACTTTGCTGTTCTTATCTAGAAACCTTTAAACTTTGTTTGTTGTGACATCTCAATTCAATGCAGGGGCTAAAACTGGTGGAAACAATCATTCAGAAACATTGTATTGGACGTATACTGTGAAGGCCCTTGAATTCAGATGTCCCTCCCGGGCCGTATCTGAGAAGGCGCAGATCTGTCTACATCCTGTGTACAGCAGACAGGACAGTACACACTGTCTATATCGTACACGACACACAAACTCAGCAAGTCAGCATGTGTCTAAACTCGCAGCCTGTAAAGATCTGGACTGACAGACCTTACGACAGACATCCAGACGGACAGCAAGCTCAGCTCTGTGGGACAGATAGGCCACAGCCAGAAGATCTCTGAAGTTAGGGTTGGGATCTGAGGAGGGACGAACAGATGGGGACAGAAAACACTATTAATGCTGTCTCAGAACTGTCTGCCAAACAATAGGCGATAAACCTTCGATACATTTGTGAATAAAAAACACTAGAACAGATATGTTTTAACAGCTTATAAACCCTCTTTCAGAAATAGCCAATCTACAAGCTCAGTATTTCAGTTCACACACACACACACACACGCCACTTGAGCCCTATATATAATTATCATGCGACAAATAGCAGATCTACAAGCTCACAATATGTGGCGCAAGCTAGTAGGTCTACAGACCTGTGTCCTCGCGGACGAAAGGTCTGTTTTCAATTACCCGTAGCGAGGACCTGCTCGTACAGACAGCGCACGGTCGCCATGGTTACCGGGACGTCCCCGAGGAAACAGACCAGGCCCAGGTAGCCAAAGTCCTTGAGCTTGATGCGCTGCTTGGTGCGCTCTGACACCCGGTCACTGTTGAGGAGCTTCTTCATCACCTGGAGACAATGTGGACATGTTCCTTTCATTAAGTTTACTTGGCAGTGTTTTCATCTGTAGCCCCTGGTTCAATGATTCACAACTAGATTAAAAAGCAGGTGCGTAGGCAAAGAGCAGCTGGCGACGTCAACAATAAAACAATAAACCTGCACGCTGCCAACGTGCACGGTACGAGAGACATTTTAATAAAGCGAAGCAACGTTTCGTTTGTGTAGAGCAGGGGTTCTCAACGCATGGGTCGCCAAATTATGGGTGGTGGTCGCCAAATTATTTTGGGGGGGTCAACAAACTATATATATTTTAAAAAAATGCAACTGAATGGCTGGAAAATGGAGATTAAGAGTTTATATAGTACACATAGTACATGCATAAACTTTCCTTAATGATTATATCTGGTTTCAGTATTCATTTATGATATATTTTCTCTATTATTAAGGTTATTTTTGCAGTCAGTTTGTATTGGGCGTTGGGAGGGGGCAAAGCATGTCCGAACCCCTGGTGTAGAGACCTTCCTCAGGCATGCATTGAATTGAATTTATTTTAAAAAGATTTTAAATAGAAACAGCATTACTTATAGCCAACCAAGGATTTTGCTTCTTACGCATACAGTACGTCTCAAACTACGCAAGTTATTTTTCACTCACTTATAATAAACACACTCGAGTCAGTGAATCAAGTTAAGTTACAGAAATTCAGACAATTTAAGACGTTCAAGCGTGTAAATAGTAAATACGGAACCAAATGGATTGAACCTTTATTTAACCTTTAAATTAAGAACAGGTTGTGATGTGCCTGTGCAGCTGAAGGGCGGCGGCAGGTACAGTACAGTACAGTACAGTGATGTGACGTGATATGACACGTGACGTGACGTACAGTACAGTGATCAGACTCTCACCCTGAACACCCTCTCCCGGGCCTCGTCTCCGAACCTGGGGCTGAGCAGCAGACAGTACAGCTGCTCCGCGCCCCACTCCAGCAGCACGGCGTGCACCTGCTCCCGCGGCGGGCTGTTCCGTACCACGCTGTACAACACGTCCAGCGCACGCACCACCTGACGGAGAGAGGGAGAGAGAGAGAGGATTCAGGGGCCGTGAGAGATAAGGTGAGAGAAGGAGAAGGGGGGGGGGGGAGCAGTGATATAGACATACATGAGTGTTGAATGAGGTGTATGTTGGCTATTTTCGTCAAAGAGACATTAGGGGTCAAAGGTGCAGACAGTGGTTTCCAAACCATTTATTTAGCCCATGACCCAAAAGAGAAATTAGATGGTTGCCTGGGTTGTGGGACAGCGTTGTCAATTTTCCACTATTTCTTAAACATTTGTTTTCTAATTGATGGAATTTCTTGGGATTTTTTCATGAAATTTACTAAAGAAATAAATATATAAGGGGACCCATGAAAATGTGTCCGCAACCCACAAATGGGTCCCAACCCAGTGTTTGGGAACGAGTGATTTCGGGAGTAATGAGTGGTGAGCTGAGAAGGTCAGGTGATGACAGCTCCGAACTCCCACAGAGAAACTGATGAAGGCGAACAGAGTGGAGTGGAATTGAGCCAGAAGAACCATGCACCATAATATGGTGCATGGTTCTTCTGTAATATTATCATCAACAGCATTATCCTCACTGTCGGGGCGGAAACTTTGTGTCTCCATATTTATTTTCCACACAAAATGAATACCGCAAAACTAAATCGCACAAGATTGTCATCGAGAACAGAGAACATTGTGACATTGTACAGTAGATCGTCCACTTTAGCTATTTTGCAAACCTGGTTCATTCTCTCTGTGGGGTTTATGCATACTTTGACAATGAAAAGTATTAACAAAAGCTTGTGACTAAATAATAACTACATTGGATTGGCAGACAGTGTTGGACATACATGGAGTACAAGGCCATCGTGCAACAGTTGCAGCAACAACTAGAAGATGCACACTGACACCCAGCTGTCCAGCAGATCTTAACCCATTTTTGGCGGGAACCCCTTTTGGTGTTGCATTATGTAATGCTTTAGCTATTGAAAAATAGCAGATCTACAAGCTCATAGCACGCCACCGAGTGGCACGCTATGAGCTTGTACGTGGCCTGCCAGCTGATTAGACCCTCAATAAAATGATGTGCTGTGCACATCGAAAAGCAAGTGATCGAAAAACAACCTGTGATATGTCTTCTTTTATATTCCTGAACCGATTACATGACAAAAGTCTCAATTGTTCAGAAATAGTGTTTGTTCACGAGCTGGTCCAGCCGGCTCCATTCACTGCCATGTATTTTCATGGAACTTCTGGTGCATGAAGCTTCCATGGAAGTGTCCATGAAAGCGTCATGGCGTGTCCATAAACGTCAGCGTCTCTTCCTTCTGTAAATAAATTCCTTGGGTGGAATCACCCAGAGTGTATTGTCAAGCCACGCCCTGGAAATCCTCAAGTGACTCAAAACACCAAATGCCTTCTCCACTCTGCTATAACAATATGGAACGGCCTTCCCCCCTGCGGTGGCGGTTGTTATGTTGTTATGACGTTACATTCATGCCTTCAACAAGAGGCACAACAAAACACCCCCTCAGTGTGACTGTAATCCCATAAAGCTCAATGACATTTAATCATCCAACATTCAGTTTATTTATACCCCCGACTGAGTAGCTGCAGATCACCGATTGTTTTTTTATTTTACAGATCATTATTGGTTATTCATGAAGCCTGTATCTCGTCAAAGCTTAATAATAATCAAAATAAAACATGATTATCAGGTACTATGATTATACTATAGGAGGAAGATAATTATAAATGTATTTATTCAAAAAAGGTGTTCAACCTTAGCACTGCTCGTGGCGGAACGTTCCGTCAGAAGGAATCCAACCAGAAGCTGCTTCTGCCGTAATGTTCCGTCTGATAAGCTTTATTATTGATATCAAACCGGATCGCTGATTTCATTTTTTTTTTTGGCTTGGCCTTTCCTTCTTTAGCAATCCTAGACCGGGTTGCGCAACCGCGCTGTGTGTGTGCATGCGTGCGCGCTACATGCCGCTCCTCTCCCACAGACAGCGTGTAGGCCATGAGGCTGTGTGTGTGTGTGTGTGTGTGTGTGTGTGTGTGTGTGTGTGTGTGTGTGCGCGCGCGCTACCTGCCGCTCCTCTCCCACAGACAGCGTGTAGGCCATGAGGCTGTGGAGCTCCTCGCTGGTAGGAGACTTCAGGAGGAAGTCGTTCAGGAGGTTGAAGAGAGCCTCCTGCACCGTCTGCCTCTCCTCCGACAGAGGGCTGCCATCTTTCTCTCGGCTGAGGAAAGGAAAGAAAGAGAAAGCTTTTTATTTCGAGGTTTGTGCAAGAATTCTATACCTCTAAAGGGCATAGCAGTGGCTGTGGTTTTCTGGTTCAACTGAAAAATCGGGCCATTCATAGAGATTTACAAAAAAATATTCTATATTCTAGAATCAAAGCCATCCAAGATCCTGGTCAATCATGACCATAATTTTAATCTGTGAAAAAAGAATAATAATAATAATGAATATTAAGGTCATGATTCACCAGGAGTTTTGGGTGCAGCCACTCCAATGCCCAGCTTTGTCCGTCCGTCCCTGTGTATGTTTAGGGTACCAACAGGGGGCGCTGTTGCACCACTCACTTCAGACAGGTCTGATGTTTTTTAAATACATTTTGAACTTTTTAAAATGGGACATTCTGCATAATGAGTAGATTTGCCCTCCGTGGCCTTACGCTAGATCTCTTATTCAATCCTGCAAAAACAATATATATTTTTTGTTTATAACTTTTCTAGACGATATGAAAAGTTAGTCCATGGAATGTTGTTGTTGTATCCCTTCCGCAAAGACAACAGCTGGTGTAAGGCCATATCTACCTTTTCTTAAAGGACCAGCGCCCTATATCTTTTATTTAAGATTTATTTATTTTTAAGTGGTGCAACCATTTCATTACGGAGCTTTGTGTGTCGCTGGGTATGTCCCTGGCTGCCTGTGTCTGTCCGAGTACAGTACAGTACAGTACAGTTTACAGTACAGTACAGTACAGTACAGTACAGTACAGTACAGTACAGTACAGTACAGTACAGTACAGGGACCGTTTCAGACACGGGGCGGCTCGCCGGAACCAGGCCTGGTACCCTGGGCGCGTTCCTGCGGGTCTGGAAGTTCCGGGGACCCCCACACGAAGTTGCACCACTTACTTCACACAGGTGTGAAAAAAAAAACGGCTAGTGCGGAATTCTCTTTCAAGTAACATAGTTCTACATTGCAGTATCGATACTTTTACTTAAGTATTAATGTGGTTCACCTGTAGTAGGTCCGGATGTTGTCCAGGACATACTGGACGCCGTACTTCCTCCTCATGCGCTGCTTGCCCTCCCTGATCACAGACGACAGGTATTTCACGTGGCCTGCATACGGTGAGAAAACAAAAGGGGGGGAAAAATCCACGTTATTTTCAAGGGATTTTCTTTCGATAGGGTTGGATAACTTGGGTTAGGTGAAAACGTGTTGAAAAGATGAGAAAAGCCACATTCAGGGCCCCGTTTTCAATATGAGCGCCATGTATTTCCACTGCGCTACAAACGTGACTGTATGTTTTCATTGGGAGCGCCATATATTTACACTGTTCGACTAACGGCAGCATGTCGAGGCTCTGAGCGTTTTGTATGGTCAGTGGACATCCGAGAGATGATTTGAACGATGATTTGATTGGCTGAGCACCTACAGACACAGAGTTATAGTGTTACGCCAGAGTTACGAAAACAGCGCTCGAGTGCTGTTCATGCCGCCCTGGAGAGTTTACAAGCTGGATTCTGAAATACAATATATATTGTTTTCAATGAGGGCGGCAAATATCACCAATTTTAGGCATGTGTGCAACATGACACCTGTTTTAAAGTATTGTACAGTGACAACTAAAGTCTCTGTAATGTTTATGCTATACTATTACAAAAGAAACTATCTAAAATAAAGGGATTTAAGATAATGAAAGCTGGGCTGTTGCCCTGAGTCCAGTGCATTCTGGCAACTTCCGGTCCAGGACTTTGTCACTCTTCGCAATGCTCTTCACCTATAGAAGTCTATGTAGAAGAGCTGCCATTGGACTGGCCCCATGAAGTGAACGGAGATGTCCCAACTCTGTCGTACTTCAATGGCTCTGCAGACACAGAATGCTGCCTCCTATAGCCAGCTTTCTGTGTCTGTAGGTGCTCAGCCAATCAAATCATCGCTATAGGGTACACAAACATTGCTCAACCAATCAAATCATCGCTATGGGGTAGACACAAAGCTGGGCATATGAGGGGCTAGCGCCCCAGAAAAACAGAAGGACAGTTTCGGAGGGAAGGAGCACATTGTTCAACCATTTCAGTGTCCAACCATTTCTCCAAGGTAAGGAGGTTCATTTAAAAGGCCTGGGAGAACAAGTGTGTTTTTAGTCTGCTTTTTAAAAATATCCATAATTATACATAATTATAACCCTGGGAACGCAGAATGACTTTAATAGTCAACCCAGTCGGGACTGCAAATACTAATGTATTCAATCTTTGTTGAGACCATAATTTGCATCTATCTAGAAGAGACATTAGCAAAGTGCAGGTGCTCCAGCAAGAAGTAAGAAGAAGTAAACAACATTGTGACAACACAGTGAAACTGATGGCAGAGGTGTCTTTTTATAGCGGGTGCGGAAAATAAGTTACCACTAAAGCCCAATTTCCTTGCTGTACGGCAACAATGACATTCCCAAAATAGAGATGCCAGTTTGAAAGTGGCAAGACAAGAAAACACACACATCTAGAACATGTCGATGGATGACGTGGAACGAGATGCTCTCAGCGTTGATCTACTGTACAATCAGATTTATTTGGAAAAAATGTGTGTCGAGGAAATGTGGAATACCTAAGTTATACATTTAAGGAGATCAAATAACTCATGGGAAACTAAGCTGTTTTCTGTCTTTACTGACATTTGACCTGTGACTTGTGTCATTTGTTAAGACCCACCTACTCCCTGAGGGGGGTAGGATTGTATTTAAGCTGAAGTCTGACTGAGTTGTGTGGAGTCAGTATATGGTGTTCCATTGCAACGCTTCATTGCTGGCTCCGTATTAGAATACAAGATACTCTGAAACTCTGAATTGTGTCTGTCTCATTATGTTGTTTAACTGCCATAGTGTTATAAGTGCTCTCCGAAAGATTCCATAACAAGAGTTCAAGAAAATAATAAATACCGGTATGCATAAGAATTACTAGAAAGGTGTGCTGCTCAGACAGAGCACAGGTCTCCACCGGCTAACATTGATCACATTACCCCAAAGATAATGTGTACCAATGTGTGAGATTTGGACAAAATCTGCAGGAGTAGTACTGGCGCAAAAAGTGTGTTTTGCAGAAAAGAAAACACACTATGGCAGAAAATGTATTGCACAATTTGGGGTGTCTATTAGTTGGTAGCAACACAGTTACTGTGGCTACTGTGTTTATACGTCATCATACGTACATCATCATATAAAAAGGCACCAGCTTTTTTGGGATACCAATAAATTGGAACTTAGTGTAAACTACGATGGTTCCATTGAACCAAGCCGGAACACGAGGCATTGTGAGATTGTAGATCAGCTATTTTCTCAATTTCTTTTTTTCTTTGTTATATTATTTGACAATTTGACAATGCTCGACCCGTTTGTTTTGTACAGTTTGTTGATTGCTTCTGATGCAGTTCCTTTTTTTTTTAAAGGTATTAAAAAAAACTGACCGAGACAGACGGCGAAGTGGCTGTTGGTCCAGACGCGGAAGTCGTAGAGGAGGTGCTGGTGGAGCTGCTGCAGCAGAGGAGCGTTCCCCTCGGAGCTCACCTGCTCCAGCAGGAACTGACAGGACATCAGCACGTTCATGTCCATCCTGCAGCCTGGAACCTGCCCGGCAACAGCACACAACACAACACACATGAACTGACGGGACCACCCTGCAGCCTGGAACCTGCAACCGGCAGCAACACGACCCACATGAAGTGACAGGACATCAGGACACAACACGTGGAAGGAACACGTTATTCCAGCCAGTTCCTTTCCCCTCCATCTGCCGCCCCGGCTGACCAGGCAGTTTAGAGAGACCACGATTGTACCTACCCTATGGGGGACACGGGGAGAACCATGCAAACTCCACACAGAAAGGCCCTTTTGCCAACCCCACCTCGGGTATGGGCACTGATGACGCGAAGGAGAGAACACACCCCCCTGCCGGGGAATCAAACCCAAATTTGTTTGATTCATGAAAATGTTGTTTTTTTTGGGAATGTTTTTTGAAAAGGTTTTGAAACAAAAAAAAGGGACCCATAAAATGATGTCTGCCACCCACACATGGGTCCCGAGTCCCAAACCAGTGTTTGGGAACCAGTGGGTTAGGGGTTCGTTCCAGATCAGTGCTTTCTCAACCAGCTTTGCGTTAGGATCCAAACATTCTCCATAGCTCTGCTTCTTAAATGTTTTCTTAAATTTTAAGGACCCTCGGTTTGGTATCCATTATTAGCTCACAGACCCCCCCCCCTCAGACTCTAAGAGTGTAGTGGAATGTCTACACTCTCGGAGCTACAGACCCGTAAGAGTCTATTTGGTTCCATTTGTATACGCTCTCTGATTTGTACACAAGTCAAAGCTACAGACCGGTAAGGGTATAATTTGGTTCTTAACTACTGTATCAATGAGTTAGACTAGGGACCAGCTGCAACCATTTCAATGACCATTGACCCATGGGGGTCCCCTGCCCTGACGCCACGTCGAGAACCACTGCTCCATATCAGTGGCTGCTGCAACAACCCAGTAGCTTTTAATCTTGTCCCTGCGACATACTAGCGTCATGTCCAGGGAGTGTACTTGTACATCAAGCTCCCTCACGCTACAGAAACAGGAGATAGGCCCTATGGGCCTCATGGCTCGGCAAGGCTACTTACTTATATACAGTAGGTATAGGGATTTCATTGGGTTGTGCATTGTGCATCATAGTAAATTCAAGTAATTTGAATTTGTGTATATACAGTAGGAAGTTTTTCCGTTACGTTTCTTTTCCCATTCATGAACATGGTTGAGCACATACTATACACCACTGCATGTACTGTACTGTACGTGTGTGTGTGTGTGTGTGTGTGTGTGTGTGTGTGTGTGTGTGCGTGCATGTGTGTGCGGAATCCACGCAAGTGTGCATGCACTTGTGTGTGTGTGTGTGTGTGTGTGTGTGTGTGTGGTTGTTAGAAAAGAGTTTCCTCACAGGATGCCCCACCTCAGACTTATAAACACCAACATATCCTGCTGGAACCCCATTAAATTGTTCCTCTGAAAATAATGCCCCACTGTGACGCTTCTGGGAGCCTGTACTGTGTCCTCTGTGCATTGACCACCTCATATCACACATCTAGAAACAGTCCTCTGTGCATTGACCACCTCATATCACACATCTATAAACAGTGACTGTTTGAGACTCTGTACTGTGTCCTCTGTGCATTGACCACCTCATATCACATCTATAAACAGTGACTGTTTGAGACTCTGCACAAGGATACACACTCTGGCATGTAATACTGCAAATATCCAGTGGTGGACAAAGTACTCAATTGTATCACTGCAATATTGAAATACTCTGTTATAAGTCCGTAATTCGAAATGTTCTCGAGTAAAAGTACAGTAGGTATTGCCAAATGTACTTTGGACCAAAGTAAAAGTACTCATTGTGCAGAATGTCCCATTTCAAGTTTTCAAACGTATAATAAATATTTTGAAAATAGCAGATCTACAAGCATTGTGAGTAAATGTAGTTCCTTTACACCACTGCACCATACTGTATGTGCCTGCTTGTGTTGTGTTGTACTGCCTTTTCACAGTGTGGCTCTGAGAGAACCTGCCAATTATATTCTTCATTTATAATTAAGTGCACATTAATCAACCTGACAGCTTTCACATCCATGTAAATGGGCCAGTTAGCCATACGCTATACTTTCCATCTATTCCCTAAGCAGGCGGTTAAAAAGAGGTGATATAACTATCCATACAAAACCAGACATGTCAATACAGTACAAGACAAGTAAACATGGAGACGGAACAAATTACAGTAAAATATGAGAAATGACGCCAGTGACAAATAGAGCTGATAATTACCCATTACCCATGATTACAATGTTGGTGAATGTGTGTGTGAATGGGTGAACGTAATGCACTATGAAAAGTGCTATGTAAAGCGCCTTGGATAGGGGCATAGGGACATATGGACATAAGGACACACGAAGCAACACAAAAACACACGTGACAGTGCTTTGCTGTAGTGACGTGAGCTACGTTACCTTGCCGAGCATGGCTCCTATGACACTGGGGCCGTGGCACTGCAGCAGACTCTCCTGGTTGACGGGGTGGTTACGAATCAGGTGTTTCACCAGGAGGAGGAAGGCCGCGATGCTGTTCCTCTCCAGTCGACCCTCTGGGAGACAGATAAGGGTCAAGAGGTCAAGACCAGATCTATACGGTACCGCATGCTGTGCAGTGTACACTAAAGCCACGAGCAGCAGCTCTGCACCGGTGGTGATTTAACCCATTCTGACCTGAGATCAGATTCATGCGAGGTTTCCACTGGACACACACTGGTCTGATTAACCCATTCTGACCTGAGATCAGATTCTAAAAATGTCAGTCGTTCTTCGAATTTTTCAAAAATAGCAGACCTACAAGCTCGTATCGCGCCACTCGGTGGCGCGATATGAGCTTGTAGATCTGCTATTTTTCAATAGGTAAAGCATAACATGATGCTAACACCAAAATGGGTGCCCGGTCAGAATGGGTTAAAACTATCTAGTTCACTGATGAAAACTAAACCAAAACGAAATATAAAGTAAGATACAATGACTTAAACTAAGACTAATAAAAATGGCAATTTTGTCAACAAATAAAAACTAAACTAAAATGTTAGGGGACTAGTGGAGAAGAGATCTATAGTAGAACTAAAAGACAAGCTGCGACACGTTGTGAGCTTGTAGGTCGGCTATCTTCAGAGTGTAAAAGTGTAAAATCAGGCATTACAATGCCATCAAGGCCCGCCAAAACACATTTTAGTGGACAAAATCAACTGTAGATTGATGATATTTAGTGAATTAAAACTAGACTAACACATTTCAGGTGACTAAAATATGACTAAAGAATTCAATTCAAAAGACTATTACTCAAACTAAATAAACATTTGCTGTCAAAATCAACACTACGCTGCACTACAGGACACCTCGTGTCCTGATAGAGGACACTATCTCCGTCACGGTGTGTGTGTGTGTGTGTGTGTGTGTGTGTGTGTGTGCGTGTGTGTGTGTGTGTGTGTGTGTGTGTGTGTGTTGCTCATTAGTCAGTCTCTGACGGAGTATATCATGAACCACACTACTGGGTCCAGAGCCGCAGTTGTGTTTGATAAAAAAGCTGCCACGAAATCTATATTTACTTCAAAGGCAAGGGAAGAGGTGGCTTTGTATTCTTCATAATAAATGCCAGCCAAGTTTCACTTTAGTTTTGAAGAGCTTGGCATTGTTATATATGAACAAACCGTAGCTGTTAAAAGTGACAGCTGGGAAACCACAAGGCTGTGAAAACATTTCCAGGACAGGTGATGACTAACGTTCAATTTGTGGTCTCTGTGTGCATGCCTGCTGCATTCAAGTACAGTAGTGACATCAGTTGCACAACATACTGTACAACTCAACGATGCAGTTGGTGTGTCCAGTCATTATACATCTACTGTAGATATACGAATACGACGTCATGCTACGGTTAACCACAGATAAATAATACAGATAAAGCTACATTCACAACATGTTTACAAAATAATGCCCAAATCCCCATCCCTAGTGGGAATTATCAGTAGGCTTCCTCAAAGAGAGGATTAGACTTTTGGTCAAAATGTTTAAATGGTCATGGTCATTGTTGTAATCTCTAAGTACCGGACCCTCGGATCATATCATGTTGTATAACAGTCATGGTCATGGACAAGGTCAATGTCAAAATAACATACAGTAATTGGTCATGCCAGCAGGGTTTGCATAACCATATATGTTTAATTGTTACTTAAGCCGTCACTCCACTAACAGCACACACACTACAAGCACCAAAGCCAGACGGATAAATTGTCTAGAGGAATATATCAGGCATTATTTGACTGTTTATTTTTATTAAGCCCAATTCAAAAAACAACTTTTATATATATATTTGTGGAAATCTTCGCCTATTTGAATGACACGCTCAAAATAGGGATGCCAGCCAGCTTGAAAGTGGTTAATAAAATATGTACCGATGTATATTAACTGTCGGGTTAGGACTCTCACAAATTCAGGACCCTTAAAGAAGGTGATATGAGCACACAGCACAGCACTAACCAGACACAGAACACACACAGCACAGCACTAACCAGAGGACTTCAGGGGCAGAACACACAGCACAGCACTAACCAGAGGACTTCAGGGGCAGAACACACAGCACAGCACTAACCAGAGGACTTCAGGGGCAGAACACACAGCACAGCACTAACCAGAGGACTTCAGGGGCAGAACACACAGCACAGCACTAACCAGAGGACTTCAGGGGCAGAACACACAGCACAGCACTAACCAGAGGACTTCAGGGGCATGAACACACAGCACAGCACTAACCAGAGGACTTCAGGGGCAGAACACACAGCACAGCACTAACCAGAGGACTTCAGGGGCAGAACACACAGCACAGCACTAACCAGAGGACTTCAGGGGCAGAACACACAGCACAGCACTAACCAAAGGACTTCAGGGGCAGCAGCATGGCCGCAGGTCCCCTGGAGGTGGTGAGCTCTGGTCCCAGGAGATCAGAGGTGGTCTCCTGTCCTCCTCCTCCTCCGCTGTCCGTCTGCTCTGCCTCACACACCTGCTCCAGCAGGGGCAGCAACACCCCCATGCCCCCCACCGTGTTCAGCACGTCCTGCAGAGAACACACACACACACACACACACACACACACACACACACACACACACACACACACACACACACACACACACACACACACACACACACACACACACACACACACACGCACACACACACACACACACACACACACACACACACACACACACTTGATCACCTTCAGAAAAGTAAAGATCGAAGGTCAAAGTAATTTCATTCTGAGGGACGCTGTGGAGACACATCATTTTAACTTTGTTCCTACTAGGATTTCGGACCAGATGGAGAAAGCCTGGAACAAGTTCCCAAGAGGGATGGAGCTAATACTAATACTAACACCCACACTAGCCTGCGTACTCTCATTGGTCCGCTGAATTGTCAATGGAAAAGTCAACAGAAAAGTCAAAGACATTGATTAATTGAATACTTATAGCTGATAAATAAATCAATAAATCCTTGGGTGTTTTTTCTGAATAGGAGATAGGGAGAAAGCCTGTAAAGCCAGCAGACTCTTCAACTAGTTATATTAAGTAAGCAGATGTATTGTTCCTGTGCGTTAAATATTCTATACAAATGCAGTTTAACTTTTACAAATACAAACCATTGAGATAGGTAGATGAAGGAAATTAATCTGGTGTACCTGGTTTGGTCATGTCATTACAGGCAACATTGTTCAAAAATGCCCAAACAGTTTCATCTGCAACACAATTTTATACAATATATTGTGGGTGTTTGGATTCTCTCTCTCTCTCTCGGCCAAGGGGTCATTGAAGACCCCTGGAGTAAAGGAAGTATTCAAGAGCTTCACCTTAATGTCCCAGTTCACCACCCTGTGGCCCGTCAGCCTGCCGTCGTACTGGTGATTAGGAGATAAATCCACACAGATCTGACTCTTGAAGGCCTGAGACGCACACACACGCACACGCACGCAAACGCACACACAAATATTAATTTAGCTGTGGTTTTAGTTACTATTATTTTACAATGCCTTTGTTCTGCGTTTGGTTGAACCACCTGTGGCGTATAGTAGAGCAGCAGCTTGCTGTTGAGATCGGACAGTTCTCCGTCAGCCTTGAACAAGGACACATGGTTGGGGCCTGCAGAGACAGAATGCATAGACACTTCATACCTAATGCCAGCAGGCTTCTGTGTCAAACACAGAAGAGGAATTTATCAATCCATGAATGTGTAGACTAGAGGGCCCGGGTGTGTTCATTCATTCATTCACCTGTGGCCAGAGCCATAGAGTATAGACACAGTTGCGACATTGAGGGGGCAGAAAACAGCCCGGTCACATGGTTCATGTACTCACGTGAGCCCATAGACTTTTCCATTCCGTAAACTTCCGGTTTCCCTATTCACCAATAGAAGTCTATGTAGAAGAGTCGCCATTGGACTGGCCCCATGAAGTGATCGGAGTTGTCGTTGTCTTACTCTATGGCTCTGCCTGTGGCGTAGAGGGCCCTGGTGTTCATTCATTCACCTGCAGTGTACAGGGCCCTGGTGTGTTCATTCATTCATTCACCTGCAGTGTACAGGGCCCTGGTGTGTTCATTCATTCATTCACCTGCAGTGTACAGGGCCTTGGTGTGTTCGTTCATTCATTCACCTGCAGTGTACAGGGCCCTGGTGTGTTCATTCATTCATTCACCTGCAGTGTACAGGGCCCTGGTGTGTTCATTCATTCATTCACCTGCAGTGTACAGGGCCTTGGTGATGGCGGGCGTCAGGGCCTCGTGGCAGATGAAGGCCGTGCCCAGGAGGCCGTCCAGAGAGCTGGGCATGCCCCACTCCGTGTCCTGCAGCCCTGCGGGGATGGTGTGCACGGTGGGGGCCTCGCGCAGGGACGTCCCCCTCCAGAGGCCCCCGCCACCGCCACCGCCCCCGCCCCCCGCATAGGTGGCGGGGAAGGACTGGGAGCGGGTGAGGCTGTGGCCGTGTCCGTGGGGGGCCGCGGGGAAGGCGAACTCCGGCGACGTCTGGGCCGAGGCGGGCGTAGGCAGGGTGGGGGAGGTGGTGGTGGTGGTGGTGGTGGTGGTGCGGTGGCCGGCCGACCCGATGCAACAGGAGGTGAACGGCTGGAGGGAGCAGTGGTGGAAAACGTACTAAATTGTTTTGTTGAAAGTATGAATACAGTAATATAGAACTACTTTGTTACAAGGAAAAGTGCGGAATTCAATAATGTACTTGAGCAAAATAATTGGTATCAAAATGTACTTAACGAAACCAAAAGCAGAAAGTACTCTTTATGCAGAATGTCTCATTTAAAGTTATCAAAATGTATTAAAATATTTTGAAAATAGCCGATCTACAAGCTCACAATAACGACGAATTGTGAGCTTGTAGATTGGCTATTTTCAAATGGGCGAAATGTATTATAGAGCTGAATGTTTTCCAAATCTACAAAGTAACTAAAGTTTTAAAATAAATGTAGTGGAGTAAAAGTACAATATTTGCATCCGAGATTTAGTGGACTAGAAGTACAAATACAGTACTGTACTTCAAAATTGTACAGTACTTAAGTAAATGTACTTAGTTACTTTACACCACTGGGAGAGAGGAAGTCAAATAACAAAACAGAAGTGGCAGACGTCGGTTGGTGTGGGACAGGAGAAGTTGGGGCAACGATAGAAGAGAAATGGAAATTAGATCCTTTAAAAAGGGAACTTTTAATGACCTAATGGCCTAACCTAATGGCCTGTTCCGTTTTCTACGGGGGTTTGATTTACCTCGTTGAGGGAAGGGAAACGCAGCTGGGCGGTCTTGCACTGCTCTCCGTCGATGTAGATGGTGACCAGGTTCTGACCAAAGGGCCGACGTCCGGGGATGTGTACAATGTCCACCGAATGCTGTGAAGAACAGAGTAGAGAGACATCAGATAATTATACTCCATTCTATCTTCTTTCCCTCATTGTCAGCTGAGATAACCTGACCATGTGAAAATGAGATAACATTTACCTTAAAAAAATTAAATAATAATATATCACTAATGCTGCTACAGTGTCTGAAAACCACCTTGAACATTGAACTATTGCCAATTTTCCATTTTCACCCTGATAAGAGCAGGGCTCTAGAAGGTGGTCCATCAGTCCGTCCACACAATATGGGACAGACATGTCACGTATTTAATCCTTTCTACACAAATCTGTTAATAATCTTCAAATGTCCTCCTCTTTTCATTTCTAGTCCCACTGGGACTCTGTTTCGGCGCTGTAGTGCCGAAATGATTTCGGCTCGTCAGACATTTTCAGTAGCACCGAAGAGTCGACCCCCCCCCCCCCCCCCCCCGAACCTCAAATGATGTCACATTGTAGGCTCTACCGAACCGAGCCGAACCGACTTTTATTCGGCTCTGAAATAGGAGTATGAATCGCGCCTTAGGGCCCTATTTTCGTCGCCTTATTCCTAAACTTCTTTGCCTTTTTTACCATATTGAAAAGCATTTTTTAATAGTTCAAATAGCTGATGTAAAACTCAATCCGTGTAGATGTAGATCGGTTAGTTGAACAATTTTAAAATGTTTTTCAAAATAGTAAAAAAGGCAACCCCCCTCCCCCCCCCCCCCCCCCCCTCTGTAGTTTAAGGATGAGGCGTATGGCACTGACGCACTGAGAGTGTCACACACTCACGTCATCAAACACACCTATTGTTTACAACGACTGTAGCCACACTCGGATGAGATGAGATACACTTTATTAATCCCAGAGTGTAAATTAGATTGTGTTATAGCAGCATAAAAATCAGACTTGTCTGAAATGAGTGGTGCAACAGCGCCCGCTGTTGGGACTCTAAACATACATAGGGACGGACGGACATTGCTGGTTCTAGGAGTGGCTGCACCACTCAATAATTAGCAAAGAAATGCAACACCAGACCACATAACACTCAACAAAACACCTTCACAACAATACACATACATAATTACTCACAACCACAAACAAACACGCAAGCAATACCGACGACAGCATCACACCCATACTGTACAATAGTTCTTTAAACAGATTGTTAATCTTTATAACAGTTGGGAGGCGTAAAGTGGGCAAGTCGAAACCTGTTGACCTTCTTTCAGAGCGCAGTTCTATCGATGTGGTAACTGCGGTACAGATTATCCAAAATTATAAGGAGCAATTTCAAACGCAATGTATTGCAGTGTATGCATGTTCTTTTTGGACCGTTCTAGAAACCTGATGTGATCAGGCAGTCTTGTGAGTGATGCTTGCTTTTCAGCTTAAAGGCCTATTCATAGTCCCGTTTTCACCTAAAACGGGATTATGAATAGGCCTTCATGGATGGAATTGTTGGTCGGACTCGGTTCAAACCGCTTTGGTCCAGTTCCCAAAAAAGAAATGTACAAACTGGACAATAAAGACGTCCTCACTTGATTGTGATTCTTCAGACTCCAAATATGCACAGTTAAAGCTCATGTAATGCTGAGGAATGTTTGCCGTGTAGAGGGCCGGCGGTGAGCTAGCTTTCTGTCAAAGTCACAGGTCTGAAAGGTTGCACGCAGCTTACTCTTGTATTCATTATCTGAACAAAAACCTTGCATTTTGTGAAAAGGTGGAAAAACAGGACGGGTGGCATGCGGTCACGGCTCAACTTGCATCCTTTTTCAAGCTCCACAATATGACAGTGTTCAAATATTGAATTCAGTTGACTTCAGTTCAATTTCACAATCCTTGGCTACACAAGAGCACAGGGGAGAAGCCAAACAAAACAAAGCTATGCTAGATACACACACACAAGACACAAGAGTGTGGCTCAACAAATTCGTATTTCGTACTTTTTTTACTTTCTTGTTGAACTAAATACATCTTACCCAGCAAGAGTCATTGAGTGGTGTCTCTGGCAGCGGTACAGCCATGTAGTCTTTCTTGGTGCACACAGCTACAACCAGCACACCCTCTGTGGTGAAGAAGGCCTCTAGTCCGGTACCACTGGCTGTAAAGAAACTACACCAGAAAACCCAAACCGCTTTACAACGATAAGACAGTTACGGCAGAGCTACACAAAGTGAGTGTGCGTGTGACGTATGCGCAGTCCTCGGAAATAATGCGTGTGCGAAACGCTCCTGGCTACACCAGATCTGTTGGCGCGTGCAGATTTGCTCCACTGTCTCCGCGGGAGACAATATAATACGTGCACGTGGGTGCAAGAAAAATAGAAAATGTTGGACCTTTTAACCAAAGAAATGGTCAAAACAATAGTAATGTGTGGTAGAACGGGACCCAGAAATCTGTAATCGCTCGGGACTATATTACACATTTACATCCCGTGTGTCTCCATCCGCCACCCGCCTCAGTGTGGTACTGTACCTGTACAGCTGTTTCCTGCGAGGCCCCTTTCCCATGTTGTACTGATGCCCCGTCGTGCCCGTGTTGGCTGGCGCCGAGCTGGGCGAGGAGGAGGAGGAGGAGAAGTCGTGCAGGCCATAGGAGGCGGTGGGGAACTCCGTGTTGAGGCAGAGCCAGGCGTGGAAGGCAAAGCCGCCGCCCGGCCACCGCTGCACCGTGGGCACCATGATGCCCGCCATAGGGGGCGTGAGGTCGAAATACTGCAGGGCGCTGTCCCGGCCGTCCCGGGCCGCCATCGCCGACAGCACGCGGATGATGCGGGTGCAGTAGGGGTGCGTTCCCTTGGCCTCGCCGCCGTCCTCCCGGTCCACCCGGAGCAGCCGGAGCAGGCCCTTCAGCTCCTCCGGACGGAGGCAGAGCGACCCCAGGGACTGGAGCAGTCCCAGCAGGGCGTCTGCACACTGTCGGTCCAGACACCGGGGTTGGGACAGGACCTGGAGGGTACGGTATAGGCCACGTCACATCATTACACGATCGCAATTATTTGAGATAATCGCAATTTTTTCTTTGCATAATTGTCAATCGTTTCCATGTTGAAGAATGTCCACACATTTTGTATATACATTGTGTATCAACTATTTATGCTATTTTGAAAATGTTTTGGAAAGAAAGAAAATGCAAAAAAATATTATTTCTTTGTATAATTTAAGATATTTGTCATATCTGCCCCGAGCAAATTTGTGATCACGAAGCCTTAAAAAGGCAAACATACAATACAAATTGTAACCTTATTGCATTACACTGCAATGACACTGAAAATGAGCACCTGTGCTCAGCTACTTCTCTGGGTAAATAAAGAATAAAATAATAATGATAATAATAATGGTCAACGTAAATGGTGACAGACAGCCAGCCCTATATATATATATACCTGGAGGAGAGCGCCCACCAGGCCCGCCTCCACCGCCACGGTGCGGCAGGACAGCGAGCCCCCGCACACGGTGGCCAGCCACTGGGCCACCAGCAGCTGGAGGTCCCGCTGGCCAGAGAGCTCCGGGAGCCACTGGAGGAGCAGCAGCAGGGGCTGGTCGTTGCTGATGCCCAGGTGGTGGTGGTGGTGGTGGTGGTGGGCATCATGGGCATGTTCACCCTCTACCGCCTGGCGACAGAGACAGAGAGAGAGAGAGAGAGAGAGAGAGATCTTCAGGACTGGGTATACTGGGTGCTGTTATTTGTTAAGTGAACAGATCTGATTATCGTATTCAGACATCTTCAACCTATTCATTATTGGTTGCTGTGGTAACGATTAGGGATCGGATAGGGAATCGGATCGGGAGCACAAAAAAAATATGTGATCGGATATCACTTTATTTTTTTTGCTCCCGATTTGATTTTGAGTATCTGCCCGATATACCGATTAAAAAAATAATAATTATAGAACACTTATGCCATATCACAATATCCAAAATCATGGGGATATAAATTAAAAAAATCATGGGGATATAATATTGATACTAGGGGATGTACCGATCACGTTTTGTTGGCTCCCGATCCATCCTGATCATTTGAAAATGACGTGATCGGCCACAATTTACGATCGCGTGATCGGATCGGGAGAACCCTAGTAACCATGTACTCTAGCAACACATAATGCTTCATCCATTTTGGGCGGGAACCCCTTTTGGTGTTACAACATGTTATAATTTAGCTATTTTTGAAAAATCGTGAAAATATTTATTTCAGAAAACTGGAGGATTTAGAAGAAACTTTTTAAATTTCGAGGTCAGGCCTAAATGGGTTAACTTACGCTCAGTGTCCAGACTGAGACCTCTCTCCTCAATCTGGAGAGTCCGGATATTTGGGCTTTTAACAGTTTGCAAACTGTACAGCAGTACGATACTACGATTATACATCGATGTTAAAAGGATAACACAAAAAGCCCATGTATACCATTGTATACCAGTGAGTCTGAACATAGCCTGAGAGACAGGTTGAGGTTGAAAACCAGAGTGGAACGGTGTGTATTGTTCTTCAAAGGGCTGAACAGTCGATGTTTTCCGGTCAACAGTGGTCCTAATACAATTAACACTGAGGAATGAGGTAAGCTGGTTGGAACAACAGCACAGCCTAATTCCATTTAACTCAATTCCATCCTTGTTTTTAGTCAGTTCCGTCATTAATCAGTAGAATTCTATCACGTGGTTCTAAATGTTGCAACTGGACTCTCCCCTGTAACCTGCTGCATGTTCAATGTCTGATTGCATTAATTGCGAGCCATACGAGATGCTGCAGTGTAGGCTACTATTTGATTGTATTGTATTGCATTACCTTATGTTAATAGAAATTAACCACTTTCACCCCTGGTGGCCCCATTTAATTTTTCGGGCATGACATTATAGGCAAACGTTTCTCAATAGTGTTCACAGTTTCCAAAGGTTTTATTCAACGTGATCTTTTTACATAGCTCAAGAATAATAATACTGTTGCTACATGTATAGCAACAACTAATGAGACGCCGAGGTAGCTCCCAGATTCAAAGGTACAGTATGTACAGTAAGTAACAACGTATAGGTTGCACCGGGTCTAAATAGGATAAAGTAAGGGCTGAAGTGGTTGAGTCTAATGTACGCTCGTAAATATCCCCATCGTCCCCCGAGGCTAAATCAGACACAGCTCCTTCCCTCGGCAAATCAAATGTGCCGTTTCTAATGACTTCTACCACCCCAATGCTAATCAGGACAGATAATGAGACACCAACCATGTTCATTAACTCCTGCAGAAGCCTCTTGGTTGGTTGACCTTGGCTTTTCAAGACGTCAGACAGCTGGGAGTAGCCAATCCGCTCCTTGAAAACCTCCTGGGACAGACAGAGAGAGGAACAGACAGAAATATAGGTCGGCGTGGGGGGGAAAATACAGGCCGCTCCATAGGGACAATGTATCTGGCTGACTGGCATACTTCCATCCGATGGAAGGGGGACACGCCGTGAAACTTCCCAGATGAACGGAAGAAATGTGCTTCCGTTGTCAAATTATCACTCAACAGTGAAAGTATTTCATGTCAGAACGATACAAAAATACTGTATCATACTGTACTATTGGATGTTATTGAGACCTGAGTCCGATTCAACAGACGTCTTCTAAATCCTAAATGGCACGTTCACACGAGCATATGCAAAAGATTCAAAGATGCAAAGATACACAGCATACAGTATTTGTCGTGTTGTATCGGAGTGGCTCACGCGGCCGCTGACGTCATCGTGTGTTGTCAGAGAGAGGAGAGTTCCAGAAGCATCGCTGAAGTGCCAATAATCACAGTAAAGCACACCCGCCAGTGTAATATTGCGATCATACAAATTACCCATATCCAGTTACCCAAAAAAACACATCAACTTAATTCAAACTTAGTTATTCGATAGGAAGAAAAAATATAATTATTTTTATGCCAGATTTAGCCACTACGACCACAATGTCCCATGCAAGCTGCTAGCCTAACCTAGGCTCATCTGGCTCTGCTCTGGGAGGCTCCGGGTTGAAGCGGAAAAAATCTTTGGATTGGTTTTATATCTTTGCATCTGGAAGTTGAACCAAGCTCAACTTAAATTTGTAGCTTTGCATCTTTGCATCTTTTGCAGCAGCTACAAACGTCGGACTTGCTTCGTGGCTTCATGTCGCTGGCTTCCATAGACAATGAATGGTAGACTGTATCTTTGCATCTGCCTCTACGTTGCTATATCAGTGGTGCTCAACATTTTCCATGTCAAAGATTAAGTATTTGTATTTGGCTGAGATTTGAGTTAAACATTTTCACTTTAAAAGAATATACATACGATTTGCACAAATTGTCATATTTCAAAAATAAAATATATCTTTGAAAGTATAAAATAATGCACTTTGGCTAAAAACAAAAGCGATGCTTTCCCAGTTTTAGTGGGTTAAAGAAAGAAGCATAGAAGGGAGGTTAAAATGTCTGCGTGGCCTCGTTCCAAATTAATAAATAAAAAATGTCCAAGGTTTACTAATCAAACAATGTATACATTTAGCCGTATAGAATATACATTATAGAACATAATGTAGTACATAAAACAGGGCCTCACCTTAGCAGCCGGGGAGTTACTCATGATAGCTGTGAGGACTCCCAACGCGTGAACCGTGATACTGTCTGATCCCTTCTTCCATACCTACATGTGGAGAGGGTTATACATAATAACAGTTAATACACACAAAACATTATTATTATTAATTATGAAAAATCTAATGGATTGATTTAAGTTTATTTATGGTTAGTAATCAACACAAGTGTAAAAGCAATACACATTGCAATGACTTGCAGAATCGCAGCATGTTAAAAGAATCGTGATCTTATGAAAAATGTAATCGTGGCCCAAGAATTGTGATAAAATGGCGATCACGTGCCTTACCACACGAGACCCCAAAAAAGACAGAAATCCACATTGTGCAGAGAGTGAAGAACCGCCGTGCCATTCACCGGATTGAAGAAATGAAAAAGAAAGTCCCCAATCAAACATCATGCAGTGTTCTGCAGCTTCAGACAGAGAAGACATGTCTGTCCCACGGCATACAATATTCAAAGATCGGGGGTGAAAGTAATAAAGTCGTTCAACTCCACCAAGGCATGTCTTTAGCAGTGTCATGTTGCATGTAGACGCCAAAAACATAACCAATAAACCAGTGTTCATTTTGTAGACTAAAACTATGAAAAAACAAATGTCGACTATCTTTTGTCACTGACGAAAACTAAATAAAAACGAATGTTAAAACTAAGACTAAAAATATTCATAGACTAAAATGTTAGGGAGTGACTAGTGAAGAGACTATGAGTACTGAAGAGAACTAAAAGAGACGTAATTTTACCGGTATGTTTGATTGTGCAGATCTACAAGCTTGTAGATCTGCTATTTTAGGCATGCAGCCAAGTATAAAATCTGCCATCACGATGCCATATAGGCTTTCCAAAATATTATTTTTGTCGACAACTAAACTAAAACTAAAACCTTTCAGATGACTAAATATAACTAAATGGAATTTCATTCAAAACACTGACTAAAACTAATTCAAAATTTGCTCTCAAAATCAATCAATAAACACATTTTTAAAGGGAAAAAAATGAATCAAGGTCAACCAGAGACGACAAACAACACCGACCACGCCCATTAGCATGCCATGCATCCAGACAGAACAGTCTGGATCCAGTCAAACCAAACAAACAAACAACACAACACAAGGAGTAAATCATGTCAATGATAACAGTCTGACACCACTGGATACAAGAGATAGAATAACCCATGTGACACATGCATGGAAAAATGACCCTGTCCCTCACTTCCCCCCCCCCCCATGCACCACAAACCCAACCCCCTCACTTCCCCCCCCATGCACCACAAACCCAACTTATGCCCCCGTTTGCAACAGGAAACTCAGCCTCTAATTCTGAATGTCAGGTATATGCTTCTCAACCTGTGGGTCGGGACCCACCCGTGGGCCCCCAAATAATTGGTGGTGGGTCTGCGATTTTCAAGTGAGCCATGGTCCAGAAGAGGAGAGAGAGAGAGAGTGTGTGTGTGTGCGTGCGTGTATGAGAGAGAGAGGTAGTCTATGAGTA
Organism: Protomyctophum bolini; assembly: GCF_963924005.1. Lineage (NCBI taxonomy): Eukaryota > Metazoa > Chordata > Actinopteri > Myctophiformes > Myctophidae > Protomyctophum > Protomyctophum bolini. The sequence continues at coordinate 37,560,453 of NC_137868.1, read as the reverse complement.
GGTGTGAGAGAGAAGCAGATTAAACCAGACCAGCCAGGTCACAGAGAAGTGAATGGCGTTCATAAAACCTGCACCGGTTTACAAGTGATGCATCAAGTGAGTGCCGACAGCTTCCTGTGTATACAGCTTCCTGTGCATACAGCTTCCTGTCTAAAGGACCGAGACTCGCAGTGAGACGGGAGGGGCATAGACTGAGTTTCCTGCTGACAGACAGACAGACAGACAGACAGACAGACAGACAGACAGACAGACAGACAGACACACCAGACAGACCAGACCTACGGCATATTGACATTCCAGGAGGGAAAGTATACCTTGTCCACGTCCACCTCAGTGAGTAAACGTGTGGTGAGGTCACACACACCCTCACGCTCCGCTCTACTCCTGCTGCTCTTATAGAGCTACAGGACACACGCACAGTCACACACACACACACACACACACACACACACACACACACACACACACACACACAGACACAATTCATCACAAAAGACAGAGCCACATGGTTAACATTGAGAGTTGCAAAGCTATACGTTAAGCCTAATTTATTCTCAGAACGTGCGTCGCGCCTCGCACCGAAAAGCAGTCAATGTACAAGGTCACAATGCGGGCAACGCGGCACAGCGGGACGCATTGTGAGCTTGTACACAGACTGTTTCCGATCAAAGTATAAATTACGCCTCATACGCATGAGGCGTAATTTATCCGTTTGGTGGGATGCAGGACGACGTACGTGCAGCGCGGTGTACCGACAGCAGTAACACGTAACATTAGGCAGTCAGCATGACAGGAATATAGTTGTTGTTTTTAATGACATTACACGCAGGAAGGATATATCAGCCTTACGACAGACCAGCCAGCAGACCACGTGCTCGGACAGTAACATACAGAAACAGGCAGTACTGGAAGACAGACAGACAGACAGACTGTACCGACAGACAGACAGACTTTTCCTACAGACAGACAGACTTTACCTACAGACAGACAGACACATACAGTATCAACCTACAGCCAGACAGGATAGGATTACACGCTGTTAATCCCCAGGGGGTCAATTCAGGGTGTCGCAGAAACAAAGTATTAAAAGAGTAAACAAAGACTATACAGTACACAACGATTAACAATACATACAGCGATGAAGCAATAAACTGTTGAAACAATAAATTAGACACCCCCACAGCCACACACACACATTAACAATAAATACATTGCATGAATTTGTTACAACCCATATACAGATTGCACAAGAGTATACCAAAGAATGTTGTGTTTTTGGTGTACCTGTGTGTATTATGCAATCTAGTATATAAAGTACTTGGCGCACACACACACACACACACACACACACACACATGCGCGCGCGAGAGAGAGATAATGTCTGGGGACACAAATTCAATGAATGGGCTTGAATACTGGGGAAAACTACCACTAGCTGGCAAACCTGCGGCCTTTGAAAACCATTCCTCCTCGGAGTGCCGTGTAGTCATCAGCCTTGTCAGTTATTTATTGTTTTTGTCTTTTTCTTTGAGTTATGTTTTGTCTCAATTTATTGTAAGTCTCTTGTTTCTATGCCAAAAATCATAATAAACAGATGTTAAAAAAAAAAAAAAAGAAAACCATTCCTGATACCATCCCAAATAAAGGACCCAACCTCAAGTCTTTGCATTGGTTCTGCGATGCTGTCACGCCGTTGCGGTCGGGTACAGAGTGTGTGGGGGGGGGGGGGGGGGGGGGGAAGGGAGGTTCCGTAAATTAACGCTACTACAGCGTCACACCAAAGTATCAGATCCACATCACAAGCTTTGTACATCTGCTACTTTTGCAGAAAAGTAACATGTTTTAAGGAACATGGATAAAACAATGGAGTTGACAGAAACATGGCCGTATGTGGAGTTTACAGCGAGGTGGCCGTGCTGTGGAGTGTGGGGGTTCTGTTACCTTGCTGTTCTGGATCAGTCGGAGGATGTGTTCGAAGCAGTTGTTCTTGAGGAACACGGCCTGGAGGACGGGCCTGTCGGAACACTGCAGGATCTCCGGCACGGCAGCTACAAACCGCCACAAGCACACAACATACATGTGTTCACCAGTTGAAACACACTAGCCCTTTAAGACCCGAGACCAGAATCTATAAAAATGCCTTCTAAAACCTGAGGCCAGGTGAGATTCTGTTAAAAGGAGCTTGGTATTGGAGGCAAATCTAACTGGAACACCAGATTTTAACCACTTAAACCCTCTATTTATAGTAAACTTGAATTGACTTGACGCTGTACTCTAATCTTTTGTCCCACTGCCTTTACACCAAAATCTCTTAGTTTTAGTTTTAAATTCTTCTTTGTTTTTGTGTAACCGCTGCACATTTCTGCAATCATTGCATGCTTTCATTATGTTAGTTTCTATACTGCTTTGGCCCTGTCTTTGGCCAAGTCTCACTTGTAAAAGATGTTTGTAACCTCAATGTGACTTCCTGGTTAAATAAATGTTATATATACACACAATTGAGTCGTCCTGGCACACACATGCATATTGGCAGATTTCACACTTATCTGACAGCGTCGGGGGGGAAATAAACCTGACCACAACGCTTGCTGAAAGGCCTGAAACGCGTTGATGGAGGAAGAGAATGCACTTTGACAACGACGGAAGCTTTGCCAACCCTATCACATGTATACCAACAGTCACTGCAATACTTTATTGGGAAATAAACCCAGTGAGAGTGTTGCAGGGCTGATGGAAACTGTACTTCATTACTGTACTGTATTTAGTTTATTATTCCTTTTGTCTCAAAGTGGGGTCCGGGGACCCCCCACGCAACATTGGGTGATTTCAGGGGATCCCCAGCAAGACCTGCCAAAATAATTTTAACACTTTGACCCCGTCTTACACATAGTCATCTACAAAAAGTTTAAAATGTTTTAATCTTGGCAATCTTTGAATAAATTAGAAAGATGAAAACAAATCTTCTCTTATGGTCCTCTACAAAGCCTTTTCTATCGTGGGTAAACATCAATTTGAGAGTCCTTGACATGGAGATGTTTGCGAACTACCGTTCCAAAAGTTGGTGATTCCGTCTTACTCAGCATGTGTCTCTGGAGGGTGACCAGGCTGTCCTCCCAGCTGCGTGTGTCCGCCTCGTCGCTTCCCCCGAGGGGCGGCGGCGGCCGGTTCCAGTTGAGCAGCTGGAAGAAGTCGTCCAGGATGACCCTGATCTCCACCTGTCGCTCCACAGGGCTGCTGGAGTGCAGCAGGTGGATCATGGCGGTCAGGCACTGCAGGGTCAGCCGTAGCAGCGCCGGGTCCTTGGGCTCCTCCTCCTCCTCCTCCTTCTCCTCCTCCGGAGGAGAGGTCCGACGACAGCACCAGGCACGCAGGACGGAGAACAGGTCCTTGACGGAGCGAGGGGTGATGGCGAGCAGGCCGTTCTTCTGGAAGAGAAGATTTGTGTGGTGAAGAGGGTAAGGGACTCGTTGTCGAACACATTTTGAAAAGAACTTGGGCATAGGGAAGGATCCCTACTTCCTTCACAGGTGTTACCACTGATACTAATGAAGGCTCTGTTCCATTCTGGTCAAACAGAGTCAGGGTGCTGCTATTGTGCATGTCGGCTCACTGGAAACACTCTGCTACACCAGTGGGTCTCAAAGTGTCCCTGAGTGGGTTCCTAATGGCCATGTACGGGTGTGTAACTCTGAGAGTGTACAAATGGACCCTTCCATTTGGTTCCGATCCATTTGTCCATTTGTACACTCTCAGAGATTTGGAGGTACTTGACATTAAAAGTTTGAGAACCAATGCACACTAAATGGAACAGAGCCTCCCAACAAGCCAAATGACGTCATGATAACGTTATGATGATGGTGACGTTCAGGACTAGGCCAGATCACAGCCCATATGGGGATGATCTTTACGTTCAGGACTAGGCCAGATCACAGCCCATATGGGGATGATCTTTACGTTCAGGACTAGGCCAGATCACAGCCCATATGGGGATGATCTTTACGTTCAGGACTAGGCCAGATCACAGCCCATATGGGGATGATCTTTACGTTCAGGACTAGGCCAGATCACAGCCCATATGGGGATGATCTTTACGTCATTTCCAGGACGTCTTCACCAGTTTAAATAATATAGCTTATTTTGGGCCAGAACTGACTAGTTATGATATGACTTAAGTTGATCTGGCCTCGATCGGACTCTCTCTGATTCATCGTCCGTCTTAGTGGGTAAAATGTATGTTGGTTGAAATCAGGTGATATTCTGGGCCCAGATCTGACTAGTCTTGGTTTCACATGATCTGGCCACGATCGAGACGTCACTAATTCGTGGAGTTCCTGACCGTGCTTGCTGGGCTTAATTCTATCATCATTAACACCTGTGAAGTAGGAAGTAGGAAGAGTTATTCTGTGTGCATATACAGGTAGCCCTTCAATAAGTACCTAATGTACAGTCAGTCTCAACACTATATACTTGACCGAGGTCCCCCAGGGGTCTGTACTTGGCCCCCTCTCTAATAGCTGATCTACAAGAACACAACACATGGGCCTGGGCCGTGGCTCAGCGGTCCAGGCACCTTGGCTGGTAACCCAGTCTGGCAGTGTGCCGCGGGATCGACTCCCGATCCCGACGGCCTTTACTGCATGTCTTCCCCCCATTTCCTGTCAGCCTCCTGTCTGTCCCTCCATAAAATATATAAAATAAGGCGAAAGCCACAAAAAAACATAATAATAAATAAATAAAAAGAACACAACACAACACATCACAACGCTTTGCATTGTGTATCTGCTTTTTATCACCTATTTTTGAACTGTTCGCCTACTTTAACATGCCCAGAATACATATATATAGACACTGGGGTCCTGTGGTGAAAAACAAATTATCTTCTTTTCTTAGCTCTTGTCCTGTTCTAATACTGGAGCTCCTCTTATCTGGCCCTCTAGAATAACAGCAATGTTTTCTGAGCACTGTGATTCTGACCTTGGGCTACTTTAACTTTTTTCATCCTTTATTCATCCGTGAGCACGAATGTTCTTTTTCAGCAACGCCATGCCTTCATAATCCCACACATTAAAAGCTATGAAATGCCCAATACAACCACAGTCTTCCACTGAGCAACGCCACCGGAGCAGGTCGGTCTGCATGGAGTAACTTGCTCAAGGGCACTTTGACGGGGCAGAGAGAGGGGTGAAGGTCGTTCATTCCATGTACCACCCAGATTTGTTCTGTCGCTCCAAAGGAATCGAACCAGGAAACGTTCGTCGACAATGTGACTGATCTTAGGAACTGGGGCTCAATAAAGACAGTTGTATGCCCAAAATGTTAAATCATTGTCATAGAGACACAGATAGACATAGAAGAGGTAGAGAATGCATTCTTTACTTTCTTTTGCCTCAGTCCCAAATTAGCCTTTATGTCAATAAGCCTTTATGTCCTCCCCACGCATGTCTGTGTTGCCACTGCTATATTTGGTTCTCAAAGTACAATATAGCCACTGCTATTGTACCCTAGCCTGGAAACCAGACGAAGCTGCCATTGCAAAAAATAAATTTTCCTTTTTTTAACCCACCCCTTGGAAATGCAAGTTCCACACAGATATTCCAGACTAATATCTACACAGTGATATTAGTCGTGCCATGCCAGGGTAATTGTACCCCACTGGCTCAGATACCAGTAAGGTGCCTCCCTCCTGCTCCAGAGCCCCCAAGTAATCATATACTGGGGAGCCCCCTACCAAGCACTTGCAATGTACAGTAGGAGTTGAGTTTATCATTTGACAAATATTTGGCCAATGTTTGACCAGTTTTTACATACTTACTTTTGATGCAGTCATTTTTTTTTTTTTAATTTTCTTTTGAGGTACTAAAGTCCTTAAATTGTCACTCGCGGTTAGCCTGGCGGGGCCAGACTCATAGCACGGATTCACTGAAAGCGTCAGTGAATCTGCACTATGAGTCTGGCCCCGGCAGGCTAACTCACGGTCACCTCACTGGGGACATAAATCATGTGGGGACCCACAGGTTGAGAACCACTTCCCTAGACCCTGCGGTGTTGGATGGGGTACTTTACCCCCCTGGGCCCTGCGCCGCCCGAGCGCCCTGTAGACACTGGGTCGGGACCCAGTCCCACAGACTCATTTTTATGAGTCCCCATAGTTTTCATAAGTAGGCAAAAAATAAATGTAAAACAAAATTCAATGATTCTTTTCCCGCAATTCCATGAAGAAATGAAATCTAAGAAATACCATCAATGAAATGAGTCCATAAGTTGTGAAAATAGGCGATCTACAAGCTCATAACACGGCACGAAGAGACACGTTGTTAGCTTGTAGATCTGCTATTTTCACTAGTTTGGGTCCCAGACAGAGTACCTTTCCTCCGCTGATCACTGCCCCCTGCAGATGCACCAGCCTCAGTGTGAGCAGGTCTGGGATCTGTTCACTCTCCTGCAGGCTTTCTGTGGAGACAGAGAGGATAGATGTTAGGATAGAGTTGTTCTGATACAGATACCAGTATCGGGAAAAGCTGTCGATACTGCCTATAATGCTGGTATCGGCTGAGTATGCCAGTCTACACCATTCCCATACGATGTCATATATCACATGATGATATGTCAGTTAGTCATCAATTATTTTGTCTTTTGAATGATTCAATTGATGTGTTTTATTATACGCTTTTTTTTTACATTATTATTTTACTAACTTGGAGCTGCATTGTAATAACTATTATTGGATTTGTTTTATTTTTATTCCTAAGATCAGTGGTTCTCAAAACTTTTTAATTTAAAGAACCCTCATAACTCAATTACAGTGTACAGTGTACAATTTCATTTGTACACTGCACAAAGATGCCTCCAGACCGTCAAATAAAATGTATCAAAAGAGCAGCGCTAGGGGTGGTTGAGACACGCCTAATCACACATCCGTGTCCCCTTGGCGTTTGCTTGCTGCCAACTGGCTCTGCCAGGCAGCCAGTTGCAAATTGCAAATGCAATAGAGCGTCGCAGTCCCGCCCCTACCAGGGCCCAGGAAATGATTCTCCGTTCATTTTCCTCATAGACATTTCAAAAAGTATTGCAGCGGACAAAGCCAACTCGAGTCGTGACAACTCATGACAACAAACACAATATTTTGGACCAAACAAATAATTACAAAGAAGAAAAAACGGCAGGTTACAACACTTTTTTAGTTGTTTTTGTAATTATTTGATTGGTCCAAAATATTGTGTTTGTTGTCATGAGTTGTCACGACTCCAGTTGGCCTTGTCCGTGGCGTAACCATCTTTAAAAAAATACTTTTTGAAATGTCTATGGGACACCTGGGCCTGGTGTCGTCAAGAAAGGGGGCGGGACTGCGACGCTCTATAGCAGTCACCATTGGTGGGGCACATAATGGTTACAACACTAACAGCTCCGCATGACTGCCAGCATCACGGTTTACTGTGTGTGTGTGTGTGTGTGTGTGTGTGTGTGTGTGTGTGTGTGTGTGTGTGTGTGTGGCAAACGAAGCAAGCAACAAAAGCCTTTCTAATTGGCCAGGTATTGCACAAATACATGCTCAACATTCTGATATAAGGCTTGTTGCAGAGTATTATGGCGTAATATTCCTAATCCATGGAAATACTGAAACGAGTCACGGCAAAGATTTCCCCAGTGGTTTACAGATCAGCACATGCTAATCAAATGGGCTCCTATTAATAGAAGCATTTGGACTCTAGTGATAGAAAGCTGATAATTAGAAATGCGGCCTTAATATGTTTTTTTCTTTTCTATATCAAGATAAAGGACTGACTGGCTGCTGTACAGGCTCATTTTGAGCCCCCGAATTCACATGTATTTAGCCACAGACCCCCATACAAGATTTGTGTAGTTAAAATATTCCACTTTCTTTTTTTTTAAATGGCTGATGTAAAAAGTTTAAATGAAGTGGTTAAACTGATTTTGACGCTAGATCAACACATTTATCTGGGAACCCCATGGAACCCCATAGAACCCCCCTGCAGGAAACCCCTCAACAAGCACCCCTGGGGGTCCCCGTAGTCCACTTTGAGACCAACTGACTCAACGATCAAAAGGGGGGAGGGGGGGGGGGGGGGGGTTGTCCAACAGCCATTTCCTCTACCACTGCCGAAGTGTCCTTGAGCAATAAGTGAGGCCTTTCCTGCTCTCTCATTATAAGAACATCAACTAAATGGACTAACAGTACTGTATTGTTACATCACATCCTGTGTACTGCTAAGTGGCTCACACCCTCTGTTTTGCATTGAAACTCCACAGAACCTGGAGTAACATGTAATTGGTCATAGTATAATGACACATTATTTGAACATATTTTAGGGAATATCAGGACATAGTTCAGATAAGAGACCAGTTTGGTTGAAGCTTAATTTAGTTGAAGTGTGAAGTAAGTTTAACTGGGTCTGTATCAGGAGAAAACAGACAAATTCAGCTGACTATAGACTCTGGCCTCCGTAGAATAAGTTTCTTTCACAGGCTGAGATATCTACATTTTTGAATAAAGATGCAACGTAGTTCAACTAGCAAATCTACATTGACACGTTGTGAGATAGGATATTTGAACTATTCAGAAAAGCTTTCAAAATATTAAAAAGGCAAAGAAGTTTAGGGATAAGGGGTAAGGCACTGACAAAAATAGGGAGCTTAGTATCTGTGATAAAGAGAAGTATTGAGTAGAGGAAAGGACGACTGGAATGTGCAGCCTGTTGTTTCAAAGTCCATGGTATCTCTGTGCTTTTTAGTTATTATATGGAAACAGAAGACATGAAAGGGCATGGATTGTTAGATTTCTTCTGGTATGTAAGGTCCAAATTAGGGGAGAGGCGAGACGAGGAGGGGAGGGTAGAGGAGAGGATGGGAGAGGAGAGGAGAGGAGGGGAGAGGAGAGGAGGGGAGAAGAGAGGAGAGGAGGGTAGAGGAGAGGAGAGGAACAGAAGCATTGACTCACCATTGAAGAGGGCAGGCAGCTCCTCAGCCACGGGAAGAGGCGAGAACTTGTACTTGTTCCTCTCCAAAAGGCTCACCTCCTCCCTACAAAGTACACAATACAACACACACAAAGTCAGTGTGTGTGTGTGTGTGTGTGTGTGTGTGTGTGTGTGTGTGTGTGTGTGTGTGTGTGCAAATACAGCTCAAGTGGAGTTAGGAGTTTCTTTTCCATTATTGCGGAGATAGGTCTTTTTTCCCCATCTGACTTCGTCATTCTAATCAATGGGCGACAAACCGCTTGACAGTTTGAGGAAGGTATGTCCAATGGAGTTAGGACTGGACTAGCTTCTAGTCAGAAGCGCATTTTTAATACTTTTCATTGGTTGAATATTTGCAAAACCCACACACAGACGTAAAGGGTGTTCAATAGCACTGATTTATTACAAATAAATAAAAAAGTATTGGTGCTGGGAGTCTGGTGCAACGCACACCGCACAGGTCCTGGCTGCACCTGGTGAGACTTAGGAGGGGTCCGGACAGGAGTCAACCCACAGAGCCTAGTCCTTCCACGCGCCAGACCTCCCAGTCCCGGTAGAGTATAGTTCGGGAGCGGCGGACTGTGTGACCCTGGTCTTTCCCTAATGGGACTGATCGTGGGTATCTACTGGAACCTAAGTCGAGACTTGATCACCCTGGATGGGTCACCTGAGTGAGGAGACCCGAAGCCCTGATGACCTTGGGATACATCACTGAGGACACGTCCCAGGTGATGACCTTGGGATACATCCCTGAGGACACGTCCCAGGTGCATCCCTGATGACCTTGGGATACATCACTGAGGACACGTCCCAGGTGCATCCCTGATGACCTTGGGATACATCACTGAGGACACGTCCCAGGTGCATCCCTGATGACCTTGGGATACATCACTGAGGACACGTCCCAGGTGCATCCATGTGATGTGGTATTGATACTTTTACTTAGGTAAAACAAATCCACCAGTGATGTTCCATGCACTAGGGCTAGGCATTATGGGTAAGTATCATCAATAATGCAGCATGTCCTGCTTGGCTCCAAGAGGCTCAGCACTAATGAGACCGTGGCTTGTGATTTCTGCAGGCTTTGTGTAACTCTCCTCATTACAGTCTGAGGGTATGTCACCATAATATGAGCGTGGGCATGAGTGCGTGTGTGTGTGTGTGTGTGTGTGTGTGTGTGTGTGTGTGTGTGTGTGTGTGTGTGTGTGTGTATGTGTGTGTGTGCGTGCGTGTAAAGCAAGTCTAACTCCAACCCCCACACATTCTTCAAGCGATCTCCACCCCACTGAAGAGTGTAGTAGGGTAAAGCCACATGCACGGTCGCACGCAAATACACTTACATATTCTCTTTCTCTCTCCCTCTCTCCCCCCCTACACGCACACACACACACGCACATTCCTGTTCTCTATCTCTCTATGTCTCTGTGTCTCTCACCCTGCCAGTCGTCTCCTCCATGTCTGATAAGGGTCGAAGAGACTTTCACACAGCAGCAGTCCATATTGAACCACCAACTGCAGACCCGACTCATCCTCTGCGTCCTTCTTTAACTGGAACACAATAATAACAACAACAACAACAACAATACAACATCATTACAGCACAAGAAGTAACGGTCGAGTAAAGAACGGCATACACGTCGTCGTACGGCGGTGTCGTGTGGCTGTGGCAAACATGGCTGGTCCCGTATTGCATTGTCGGTTTTCCTGGGACGGCATGCACGCGGGCAGGAGCACTCGTTTTGGTTCACTCCACGTCCTGTGTCCTTAACACATTATGTGCCCTTTAATTCTTTCAAAATGGCGACCCAGGGTGCCCACTTTTAGACCCACCTTTTGACATAAAAAAAACGTTAAACGTTTTGGGCACAAAATGTGTTAAGACGTTCTGCTATCATGTTAAAACAAGGCCTTGAGGTGCTGCTATGCAAGGGACTGTCCGCGCCGATAGCTTTGTGCGTTAACGAGTGCGTCGTCCGAAAGTTAAACAAAACTAGCGCTAGTTTTCTTTGACTTTCGGACGACGCGCTGTCGTACTATAGCCCTTCTCCCAGACACAGTGTAGCTGAGCTCAAGTTCAAGATGCCATCCTAGAAAAAATATATAATAATATTGTATCCTGTACACGTGCATAACTTAAAGATGGAGTGCCGTGATTTTTCTGTTTTGTATTGTGTCTATGGAGTTAACGTTACTCTGATAGACCCCCAGGTGTGGTTATAATAATTCATATATGTCTTCCCTGTGTATGTATTTTTGGTTTCTTCCTGAAAGCTGAATGCCTTGGGGTAAAAAGGCCCAATCAAAATACCACCACGTTGGTGACATCACTTTAACACTTTCTGTACACTTTTTTGAAGAAAAAAAATCTTCCTCCTAGTATAATCATAATACCTGATGATTATGTTTTAGGGGGGAAAGAAAATCACGGCACTCCATCTTTAATATCATATAAGATCATAACTACTCGTTATATGTATGAAAAAACGAGTACATTCAACTTTATTTTGAAATCTTGAAATGCAGGCAGAATAAAGTCATAGTGACCACACCGAATTCTATTTCAGGCAACACATTCCAATAAACAATGAATAGAAAGGTCATGAACGGCCTACTTCTCTTTTAGCTGTGTGAACTAGTTGAGCTGCTTCTTTGTTCCACACACACACACACACACACACACACACACACACACACACACACACACACACACACACACACACACACACACTCACACTCACACTTTACTGCAGTCAGTGGTGGTACTCACATCATTTACTTAAGTAAAAGTATCAATACCACAATGTAGAGATACGCTGTTAGTAAAAGTGTAATCGCTTGTCGTAGTGTTAATAGCGTGCACAACACCGCCGCCATTGTAAAGCATTGGCTCAATTTCCCTTAATGTATGTTTTGTAATATTAATTAATCCAAATCTACAAAGAGTAATGTGACCCTCTGAGATGTAGCGGAGTAAAAGTATAAGTACTTGAGTAAACGTGCTTAGTTACTTTCCACCACTGGCCACAGTAGAATAGATGGTCGTACGACTGAGAGCAGGCAGTCTTTATCTCCATCCCCACTACTGTAAATCATACTGTAAATCATACTGCACGTCTGCATAGTTTGTCAGGACGGGCTGTGGGCTGTAAATAATCACCGCTTGGTAGGAATAAATAGGAGGCCCGCCGGGCCAAAGTATAGCGCTATAAATCACGGTGACTCGTCGATCCCTACGAGTACATTATAATTAATTATTTATTAGTTATTATAATCTCCTCCGTCGGGCCTTACCTGGTTCAGACAGAAGCTCAAGAGCTTGATCGTTTCAACTACAAAGCCAGGGGTTTTGTCTTGGTCGATGTTTTCCATATTCCTGCAAGGTAGAAGGACAGAAACGTGATAGATTGGTAGATTAGTTAGAATATGTTGTGTAAGTCTACTGGTAGCTAGAGTCCATTTAGACCCGAGGATGCATCTGTGTCACCTTATAGCTTTTAACCACCATTATTTTGAACTTTAGCTGTTGAAAAATAGTAGATCTACAAGCTTCTAGTGCGGCACTCTGTGCCGTGTTACTGTGTGAGCTTTTGAAAAATCGTGAAAATGCGTGCAAATCTTTGAATATGTATTCTTTCACAGTGAACATTTTTAACTCAAATATGTGCTTCTGGAGGGGGGGGGGGGTCCCTAGAACAGCATATTTTCAGATGGGTGTCGGCAGCCAATTACATTATAATGTTTGGGGCCCTTGGCATGAAATGGTTTGAGAATCACTAATATAGAAACATAGGTTTTTCAGAAGACTGTTAGGATTTAGAAGGCATTTGTAGAATCGTTCCCAGGTCAAAATGGGTTTAAGGCAGGCATCCAGGGGAGGTGGAGGTCACTTAGGGCATGCGGGCAGCACAACGCCAGAGGCTGTTCGCTGCAGGAGAAGCACCTCACGCTGTGAGTGACTCGCTGTGAGGCCAGGGAGGCTTAGTTATTTATGGCACGTTCTTCTAATGTGTCAGGGCAAATGAACAAAGAAAACCAGCAGGTGTATGTATGTCTGTATGACCCAAATTGACCCGTCTTTGCTCTCTCGTGTGAAAAAGCTTTTATCACTTTGCTTCTGTGTAAAATATAAAAAGGTATAAAAGGGTAACCAAATGAACCCTAACATCCTCTGAGAGTGTACAAGTAGAACCAAATGGACCCTTACGAGTCTGAATTTTGTTCCATTTGGTTCCAAAGGCACACTACTAATATAGTGTAGAATGTAGATATTGGTGTACCAGAGATTTTTTTTTTCATCAATCAAATGGGGTTCCATGGCCAAATGCCAGTAGTGGAAAAACAAAATGTTTATCAATACTGCAATGTAGAAATACTTGTTACAAAGTTACAAGTAAAAGTCCGGAATTAAAAATGTACTTGAGTAACTTAAGTAAAGATTATCAAGTTATGAAGTAGAAAGTTTTTCACAAGTTTTCAAATTAATAAATAAATGAATGTATAAAAACTCTTTTGAAAATAGCAGATCTACAAGCTCGGGAGCTTGTAGATCAGCTATTAAATGTCCGAAATGTATATACTGTAGGGCTGAAGTGGTTAATGAATGTTTAATCTAGATCTACAAAGTAAGTACCGGTAGTAACTAAAGTTTTCAAATAATTATAGTGGAGTAAATATTTGCCTCTGAGATGTAGTGGAGTAAAAGAACTGAAAATGGGAAACACTCAAAATTGTACTTAGGTACAGTACTTAAATGGTGCATTTATATAGCGCCTTTATCCAAGGCGCTTTACATAGATTGTGCATTACATTCACCCATTCACACACACATTCTGTCTGTCTGTCATTGCGCTGCGACGTAGCCTGAACCAATCAAATAACCAATATATAGTAGCGTGTAGATCTCAACCAATAAAAGTGCCTGGATGCCACGGAACCTCGCTCAAATAGAGACTCGAAAAATGTTGCTATAGGCCAAGTCCTAAAGGAGCCACTAGCGTTGTGTGTCTGTGTCCTACACACTTAACACAATATAATGTAAAACTGTGACGTTTATGGTAGCCATACAGTTAACCGGTTGAAGAAATTGCAGATTAAAGTGTTATTCATAGTCTAATATTCTCTCTAATATTCTCTCAGGCCTTCTCTCTGTTTTTACTCACCACCGCTCCACGTTATTACAGCTCCGGTGGTCACCTCACCACCGGAGCGGTGGTATCCTCACCACCGAAAATCCAGACTATGAATAGGCCTTTCGGTGTTAGGAAATATCTGAGATCATGGGGGTTTTCTGGAAGACGGAAATGAGTAATAACCGAAAATAAGCTGTCTACTCTACACCCGCTGCGACGTGTTGTAAGCTTGTAGATGGCCTATTTTTGGTGCAGGACACACTTGTGTAGCAGACATGCTGACTGAGAACTTTAATCCATGGGTGTGACTCGTTGAGACCGCATGGCGTAGGTATAAGCAGCTCACCTGCAGATGATGATGAAGAACTTGATGAGCAGCAGGGGGTGGGGGCCGCTCCCCCCACGGCGCTCTCCGCTCCCCGAGAGGTGCAGGGCGCTGTGCCACAGCTGGGTGCTGAGGAACACCAGCACCTCTCTGGGCAGCAGGGGCACCTCGGAGCTGCATTCCTCCAGGCTGGAGGGAGTGTAGAGGTGAGTGTTGATTTAGATTTTGATAGTTTTAAGTCACATTTTAGTCGACTGAAACAGTTTTAGCGTTAGTCTAGCTTTAGTCGACTAAATATCGTAAGATTTTAGTCGACTAACTCTACGGTTGATTTAGTCGACTGAAATGTATTCTGGCAGGCGCTGATGGCGTCGTAATGACTGATTTTAGACTTGCTCAACCAAGCATAAAATGACTTTTAGTTCTCTCGGAGCTGCATTCCTCCAGCTTGGAGGGAGTACGAGGGAGTACGAGGTGAGTGGAGGGCAGTGAGTGGGAAAAAGTACTCAAATGTTTTACTTAAGTACACGTATCAATACTACCTGTATACAATGTATAGAACCACTCCGTTGCAAGTAACATTTCCGGAATTCAAAATGTACTAGAGTAAAAGTACAAAAGTAATGGCGTCGAAATGTACTAGAATCAAAAGTAGAAAGTTCTCGCAGTTCTCGCAGAATGTCGCATTTCAAGTTTTCAAAACGTCTAGGAATCTGTTGAAAGTAGCAGATCTACAAGCTCGCGATGCATTGTGAGCTTGTAGATCGGCTCATTTCAAATAGGGTTGTGGAGGTTAATGTAAGTTTTGTAATAATATTCAATCTACAAAGTAACTAAAGTTTGTATATAAATGTATTGGAGGGCCAAATGAGGAGAGAGAGGTGGGTGGTAAGGTGAAAGAAGCAAAAAAGAAGATAAGGAGAGCAGGAAAAATAACAGGGGTGTGTGTGGGGACGGGGGGGTGTTTACACAGGCCGTTAGTTGGTTTGGCAATAAACAATTTGTTAAAGCCTTATATATGTTTCTATGTCAGTCGTTCTTCGATTATTATTTTTTTCCTTCTATTACAGTGAATGGTAGAGTGACTGATTAGTCTGCCTCAAATGTTACTCTTTTACCTGATTTTTACTAACACTAACATTACAAAGATTTAAATGCAGCTGTTCATAAAACAGAAAGATTGGGTAAGACTGACGTTATGTATCTTTCAGGACCTTTCACTGCTTCGTCTCAACCATTACTCTATGGCTCTGGTCTCAGCCACCGCGGTGGATATTTTGACATTCCGTTTTAATTTTTTAGCAGCCATAAACTACACAGGTTCATCCCTACTGTTGGAGCAGCCATAAACTACACAGGTTCATCCCTACTGTTGGAGCAGCCATAAACTACACAGGTTCATCCCTACTGTTGGAGCAGCCATAAACTACACAGGTTCATCCCTACTGTTGGAGCAGCCATAAACTACACAGGTTCATCCCGATGTTCTGGAGCATCTTTGTAATGTTAGTGTTTCTGAATGTGTCTATAAGGCAGCAGGGCACCAGGGCTTAAGTGGTTAAAGGTCAAATGTCACCCGACACCGGTGAGCCTTGGGGCAAAGTGTGTAAAAAAGAAATACATGTTCAAGACGCCGCTCACCTGCGAGGCTCCAGCGACTGCACGTCAATGAGTTTCTCAAAGGACGCCACGAACGCCTCCAGCCACTGCTGCAGGTAGGCCACATCTTTCTGTAATGGAGGGGGGGGGGGGGGGTGAGGGGGCAGACAGTTAAAGGTGATCGCATGCTTCCTTCCAGTCGTGTGCACCGTGGGAGGAATGTGCACGGCAGGCCCATGTATACAACTGGCCTGTGTGTGTGTGTGTGTGCGCATGTGAGTGAGTGCACGCATGTTCTTATTATTTTACAAAGTCTGTCCCTGAGCCACTGAGTTCAACAGCACAGTGGTGGCATTAAATGTCAAAAGGCAGGGCCCGTTTCTGAAACAGGATGTTGCGACAAGGTCTTTTTTTTGTTGTCTCTCCTATGGTACCACATCAATAAAGCATAAAATTGTGGACAAAATCTTATCTGACGATAACAAAGTTCTTCAGTTTTTGGGTCTGAGAGGCTGAATCTCACCAAAGGGTGGTCCGTGGCTCAAATGCTGAACAGATAATATGGACCGGTCCGTGATATGAAAAGGGCTGAAAACCATTGATGTACATTATCACAGCATCTATTCTACTGTATGTGATGCTTCAGCAGTGCAACATGATATCCTGCTGCTTGTTCTCCCCTCCTATAGCAGCACAAAGGTCAAAGGTCATCATAGCCTCACACCAACCTGCGGGTGATAGCAATGCAGAGAAAACATGAGCAGGACAGGTCAACTTTTAAACTAAAAGCATCTTCAATCTCTGACCTCATGCTCCCTTCTATGCATGAGGAGTCCAAGCTGCTTTTTGTGTCATCCTTTGACCATTATTGTTTAACTGTACCTCTGCACCTTTTGCAAACTGTTAATAAAGTAATCAATCAAAAGCTCACACCACGCATTGCATGGGCTTTGAGCTTGTAGACATACTGTACAGTCCATAGGTTTCTTGTGAAGCAGATTCGGCACTTCAGATATCGAATTTCTTTATTTATGAAACAACAACACCGCTTGCTGGCTGCAGTTAGTTTAAGTTATAGTGCTCAGTGTGAAACTGTGAATAGCCTGGCTGCTCAAAACTCAACAGTGCCACTTTAGGTCACCCAGCTTTATTGCAGCTGTTACTTACATAAAATACAGACATACACACGCGGCCAATCATTGGAGCAGTTAGGCACCGCTCCAAAACTGAAAAGGTGAAACCCGGTCTCACGACTTGATGTTAAACTATCACCCTAACACACTCACGCAATATTCTGGCACACAGGGAAATGAAAGTGTACTACAGATGTTGCAGTGGCAGCGTCCGATAAGAAACAGAAAGAAACTATATGAGCCGGTGGGTGAAAAGCAAACTGAAATCTTTCAGCTTTGGTTTTTGAAAGTACTCCTGCTGCACTGGTGGTGTGACTGCTGCTTTCCGCCGAGCACTCGGCACTGGGAGGAGAATCCGAGCGTTTGCCATCATCAGCAGACAGAAGGTCTTACTCACGACACGCAAATAACATAAACAACACATGATATAACACATGGTCATTTTGTCACTTCCCATAAACTGTGCCAATTGAGCAATGTATATTTGAAGCATCTTCCCACACAGCCCTATGAAGGAAATAGGTTTCCGACACCGGCAGCTCTGTGAATATACAGCGTGGTGGTGAGATGGAGAGGTGGCTGGCCCTTTAAACCAGCGCTATCACAACTCATGTGCGAGCACGTGAAGCTCTTCTACAGAAGTGTCACGGAAGTTGAATAAATCAATCTCAAGCCCTACTGCGAACGCCGCGCGTCAAAACAGCCGCCTCCGTTATTTTCAATGAACCTATCCCACACCGGCGGCGTCCGACACGCGTTCACGCCTCGCCTGACGCTCCGATACGCCACTGTTCTATTTTCCAGGCGTTGCCACGCGGCAACGCCTGTGCCGTGTCGCTGCGCACCCGGTGTGTGTTGGGCTTAAGCCAGTGGTTCCCAAAGTGGGTACAGGCAGGGATATAGAATCCAGAGGGAAAGCTCTCGAAAGATTCGACAGGTCAGGTGCTGAACAACAATACGTACATATGAAAAAGGTAGGAAGTCCGCACACCACTCTTGAGCTCCCACACTTTATTAGAATAAGGAAACAACGTTTCGACCCTTATGGGTCTTCGTCCAGGAAGATGGATGATGCATGATGCTGTAGGTAGGTGGGTTAGAGGGAACCCAGTCTCAGAGGAGTGTAGCCTGCACACAGACAGACACCATGCCTCAGTCAGAACCCAGTCTCAGAGGAGTGTAGCCTGCACACAGACAGACACCATGCCTCAGTCAGAACCCAGTCTCAGAGGAGTGTAGCCTGCACACAGACAGACACCATGCCTCAGTCAGAACCCAGTCTCAGAGGAGTGTAGCCTGCACACAGACAGACACCATGCCTCAGTCAGAACCCAGTCTCAGAGGAGTGTAGCCTGCACACAGACAGACACCATGCCTCAGTCAGAACCCAGTCTCAGAGGAGTGTAGCCTGCACACAGACAGACACTATGCCTCAGTCAGAACCCAGTCTCAGAGGAGTGTAGCCTGCACACAGACAGACACTATGCCTCAGTCAGAACCCAGTCTCAGAGGAGTGTAGCCTGCACACAGACAGACACCATGCCTCAGTCAGAACCCAGTCTCAGAGGAGTGTAGCCTGCACACAGACAGACAGTCAGAACCCAGTCTCAGAGGAGTGTAGCCTGTACACAGTCAGACAGTCAGAACCCAGTCTGAGGAGTGTAGCCTGCACACAGACAGACACTATGCTTCAGTCAGAACCCAGTCTCAGAGGAGTGTAGCCTGCACACAGACAGACAGTCAGAACCCAGTCTCAGAGGAGTGTAGCCTGTACACAGACAGACAGTCAGAACCCAGTCTGAGGAGTGTAGCCTGCACACAGACAGACACTATGCTTCAGTCAGAACCCAGTCTCAGAGGAGTGTAGCCTGCACACAGACAGACACCATGCCTCAGTCAGCAGCACATGAGCGTCTTCACTGTCTTCTTGCACGATGTGTCCCAGTGTCAAGTGAGAGACCAGGAAATGCCAAGTCACTTCAGCCCATTTCCTCAGTGCACAAACTCCTCAACACCCCTTTCTATTTTGGTTCTCAAGTGATAGCTGTTAGTCGACGAAGATGGCAGGAAAGACCCTACAGCACCCCCCTCTCTCTCTCTCTCTCTCGCACACACACACACACACACACACACACACGCACACGCACAACCACGATGTGGAATGCAATGCCTTGTTTACCCTTTCTATAATGTCTATCACACTAATGTAATTAAATAAATAAAGTCCTGTTCAGCTGGAGATACGTACATGAACCATGCATTTGAATGAGGTTCAATTATTTCAATACAGCGTTTCTTTGTCAATTAATTGTTAGGTTCCTTAGCCACTGCCATTTTCTACACAGATGCTTATTGAGCTAATTATGATTGTTATCATACTGTACATAGACGTACATAAAAAGCCTTCCCATGGATTGTGAAAAGGGGAAATTGCCAAACAACCTATTGCTTCATGTCGCAGAATCTGGACAAGTCGGGCATGAAATGATGGCTTAACTACTGTAGGAGAAACAGGGAGATGGGGAAATATTTGCAACACCCCTTCTATTTCATTGTCGTCTTCAAACATAATACTTTCTGTAAACAACTGAATCTACTATCATCAATGCACTGCGGTTAAGCACAATCACAGAGGGGTTATGATGACACATAGCCAGAGTGTTGTTAGAGACAACATGCTGCGTGAGAGCATCACTGTAATATTCAGTCTGCCAGAGTTCACGGTCTAAACGCACATTAATAAATAAATGTCATGTACGTAGCACACTTTACTAGTGTCCCTCTGCAAAATCATTATGAAAGCCTGAAGCCTGAAAAACTGTGCGAGAACAATTTCAAAGTAGACATCAGATGAGATGACATACTGCTCACATACACAGATATATGTATAGAATATTTAGAACCAGGAACCATGCACAAAGCCCCTCCAAAAGCACCTCAACGTGTTATGTCGATGCATACATTTTTCCTTCTTAATATTGTTGCTATCACTTCTTTGATATTGTGTACCGTAATTTCCGGACTATAAGCCGCTACTTTTTTCCCATGATTTGAACCCTGCGGCCTATATTAACCCATTTTGACCTGGGAACAATTCTACAAAAAGTCTTCTAAATCCTGACAGATTTCTGAAAAAACCCATGTTTCTATGTCAGTGGTTCTCAAGGACCCCAAAAATTATATGTATTTGGCCTCTGACGTCTGACCCCTATCTCAAACGATCAACGATTGTTTTTCTCACAATGTCTGATGTCACAAGTCATTAACTATTGCAGATAATATAGTTATAGGAAGCAAGTTAAATGGATAACTTTGAAGTACAACTAAGGGAAACAGCTAGAATAGTGTCTATTGTATTTGGTTCAGACACCTGGCATAGTATTGTATTACACCAGTTCCCTTAACAAATAATGGATGAGAAAATCCCCCAAACTCCTCTTGTATGAAATGACAGTTGACCAACACCTTTCCAGGAACTACTTCTTGGCATAATTAACCACTTTAACTCTGGTGTCCCTATTTTGGGCATGTCAAAATAATTACCAGTTTATGACCTGTGCTACATGTCTCCATCTTTCCTGACTCTCTCCTTTACAATGCCAAATAAAGCATTATTCAGTCACACCATGCCTATCAAAGCCCATTCATGTTGACGTTCTGTCGTTCTCCCTTTGGTGCTGTCGGGCAGGATCCTCGCATCTCCATATTTCCACTTTTTGAGGGGCGCTATCCTTTCCTATACTCAGGTTTAATGTTTGTCTTTAGTTCAATGTTTGTTTTGTATATGCCATTGACAATGAAGGGAAAGTTTACGTCATAATGTGCCTCATTACGTCATATTGTCTCTTTATTGTTAATGGCGTTTGTGTTGGCACCGTTTGTTTTACATCACCTAATCAACATGAGTTAGACTTTAATATATTAGAGCCCCTCACTTCATTTTTCGTAAATTAATGGCCTTCATCGTAAAGACTCAAGAGTGTGTGGGTTTTTATAAGCACTGAACCAATGAAAAAATATTATTAAGTAAGCTATAGTGTGACAAATAAATAACTACATTGGATACACTGGAACACAGCAGCGCCTCCACCCAACCACACCCCCCCCCCCCCTATGTCCTGAAAAGTAACAGTTTTGGACATACAGTACAAGGTTTCCAGGCGACAGCGACGTTACTCGCTGCCGTGTCGTGCAGCTGTGCCGCTTTCTCTCTCTCTCCGCTGCTTCACATTCTGTCGCGCTTCAGCTTCCTGCGCCACTCACTACAAAGAGCACTTTGAGCTTCCTCGTCTGCCTTTCTGTTAGTAAACAGGAGAGATAGGGAGCTAGATGGGGGGGGGGTTGCTATCGCAGGGCTCTTCATGGTAGGCAGTGTTATGGTTCCATATATTCTTCTACACAGTGGTTCCCAAACATTGTCATGTCAAGGACCCCCAAATTGATATATATTTTTTAATCTGAAAATGTGTTGTACCAGGGATCCCCAGAGGAGAATATTGGTCTAAGAAAATGCTAAATGAATCTAAAATATTAAAACACAATCAAGATATTTTTGAAAATGGTCAAAGTCGAAGCTCGCAGCGTGAGCTTGTGTATCTGCTATTTTTTTAATAGCCAATATTTGAAATATGGATAAAGAGGACCCCAGTTTGAGGACATTTTTGTTCCTCAAATGTCACGGCACCTATATTCATGTCTTTGCAAAATAGTCTCTACTGTATACAGCAGCTGGTTCTGAAACCAGCTGCTCCACCACTATACACCTTATTCATCAGAGTTTGAAGTCCATCAATAATACATATGATGATGAGATGGCTAATTTGCCTACCAGGATACAATGGAGCTGCATTTGACAACGTCTCCCTGCACTGCACTGCAGACCATGCATAGGCCTACTGGTGCGGGGCAGGTGTAGCAGGCAGCACAGATTCACAACTCCAGCTGAAACCATAGTGGAGCAATTGTTATAACTAAAATTTCGCCCCCCTTCGGGGGGCTCAATCCTAGTGTCGTTGCAGCGCAATATGGGAAGAAGGAAATTGCGGGAATTGACAGACTCCACTTCATGTTTCAGCTGTGGTTTTAAACTCAGTAGTGTGCCCTGCACACAGCGCACACTCGCAATTGCAGCTGGAGGGCGACGCGACACACACACACACACACACACACACACACACACACACACACACACACACACACACACACACACAGAGCGATGTGTGGATAAATCACTGAGATTTGGGAAATGTGTTCAGAAGTACAACGATTAAGCACGCACAGGCAAATGTCAGAAGCATCTGTTTCGGTTTCCAAACAGGAAGTTGTAAATGTGCTTATTAGACGGAGGCAGCGTGATGCTGGCATCTATTGTGATGCCAGCATCACCACATTTCACATAGAAATATAAGCACCCATTTACTCGCTTAGCGGAGACTGTGGGGTGGTAGAGGACATCTCCCCGGACGCGTGGGTATGTCCAGATAGTTGCCTCGCGGAGGCCTCTTTGTCCAGTGTCCATTCTGGGTCTGGAAACGGCACTTTTTTGAGTGTTGACCCCAATAGAAGGTCTGCTGCTCTGAATTTTACACCTCTCCCGCTTAGCGGAGACTGTGGGGTGGTAGAGGACATCTCCCCGGACGCGTGGGTATGTCCAGATAGTTGCCTCGCGGAGCCGTCTTTTGTCCAGTGTCCAGTCTGGGTCCGGAAACGGTAATTTATTTTGCATTGACCCCAGTAGAAGCTCTGCTGCTCTGAATTTTACACCTCTCTCGCTTAGCGGAGACTGTGGGGTGGTAGAGGACATCTCCCCGGACGCGTGGGTATGTCCAGATAGTTGCCTCGCGGAGGCCTCTTTGTCCAGTGTCCATTCTGGGTCTGGAAACGGCACTTTTTTGAGTGTTGACCCCAATAGAAGGTCTGCTGCTCTGAATTTTACACCTCTCCCGCTTAGCGGAGACTGTGGGGTGGTAGAGGACATCTCCCCGGACGCGTGGGTATGTCCAGATAGTTGCCTCGCGGAGGCCTCTTTGTCCAGTGTCCATTCTGGGTCCGGAAACGGTACATTTTTTTGCATTGACCCCAGTAGAAGCTCTGCTGCTGTGAATTTTACACCTCTCCCGCTTAGCGGAGACTGTGGGGTGGTAGAGGACATCTTCCCAAACGCGTGGGTATGTCCAGATAGTTGCCTGGCGGAGCCGTCTTTTGTCCAGTGTCCACTTTATAAAGTCCATGCACTCCAGTGAATAGCATTTATCCATTTAGATAACTTTTTTATGTTATTTAATTACTTATTTTTACACAGAAACATAATGTGTGTCTTTACAATAACTGTAATGTAATAATAATACTAATAATGTAATGTAAAAATTATTTAATTAACGAATTAAATAATCTTATTTTATTCTGAAAGCAACCGGATGTCTTAAATCTGCTAGCTGTCAGACCGGAAGTTCTAAATTTGCTCATAAGACGGAGCCTTAGACGGAGCCAACTCGCAGGCAGTGCGAGAGGCTGGTTACAGGATTCTATAGGTCAGCCGTTTTGGTGTGACACACACGGCTTCCACATTTAGCTTCATACTGGGTGAAAGTGTCCTTCCAAAAATTATTATTTCGCTCGAAATTCTTATTCACAATGACATCGAGTTGAGGTGTTTGTGTTTTAGGGTAATTGTTGCATAAGCGCTATTTCGCACTATTTCTCCCTCCCCTCCCCTGTGTCTGAAGCAGCTAGCATGGAAGCTATATGGATTATGGAAGCTTTCCCTCCGATTGCACACAACCATGCCGTTATCCACGCGTCCATCCGATTGCTTTTAATGTAAATGTCCCATCCACTGAGCAATAGCGATATAAGCGCCTTATTCATTCATTCGATTCATTTGGGTGTGGGGCTGTGCAGTGCTGTGGGCAGCCTTTCTGACGGAGGCTCGGAGCTGCTGCTGCTGACGCTGTTCGAGTCGCATGGAGCAGTATAGAGTAGGCGTGGCGCAGCATTAGAAGGGCACAGCAAATGCACGACATTGAGGGGTAGAAACCATCCCGGTCGCGTGGTTCATCTAACGCGTGTGTCACTGTGAAGGACTGGCCCCAATAAGTGAACGTAGTTGGCGTAGTAGACGCCAACATGACGATTCTGACGTAGGCTGGTGATGTTGAGCAACAATGGCGTGGTTGACAAAAGTAATATTTATTCAGTAATTAAGACATTTCTTTCAATGAAATGTAGCCTATATGTATTCTGGGAGTGTGCCGAATTTATTTTGCATATAGAGATGTGTGGTGAAAGTGTGGTTGGGTCGGAGAAAGCTGTTGGATAAACGGCCATGTGCTTATGTACCCCTGTCTATTAGGGTAGCAGGATTATTATGATTATTATTATTAGTATTGTTATTGTGATTATTACATGGATTATTGTTGTGATGTGAGCTTGTGGCTGACTCACTATCTAGAAAATAAAAACATGGCACTTCATTTAAAATAGGTTACAGACCCCTGTTATATGCGCTTGTTTTGGGATTCTTTTTAAAGACCTATTTACTTGTTTCTATGAGACATGGCAACGCCAACAGCGCAGCGAAAGGCATCGACGTCTTTCTCTTGTGAAATGCTGAGATTAGAAACGACCATAATTATTTCATTTCTCAACCTTAAAAAAAAAATAAAGACATCTCCATAATCCTTGGGAAGTGTGTGTAGCAAAAGTAGTCGGCATTGTCATGGTTGAAAGTATTCATGCAACACTGACGCTGTAAGCTGTGTGATGCTAACGCGCTAACACCGTTAGCATGGTCTGTGTTGGTCAAAGGAAAAAGGATAGATATGAAACTACTGGCCAAAGTGTCATACAAAACACAACACCTAAAATCGGAATGTGATGGTGACCTATTGAGCACAAACAGACAATCATGATTTGCTTGCTGGACCTATAATTAATTTATGTGCATTACATTTCCACCTCGCACATATAAATGAAAAGCAAGATGGATGCTAACGCGCTAACACCGTTAGCATGTTCTGTGTTGGTCGGAAAAAGGATAGATATGAAACTACTGGCCCAAATAAATGTCATAGAAAACACAACACCTAAAATCGGAATGTGATGGTGACCTATTGAGCACAAACAGACAATCATGATTTGCTTGCTGGACCTATAATTAATTTATGTGCATTACATTTCAACCTCGCACATATAAATCAAGCCACAGTGCAGTCAGAGAGTAGTTCACAGGTCACACACAGGAGCAGTGAAAGGGGGAGGGGCCTTCGGATGGCAGTGTAGAGTAGGCACGACATTGAGGGGTAGAAACCATCCCGGTCGCGTGGTTGATCTAACGCGTGTGTCACTGTGAAGGACTGGCCCCATTAAGTGAACGTAGTTGGCGTAGTAGACGCCAACATGACGATTCTGACGTAGGCTGTTGAGGTTGAGCAAGAATAGCGTGTTTCAGAAAAGTAATATTTAAACAGTAAAGAAGACATTTTTGGCGAATGCAATGTAGTCTATGTCTTTTGTGGGAGTGTGCAGGTTTTATTTTGCATAGAGAGATGTGTGGTGGAAGTGTGGCTTGGTCGGAGATAGAGCACGAATGAACGGCCAGGTGCTCATGTACCCCTGTCTATTAGGGTAGCAGGATAATATAAAGCCTCCCTTTAGGCCAATTTGCTGCTCCCGACAGTCCTGACAGTGACTCATCAGACGCCATGGTGTCAGTCGCTGAAACATAATTTGTTCTCGTATGAAACCTTTCCATAATTTCCCTTTCATCTAGCCTCCCATCTGCTGACAGGTAATGTTTGGAAGAGCTTGCATCTGCCAATCTACTGTACAGGGGGAGAATATAGAATTAGTCTCTGTATTGGGAAATGGGTGAGCTCAAAGTGCTGATATGAATTTAAAAAAAAAGAATGAATAGACTACCGATTTTAATATATTTGTATATATTGCATCGTGTGGTTGTCACTCACAACTGGACTGACACACCAGTGTGCCCACGGCACCACAGCTACAGTATACACACACACTATACATTCACTTCTATAGGATTCCTCTAAATAAAAACGTATTAACACATGCACATTCATGTCTGGACTTGGACTTTTACTGCACTATTACACAGTATCAAAATAAAACATGAAATATATATATTTTTAATACATGTTTTTCCACGCCATGAACAGCTGTGGAGTTTTGTCTTCGACGCTCTTGGCTGGCGCATTGCATAACTGCTACTTTTGAATGCTTGATATATCGTATTTAGTAGGCATGTTACGATATATCGTATATCGATATATATCGATATTAATCCTGACGATATCAATCGATTCGAATCGATTCATTGAAAAAATGAAAAGAAAAAAAGGGAAAAAACTTAGGGGGGCTAGTGTGATGTGAAATGTGAGCTTTAGTCATATTCCATCATATTTAAGTGCTTTTGGAGAGAAATGATAGTCACTTTCAGTAGTAGAGCACTGTAGAGGGGAGCTGTGTGTGTCTGTGACTGTGCCCAGGTGATGATGGTCGTTGATGCTCATCAAGGAAGGCAATTATGTTTCTGCACTGTCAAAAGTAATGCTACTTCTTTTGCAATGTAGTAAATAAAAATTATCAGGGGGGAAGATAAATTATATAAAATTAAAAAAAAAACTGTAATTTTTCTTTGAAATATATATATTTTTTTATATCGTGAAAAATCATATCGTGATACGAATCGTATCGTGAGTTGAGTGAATCGTTACATGCCTAGTATTCAGTCAATAATGGAACAACGGCTCAAGAGACTGACAACAATATGCCAGGGCAGAGGGCACGGTAGCACCAGTGACCAGTTACAGTTAACACAGCCCTGATCTCTGTTTACCCTTTTTTACAGGATGTGATTTCACAGCCGTGTTCCAGAGTGACAGCGGGGGTTGTCACTTGTCACTGTGGTCCATCTGTACCACAATGCAGGCTGTTATTTGTTCCATTAACACAGCCACTAGAAGTAAATGTTACCCAATAATTAAGGCTACTGTGTCTGCTATTGTTCTATGGGAGTTTTCGTTTTCACCCACTCTCACTTCCACCCGACTCCACGAGCAGGAGAAGCCTAGCATTATGACTTCAAGGTTAAACGTTTCTCTGCGGTTCGTTTAACTTCCTCTCTCCTAGACAATGGACGCTGAAACTGCCATCAGTGGCGAGTGCTCATTCCAAAAGTCACAGTCCCTGGGTAACTTCCTCACGGTTTAACCAAAGGCACACAGATTCATTTATTTATTATTTGATTTTCTTGCCTTTATTGATAGTTTCACGTGAAGAGGGACCAGATCTAGTATGACAACCATGAGGGTCCCTGGAGTGGACACCACTGTACTGTACAAACTGTACAACAAATCTCTTTGCCAAGAATAGCTGATCTATAAGCTCAATTGTGACGTGTTGTTGCATCACAACAGCAATACGAATCTGTTCAACTGTGTTCACGTCACACAGCATGCTGACACACTGACCATGAAGCTTTCTTTCCAGCTAATCAGTGGGCCAATAATCATAACATTACATTAACAATGCCATGTCATTACACACCATGTGCTATGGCAGGCTGAGTGTAGAGTAGGGTTTCACAGTTCACTTCACTCAAGCACTGCACATAACTGGCACACCTTCAATCCCTATGCAGTAGTGATGGGTATTGCCTGCAACCTCACGATAGATATGTATCACGATACAGAGGCCACGATACAATATATATATTATTGATATATTGCATTCATTCCAAATAATTACCATTAGGGCTGGGTATTGCCAACAACCTCACGATCGATGCGTCACCTCACGATCGATATCGCGATACAGACCACAATTTATGACAAATACATTGTCAGAAATTTGAAATATAACAATCAATTTGAAAAATAACTTACAACCAAAAAGCAAGAGAGAAAATAATGCCGTATCGATATGGTACGATATAATACGATTATTTCTCGGCAAGGAATGCGATACGATTATTGCCATATGGATTAATTGAACCCACCACTAATTAAATTAGCCTGGTGTTGGGAGAGACCAACACTACAGCTGCCATACATTGGACCCCGTCCACGAGTTCCCACTTCCAGTGTCCCAGAATCCCATGAGGCCTTGCATGAATTATGGGCATCACTTCCTGTTGTTAGTCACTCAATTAATTTGAGTGATCTGTGTCAGTCAATAATAACGTAAGAACACAACCTGACAGAAAACAGAAAGTATTATTATTCATATTAAGTCTGCCTACTTCCCTACAAGATCTCCCACCACACAGCTGATTCAAACAAATGATCAATGGCTCATCTCTCCATACATGGTTGTCAGTCCAACAAGAAGCCGTATTAAGAAGCTCTGTTGTTTCAGGCCTGAAAACGTCAATTTTCCATATTGGGCCTGGGCCGTGGCTCAGCGGTCCAGGCACCTTGGCTGGTAATCCAGTCTGGCAGTGTGCCGCGGGTTCGACTCCCGATCCCGACAGCCTTTACTGCATGTCACTCCCCCATCTCTCTCTCCATTTCCTGTCCCTCCATAAAAAAATATAAATAAAAGGCGAAAGCCACAAAAAAACATTTAAAAAAAAAGTCCATATTGGTAACAGGGATTGTATTAGGGCTGGGAATGTCCATATATGGAGATACCTGAT
This sequence comes from Protomyctophum bolini, assembly GCF_963924005.1. NCBI lineage: Eukaryota > Metazoa > Chordata > Actinopteri > Myctophiformes > Myctophidae > Protomyctophum > Protomyctophum bolini. Next base: position 37,531,633 of record NC_137868.1, on the reverse strand, counting down.
GTCGTCAACATTAAGCCCATATATGGGACCGTCAATATATGGCCATATCATATCGTGACAGTTTCATGATAACCAGTGTGGTTGCCGCGATGCGAGTCACACTTGCAAATGAACCAAGTTCGTACAACACATCAACAAATCTCCATTTGTGGAGCTGACTATCATCACCTGGATCTCCATATATGAAGATCACGACACTGACCTCATCAAACCATACAACCCTACATGGTTTGACATACCGGTACATCCTGCTACCCTAATAGACAGGGGTACATGAGCACCTGGCCGTTCATTCGTGCTCTATCTCCGACCAAGCCACACTTCCACCACACATCTCTCTATGCAAAATAAAACCTGCACACTCCCACAAAAGACATAGACTACATTGCATTCGCCAAAAATGTCTTCTTTACTGTTTAAATATTACTTTTCTGAAACACGCTATTCTTGCTCAACCTCAACAGCCTACGTCAGAATCGTCATGTTGGCGTCTACTACGCCAACTACGTTCACTTAATGGGGCCAGTCCTTCACAGTGACACACGCGTTAGATCAACCACGCGACCGGGATGGTTTCTACCCCTCAATGTCGTGCCTACTCTACACTGCCATCCGAAGGCCCCTCCCCCTTTCACTGCTCCTGTGTGTGACCTGTGAACTACTCTCTGACTGCACTGTGGCTTGATTTATATGTGCGAGGTTGAAATGTAATGCACATAAATTAATTATAGGTCCAGCAAGCAAATCATGATTGTCTGTTTGTGCTCAATAGGTCACCATCACATTCCGATTTTAGGTGTTGTGTTTTCTATGACATTTATTTGGGCCAGTAGTTTCATATCTATCCTTTTTCCGACCAACACAGAACATGCTAACGGTGTTAGCGCGTTAGCATCCATCTTGCTTTTGATTTATATGTGCGAGGTGGAAATGTAATGCACATAAATTAATTATAGGTCCAGCAAGCAAATCATGATTGTCTGTTTGTGCTCAATAGGTCACCATCACATTCCGATTTTAGGTGTTGTGTTTTGTATGACACTTTGGCCAGTAGTTTCATATCTATCCTTTTTCCTTTGACCAACACAGACCATGCTAACGGTGTTAGCGCGTTAGCATCACACAGCTTACAGCGTCAGTGTTGCATGAATACTTTCAACCATGACAATGCCGACTACTTTTGCTACACACACTTCCCAAGGATTATGGAGATGTCTTTATTTTTTTTTTAAGGTTGAGAAATGAAATAATTATGGTCGTTTCTAATCTCAGCATTTCACAAGAGAAAGACGTGGATGCCTTTCGCTGCGCTGTTGGCGTTGCCATGTCTCATAGAAACAAGTAAATAGGTCTTTAAAAATAATCCCAAAACAAGCGCATATAACAGGGGTCTGTAACCTATTTTAAATGAAGTGCCATGTTTTTATTTTCTAGATAGTGAGTCAGCCACAAGCTCACATCACAACAATAATCCATGTAATAATCACAATAACAATACTAATAATAATAATCATAATAATCCTGCTACCCTAATAGACAGGGGTACATAAGCACATGGCCGTTTATCCAACAGCTTTCTCCGACCCAACCACACTTTCACCACACATCTCTATATGCAAAATAAATTCGGCACACTCCCAGAATACATATAGGCTACATTTCATTGAAAGAAATGTCTTAATTACTGAATAAACATTACTTTTGTCAACCACGCCATTGTTGCTCAACATCACCAGCCTACGTCAGAATCGTCATGTTGGCGTCTACTACGCCAACTACGTTCACTTATTGGGGCCAGTCCTTCACAGTGACACACGCGTTAGATGAACCACGCGACCGGGATGGTTTCTACCCCTCAATGTCGTGCATTTGCTGCGCCCTTCTAATGCTGCGCCACGCCTACTCTATACTGCTCCATGCGACTCGAACAGCGTCAGCAGCAGCAGCTCCGAGCCTCCGTCAGAAAGGCTGCCCACAGCACTGCACAGCCCCACACCCAAATGAATCGAATGAATGAATAAGGCGCTTATATCGCTATTGCTCAGTGGATGGGACATTTACATTAAAAGCAATCGGATGGACGCGTGGATAACGGCATGGTTGTGTGCAATCGGAGGGACAGCTTCCATAATCCATATAGCTTCCATGCTAGCTGCTTCAGACACAGGGGAGGGGAGGGAGAAATAGTGCGAAATAGCGCTTATGCAACAATTACCCTAAAACACAAACACCTCAACTCGATGTCATTGTGAATAAGAATTTCGAGCGAAATAATAATTTTTGGAAGGACACTTTCACCCAGTATGAAGCTAAATGTGGAAGCCGTGTGTGTCACACCAAAACGGCTGACCTATAGAATCCTGTAACCAGCCTCTCGCACTGCCTGCGAGTTGGCTCCGTCTAAGGCTCCGTCTTATGAGCAAATTTAGAACTTCCGGTCTGACAGCTAGCAGATTTAAGACATCCGGTTGCTTTCAGAATAAAATAAGATTATTTAATTCGTTAATTAAATAATTTTTACATTACATTATTAGTATTATTATTACATTACAGTTATTGTAAAGACACACATTATGTTTCTGTGTAAAAATAAGTAATTAAATAACATAAAAAAGTTATCTAAATGGATAAATGCTATTCACTGGAGTGCATGGACTTTATAAAGTGGACACTGGACAAAAGACGGCTCCGCCAGGCAACTATCTGGACATACCCACGCGTTTGGGAAGATGTCCTCTACCACCCCACAGTCTCCGCTAAGCGGGAGAGGTGTAAAATTCACAGCAGCAGAGCTTCTACTGGGGTCAATGCAAAAAAATGTACCGTTTCCGGACCCAGAATGGACACTGGACAAAGAGGCCTCCGCGAGGCAACTATCTGGACATACCCACGCGTCCGGGGAGATGTCCTCTACCACCCCACAGTCTCCGCTAAGCGGGAGAGGTGTAAAATTCAGAGCAGCAGACCTTCTATTGGGGTCAACACTCAAAAAAGTGCCGTTTCCAGACCCAGAATGGACACTGGACAAAGAGGCCTCCGCGAGGCAACTATCTGGACATACCCACGCGTCCGGGGAGATGTCCTCTACCACCCCACAGTCTCCGCTAAGCGAGAGAGGTGTAAAATTCAGAGCAGCAGAGCTTCTACTGGGGTCAATGCAAAATAAATTACCGTTTCCGGACCCAGACTGGACACTGGACAAAAGACGGCTCCGCGAGGCAACTATCTGGACATACCCACGCGTCCGGGGAGATGTCCTCTACCACCCCACAGTCTCCGCTAAGCGGGAGAGGTGTAAAATTCAGACCAGCAGACCTTCTATTGGGGTCAACACTCAAAAAAGTGCCGTTTCCAGACCCAGAATGGACACTGGACAAAGAGGCCTCCGCAAGGCAACTATCTGGACATACCCACGCGTCCGGGGAGATGTCCTCTACCACCCCACAGTCTCCGCTAAGCGAGTAAATGGGTGCTTATATTTCTATGTGAAATGTGGTGATGCTGGCATCACAATAGATGCCAGCATCACGCTGCCTCCGTCTAATAAGCACATTTACAACTTCCTGTTTGGAAACCGAAACAGATGCTTCTGACATTTGCCTGTGCGTGCTTAATCGTTGTACTTCTGAACACATTTCCCAAATCTCAGTGATTTATCCACACATCGCTCTGTGTGTGTGTGTGTGTGTGTGTGTGTGTGTGTGTGTGTGTGTGTGTGTGTGTGTGTGTGTGTGTGTGTGTGTGTGTGTGTGTGTGTGTGTGTGTGTGTGTGTGTGTGTGTCGCGTCGCCCTCCAGCTGCAATTGCGAGTGTGCGCTGTGTGCAGGGCACACTACTGAGTTTAAAACCACAGCTGAAACATGAAGTGGAGTCTGTCAATTCCCGCAATTTCCTTCTTCCCATATTGCGCTGCAACGACACTAGGATTGAGCCCCCCGAAGGGGGGCGAAATTCTAGTCATCTGAATATATGGAGCCGGCCAGCAACTCTACATCTGACCTCACTGACACCAGATTAATAGTTTAACTTCTCAACATTTCAGCGTGACCTCTTACTGGTTGGTCAGCAAAAATCAGGGCTGGACTGGGACAAAAAATTCGGCCCAATCATTTTCGTGTCATCAAGATGTGATTCACCATGTTAATGATTTTTTTCAGACCTCCAGTTCTAGGAAACAGAATGGGGAGAGGTTTTTTATTATTTCCACACAACAGCTCTAAGGTATATTAATGACATAGTAAAATGTTGAAAATGAATGGAATGCCCCTTTAACTGTGTGGAGTGAGATCTTCTAGGACTAGGCTAGTTGCCTACTTAGCCTAATATGACCCTTTTTAGATTTTTATCTGGTTGCCTCAAATTAATTGAAAGGACTGACAACAGAAGTGGTTTCCATAATTGACACACGGCCCTTTCCGCAGTAAGCTCCTTGGGAAACTGGACAAACTAACAAACAGGTACAGGTCCAACACGAGCAGTGCATGTTGGGAGATTTCAGACAGGATCTGACAAGTGAAGTTAAATTGTGTTCTCTTTCACTCAACTCAACCCTTATTCTTTGTCTGCCTGTCTCTCTCTCTCTCTCCTCCTCTCCTGTGATCAGCTCAGATTCTCTTATGTGTCCCAACTTGTCTAACTTTATTTTTACAATGAATGAAAAAGAACATTGCAGATTTGAGATATGCAGCTTTGACCCAGCTGCTGTAACCCCACCTAAACAAAGTTATCTGCACGTCCTGCTCAACTGAACTGCATGATGAAATAAATCTCTAAATACTCGATATAGGTACTGTACTGTAATGTGCTGTTCAAATATTAGTATTAGTAATCTCAAATAAAATAAACCTGATTATTGTAATCTGAATACATTTGGTAATTGTAATTTCCAATTACTGAATATACAGAGTAGACCTGTCCTATATATTATTTTGATGTGATTCTGTGCTGTTTTATAATGGGAATATTGTGAATTTAGGAATCTAAATCATTATACACATCTTAAAACCAAATGTTATTCTAATCAATTCTATCATGGCAGAGTAATCAAAACAATTCTAGGAATGAAACTATACTAATGAACAGGGCATCAATCAATTATCTAGTGATTAAACTGCTAATAACATTACGATTCCAGTGACTCACACAAGTCACTGACATCTTGTACAATAATGAGAAAATATACTGTGTCAATGTCATAGTTAGTTGTCAATTTTTGTTAGGTTACTCTGGTTTATTTTAAACATTTACCATATTAAACGGGTGCGATACCTTTTTGTCACAATACTTTGAATATTTCCTATATCTTCATGTCAATGGCCAGAAGATGTTTCCTCGTTAGTTTTGAATCAAGGCTGATCTCAACCTCTTGCGATGGGTGTGTGTGATTTTCTTGCACAATCGAAGGAAGCAAAAGCTCCTTTATCTATGACATGCCACAGCACGTTGTGCTTTAATGTTCCAAAAAGAGAACTGTACCCAAACAATGTAAAGTAACATTTTATAATAATTAATTACAACCAATTGATATCGTATAATAAACGCAGTACTGTTTAACTGGATGATTAAAGTGGTGCCTGGCTGGCACAGAGTAAGCTCTGGCAGAGATATTGATGATGAAGATCAGAGTTTAGTCTACAAGTAAGCAGTGCATTATCTCCATTACCCTCCTACTGCATTCAATCTTCTCAAAGGTCAACCATAACTCATCAGCCTAGGATCTTACTCACGTGTCACAGTGAACTACAAATTGCCAAGAAAAGAAAATAAGCTGAACAAACAGAAGAATCTCTTGCTTAAAAAAAGAAACTAGGGCCAACATAATGTGAATAGTTCAAGGACAAAATGGTTAACATTAGTGGCTTAAAACATCATAATCCATGTATTAACAGAACACTATTTTTACCCAAAACGTCCAATCCTATGTAAGACCGTCTTAACATCTTTATGTGTTATGCATTGTTATAGAATTGTAGGCAAAAGCCTGGGTGTGTTTTCTATACAACTCAAACAAAGAGTATGTCTCAGGCAAATCTGTCACTGCTGACTGGTAAACAGGTGTAGAGTCTTGGTTATTATGCACAAATCCTGACTCCTTGCTCAGTTCTATTGATTTTCTACAGCAACCACAACCAGTCTCTTTGTGACTAACCTGAGACCATTTGAGAGAGCCTGTTTGTAAATGTGTTAAATGTCAAACCACTTATGCTAGCTCATAGGAAGTTTCACTGGACTACACTGGTAAAATTATATATATTATAGCACCAAAGCGCATACACATTCACCCTTTCATATTTCACACCCCTACGAGACAGAGGCAACCATGCAACCTGCTCACTGGGAGCAGTCAGGAGCGTCTTGCTCAAGGACACTTCAAACACAGCAGTGAGGAGGATCTGGGCATCAAACAAGGAACCTTTAGATTCCAAGATGGCCTCTCTAACTCCTGATCCAATATTTCTGCAAATATTGCAAAGCAGAAATAAGTACATAATAATATATGCCAAAATGCATACAGTATACACATATGCCATTAGCCATATCAATCCCAGACAATATCTAGTCTCATTGGATGACAATATCGAATTATATTAATAATAATAATATAATAATAATAACATTATTCTAAAACATTGGCTTATGGGACAACGGTGGGCGAGTGGTCATCAAAACACAGATTGTGGCAAGTGAATAGAACGTTCGGGTAAGTGGAGTTTGCTTTCAGGTTGCTGACGGGAAGTTCGTTTGAATGGGGAAGCAACAGTCTTCATTAAATACTCTTGGTTAATCATGAAAGAACAAATAATGCTACTGTTTTGCAAGTAGCAGTTGTGCTCATTTAGACTTTCAAAGTGACTGTCGCCACTCTGCAGATATCGTTTGTAATGGGCATGTGGGCCCGACGGGCAAGTGCCTCTGAGACCATTAGTGTCAACCCTTGCTAACGTGACCTCAGGATGTGATTGGCCAAGCTTTGCCTGACATATTCATCTGATCAGCACTACTAGAATTAGAATAGAAGTATCAACATATTCTCCAGTTCAATCTGAAAGTATAAGGTGGGGTGCCGAGTCTGGGACATCTTTTACTACAGTTTGGCAGTAAATGCAAGCCATTTGCTAATCTTTCTTTCCCTGGCAGTTGGCATGCTACAATGTCACACTTCTCCATGAGACAGGTCAGTAGGATGTGGCTGACCTCAGAAAAATGGTTGACAATGACAGCCGTCAAATCCAAAGGCTGACACACACACACACACACACACACACACACACACACACACACACACACACACACACACACACACACACACACACACACACACACACACACACACACAGGAGATGCTCTGGTACGTAAGTGTGATTGTGAGACTCGTGGGTCTCGTGTTAGCATAAGTAGAACAGGAAAAACCAAGTATTTCTGCACCCTTTTAGAGCCAAGTTCATATCAGTGTTATATTGACACAATGCTATTGCATACGCCACATTCCAAAAATATGAGGAAATGCTTCAAAGAAAACCATCTTTTGTTGTTGCAATTTGGTATGTGATGGATTAGATTACTGTATAAGCTTCTGTTTGAACAATCTTAGTGCTGATTTATTTTCCTTTGTTCGCCTATAGAGATTAAATATTACATCTGTTATACTCTGTTCTGTAATTGTGATGTGCTTTTATGTAAATATGAGCTACCACCAAGTAAAATGACATGCTTATTTGGCCAATGAAAGTGACACTCAGGCTTAAGTCAGCTTCAGACAGAGTATCTAAATCTAAATAGTTAAATCCTCATCACAATAAACATTGGCTAAAAGGTAGTGGTGGTGTTTCATTTAATATAAGGCAGGGTGTATCCTATTTCAGTGACTAGTGCACCCCCACTGACACTGACAGCAAAGGAATCAGGATAGTTGTGCGGGAACGCACAACTACCTCAACTATCTCACAACAGACTCTCGTATCGATTCTGACCGTTTCAATATATGTCAGAATTGATAAATACATCTACGAGAGTTTAAATCTTAGGCTAACCGACACCAGGGTCCCAGTACAGTACGAAGTGACCACGTGTACACACAAGTCTACAGACTGGCACCGCGCAAAGTCTGACAGTCACAGACTGTTACTGTCAGTACCTACCTACAGACACAACTTCTTCTTCAGGCACATTTTCACACAATCCCACACCCACAGGATACACAAAGGAAAGGTTATAGATGTGCGTTTGTCTATAATGATATTCGTCAGCAGAACAGGTCCATCAGCTTCAGCCCTGAGTTAACCTGTTTAGAACAGCTGGGCTGCACGCTGAGCAAAAGATTAAAAAATAAAAAGGAGGTTAAACATCTTTTATAGTTCCAGTAACTTTTCCCTGTCCTGGGGCATCTGAGGAAACAGATTGCAAGCCCAATAAATAATGTATTAATCATAGGCAAGCAATCTGTTAGGACAAAAATGCCACTGACAAAGAGCATGACAGATGACTTTTTACAATAGTTGACAACATTTTGTTGTTGTTCACCTTTCAAAGATGTATTAGACACACCCACGACAGGGGGAACACCGTTTGCAATATTGCCATAATAGTAGCAGCTATAGGCATACACCTGTGACCTTATGCACTCCTGTGCACAATTTAGTTCAGTAGTGTTACATTAGACATTTTGGTAGCATCTATCTAACCAGCAGTGTAGGCTACAGCAACTGCAGCCTGTCAGTCAGTGAAATGCCTTGGGCTATATCCTATATGTTGCATGACTGCATGCACATTAGACATGTGGTTTCTGGTTAGTTGGAATAATATGTAATCCTGTAAACCAAGGCCTGCATGCCCTTTGAAAACAAAATGCAAGATATCAGGACATAATGGAACGAATGTGTTACAGGTTTACGCTAAGTAGCTCAATTATAAAGTTATTGGAATATAGAAAACTAGTAAGATAAGATAATATTATAGCTGTGTACTAAAACAGAGCATTTCTCATACAGGAAGTGCCACAGTGACGTATCGCAGGTACACTCCAAGACAAGATCCTCCAAGTCTTTCTAAAACGCATTCCACGTAAAATACTATTAGCCTACATTTAATATTACTGCCAAAAGTTAAACACGGCTAAATGGCAGTGTTGTGGTCATCACTACTCCAATAGACTAAACTACTTCCTTGATACATTTTTAGTCATCATAATATGTTCGCTTACAGCTGCGGTGGACTGATGTAATCATGTAACGAAGCCTGCTTGGTCGCTTTCAGAATTATAACTTTTATACACGACACACTTTACCTTACATTGCATGGTCTCGTGAGTTTTGAATACATGCACACACACACGATGCGCGCAACAACAGGTGTCTGTCAGGCGGAGTTCCTTCCGCGCCTCTAGCCATACTCTCTCTACTCACCTTGGTGTAATATAACATCCACAGCTCGTACAGCCGCTCCTTTGATGCCATTCCTCCTCCGCCCTTGTGGTTGTTGTTCATTGATCCTGTTTCTCGTGTTTTCAGAAAACCATTAAACTTTCAGACTTCGTTCATATTATGCATTGTTTTTTTCCCAGCAGATACGCGGCAGCCAGGGCGCAACAACATGTCCATGCGAGCCACAGTCCGCTCCGAAAACCGTGTAAACGCAACACAACACAATCCCAAAGTGCATCGTCCATAAATAAGCTCCCAACTAAAGTTACAGTAATAATCGTCGGGTCAGAAGAGGAAACATGTTAGTGGAGGAGATCATCAGGCCCGTTGAGAAAACACAGGCAAGCGTGCAGAAAGAGCCATGTCCGCGTTCAGCTCTTTGCTTACCGACTGTATTCTAGACTAGAGAGTTCCCACGGAAGCGACAGATGCTGCTATCCGCTCAGTGTGTACAGTACAGCAGGCAGCTACTAGCTGTTCAACTACTCATAATAATATGACATGCTCTCTCCCTCTCTCCCTGGACAACAATATGTCTCCCCTTCGCTTTCTGCGCCGAGCGCTGCCCTCTTCTCTTCCTGTGGGAGCAACACAAGAGACACGCACCACTGACTGTTGACATGACAGAGTGAGCAACACGTTGACTGTAGGTAGGTTACATGGACACACACACACACACACACACACACACAGGTAGGGCTGATATACTCTTAAAGACACACACACACACACACACACACACACACACACACACACACACACACACACACACACACACACACACACACACACACACACACACACACACGCACACACACACGCACGCACACACACACGCACACACACACACACACACACACACACACACACACACACACACACACACACACACACAATTGAATAATGTGTGAACAACACACTGGCTATAGTGTAATATAATATTATTGAAAAGGAGGGACGAGGGGTACATTGGGAGAAGAATGCTGAAGATGGAACTGCCAGGTAAGAGGAGAAGAGGACCTCCAGGTGGCCAGGAGTCTTAAAAGAAGCTGCAGAAACAGAAGATGGAAACAGATGATCAACTGTGGCGACTGGCGACCCTGAAGAAGACTAGATAATAATTGTTATAAGAACACATGATTCTCATTATGCTTTATAATATATACATTATGTATAATGTGGTTTTCAACCAGTGTTCTGGGGACCACCAGTGGTCCTTGAGGGGATCCCAGGTAGTCCACAGCTAAAGGATGAAGTTGGTAACCAAATGGACCCTTATAGATCTTTAACTCTTGAGAGCGTAATATGAAACCCATTTGGTTTCATTTTACGCTCTCAAGGGTTAAATTATTGTTAAACATCTTCTGCCTTATTACAAGGAGTCTAAAGTAAACAGATTAGATTAGATAATGTAGAAGAATTGTTATTTCTGATATAAGTATTATAATAGGTTACTGAATTGTCATTGCTTTTGTGTGTATGTGTGTGTGTGTGTGTGTGTGTGTGTGTGTGTGTGTGTGTGTGTGTGTGTGTGTGTGTGTGTGTGTGTGTGTGTGTGTGTGTGTGTGTGTGTGTGTGTGTAAGATTTAAGAAGGAGGCCAAGTACAGAGCCCTGCATGGGGGCACAGGTATACGGGTGTAGGGGTTCTCAATGTCCGGTCCGGGGACCTCCAGGGGTCCATGGGGGGAGGTGTTCACATGGGATCCCCAGAAAAATGTTTTAACGCAGGATTACAATCATCTTAACCACTTTGTCCATATTTTATACGTTGGCCATTCAAAAATAGCAGATATACAAGCTTGCAGTTCGACATATCTGCTGTTTATTTACATCTTGATAGTATTTTCTTTACACAAATCTTCTCTTCTGGGTGTCCCTGGCGCACACAAAAAATTCAGATGGGGTCTGCGGTCAAATAAATATCAATTTGGGGGTCCTTGACATGAACATGTTTGAGAACTGAGCTATTAGGGTTGTGGTTAAAGCATGTACACTGTCATACTAATTAAATAAAAGATTCAATATTATAAAGCCTCACTATGTAGCTTTTTTTAATTAATACATTTTAATTTGTATGGTACGTATGATGATAAATGTATCCCTCCAGCAGGCATGCAGGCTCTCTTAGAAATGGAAACCAGCAGGTTCAAATCCGGGGTGGAAGAGGAAGGTTACATAGTGCTGCTTTAAAGGTCCGCTGACATTCCCCCTTTAAGTAAGACAATATATATACTTTATAAGTAGGCCTTATAAAGTGTGACGTTTGTAAAGTGTATTAACAATTGAGTGTAGAAATGTCAGGTGAGCATTATACGTTTATATGACCACAAATTATAATGTACCAGCATGTAATTATTCCACAGTGAAGAGTTCTAAAGGTTCTACACACTGATGAGTGATGCTGAGTCACTTGTATTGGTAGCAAGTTAGTGTAAACTTCCAACAATGTCCTCTTCATGTGATTCATTGTGGTTCTGTCCACACAAAACTATGCCATGCCAAATGCTGTACAATACATCACGGTGAAAAGTAATCGAGTACAATTTTGAGGTATTTTTTCCAATACTGTACTTAGGCCTACTGTACTATCTCAAAGGTAAATATTTGACATTTTACTAATTTATTGCTATAGTTATTTTGAAGAATTAGATTATTATTATTATAAAATGTTCATTAACTGATAAATGATTATAGCAAAAATGAAGTGGTGAACATTAGCCTACTATTTACAATTCAATGAAATTATTGAGAAATGTGCCTTTCTATAATGATTGTATATGCTTTTATGCTTAGGTAGGCCGCTTATCTTCATAAAAAAAAAAATATAACCAGAGAGGCTACTTTTTCACCACTTTTCTATCTTTTAACACAAGTTTATGTCCTATTGAACCCAGCTTGGTTGTGCCATTGCTGGCTCCTGTTGGTCAACTAGGAGGATGGCCACACAGTGACCGTGAAGGCAGCTGTATTGCCATGGCAATGCCCTACATTCCTCACCAGGACCTCTGTCACTGGCATGATGACAGCCACTGCCAGGGCGACTATGGGCGAGGGTGGCATTTCAGCTCATGCATTACATTTACATTAATGTAGAATAATAAAATGAGAACATGTAACCTAAGTCATGCACAAACTGACTGAAAAGGAAACGTGGTCATGAGAAGCATGCACTCCTTGGCTTAAATTGTCTATGAAACCTAGATCCTCATCCTATATGAATGAGATAGCAGGGGACGTGGAGACCTGTTTCTGCTAAATGTAAAAAATAAAAAATAATAAAAAAAGGAAAGGAAAAACAAACAACAAAGACCTGGCAACATGCCACCCATGGCTCTGATCTGATCTCTACTCTAAGCTCTGATGCCACCAGAATCGATGCACTCGACCTTCCATAGAAAATAAATCGTCAGGCCAGATCAATGGATTGGCGATACAACAGATTCTTCATCTTCAGAACGTGAACAAGAGATAAACATGGAGAAAAACGTCGGATCCTTACAGGAACAAGCTCTGAAGAGAAAGGAGAGGCTGAAAGCCCTGAAAAGCAGACACACTCAGGTACACATTCAATGAGCGGGGATTCTATGTCCGAATAACGAGACACGACAACTCGGAAGAGAAGCATGTGTTTACCTACACAGTTAGCCAGCTAGCTACTTAGCTATCCTGTTATAGCTACCGGTAGTTTTCTTCTAGTGCTACCATTATTCTGTTCTGTTTCAATGCTTCTTTTGTACTTGTATATAAAAACAACGTTACGAGCAAGAAGTGAAATACATAAGGTCTAATATTCCTACAATTGCTACAAAACCTGAATATTCAGTCTGTTTAGGGCATAAACAAGAAGTTGAAGGCTAAAATTAAGTCTGATGATAATAATGATGTACCGCACATTTTCACATCATATATACTTCACACCATGTTTTCATTTTAAACATTTTTTGACAAAATAGCCAATTTTACATCTAGGTGCCCAGATGTCCCCTAGTCCCCACCTATCCTCATCCTGTGTATCCAGCCGATCAGACACCCTGGCCCCATTCTAGTGCCTGAATGGGACACTAGCTTAGCTTCATCATTATTGTAGTTTTTTTTGGACATTAATGCATTTACCTTTCTCCATAGAGAGAGAGAGAGAGAGAGAGAGAGAGAGAGAGGTGAGAGAGAGGGACAGGACAGTGAAGAGAGAGACAGGATGATGGTGAGAGAGAGACAGGACAGTGAAGAGAGAGAGACGGCCTCACAGGACAGTGAAGAGAGAGACAGGACAGCGAGAGAGAGACATGGCGAGAGAGACAGGATGATGGTGAGAGAGAGGCAGTATGCTGGTGAGAGAGAGGCAGGATGATGGTGAGAGAGAGGCAGTATGCTGGTGAGAGAGAGCCGGAACATCCATCAGATGTATTTCCCCCTGATACGATATTTTCCGACCAATCACAACACTTGTTTCATAGAGAATGTAAACAGATTTGTAAAGCGCCAACGTAATTTCCTTCAGCAGTACTTCTGCCAAATTCCAGCAATGCACTCTACAGCGGGCGTCTTGCCCAGCGTGGCTGCATCTTGCATCTTGGTGAAGCGACTGTCTGGAAGCGGCTTGACTCTTCATTTAATAACTTTCAGTGTGCTGCTGAACATATGGCCTTACACGTCTATGACTGGCGATTGATGTTTGCAGATCAATAAAACAAAATCTATTTGATATATTAGTACTGATTAACTCTGGCATCCGTATTTTGGCCAAACAAACGATCAAAAATATCTGATCTACACTACTGATCTGACGCTGTTAGTGGGGAGGGGGGCTTACCATCTACTTTCACCAGAAAAACCACTGTTTTCTTATTTCTTTCAGCAATGAGTTCAATATAAAATTCAATATAATAATGTAATATATCGGTATATATCTCAGAAAAAAACGCAGTTCTAATTACAGTCCAACAAAACAAACTGCCTTTGGCTACACACTCGCACAAGTTTATGAAGACAAAAGGCACAGTAGTTAAACTATCTAACACCTGCTAAATATACATAGGTCTATTCAAATGCAGCTCTCATGGATTGAAGTTCTTCTCAGTCGCCATGACTGATTTCAGTCATTTGGATTCAATAGAAGCCAGCATGTCTTCTATGATTAAAGCATGTTATGCAGTGAAAACAGCCCTATCCTGTGTGTTACCAGTAAACCTCAACACTTCAGCTTTTCACTTGGTCATGTTGTATGTGAGTTGTCATGCAGAGTAGGTTAGGTTTAGCCCAATCTGGGTAGTAGACTAGTACCCATCGGCAAACAAAGGAATAACAGCGGCAGCGGCCTCTTTTCCTTTGAGTTTGGTCTCTCTCTCTCTCTCACTTCTCACCTTGACTTCAGCCTATTCTTCTGCGACACTTTGAGAGTCCTTCGATCATTTATTTACCCCTTGAACAGGAAACCTTGCTCCAAGCTTTCTACAAGCTCACAACGCGGCACCGTTGGGATCTTCTTTTATTTCTTCATGAAGTTACTGGGGGGGAAAAAAGCAATGATTGTTTTTAAAATTCATGAACATTTTTTCTTTTTTAAGCTTGTTTTTTTTTAAAGAATAATAATTGAAAGGAAATGTAGGAAACAAAAACTAAAGGGACCCATAAAAAAGTGACTGTGGTTTTGGAACCAGTGAAATAAGCTGCTGTAGATGAGAGAGCGTGTTGCTTTGGGCCTAGCTGTGTCTGTGTGAATGACGTTGATGTTGCTGTTTTCCTGCTGCACTGTACTTCTTGAAGAATGACTCGGTCAACTGAATTGTTCTCGCAGGTGGACAGGAAGGCTCTTCAGGAAAACGGGGAGTTGGGTGGGGTTCCTTATTTTCTACACATTTGTTTTTACCAGTGCACAGTACCGTGTAGGCTGAGGACTCAGCTCAGTGTTTTTACCAGTGCACAGTACCGTGTAGGCTGAGGACTCAGCTCAGTGTTTTTACCAGTGCACAGTACCGTGTAGGCTGAGGACT
Source organism: Protomyctophum bolini (assembly GCF_963924005.1). Taxonomy (NCBI): domain Eukaryota; kingdom Metazoa; phylum Chordata; class Actinopteri; order Myctophiformes; family Myctophidae; genus Protomyctophum; species Protomyctophum bolini. Next base: position 37,516,224 of record NC_137868.1, on the reverse strand, counting down.
CAGCTCAGTGGCTTTGGCTGCATTGGGAACGTCTTATTTCTTGAAATGAGCATGAGATTGGAATTGTGGCAACAGATGGAAACTGAGCATGCATTTCTGTGATTGAGAAGTCCCCTGACATTCAGATTGTTTTATTTTATTGAATAGGGTTTGGGGTGAGTGCTAAAACATCTTCACCAGCTTGCTGTAGCCAGTACATTTTGGGTAAAACCTGCTGAGCATGACCTACTTTGTGCTTACACTGAGCCATAATTCCTGCCACACATTTTCCCTGCAGAACCTCAGAACCAATCCTAGTGGGGCCTGGTTTTACCTGATTTGGTCTAATAATCCCTGAAGCTAAAATACTGCTTTGAACAAAAATTTACAAAAATGCAAATTTATAATTTCCCTCTAATTTGACTCTCAAATCAGACCAACCATAAAGGTTGTGCTTCTCTGTTTACTTACGGTATGCAAATACTTAACGTTCCTGGTTCTAATCTATGAGATCTACTGCAATGAACACGATTTGTTGGAGCAATGCTAACCCCCCCCCCCCCCATGTTGTATTGACTTCCAAACAGGGGAGAGAGTTGGAGGATGGCGAGCCTGACCGGAAGAGAGCCTTGGAAGAAGAAGAGGTCGTGGAGGAAGAACAGAGGCATAGGTAGGTTTGTCTCATTATACAAACGCACGCAGCGGGGCTTTTAAGTATGTCAATTACACACCAGGCCATGGGCAGTTTTTGTGTGATTCATTTGACAGACATTATGCTGTTTCTTTCAAACTGCACATTACGTGGTGATAAATCAACTTCAAGCTATTTCTAATTTGGAACAGGGTTGATTTTTCTGAGTTTCCGTACTGTGAATAAAGCCATCAATCTGTATGAATCGGCCATCATCTACAGTATACTTATGATGCAAACTATTTGCATTGGTCTCTCTCTCTTTCTCTCTCACACACATTACTGTGTTTACTCTGTCCTGGATCACAGCACTGTGTTAATAGCTGCTCAAATATCCTGCAGACCACTGGGCTTTGTTTCTAAGCCAGCCGCTAGGAAAAAGGGCAGTCGTCTCCCTCATCCTACTACAGGAGCCCTTTTCCATTGTTTATGTTTAATGACTGTGTGCGCCAAATGCCCTCAGAGACACTCCCTCTAGTCTAACAGGATGGGACTGTGTCATTGTGGACCGAGAATCTCTTGCGCGAGGCCTAATTCACTGAGTTTGTGTGTGTGTGTGTGTGTGTGTGTGTGTGTGTGTGTGTGTGTGTGTGTGTGTGTGTGTGGAGTCTGTGGACAGAATGGATTGGTAGTGGCCTGGATGTGTACAGGACGGGTGTGTTGTGCGTCGTGTTAGCAATGACTAATTCAAGGTGGCAGCCTTGCACCGACAGCAAAGTGTGAGTGTAAGATAGACAGGTGGTGTCGTGTGCTGCAGAGTATTAACATTTCATGGGAGCTCTGTGTTCTGGTTGCTGAGCCACATAGTGTTTTCACCTAATCGCAAGGTCATAGGTTACAGTCCAGGTCAGGTCATCTCTCTTTTTACCACCTGTCTGTCTCTAAGATGGGTCTACTAACGGCGTGGCTAACATGGATCTCGTATATCATGTGGCCAGTTGATGTCGGCATGTTCCAATTGACTTGAATGACTTTTAGGATACATTTTAAGTTTGAAATGTTAAATAGTATAACACATACAGTATAATTAGTATACAGTAAATATAAAGGAATGTATTTCCATGGCCTAATGGCTGCATTCACAAAAAATGTGCTGATCGGTTTGTGAGATTAGCTCTGGACACGCATACACACACACACACACACACACACACACACCCACACACACACACACACACACACTCACTCACAGAGACCCTCTTCTAGACTGCTTGGCTTGGCTCTGATTTCCATTAATACGGTGAAGTGCTTAACATATTTTGAAAAACAACATGAGAGAACACAGGGAGGGAATCAATGGGCTTTTTATTCATAAAGTATTTCAGGCCCACAGGCTGATGCCACATGAATAATCATGTTTTATGTTTTCAAAACAGTAAAAAAAAAAAGGAAGTTTAGGGATAAAGCCATAAAGGGCAAAAATAGGGCCCTATGTGTGTGGTGTTCAGTGAAGCCACACTATACAGCCTGTCTGCGTGTGTTAATTTCCTAACGTGGTGACTCTGGTGACGTCTATGCCTCATTTGGCTAAATGGAAATGGTGCTCTTCATAAATGGCCTACTTAATCTGCAAGTACAAAAGTGCTTCACATGAACTATGTTCATGTATGTTATAATGAAGAGAATTTCAGTCCCAATATCCACACTCTTCACCAGTTACTAGAGTGTTTTGCGCACACACCGTGCTGCTTCCGTTTCATGACATCATGCATGTATACTGCATGTGTATGTTCTACTTTATGAGGGGGCAGACATACTGGCCATACAGTATATAACTGAATAAAGAAGGCGCTGGACTGCATGATTGGAGCCATTGGAGCCTTTCATTTTAATAACTAAAAAATAAAAAAAGACAACGTTCAGATCTTTGTCAGGTCATCCTGACCCTGCTATTAAAATAACAAATGTGAGCCCTTTTCATCTGAGTCGCTCCAGCGCCGCCTTTATTCGCCTATTGTAGAGAGCCTGGCCTCACCATAAAAATGGACAATAATAATAATGATATAATATCTGCAGCAGATTTCAACAGTAAGAGGCGGCGGTAGGCTGGAGGTTAGGAGTGATGGAGTACCTAGGCAGGCTGGCAGAGAAAATCTGGGCTCCCTGGACAACCACAATTAGCATGCCCTTGAGCAAATCCTTCCTGAAGAGATTAGGTTGGCAAAATCTGTCATCTCTTTTTAATACTTGTGAAAACACATTGTGTCGATTGATTTTTCATGATATTTATTATATTATTTATTATACATGATATACTGTATGCAATTTGTTTATAATAATATATCATTCTTGTCTCGTTATTTTATGTATCATGACATTTTCGATTATAATGTTTATTTTCCACATTTTATTCCAGATACTGTTTCTAAAATAGGTTCTATTTTCGTGTTCAAATAGGAGCTTAATTAACATAAGGAAAGCTTTTCTGAACGTATCTGAAGTGGTATAAGAAGAGGCGGTGTTTGGTATCACTGTCTTTGAGACTTCAGAGGTGCTATGAGATGTCTGTGTAGAGTTGAGACATGGCCGCGTTCTGCCAAGAGAGGAACATGACTAGCATTTGTACTCGTACCCATACAAGGCACCACTCTGTCTGTGTGTGGCCTTCATAGTTGTGTCCAGAGTATTGCCCTCCTCGCTGTAGCCACACTGCCATTGAATCACTGCTCAGGGCCGACCTTGGGAGTTAGTGCTGTCCACAACATAGTTGCAATATCCCCCGTTTGAAGGCCAGAGCCTTCCCGTTTCCCTCCTCTGTAATATAAATATAAAACGGAAATATCTTAAAAAAACATGACAAAAAAAGCCATGACAAAGAAGCCACTGAGTAATACCACCCCCCCATCCCCCCCCAAAAAAGAAAAAAAGAATCGTAGTTATGAATAGCCTTATGCACGCCCTATAAACAATTATACAGTGACAGACCACTTACCAACACATTGCAAGTGTCAATGCTTCCCCGAGGCAGAATTCAAAACAAATAAATGCATAAATAATGAACATACTAATAATAAACCCTACACAAATCGTATAGAGCATAATAACAGTTGCTCCACGCCACGCTGGAGGTTCCCTTGACAAATGTGACCTTGTAACTCTTGTCTGTCTCTGCTGGGCTCGAGGAACAAATCTACACAGCCATCACCACCCAGACTCGGCAGGAATTCCACCGTGTAAAAAAAAGGGAAAAAAAAGACTGGCGATGAAAGATTACATAATAGAAGCACAAAGCAAAAGACATTCCTCAGCTGTTTGCCGATCTCGACTCGAACCCCACAGAGCAGGTGGATGGTGTTAATGAGATGTGTTCTAAACACGGATAAAAGGGAGCCTTATTCCCTGGGTCCAAACTAAAGACCTAACAGCCCCCATCCTAGATGCAAGAGGTGCAGCTGTAAAGGGCCCTTCTGTCTCCTGATCTCTGGAGAACGTTTGACTACACTGCCACCTGCTGGTGCTCAGTGTATATATATACCTGCCAAAAACCTCTCCATAGTTGAATTTCTTTCGTTTCATTTTTTGGGGGTTTTCTTTTTTTTTCTTCAAATCAATGCCCTACTTGCTCATACTAACTACAGTACAGCGTCAAACAAAAGCATCAAAAGTAGCAGATCCACAAGCTCAAAATGCGGCACAAATGATTTGAATCCTGGAAAGAAATAATGTTTTCTTTGCATAACTCAGTGCTATTGAACACCATTTACATCTTTGTATTGGTTAAAAAAAAATATTGAACCAATGAAAAGTATTAAAGCGCTTCGGACAAAACCTTAACCTTTTAACAGACAGTTTGGATCCTCAAACTGTCTGCTAAAGCAACTAACTCCAACCACCTCTCCCACTCCCATGCAAGTAATTGACAATACATAAAGTCACAATACCAACTTTGATGAGGCAGTATTGCTTTGTTTTAAAAAAAAATATATATATAAGGTTTCTTCATTTCCTGAAAAATGTATACCGGTATTTTTCATTTCCTAAAAATGTTACATTTTGCAGTTAGTAACAGGTACAGCAGAGCATGGGAATCTGTGCTCTTTGGTTGTATACTTTGTTATCAGCATTGTCCAAAGATTTATTCAATCATGTACGCCTGTGCTTTTGTTCTGAGGAGTGAGGACAGGACGGTGAAGAGGGGCACAAAAGTGAGGCCAGACAGGAGGAATGTTGTTGGTTATTTGGTTGAGCCATTCAATTAATTCTCCACGGTAAAACGTTGTGGATTTTTAAAAAAAATTGTCAAGTTGTGACAGTAACTGTCAATAAACACTGACATGTTTTGATCACGATGCAGTACTCAAATGTTTCTGTCACATTAACATGGATGGAGCTTTGCTGCCTACAATGGCTGTATTTTGTTTTTGTAAAATATGTTTAATTAAGAATAGAACAGATTATAAAAAAAGGAAGGAACATAAATACTGTTGAGTGAGTGAGAGACATTAACATAAAATAAAGTTTTAAGATGAAATGCTGCCATGGAAAACAAAAAAACACTTGATATGATGATAGTCGACCACACCAATGGTATCATGTCTGTTAAGTGCTACAATGGCTGTAGTTTTTTAGCCACGACTATGTATATGGACAATCTCTGTTGCTCTTAATGTCCTGCCTACAGCAAGTATCGATGGATTTATTGTATGGATGGACTCCTACCGACAAAGACATGGAAATAAGACTGAAGAACAGTGGTGTATTATATAACTGCCTTCTATGTTCTCAGAGAGCTGAAACTACGGAACTACACCCCAGAGGATGAAGAGCTGAAGGAGTGCCAAGTACCCAAAGCCAAGCCTGCATCAGGTTAGTTCATGGTGACAGGATCTCGGAGCAGTATTGTGTGTTTTATTTGTCTTTGGTGGTGAACTTGAAACATATGAAGAACCCATGTGTCATCTGATTGATTCTATTCATGTGTCGTGCGTCTATTTGCTCATTCTTGTTTTCAGTTGAAGAAAAAGTTAAGGATCAGCTTGAGGCAGCAAATCCAGAGCCCATCATTGAAGAAGTGGTAAGCAGTCTTTTAGCCTATTTCCGATTGTCCTTCACATGATTGGACTATATAACATGTTGACAGTCATTTATTTACTTATTATATATGTTTGCTGTGCTCTTCATTTGGGAGTACAGGACAGGCAGCGGGAGGCTAATGTTTAGAAATAAAAAATAATTCCTCTGTGCTTCACCAGAATACTGTGCAATTTAGTAAGCCGTCTTAAATCTGATCTCAGGTCAGAATGGGATATTATGCAGCCCACACTGAGTTGGTTCCCCACTCACAACTGTGTGTCCTCCTTACTTTTGTAGGATTTGGCTAACCTTGCTCCTAGAAAGCCAGATTGGTAAGCTGTTTTCATTTGTTTTTCTTTGCACACGATTGATCAAAATCATACATTTTCCTAATCCCTGCTATTTTATGGCATGGGTCTCCATCGTACAAGCAAGTATAAATCAAGCTTTGTGTGTTGACATTGTGATCATGGACGTAGGGATCTAAAGCGAGACGTTGCGAAAAAACTGGAGAAGCTTGAGAGACGAACGCAGAGAGCCATCGCAGAACTAATACGTGAGTAATGGCCTGTCCCACTGTCTGCTGCTTTGGCATGTTATCAGTGTGCTGCTCTATGCATGCATTATTAGGTTAATTGCTTGGTGATTTCCAGACTCAGCGGAGGCTCCAAACCACCTGTTAACATCACTGTTGTGATTCCCCTCACTGTTGAATGATCTAAATGGAAGTTCTAAAAATAGGCCTCTGACATATGGCAACAAACCAGCCGAACATAAAGCTGGTTCAACTGTATGATCAGATCGTGTTTTTGTTAGATGTCTATGATGGGAGGTGCCTTTTAATTTACATGTTCTCACCAAGCCCCCTTTTCACATCCATAATGTGTAGATCATCATCCCAATACAATAGCATGATGAATCTGAGCATTGCACTGGATATTCACCCACTCCTGTGTGTGTGTGTGTGTGTGTGTGTGTGTGTGTGTGTGTGTGTGTGTGTGTGTGTGTGTGTGTGTGTGTGTGTGTGTGTGTGTGTGTGTGTGTGTGTGTGTGTGTGTGTGTGTGTGTGTGTGTGTGTGTGTGTGTGTGTGTGTGTGTGTGTGTGTGTGTGTGTGTGTGTGTGTGTGTGTGTGTGTGTGTGTGTGTGTGTGTGTGTGTGTGTGTGTCTGTCTGCAGGGGACCGTCTGCAAGGCAGTGAGTTGGAGCTGGCTGACGCAGTGGGAGCAGTAGGAACGGTGGATGGCGACTCGGACTAGATTCACGGTTCACGGTGGTGGCCATGGAGGCCACAGAATCCTGCATATGCCATCCAAATGATTGGATGGCACCACAACAGAGACTTTGGTTTGGTAGAACTGCACTGGGAAGTGATTCAATCAACATCTTTTTTTTTTTTTTATTATCTTTATTGGTTTGTTTCACAGAAGCATTTAAATACTGAGTTTGAAAAATAATAAATGGTGGCATTAACAGCTTCTCTTAAATAAACCCCACAAGTATGACATAAAAGAGTAAACACATTAAATTTTCACCCCAAAGAAAAAGGACAACAGAAAACAAGACAAACAGACCTTAAATACAGGATCAGTAAAAGTTGGCAGACAAAAACAGACAAAACAACAGTACACAACATCCTATAAACAATCATAGGTACATGATACATCCATAATCTGCATTACATCACAGCAATCCAATCACAGTATAAGCTACTTTTAAATCAAAAGTCCAGCAGACCTCACTCATCCCCAAGCAGAGACGGATTCAAATTATTAATGAATGGACCCCATATCCTCCCAAACCCAAATCGGAAGAACCATTCAAGGAGAGTCTAATCTTCTCCAGTTTTACACAGTACAAGGTGTCCCTAACCCAATGAGTGTGAGAAGGGGAAGTGGGCGATTTCCAGTTGGTCAGAATTAGTCTCCTAGCTAACAGAGTGACAAAGGCCAAAACATCCCTCTCTGGTTTAGAGAGCGATGGTACTGAGGGGAAAACACCAAACAGGGCCCCCAAAGGTGTGGGCTCCACTCTTTGCCCGACTATCATTGATAAGGAATGAAAGATATCGGTCCAATATTTGTGTAGAGAAGGGCAGAGCCAGAACGTATGGATGAGGTCTGCGGGAGCTTGCCGACATCTATCACACAACCTGGCCTTGGTGTAGTAGACACGGTGTAGTAATTTACATTGAATAAGAGCATGCCTCGCAACAAATAGAGGACCCATGTACCCGATGTAGAATTGTATCCCAAACCTCCTCAGTTATCTCCTCTCCTATATCCACCTCTCAACGAGCCTTTAAGGAATCCAAAGACTCTGGGCGCAAACAACAAATCTCATCATAAATACACGAGATCGCACCCCTCAAGGTTGGTAACGGAGTCAGAAGGGTGTCTATAACAGAGTCATTAGGTAAATTTGGAAACATGGGAAATGTTTTCTGAGCAAAACTACGGACCTGTATTCGATCAACATTTTTAAAGTTGTCTCTTTGTCGTCAACTTTGTATTCATTCTACAAACCTTTAAAGGACCATACCAGTGTTACATGCCATTGCTAATATTGAACACATAGTTTACATAAACCTTTACAATTTGTCCCAAAAGGGTTTTAATACTGTGTGTTTGTCAATAAGCATTACAGAATGTACCTAGACACTCACTATTGTTAAATAAAAGTTGTCTCAGTGGCTGTAGTAATAAAGTAATTGTAGATCAAATAAACGGCTAGTTATTTTCAAAAGTGAATTTACCTAATAGCAGTCGCAGCGTGTTTGGCAGTGAATGACGTTTTAAAATGTTAGTTGAGATCTATATTCTGCTAATGGCTGAAAGTCCACATTAGACTGGTGTGGTCCTTTAACAAGAGACCTCAGTGTCACACCACATACCGTTTGACTGCAACAGTGTACACAGTACAAATTGCTTCCCATGAGTTGTAAACTACTACTGTCTTATTGTGTCTTTTTATATTGTGAAGTAAAATTTCGATTTTCTTAATGCCCTTGTTGATTTTTATGAAGTCTGTGTTGCTCATCAAGAGAAAGAGGAGGCAAAACTCATAACATTTATTCAGAAAAGTTTGCTAGTCGCTACATTATTGAATCAAGTGTTAGCTTTGATCCAATAAGCTGACTGGGTTAATACGTTGATTAGAGAAACGTGATGGAACGATCTTTTTTTTAAATGATATTCATTGCCGAAAGCTACTGATAGCTCTAAGATAAACACGCTACTCTTTCACTATAAAGTGCATCCCTTGTCCTTATAGACTACCGGTAGTAGTGTCCAGTCATATGCCATGGAGGCCTGAGTGTACAACACGTTTTCATTCTATCCAAACACTCCACCAGGTCCACTGGAGTCCAACACGGTTCTAGGCCCCCTCCTGTCTGTCAGTTTTCCACTAAATATCTTAACCGAAAACAGCCGATCTACAAGATCACAATGTGTAGAGATTAAGGATTCTAGGGTACTTCATATGGTTAACACCACTTTCAACGAATGGGTGAAACACTGCATGCACTTGACCTCCATGATACATAACTGGATACACTGACACAGACTAACATGGCCCTACATTGAAGGGCAATATTGCAGTTTATTATACTGTCATTTACACACAGGGTTACCACTTCCTCTCAATAACGTTCCTGTTCTCTTAGTGAGTGATGAAGGCCCATCATAGAGAAAGAAAAACGTCACAAAACTACACAGAGCTGTGCGATTATTATGTAAGCATAATGATGAAGAGCCTGTCCTCTTGCTACTTGACAATCAAATGCCCTACACAAAATATTCCATATTGGATTTGAAGCTGGTTATAGAGTTATAGACCTCGTCTTATAAATTACTATGTACTTTGAGAACCACTAATATAATCCAATCTATGTTGAGTTTGTGATTTAATAGATTTTTGACGATGACAAAATTTTTGAAGGTCAAAAGGGTAACAAGATGACTCGCCCCATTTCAGCAGTACAAATATAATTTATGAAGCTACTACAGTAAAGTCTGTTCACATTAGTTGTTGTAGGATATGTGGGGATTATCTGACGAGGTACCATTTGAGTGGGCAAAACCTTACATATACTAAATAATACTAAATTGTTTATAGGGTCAATATAAGTCAAATAATATAGCCTTTCCACAGGAGTATCTTTTTATATTTTTCCAAAAATAATACAAACAGCCAATAGCATATTACAAAGTTATCCCCCTCACTGGTGAAAAAGTAGTCAGAATACAGTCAAACACTTGGTCTAATAGGATAGCACCAACAAAGTTCTTGCAATGTTGTTAACATTCTGTCTTGTACTTTACAATTTAGGCATTTAGCAGACGCTCTTAATCCAGGGTGATTTACAGTAAGCAAGAACAAAAAATATGGTAATACATCAAAACATTAAAAAAAAAAAGTCATCTGTAATCATACATAAGCTTAAGAACCTAACTGGAATATCTAAGGAAACATGTATACACTTTTTTATTTTACATATTGCAGGCATTTATGGAACGGCCCAATACCCCCCCAGTCCTATTATTTAGTATTTGTGTGGTGGTGCATGGCCGTTCTTAGTTGGTGTGATTTGTCTGGTTGATTCCGATAACGAACGAGACTCCGGCTTGTTAACTAGTTTCGCAGCCCCGTGTGGTCAGCGACTAACTTTTGACGATGACAAGATTTTTGAAGGTAAAAAGGATATCCTACGGAAAAAGAGATCCTACGGAAAAAGGAGAGCCTGGCGCGGCTGCTTGTGCAGTTGTGCACGGACAGGGAGGTCCATTGATAGCCGTAGGACAAGGTGTGAACGTAAACATACTGTAGACTACCTTCAGGTGAACGAGGTTATGAACATCTTTTCGGACGTCAATGATCACAAATCATTTAAATTAAATTTCGCGGCCCCGTGTGGTCGGTGACTAACTTCTTAGAGGGACAAGTGGCGTTCAGCCACACGAGAAGGAGCAATAACAGGTCTGTGATGTGTGTTGTTTATATGCGTTTTGTTTTCTTTAGTCATTTATGATAATGTGTCTTATTGTGATTTTATTGTCTTAATAAAAAACATTTGATAACAAAAAAAAAAAACAGGTCTGTGATGCCCTTAGATGTCCGGGGCTGCACACGTGCCACACTGAGCGGATCGATGGGGGCGTCACAATCGTACAAGATGGCCCAGTTCAACAAGATGGCCCAGGTCAACATGGTGCCCCGCCCCCAAATGGGATAATAGTGGCCAACTACCGCTGGATCAATCCGCCGGCGAATGTGCTGCAAATGGCGTGAATTACCCCAGGCAACTTCGTCTACCACGTCCACCTTAATCCGTAATAGAAGTAAGTAAGAGACCCATTATTGCACTGCATGATTGTTATAGGCCTGGAAATGGGGTTAAATATTCTGCACATTTTTTGGGAATTCAGTTTGGAATTACATTACATGTAATATTAACATTAATATTACAGCTGCGCATCCTGTCAACCTGATCATTTTCTTATGAAATCATGGTTAGACTTTAGCAGACGCTCTTAATCCAAGTGTATACACTTTTATTATTTTTACATATTGCAGGGCCACCCCATGTTACGGCGCTTATTAGGCCCCTCATACCCAAATCCTGAGCGAAAGCGATCACACCACAACTTAGAATGCCCTGAAGGGGCGTATAGGGGGCGTCAGAATCGTCCAGGTGACAGGTCACGAAGATGCCCAAAATGCCCAAAATGGAGTTCTGGTGGTCAACTACCGTTGGAATAATCCGCCGCCAAATGTTCTTCAGGTGGCGGGAATTACCGCGGGGGATTTTGTGTACCACGTCCACCTTACTGCCTAATAGTGGTGGTGCATGGCCGTTCTTAGTTGGTGGAGTGATTTGTCTGGTTGATTCCGATAACGAACGGGACTCCAGCTTGTTAACTAGTTTCGCAGCTGTGTGGTCGGCGACTAACTTCTTAGAGGGACAAGTGGCGTTCAGCCACATGAGAAGGAGCAATAACAGGTCTGTGATGCCCTTAGATGTCCGGTGCTGCACGCGCGCCACACTGAGCGGATCAGCGTGCGTGGTGCGTCTACCCTTCGGGACATTGTTAGTTGTTACATTGTGTAACTGCAAATACTTCTAGATACGTTGACCAGGGAGTTGACCAGGACATTTATTAAAATATATTAAACCGGCCCAGGCGGTGGCGTAACCATCTGGGCACCCGACTGGTAATCCAGTCGCAGTGTGCCGCGGGTTCGACTCCCGAGCCCGACACAGCCTTTACTGCATGTCTTCCCCCATCTCTCTCCCGTTTCCTGTCAGCCTACGGTCTGTCCCTTCAAAAAACCAATAAAAGGCGTAAGCCGCAAAAAAATATCTTAAAATATATATATATATATATATTAAGCCATGGCTGGGTGGTAACCCGCTGAGCCCCGCTCGTGATGGGGATTGAAATTATTCCCCATGAACGAGGAATTCCCAGTAGTAGTCTTTACAGACGGTGATCCTACACGCCAGGCTGCTGGTGGACGGACAATGGGGTGGTCCAATCATGGTCGGAGGACATACAGTAAACATACGGTACCTTGAGGTGGACGTACCTATGGACATATATAGGAGCGTCAATGACTACGTTCATTCATTCACCACTAATGTACTCTTCAAGGTGAGTAGTATGATAATTTAATAGATTCTCACAATGTACTATCACTCATAATGCAGCAGATTCCCCATGAACGAGGAATTCCCAGTAAGCGCGAGTCACCAGCTCGCGTTGTTTAAGTCCCTGCCCTTTGTACACACCGCCCGTCGCTACTACCGATCGGATGGCTTAGTGAGGTCCTCGGACGGGCCCCGCCAGGGGTCGGTCACGTCCTCGGACGGGCCCCGCCGGGGTCGGTCACGGCCCCGGCGGAGCGCTCGGACGGAAGACGCCCGAACTTGACTAGGCCTATCTAGTTCCAGGTATCAAATACCTGGAATGCACTGATGGGACGAATCAGGACCGTCAGAATTGTCAAGGTTTTCATTTGTGTGTGACATGTTAGGTGCTTATGTAGTGAAAAGTTGTGTTGAAATGTAAATAAATATGAAATGTAAATGTACACCTTTAGAAATATTTAACCTTGTATAAAAAGCACATCAAAAACAGTGTGGCATCAATCACTTAAATCCCAATGAATTGTAGCAAAGCAAAATAAAAAGTCTAAAGTCTAAGTTTAAAGTCTAAATATGCAAAACACACATTTATGAGCTTGAACACAATAATGAAAATTATAAACTTCAAAAATATCTTGGACCTTTTAGTCAACTTCAAAAGTGATTTCACTTGAGTCTCTTCATTCAGACTATATTCATTGTCCTTTTTGTCTTAATTCAATTGGCAAGAAGAAAATGTCCAGTGTCACTTTAAAGGTCCGCTGACATGCCCCGAAATTAATATGGGTGGTACAGCACATCACGTGGTCTGACTGAAAACAGTTTGAAACAGTTTGAAACGGGGCTACGGCGCTAGCAACAAGTGGCTATAGGTCAGGCTAGCGTTTTTGACGGTACATTTAGCGTCATATTGGCTATAAATGTAATTGAAAAAAATTATTTTTTCGCCAGAAATGCTTAGTTTGAATGCAATTGAGGTTGGCGTGGGGTTTTTTAGGGGAACTGCAGCACAAGCGCAAATTTTGGACTGGAGTCCCATGTTCCCCCGGTCGCCAACACCCCTGTCTGCCCGCTCTGAGACCTCTCAGCCCCGCAGCGCGACAGTCGCGACTACGGACGGTCTGCTGTTGTCTGGCCGCTGTGAGAGCAGCGCGACTACTGTTCTTTTCCCCTCTCAGCCGCAGGCTGACATGTACACCCTCGCTCTCACTCTGTAATACCGTAGTTAGTTACCACAACATTGTTCAAGTGAACTATAGTGTGTTTATGTTTGTATTCATTGTAATAATAAATATCGCTATGCCGAGGCATAGTCTTGCGGACGAGATCATGAGCCTCTACGGGGGACTGGGCATGTGTGTACACACACAGCATAGCAACTTATGCTACTATTTTGGTGTCACATTTAGCTTGAATACTGGGTGAAAGTCTCATTCAAAAAATTAATTTTTCGCAACATTGTTCAGGTGAACTGTGTGTTTATGCTTGTTCATTGTAATAATCAATATCGCTATGATTATTTTATTTATCGCCGCGTCGCTCCGCATGACAACATACAGTCTAGCCCGTCTCAGATGCAGGCTGCACACACACGGACGGACGGACGTATAGTCTCTGGTCAGGTCCCCGCATTGAACTGGGCATGTGTGTACGCACACACACACACGGCTATAGTGCATGACAGCGGGGAAGAGAGCTACAGACGCCCGAGGCAGATTCCGTGCCATTGCGTGTGTGTGTGTGTGCGTACACACATGCCCAGTTCAATGCGGGGACCTGACCAGAGACTATACGTCCGTCCGTCCGTCCGTGTGTGTGCAGCCTGCATCTGAGACGGGCTAGACTGTATGTTGTCATGCGGAGCGACGCGGCGATAAATAAAATAATCATAGCGATATTGATTATTACAATGAACAAGCATAAACACACAGTTCACCTGAACAATGTTGCGAAAAATTAATTTTTTGAATGAGACTTTCACCCAGTATTCAAGCTAAATGTGACACCAAAATAGTAGCATAAGTTGCTATGCTACCACGGCCACCAAGCCCGGCGAGCCCGCATAGAAGTCGTTGGGGAAAGCTTTCGCCAGTCTGACGTCAGAATCATGATAGCATTGTTTGATAGCAGTTATTAGCTCCCGAGGGGCGTGTCAGTTCTCCTTTAAGGAGAAACAGATGAAACTTTGGTGCGGTAGAAACTTAAAAGGCAGTGAAACCTTGTGCTACTTTCAAGACGCTTTCTTCAACGAGCTTGCTTTTTTAGCATTGTCCACTTGCTCCTTAATTGGCTTGTACTAATCGCAACCAGTCCAAACTGTACCTCCTCATTCAGTGTGTGCTGTGTAACTTTGTCTTCCAGGCGTTCTGTCGACATCTTGGAGCCTTCACCAACGCAGTGAGTTCCATCGCTACTGCTGTTTATTCAACACCATGTTCTTAAAACACCATGCTGTAAACACCGTAGAACTGACATACGGTACAAAACAAAACACACAAAACATTAACTTGGGAAATAGTTACATTCACAATAATACTCGATAAACCTTCACAAACAAATACAATACTGACCACTTTGCCTGCTTGCACATGAATCGGGGGTCGACTTGGATCCTTCAGTCTTTCTCTTCTTTTCTCTATTTTACTTTACTTCATTTCTTGTACTTAACTTTCTTCTGCTTTACATTTTACAGTTCACTTTACTTCGTTCACTTCACTTCTCTTAGTTTACTTTACTCCTTCCAACTGCTTTCTTCCTTCTGCAAAGATAGCTCTCTCTCTCTCTCTCTCATGTGATCTGCACAGTGCACTCTCTCTCTCTCTCTCACTCACAAACAGGTGTAACCAACAAGCTTAATTATCAGAACACAGATGCAACCAAGACACATAATTGAGAACCCTCAACACATAGAACACGAGCGCCCCCAAAAGGACACATACAGAAACATGAAAACCTTGACATGGCTGCAGTAACACCCATTATTGCACTGCATGATTGTTATAGGCCTGGAAATGGGGTTAAATATTCTGCATTTCTTTTTGGAAATTCATTGGTAAAAATGTGTGGGAGCCCTGTTACAGGAATTACAACTGCACATCCTGTCAATCTGATTATTTTCTTATGAAATCATGGCTAGACTGCACCAAATTGCTACATTTTGGGAAATCGAATTGCAGAGAAGCATGTACCCCTAGATTAAAAATAAATAAAATAAAATAACCAATTATTACATTTATTATTTTAATAAATGTACTAAATGCTGACACACATATATCCCTCAATACCATAGCGCCTTCAGTTAAGATATCTCCTGATAAGCAATGACATCACTTTGATAGGGAAACAGCTGAAAAAGGGGCCAAAACTGAAGTGCCTTTTCAAGCCTCTCCACTTTGCTGTCTTGTGGTGTTTTTCTGTCCTCAGTCCAGTCTTTATGTTCATGAAGAACTGCTCCAAATTTGTACTCGGCACTCAGTGGCAACTTGGTTGTGAATGAGGGTAGTTGCATAGAGTGGACATTTGTTCAAAAATTTGTTTTTCTTATCTTTTTATTACTGTTTTATTGGACAAGACCAGCAGCAGGACACCTTTTGTAAAATGTGAGATGATTATTGACCCCCAGCTCTGAAATTGTGGATTTAAATTGCCCAATTTATGTTTTTCTGCAGAGCAGGTTTTGTTAGGGGGAGATGCCAATTTTCTTTTTCTGTGAAAGTTTATCAATGCCAGCGCTTGATTTGAAATTAAAAACCCAACAGAATCTCTTGGATTGTCAGACTGTCAAGTAAGCTAGGGTATGTGTCTGTGATATTCTTTTGAAAAAAGTCCCTAACTGTAGCTAAAGTGAAATGTCCCGTGGAAATCAAGTTAAGGTATATCTGTGTCATTTGTGTAAAATGGCTCTTCTGATAGTATTTGGAGTGTTCAGTAAAGTCCCCATGTCTCTCGGGAAAAATAAAAAACAGAAAATGCGGTTTCAGGTCCAGATACCAATGTCAGGAGCAAGCGCTTACGCAAGATACAGATTCAATTAGAGAAATTTGAAGTGATGACAAAGAAATGTTAAGCTGATAAATGAATAGGCTACTTGCTTGCTCATGGTCTGAAATTTCGCAACCCAACAGAAAATGTATTATGTTTTATTAAACAGCCAAAGAGATGTGAGACCCCGTTACTGAACAAACAGTGATCACTATCAGAATATAGTGCTTTAAACGTATACATCAAATTGCATAATTAGTCGATCTACACGTTCAGTTATGACTTGTAGATGGCTATTTTCACCAGGCAACACCAGCGTCTGACATAGTATAAAATAGGAGATCTAACCCGCGGTTGATTGAAACAGGTACTTTACCTAGGCTCTGCGTCACTGAAAGCACCATGAGGTGATTTCTTTGAATTTCACATGTGACGTGATTATTATCATGTCACATTCTAGATTGCACATCTCTGCAAACAGATAGTTGTGTTTAGCGTGTAATGAAATTCTGTATATTGGTTCATTGTCAACTTCTTTGTTTACACAAGCACAATATCTTTGATAAATTATACTCAAATGGATGCTGCTAGTTTTTAGGTTCTAGGCCTACTTAGAAGTTAATTGCTGATGTCTGATGTAAGACACAGGGTTCTTTGATGAAGAGGGCTTGGCCAGCAATGAAGAAAAAAACAACCACTGGTGCACTTACTGGGACCAGTGTTCTGAAGGACCACTGGACCAGTGTTCTGAAGGACCACTGGACTTCTGGCCCAAATGGAATCCTGGTCCCAGTGCTAGTACAGTATGCGTGGTCACCGAGGACCTTTTCAGTACTTCAAATCTAGGTCTAAATGAGCCCCTGATCAGTCAGCTACAATGACAAGCAGCAGCATATTCCACTACACTGAAAGATCCTGAGTGAAAAATAACAATGTTGTTTACCATGTTGCATATTTGATAGCCATGGTCCAGTGCTTACAGCGAGTCGCTGTAAGCACTGGACCAGGGCTACATATTTGAATGAATGAATAATAATTAAATTGAGATGAAACTGCATTTCAAGAGCATCTAACCTCTGCACTGTAACATTTATGAATGAAATAGGACAGGACGGTACGATAACATTGGAAGGAATTCCTTGAAACTTGAAATTGGTTAAATTCTGCTGTGATTCGTTGATGTAGCCAGATAAGAAAATAATATTGTATATATTTTTTAAACCTTCTAAATATTGGTTTCAATTAATTACCCAGCCTCATAATACATTATTTATGAAGCTCCTCGGTTTGACTGTGTGAGAGTATCCCTGTGCTCAGGGTTCTAAACAGGCTGTGTCACCTCCTCTCATTCCCCATCCTGCTTTCTGCAGCCTCAACACTTTCAAAATCAGGTAAAGATCTGCACTGTGCAGTGGCCCATCATCCCATGAATATCTATTGATATCTCAGTAAAGTCAGTATACATTCCTTATGGTACAACTCTGCCAACCACTGTTTAGTATTGGATCATATCATCTGTCACTAAAATGATGTTTTGGGCACATCTTGCAAGATGGTCATTAATTCTCCTTGGAGAGATTCTGAAATCTGAGTTGATGCTGCAGGCTCCTTCAGTATAGGGAATACACACACACACACACACTATATATATATATATATATATATATATATATATATATATCCCTATACTGAAGGAGCTCCAATTATATTATTATTTGTTCACAATCTAAAAACCACATTGTCCATAGATTAAAGTGACCATGTCCATAGCTCTGGTCCATAGCTACCATGTCCACAAAACTTGAGTCAGTAGTGTCAATGTCACACACGCATCGCACAAGGCATAAATATGTTAAGTCTGTAATGTATTGTCCTGGTCCACATCTACTGTCCTGTTGTGTCGACCCTCACCTGCCTCATCTCCTCCACTGCCAGTGGAAGCCCTCCCTCCGCACCACCAATCAGTCGCTGCTGCACTGAGCATGCCCGCTGTAGTAGCAGCCTGTGGATGAAGCAGAGTGGAGAGGAAGGGGAGGGGAGATTAACAGGAGCAGGCAGGCAGAGCAGGAATGCTGCTGCAGGCGAGAGGAGAGGGTCTGCTGCTGCATGGTGCCGGGGTTTTGGCACTGACAACAGAGCAGAAAAGACAAATGCAAGATGGAGCACTGGACTGACATTACCTGAGGATGGGAGGTTCGTGACAGGTAAGGCTCTGGGGACAGGACGCTTACGTGAATGCTGGAGAGCACTGAGCGTTAAATGAATGAAGGGGAAAATGAAGGCGGCTTTATATATCAGTGGGGCAGTGTAATCCGTCTGTCGAATGCACTTGTGGCTCTCTTCTGTCGTTCATCAAATTCGCAGGACGTTTACGGTGCTGCCGAATTAACAGGATGAAAATGCAAGTTACATTGTTTTATTGTCTGCAGCAAGAAAGGAGGTGTGAAGCGGTCTTTTGGTTATTTCATGGCGGTGCTGTGACTCCACGTTGAAGGAGATGTACGCCTTCTACTCCCTTTTAGTCTACATTTTCTACACGGTCTTCAAGAAGGAGGAGGATGAGGAGGAGGGGGCGTGTGGAGCTTCCTCAGAGGTATGTCTATAGCCTCAGTCGGCGGGGGCTCCCTCACTTTGCAGGGGGTGTCTGTCACCATCAATAGATTTGATAATGGAAACCCCTCCCTTGTGGCTTTAGATCCTGTTCTCGTAACAGCACTTCACCTCTATCTGACCTCTCTTTAAGATGAGAGGAATATTATCCGAGCATCACGTTACATGTTAACACATACCTACGTACAATTTAGGCAATTATCCAGAGCCACTTTACAAGTTATGACCTTGTTGTGGTCTTATGTAGTATCTACCGCATGTAATCATGACAATCTATTGTTCCGTGAAGTGCTCTGGGTGAGTGCTTGAGCTAAATATGTAACCTAACATATAAATGTACATTTTTAACTCATCAAAAACCGGGAAAGCGTCTGTGTCATTTTAGATATTAGCGCTGGCTATAAAAAAATAGGCTTAGCAGATATACAAGCTCACAGCGTGGCACTTTGTGCCGCGCTGCAAGCTTGTACATTTTAGAATATTTCTTTTAAATCTTGAAAGTGAGAACTACTGATTTATTAGCCATTTTGTAGAATCGGCCTCAGGGCTTATGAATGGGATTCGCGTGCACCACTCACTAATCCCTTCACAGGAGGAATAACCATTCAGGCAGTCTCGTTTCGTTGCATGACGACGTATGAATCAAGTTTATGTCTGTGTGGATAATGATGGTGATATGTAAAATATATCCCTCCTCCTCCACTGTCTGGCGCTGTCATCAGGAGCCAGGAGGACGAGTTACCATGGAAACTGGGAGCAAGAGTAGGAATGGTCACACCCCCAGGACGGGCAAGAAACCCTGTGCAAGGCTCAACGACTCCAGTGAGTTCAACCAATCACACTGTTCAACTATAGGGCTGTGTCACCATTAGGATATTTTACCCTGACCATTAATTGACTCTCAAATCATTGTTTTTCTGTCATTGAACGTATTGTGAATAAAAATTACATTTCTGTTTGGCTTTTAGGCACACATTACAAGTATAGTGGAAATAGCTGAGCTCAAAATGTTATTTTATCTAATGTCATCTAATGTAACATGCATGGGTTTAACAGTGTTCATCCTCCCAGGGATGCACCAGTTGTCAGCTGTTATTTGTAGTCGAATATGGCACTCGCATCACTCAGTACTCTTTTATGCTCTGCTATAATGAATTGAATCTTATAGATTGTATGGTCACAATGTAGATTATTTATGCAAATGAGTGAATGACTGCACGAGTATGTTTGACAGGTAGCAGCAGTGACAGTGACGGCCCGTCTCTCAGTGATGACGACGAGGACGGCCTGCCAGATATCCCAGCATGCACTCCTCTAGCTGCATTTCTGTCATTCAAGCAGGAGGCCGAGAAGAAGAGAGCTTCTCATGTGCAGCTGGAAACATCAGGGAAGGTAATGAAAACCTCTTAACACAGTCAGTGCTTGTCTAGGGCTGTGTTTTGCGGTGGACCCCCATCTGAAAATATTTGTAGGCCTACTAGAGGTTGAAAACCCCAACGGCTCCCATTTGTAAATGGACTATTTTTGAATAGCTGGGGACCCCCTGGAACATCATGCAAGGCACCAACCAGCACATCGGGAGCAATTAGAGGTTCAGCGTCTTGCTCAAGGATACCAACTCTGGGGAAGCCCGGTTTGAACTGGGAACATTGCGGTTCCTATCCGGTCACTACCCCTCAGCCACTGCCACTTTTGTCTTTTCCTGTCTCTCCTATCTATCAAGCTCTTTCATTCTGCTTATTGAATTCCTTTCTGCTCATAATGAATTCCAATTGATCATTGTCCTCCATTTCAGCTTCCCTCAGTGATTCTACTATGTTAGACAGAGACTCTGTATGCTGGAGTTGGGGCCCGTAGCGTGTTGCCTCAATTGACCCATTGGCTGCAAACCGCCCAACGGCCCGATCCATGCCAAAAGACCTTGATGTCACACCTTGATGTCAGCTATTCCAGCTCAAAGGACCATATTAAATACTAGAAACAAAATTGCTAAGAAACTTTACTGTGTGCCTGCCGCTCAAAGCACAGCCGATAGGAAGACAGAGAGGCTTAAACAGTGACAGCTCGCCCGTTGAAAATTGGCCCTGATGAAACTGCTCTGCAGACAGTGATTCCTGTTCTGAGCCCCTGGAAGGTCTCCACAGCGTCCAGCTGTCCTCCTCGCCTCCGTTCGGACCCCGTTTTGTGACACAAGTACTTTTAACAAGATGAGAAATGTAATCTAACATCTGACATTTAGTCAATAGACCATATGAATGATGATACGCTACATTGCAAAGCAAGTCAAATATACAACTCTAAACTGGTACAAATTAGCACTGGGCATTTACTGTAGACACTAGAACATCTGAAACAATTGTACGGTATTATGGCAAACATATAGAATCAAAGCGCAATACAATCAATCAAGACAGAACAAAGTCCTACATAGTTCAAGTACACATGGCTGCCTGGGTTGAAGTTGTAGAGTCTATCAGCTATTTTCAAAATGGCTACAGCTACAATGGTCTACAGTGTAGACCATTGTATAGATATTTAGATATTTTCAGCAGAGGTTAGGTGTAGAGAGTGAGGTGGTAGTGGTACGTACATTGTACATTGTAAGAGGTGTGTGTGTGTGTGTGTGTGTGTGTGTGTGTGTGTGTGTGTGTGTGTGTGTGTGTGTGTGTGTGTGTGTGTGTGTGTGTGTGTGTGTGTGTGTGTGTGTGTGTGTGTGTGTGTGTGTGTGTGTGTGTGTGTGTGTGTGTGTGTGTGTGTGTGTGTGTGTGTGTGTGTTGCTTTGTCACTGCAAATGGGAGTTTCTATGTTTGACTCCTTGGCAAAACAAAACGTCTGTCCCTGGCAGCTGAGCGAGTCTCC
Source organism: Protomyctophum bolini (assembly GCF_963924005.1). Lineage (NCBI taxonomy): Eukaryota > Metazoa > Chordata > Actinopteri > Myctophiformes > Myctophidae > Protomyctophum > Protomyctophum bolini. The sequence goes on along the minus strand of NC_137868.1, from coordinate 37,494,445 downwards.
CCTGGTGGCGGTGATGTCCCACCTGCTGAGCTTCCTGGAGCAGTACTCCCACTACCAGCAGCTGCAGCATCGGGCCGAGCAGTACCGCGTCCAGCTCAAGAGGCACCGCGTGCAGCACCGGCGCCAGATGAAGGCCCTGAGGGCCTCCTACCGCCAGAGGCTACAAGACAAGAGCAGTGTCATCACCAGCCTGGAGGAGGCCATCACCAGCCAGCAAGAACACTCAACCAACACCACCCCCAGCCCTGGGAGCCAAGGTGAGGATGCAGGGGACATGGATTACTAAACAAATAGATAGGTAGATAGATAGATAAATGTATTATATATTACTGGACCTGTGCCCGTCGTCGGCCAAATGTTCTACTTGGGTACGATGCAAGTTGGGAACCTAGTATGCATTAACCGTTGTTTTAACCGTCTGTCTGTGTCCCTTTTGTGCCCATACTGTATATGGAGATCTCTGTATCTGTCTGTCTGCCTGTGTCTGAAAAGTGCAAACTGAAAGGTGGACTGGTTAAGTAATCAAATGGCAGTTGTGGGTTTGCCCAGAGACCGGGAATTCTAACGGTGATCGGACTTAGGCTCATTAGGTCCACTGGCAGAGCCTGACCAGAGCCTTTTGTGGCAGTAATAGTAAGTCTATTGAGGACGTGTGCCACGTTTCACTTTTGGTCCACTTGTGCTTGGAGGTTTGTATGGGAAAAAAACAAACTCAGAGGCAGATGAGCAGAATGATTCGATTTGCAAGGTTCGTGGTATAAATCAAGTTGGCACTGGAGATGACATCATGCTGTGAATCTGCTGGCCTTCACATCACACACATCATGCTGTGTGTGTGTGTGTGTGTGTGGGGGGGGGGGTCTTAAGCGGGGGGACCTCAGGCGTGCTGTCTTATAATGTATAGCATATAAAGATACATGGATCGGCAATGAGTGTGCATGGCACTTGGTGAGCGACTCTTGGCATGAATAAAACATCCCTGAGAGAGCCGTTTTCTTTCCCCAGTAAAGTGCACTTACGTATACAAGCTCTGGCACATGCTATAGTCTCCAGTCCACGTGCTCCGTGTTGTGTTATAAATAGCCCCAGGCCTGCTTTGTGATTTCTTCCCGCTGTTATGAGGCAAAGACGTGCTGGCCACAGTACACCCGTCATTCTCAACCGCTTCAATCCTATGGCCAGCTTTGAGGGTGTAAACACAAACATTGAAGACGTATGATGATAAGAGCGCCCCTCACTTCACACGGGTGTGATTTTTGAGGGGTGCTAGCCTTTCCTATAAACAGCTTTTGTCTCCACACGTCCCTTATTTGCCAATGACAATGAAAGGAGAAATTAGGACAAATGTCCGCCAAATATGACGTCAATTTGACCAACCAATCACATAAGTTCAGTTGTTCATGAGATGATGTGTGATGATAATAATGATGAGAGCGCCCCTTTTAATGAATACAAAGACCACAGACTGGCTCCTTTGATATGAATATTTGTCTCTGGGACCCCCAAACTACACAGTGAAATTATTAGTGTTAATTTAACTCCAGAGAGTACAATTACAATTTATTCTACATTACTGTCTGTCTGAGTGAATGAATGTTTGAATGTCTGAAACACTGTCGTAGCTCCTCACTGGCTGCACCAATCCCTGTGAATTGTCACACTGGCATTTGACCATAATATTACTGAGGTCTTAACGAAGCCCTTTTTTCAATTTAACACATTTCTAATTAATAATTAAATAAACTGAATAATTACTATTATATATTATATATTATTATTAATTAAAATTTCCCATCGACTTATATGGGAAAATGAAAAACTCACATTCAAGTATTTTTCTCTCAGAAACCGTAAGGGCTACAGTTACAACACTTGGAGGGGAGGTTCATAATAATAATAATTATCATAAATCATCATCATAAATCATAAATAATTACATCAGTCATACATACTTGACACCAGACTGATTACACCTCAAATACATCAACAATATGATCTAGTTAGTACATCGCTGTACCCACTCTGTACATAATTTGGTGTTCATATATTTGAACGGGTAAGGACTAGTACATCAAATAAATAAATAAATCATCAAGAATCATACGGAAGCTAAGAACCTAACAGTGGAATATCTAATGGAACTATGTATATGCAGTTTATGCACTATAGAGTGCTATGTCTCCATCATCTAAATTACATAAGTTGAGCCTTTGCATATACGCCTCTAAGGTCGCAGAGGCTGAAGAAGTGGGTTTTCGGCGGAAGATTGGGAGTGAGTCTGCAGTTCTGATTGCAATGGAAATTGCATTCCATAGTTTTGGACCCAAAAGGGAGAAGAGTTGGGGACGTGTGGACTGTGGAGCGTTATCCTGGCGTTTTGTGTACCATGGATGGATGGGTCCACCCTACATAATATTATTCTTTTTATTAGCCTAAGTTATTGTTTGATTAGCTTCTGTTATTATTACTAGCCTTTACCCGTTGTGACTGTGAGAGCCCCCGCATAAATCCTTAATTGCCGTTCATTAAGAAAAATACTTGCCGGGGGTACTGCGCCCAGGGTGTGTTTTCGCATTTTTAATTCACTAATAAATTAATGATTGATTTATAATTTGTTAAATTGGAAAAAGGGCTTCGTTAAGACCTCCATATTATTATGGTCAATGCCTGTGTGACAAGTGGGAGGGATTGGTGCAGGCGGTGAGGAGATACGGCGGTGTTTCTGACATTCATTCAGACATTGAGTTAATTATAGTATGATTATCCTTAGCCTAAATCTTACGTGTTGTTGTTACTCATGTATTAGGCTACATGTTTGATTAGCCAACATCACGCTGTCCATCTCTACAACAACAGACATAACACATTCCCATACGCTATTTTAAGACACCTGTTTTAAAATGCACAATATGCCCACATCCCGTGTGGAGTGCCTCATTTTCAATGCTCCCACGTTTCTGTGAATCACGTTTGTGTGTGAACCTCTCCGGTGTGTGCACATAGCACGGTCGCTCACCACCCCCACTCCACCCAACCCCCCCCATCCATGTAGCGCCTCCCAGTGCTCCCATTCCCCTGCGCTATACTACTGGCACAGCACACCTCACTGCAGTGAAGCCCCATTTACACTCTAAATAGAATAGAGTTCGCACACTTGACTGGATCGAGCCACCATTTGGAGGTTTCGAGGCTGGTGGTGCAGCTCTTCTTCAGACAAGGAAGACAAGACACACACCTACAGGTCCTACATACTGTATAGGCCTACAGTAGCCTACCTACTAAACTGGGTCAGTTGATCTCATTGATGGAGCCACGCCATAAAAAAGAAAGAGTAAATATAATAATATATAATAATAAAAATGTTTTTAAATACTGACTTCAGTACTTTAAGACTCATTTATGCGACATGTGAGCTTGTAGATTGGCTATATCTGGTGTCACACAATGAAGTATACAAGCATTAATGAAACAAATTCCTCCCCATGGATCATTATTGGCATGTGACTTCCATTGGAAATAAATTGGAGCGGCCATTGAACATGAAAGACAGACACAAGACAGGTGTCTGATATTGTGTGAGTGCAGCCTCAGTGATCAGTGAATGGTTGAATGAGAAGGAGTGAGTGAGTGACTGAGTGAAATCATAGGATTAAAGCAATTAAGGCTGTAAAACAGTTTTTATATACATAATAAAGGCAGATAGTGATTCTGCTATAGCCTAAATCCCTCACTACAGAACAGTATCAAAACGTAGGAGCCAAAGTCCCAGTTGCTGATGCTATACTACCTTTGCTTGTGTTCCTGCAGGCGAGTGTAGCGGTGATGCTGGGGGCCGGGCAGGGGTCCACAGGCTGGTAGAGGGTGATGCTGGGGGCCGGGCAGGGGTGCACAGGCTGGTAGAGTCCCTGTCCGGACTCCAGGGAGAGCGCAGTCGACTGAGGGGAGAGCTGCATCTTCTGCGGTCCCAACTGGACCAGAAGGACCAGGAGAGACACTCTCGCATCCAGGCATTCCAACAGCAGGTGTTCCTGTTCTTCTAACGGTCTCATTGTCTTAAGTCAAATATCACTTGAATGTGTTTCAGTTCAGTTCATACATGTCTGTGATTATTAGTGCATTTTAGAACAAGGTACAATCTCAATCTCAAAGAGTCACATATGGACCCTATCTTGTGCAAATATAGCCCATGTCATGTCCATTTGACATAACGAGGTGTTAGTAATGTAGTAATCTTATGTACAGTAGTCTGCTGGACCTTAATCTGAGTTCCCAGAAGTTTTATTTTTCGCCACTAGGCGGGCGAGAAAGACTTCTGGGGAAAAAAGGAACGTATCCCTGTGAGGGAAGTACGTTGCGCTCAGAATCTGAGCGGACACTCCCCCTTCCGGTCTGAAGCACTGTGCATACCATGAAAATAGTCCGACGGGAATCCAATTCCAAATTGAATTGTAGTAGGCCACCACCGCTCAAGGAGAAATTGTTTCCCTTCCGTCTTATTTAGATGTAGCGCCCACTCCATGTGGAACCCGCCCCTGTATTTTGATTCGCATTTCATTTGAAACGCAACGCACTGGGCCACGCCCCTGCTGCACAGGATCTGAGGCCAATTTTCCTAGACTAGCTGGACCTAGACTATACACACACACACACACACACACACACACACACACACACACACACACACACACTTGAAATGTTTATTTATGTCCACATAATGAGAAGTACAGAAATACCTTGTTACTGTACAAAGGACATAAACACTGCCAGTGCAGTTTGACAGTGGGAGAGCAGCCAGTTACAACGTGCATGGACGGCAAAGCATCGTTACATACAGTACAGCTGACATGTCGGACACAGGGCAGCAGACATAAATCAGGGATAAAGGAAACAACACAACACACACACACACACACACACACACACACACACACACACACACACACACACACACACACAGCAGGGCTGTAAAGTTAGGAAGGATTTTAATTGAAACGCATGGCAAGCAGCAGGTAATGCCATTCTGAAAAAGGCTTATAAACTGAATTTAAATGTTCCAACTTGTTGACTTTTTTTAAAGCTTCCCCAGACAACACTGATATAATTTGCATCATAACAAAGGGCTTTTTCAGGCTTTTTTATTATTATTATAGAAAAAAAAAAAAATCTGCTAAAACCGATTATTTTACCAATACCGATTATGAATATATCGGTTTAAGGCCAATATCAGCCAATACAGATGTGTCTCCCATCACTACAAAATGGTCTTGTCAACAATCCACAGTAGTACTCAGTGTGATACAGTAATGACCCATTAGTGTGTGTGTGTGTGTGTGTGTGTGTGTGTGTGTGTGTGTGTGTGTGTCGGCACGCACGCACACACACACACACACACACACACACACACACACACACACACACACACACACACACACACACACACACACACACACACACAGTAACTATATTATAACAATAAAAGTATAGTTTCACCACTCAGTTCGCACGGGTGCAATTTTGTGGGCTCTGAAGTCGCTGTTGCAGTCCCAAAGCTGCACATATAGTAGCCTAATAATAATAGTTAGTATTTTTATTAGTAATTTTGTAATCATGAATCATTAGCTGTTATTTAACAGTTAAAATAATAGTTAATAAACTAGCAATGGGACCTTCTGTAGTGCTTTTACTTTTGTTACTTTAAGTACATTTTGATGCCAATACTTTTGTACTTTTACTCAAGTAAATCTTGAGTTTGAGACTTGTAACAGAGTATTTCTCCATTGCAGTATTGATACTTTTAAGACCTGGAACTCATCTGTGTCATTTAGCCATTAACCAATTTAACCATTATATACAAGCTAATGCAATGCTATATAAGCTCATAGCATGCCACCGAGTGCCTATAGGTTTTCTATAGGATAGGATTTAAGAAGACATTCGTAGAATCTGGTCTCAGGTCTCAATAGGTTACGTAAAGACATTTTATGACTTTTTCCACCACTGGTCGTTTCCCCTGCAGATCGACGATCTGAAGAGTGGTATTGAGGAGCGCGAAGAGGAGCTGTCCCGGCTGAGAACTGGCTCTGTAAGTATGTCTCTGTACAGTATGGCGTCAGGGTGCTCATGGGAGGATGTCATTGTTGAGTGTGTGCTGTGCTGTATGTCGTCAGGGTGCGACGGACTCAGAGAAGCGGGCGGCGTGTCTGTCGGCAGAGAACGACAGCCTGAAGCAGAGTCTGAGCGTGACGCAGGGCCTGCTCCAGCAGCTGTCAGCCATACCCTCCCAGTCCAGCTCTATGCTCATGAAGGTGAGGCCATAATACCCTCCCACTAGTCCAGCTCTATGCTCATGAAGGTGAGGCCATAATACCCTCCCACTAGTCCAGCTCTATGCTCATGAAGGTAAGGCCATAATACCCTCCCACTAGTCCAGCTCTATGCTCATGAAGGTAAGGCCATAATACCCTCCCACTAGTCCAGCTCTATGCTCATGAAGGTGAGGCCATAATACCCTCCCAGTCCAGCTCTATGCTCATGAATGTGAGGCCATAATACCCTCCCAGTCCAGCTCTATGCTCATGAAGGTAAGGCCATAATACCCTCCCACTAGTCCAGCTCTATGCTCATGAATGTGAGGCTGAGCAGTGGTGGAAAAACCACACCTGTGTGAACTGAGTGGTGCAACTCCCCTCTCCCTCGAGAAGCCCCTGATTGCAGCCCGCAGATCGGGGCGGGGCTTCTCCTAGGAGGAGTGGGCGGGGTTATGGAGGAGGAGTGGGTGGGGTTTTGAGAGGAGTGGGTGGGGTCACCCCCTATGGTTACACCCAGCCCCTTGAGTGAAGGGTACAATACTTATTACATTATCAATGTTTATAAGTTAAATACCGAAATTAAACTAAAAATAATTACGTATAAATTAGCCTATATTTTATTTAAGACATAGTAAAAATCGCTAATCAAAAAATCATAGGCTACTACTGATTAAAATTCTTAGTAATAATGAATGTTTATAGTTTAATATAATATCAATACCGAAATTCTTTATAGGCCTAAATGGTAAATGGTGCATTTATATAGTGCCTTTATCTAAATAAATCTAAATCTATCTAATCTAAATCCTGATATAAAAAGCTTGTTTCATGGTAGGCCTACAATGTCTTATAACAATGGAATCAGCATGATATAACGTAATAATGGAAAATTCCATACAGATGACATCAATAGTCCCATAATAATAATACTAATACTACTACTACTAATAATAATAATAATAAAGTTGTGCAATTGCTATAGTCTGGCAACCAGATTATTGCCCACTCACAATATGTTGCGTATTGAGATAAACACGCACGCGCGCACGCGCACGCGCACACGCACACGCACACGCACACGCACACACACACGCACACGCACACACACACACACACAAGCTGTGCCTATTGTAGAGCAGCTGTATATCAAGGTGAGTTACTGTACCAGTGCGGCAGTGCCAGTGTCTGTTTACTATGACAAATGAAACACTTTAGTCTGTCTGTATACACTATGTAGGCCTACACTAATGTTTTTAATGCGACTGTACATTTTTTTTATTGTGTTGTGTTATGAATACAAGGGACCTCAGACATCTTGGCACCTTTTTTGGGATGACTGGATCCTTGATAGTACCTTCTAATTCTAATCTTCAATATGATTTAATTTATAGCACTCTGAGAGTCCCTGTGAGTGACAAGTGCAATACAAATAAAATATGAACAACAAATTACCTCTTATAGTGACTTATGTACTCACTGTATAATGGATTTTAATGCATTTTAAGAGTGACTATAAAGCATTATAAAATGATTGCAATGTCTTACAACTATGATATTTAACATAGATAGAAACTGTCATTACACAATGGTTTGTGTTATGAGTGCGTATAGAACTGTGTTATATGCATTTCATGATGCATTTATACTTGGCCTTATAATGATTTATAACACATTGGCTGGATGTACAATTATAGAACGCCTTTATCCAAGGCTCTTTACATAGATTGTGCATTACATTCACCCATTTACACATGAGGAATTAAACTGCAAGGCACTAACGTTTCAGTGTCTTGCTCAAGGACACTTCGACACTAACTCTAGCCCGGGTTTGAACTGGGAACCTTGTGGTTGCCATCTAGCCATCCACGACAACAATGTGTTATAAATCAGTATAAGGCCAAGTATAAATGCATCATGAAATGCATATAACACAGTTCTATACGCACTCATAACACAAAACATTGTGTAATGACAGTTTCTATCTATGTTAAATATCATAGTTGTAAGACATTGCAATCATTTTATAATGCTTTATAGTCACTCTTAAAATGCATTAAATCCATTATACAGTGAGTACATAAGTCACTATAAGAGGTAATTTGTTGTTCATATTTTATTTGTATTGCACTTGTCACTCACAGGGACTCTCAGAGTGCTATAAATTAAATCATATTGAAGATTAGAATTAGAAGGTACTCATCAAGGATCCAGTCATCCCAAAAAAGGTGCCAAGATGTCTGAGGTCCCTTGTATTCATAACACAACACAATAAAAAAATGTACAGTCGCATTAAAAACATTAGTGTACATAGTGTATACAGACAGACTATAGTGTTTCATTTGTCATAGTAAACAGACACTGGCACTGGTACAGTAACTCACCTTGATATACAGCTGCTCTACAATAGGCACAGCTTGTGTGTGTGTGTGTGTGTGTGTGTGTGTGTGTGTGTGTGTGTGTGTGTGTGTGTGTGTGTGTGTGTGTGTGTGTGTGTGTGCGCGTGCGTGTGTGTTTATCTCAATACGCAGCATATTGTGAGTGGGCAATAATCTGGTTGCCAGACTATAGCAATTGCACAACTTTATTATTATTAGTAGTAGTAGTAGTAGTAGTAGTATTAGTATTATTATTATTGGACTATTGATGTCATAATCTGTATGGAATTTTCCATTATTACGTTATATCATGCTGATTCCATTGTTATAAGACATTGTAGGCCTACCATGAAACAAGCTTTTTATATCAGGATTTAGATTAGATAGATTTAGATTTATTTAGATAAAGGCACTATATAAATGCACCATTTACCATTTAGGCCTATAAAGAATTTCGGTATTATTATATTATATTAAACTATAAACATTCATTATTACCAAGACTTTTAATCAGTAGTAGCCTATGATTTTTTTGATTAGCGATTTTTACTATGTCTTAAATAAAATATAGGCTAATTTATACATAATTATTTTTAGTTTAATTTCGGTATTTAACTTATAAACATTGATAATGAATAAGTATTGTACCCTTCACTCAAGGGGCTGGGTGTAACCCCACCCACTCCTCTCAAAACCCCACCCACTCCTCCTCCATAACCCCGCCCACTCCTCCTAGGAGAAGCCCCGCCCCGATCTGCGGGCTGCATTCAGGGGTACATGTCTCCCTCTGCCTCTCTCTCTCTGTTTCTGGCACAACAGCGCCACTTTTGCCCCTACTGGTACTCATAGTCACATACAGGTGAAGACGAACTGGTACTCATAGTCACATAGGTGAAGACGGACATTGCTGTTCCTTGGAGTGGTTGCACCACTCAAAAATAGTACTCCTCACATTTTTTATTTAAACCCATTGAGACCTGAGAGCAGATTCTACAAAGGTCTTCTAAATCATAACAATTGTTTCTGAAAAACAGATTAGAGTATTTCATGTCAAGGACAATTATATGTAATTGGCCGCCGACCCCCATCTGAAAATATGTTGTTCCACCAGGGACCCCCCAGAAGCAAAGATGGGAGTTAAAAACGATTGCCGTGAAAGAATATATATTAAAAGACTTGCACACGTTTTCAGGCGGTTAAACGATAAACGTGACACAGACCCAGTTGACCCTGATGAAAGCCGAAACGCGCTGGTCGTGTTTTTAACCCTTTTAAAATGAAATAAAGGATTTCTTTTCTACTTGAACTGGGCAGAGCTGCCTTGCTGCCTTTTAAGTTCGCCACCTTTTACCTCCTTCCACAGTGACATTGACTCTGAGGTATAGAACTTTTTAAGAAATCTTGTGCTTTGCTATAATTATGAAACCCTCTCCAAAGAGAACCTGTCTGCAGTTTTCTCTACATAAAGGACCCACGTAGCGCTTCTTCTTTTCTTTTTTATTGTGACACAGACGCGTTTTTAGCTCCAGGTCTCAATGGGCTGTTAGAGACTCTTGTTTGTCATCGGACAGGAGAACGACAACCTGCGCTGCCGGGTGCAGCAGCTGGAGTCGTCTCTGCAGCAGAGAGCAGAGGAGCTCTCCTACCTGGAGCGCCAGAGCCAGCAGAGCGAGTGTAGGAGAGCCGAGGAGCTGAGGACACGCGAGGAACGCGTGAGGGAGCTACAGCTGGAGCTGGACAGAGAGAGAGGCAAGGAGCCGCTTGTCAAGGTTATTATAACTTTATACTGACTTTATATCTGTCAATAAAGATGATGGTATATATATCAGTGGCGCGCTCTAGAATGATACCAGAACATGTTGACGTATTAATTCATCTTCCTTAATAAAGAAAGGTAGAAATGTAGGCCGGGTCAAGTGGTGAAGGCTGTGTAGAGAGAGAATTGCATGCTGAAAATAGCAAGTCTAAAATCAGCTGTAGTGGCTAATCAACACTATGAACAATAAAACTTAAAAGCCACTAAAAGCACCAGGCTTACGCAGTTGGTAGGGAATAAGACCATTGTCCAGTCAGGGCAGAAACATTTGATGGTGTTTTTATTTTGCTTCTCCAGACAGACAGTACAAGATGTCATCATGTCACAGTGCTCTCCCTAACCTGCTGGTAAAAAACCATGGACCTTCCCAGTGCTCACTGACTACCTGTGTGCTCACTTAATTAAATAGCCTCAGCTGTGCCCCCAGAACTGCCCATCACCTTCAAAACAAAAGCATTAGCTGCAACAGAAATAATGGCTGTAAACAAACCAATTAAGCAAAGCAAATTAAACTAAAAATAAGAAATGCATTACATATATAACAGAAATACTGAAATAGAAAATGACTGAATATAGCTCCCACATCAGCCATTACGACGCCATCAAGGCCCGCCAGAATACATTTTAGCCGACTAAAATCTTATGGTATTTAATCAACAATTAAAAACAACTTTGGATCTCTCCCACTGCAGTATGTGACTCAGACGGTGGAGGTGGATGCACCTGCCACTCTGAAGCAGCTGGCCAAGGCCAGGCAGCGGAACGAGCACTTGTCAGAGAAGCTGACCAATCAGAATGAGCAATGTAAACAGCTGGAGGAGCACATCAGGAAGTCGGATGAACACAGTTGTAATCTGCAGCACAAGGTAATGAATGACTGAAGAATATAGCGTTGGGTTGTTTGTATTCATCCCTTTAATGATAAGTCGTATGAAAGTAGCATAAAACAGTATGTACAATTATTCAGGTAACATACGTCTTCAGTCTTCACCAATTTGTAGGACCGGAATACCAATTTACAATTTAGGCATTTAGCATACGCTCTTAATCCAGAGCAATTTACAGTAAGCAAGAACAACACATATGGTAATACATCAAATACATAAAAGTTAAGGATCATAAGCAAGCTAAGAACCTAGCATCCGTCTAACAGTAGAATATTGTGCACAATGAAACTATGAGTATACACTAGTGCTATGTCTACATTAAATGCTATCTAAATGACATAAATTGGGCCTTTGCATACACCTGTAAGGTCATTGAGGCTAGTGCAAGTGCTACAGCAGGGGTAACCAACCAGGGGTTCGCAAGCTACCAGTAGCTCGCGGGAACCTTTCAAGTCGATCCCGAAGTGTCAGACTGACGGGCAGCCAGCCATCACTGCCAATACACAGCAGAATGTCGTTCGCAAAAAAGAGCAGATCTACAAGCTAACAACGTGTAGAGGCTCGATGCATTTTAGCTTGAAGATCTGTTCCCCTTGCTTCCACCGCACCGCCCTCGGCCCTCCCCCTTTTAGCACTCTGTGCTCATGTGCTGTGTCCTGTGTGTCTGTTGTTCCCTCGCAGGCAGCACAGAGCGTCAGAGTGAACGCAGCATGATAGCGTCCCCGACACGTTGAATACTAAACTTATTTGTAAAGTTCGAACGCCAACTTTTAACCAAACGTGGGAGAAACACAGTGCACGGCTGCACGCACAAATAAAGAGTGCACTCGTGCACGCACATGACGGATTATTATCGATCAAAACAATCCTTAGCGTCGCTTACAAAAGCATGTGTTGCACAGCATGAATGATAAGTAATCACCGACCTGGCTGGATATATATCACTATGACAAAGTGTCAAAATGTTTAGTGCCGCTGTCAAAACATGACACAGTGAGAGTTGAAGATTCTAACTATTGGAACAAGAAAGCCACAGTTTTGAAGGAACTAAGGAAGTGGGTCCTAGACAGGGCTTGACGCTTAGCTCATGGATGCATGGATGATAGACAGACTATCCGTTTTTATCCTGCTGTTCTATCATGGGATATTCGATGCAGGGCAAGATGCTCGATTGTGAATTAAATTGTAACATTCTCCTTAGCTTTGACTACTTCAGACAGAACATCTGACACACAGCTACAGTAGACTATTAATTTACTAAACTGGTAACTTACTCGGCTGCCTACCGTTGCTCGTTAAGCAGGTCACACAATGGATATGGACCACTGATAGATATGGACCACTGATATTTATCCAGCCAGGTCGGTGATTACTTATCATTCATGCTGTGCAACACATGCTTTTGTAAGCAACGCTAAGGATTGTTTTGATCGATAATAATGTTGTCGTCATGTGCGTGCGCGAGTGCACTCTTTATTTGTGCGTGCAGCCGTGCACAGTGTTTCTCCCACGTTTGGTTAAAAGTTGGCGTTCGAACTTTAAAAATAAGTATTCAACGTGTCGGGGACGCTATCATGAACTCGTATGACATCTTAATGACACCCTCAGACTGGCAATCACTAAATATGAACCAGATTTCAAAACGCTTGCAGATAAAGTGCAGTCACAGCAGTCTCATTAAAGGTGGGCTGACCCTGAGAGTATGTCACCATATCTGTGCAAATATATATGGTCATGTTATGCCTATGTCATTTGAACATCTGCCAATGTGAATATTCATTGAAATGAGAAACAAAATATTGTGCTGTAAAAGCAATTCATGTCCTTTGCATTTTGTTTTATTAAAAAAAAACTCAACAAAGAAGTTTATTTGTATTTTTGTCCTAATATTTTTTATTTCTAATACATTTGTCTTAATATTATTTGACATTGATAATATAACTTACTATAAGTATTTATTCTAATTTAAGCTTTAGTCTTTGTGTGGATGTGTGCACATGCATTGAGCCTGTCAGAAATAGCAAAAAAACAAGTGTTTTTTCTAACACGTTTTAGTGGTAGATCTTGGCTTACAATTGGGAATAAAATGGGCTCTTGGGCTTGAAAAGGTTGGTTACCACCTCATCAGACTACAATACTTAATTGGGTGGTCCACTCACAGTTAACAGTCTTTGTATTGAGTTTGTGCTTGAAATGTACTGTAATTCTGCAAACTGTTAATACATATTTCAATCAATCAATCAATTCTCAAATTTTCGTCTTGTTTGTTCAGGATTTGTCGGATCTTCTTTTAATGATTTTTGTGGCTTTCGTCTTTATTTTATATTTTTTATGGAGGGACAGACAGTAAACACACACGGTATCTCCACCGATCTCAAATCCTTAGAATCTACAGGACCCAAGCAAGACATTGCGACACACTGCCAGACTGGATTACCAGCCAAGGAGGTGCCTGGACCACAGAGTCACGGCCAAGCCTTTGGTCAGATCTTCTGCCACAGCCTTTGTTACCAGCAATTTCTGCCCCTCTCTTTTCAATAATTTCGCCGTTTACGGGGTTCTGTCAATTTCTTGTCGGGAGCTCTTTCACTATGCTCTCATCCTGCTGGCGTCTCAACCGGAAGTCTCTTGTTAGTTCAGTGTATGTTTTATGTTCTATTTTGTTCCTAGTCATGGCTGCCAGTTCCCACCTGACATCATGTGTGAGTCCCGCCTGCTCCAAACCATGCTGAATAACTGCTAGTTTGCACAACGTCTTCAGACTAGGATTTAAGTCCAAGATTCTCAGGACACCGTTTTCAAAGAGAGACACGACACGATCTCCCACACAACAGCACATCCCAAACATGACACAAGTGCCTTCGGGCTCAACCCTCTTCCAGGAGAAGGTTTCTGGGTTGAATTTCCACATATCAGTGAAGCTCCTATAGTTGGACAGATGCACATTGTGGCCACCAAATATGTACAGCTCCGCATTGTAGGCAAAGGATAAATGATACTTGCGCCCTTTTGGAAGAAGCTGTGCAGAAGGTGTGTTAAGCCATTGATTGGTCTCTGTGTCAAACACTCTGATGATGTTGTAGTACTCATCCTGGTCCCCTTCGCCTCCAAAAACAAACATCTTTGTTCCGATGATGGTGGCAGAGTGACCTTTTGAAGCAGGGGGTGGAGTTCCTCTGGTGTTAATTACAGACCAGACCATTGTGCTGGTGTCCAACTTGTAGGTGTCATTAGTCCAGTTTGCCATATCGGTTTCTCCTCCATGGATAAACACGAAACGCAGACCGAGTGGTAGTACCTCGCTGGAAATAACCCAGAAACCCTGGGTTTAAACCATCTGTTGGTGTCCACATCATATGCATTAAGCATGTTGTAGTACTGAAATGAGTCCGTCGCTCTCCCTCCCCAGAGGTAGATGACATCTTCAACCAGAACAGCTGAGCTGAGCCGGCTTGAGGATGGAACCTCTTTGGTTGTCACCGGGGGCAACTTCCTCCAGCGTAAAGACAACATGTTGAAAACCCTCACAGCAAACTGACCCGTGTCATCATCATTTACAAAGTTGTACACCTTGTCTCCAACTGTAACAACTGCACCGTTGTTTGTCCATCCTCCTCTGGGATGCTGATACGTCCGGCTGTCCCAGCTCCAGCAGAACATTTCTAACACGAGTCTTGCTTTGTAAAAGTAGAGTCCTAATGTGTGTTCTACTGCTTATATTGGTTAAGTGGCACAAATGACTCACAAAGTTTGACAAATCCACAAAGCCAAATCTAATGAGTTGGATTTGGCCAATCAATGTAGCCGATCGCTGTTGTTAGCCAATCGATGGACAGCAGTCACGGTCTAGGTAACAGAGGTTTCCCAGAAACCTCTGTTCTACACAGTCCAGTTAAGCAGCGTGAACCTTGCTAGCTTTTAGGAACCCCCCAAAATAGCTACTTTTTAAAAAGGGATAATGCCATGCCCAAAATATGGTTGTCAATGATCTTATGATTTTAATTGGAATTATTTCCTCTGCTTTCCAATGGGCCTCCCTGGTGAAAACCACTCTTCTACGGCACACTAACAACTCAGTGTTACATTTCCTCATGTGATCAATAAAGTGATTTTGTTTCCCAGATTGCAGCGTACGAACGAGAGATCTGTAAACTGCGGGAGGAGCTGCTGAAGGAAATCAGTCACCTGGAGGAGAGGAAGGAGGAGGCTGTGAAGGCGGCGGCTGGCTGCTCTGCCGAACACTTCCAGGACCTGCAGGAGCAGTTCTTCTGTGAGTAAAGGCCCTCTGTAGTGACATTTCAGCCAAATGAACCCTTCCAGGACCTGCGCGACCAGTTCTTGTGAGTAAAGGCCCTCTGTAGTGTAGTTACATTTCAGCCAAACAGCACAATTGTTGTCCTATTGCATAATACTGTAGATCATTTTACTTTATTATTATGATATCACTATCACACTGGGCTATACTGTATGCATACCATAAATGGCCTACTTGTGCGCAAGCAGAGCGAGCGCGCAAGTACTGCTGACGACAAGCTACAAGAGATGCAGTCCACTAAGAGAGTGGGCGGGGTCTTTGGGCTGGATCCAGGCTAGGTTTGGTAGGTATATTATTTCAGTACACAGTAAAAATCCTCTGTCTTAATTTAACTCTTTGAGTGTAAAAATATAGACCACTGAGCCCTTATACCGTAAGGGTACATTTTAGCTGCTTCCTAGATCTATGTTGGGTGCGCGACACTGTTGCACGACAAAACATAAACGAGGCGTACTGTAACTGTGTGTTGGACGACAGGCTTGCAGAAGCGTCTGACAGCACTGCCGCCCACCCTGCGCTCCATGAAGACAGACTACGCCAGCCTGAGGAGCCAGGTCCGAAACTTCTCCGACTTCTATGGAGCAGCCATCACTGATGCCAAGAAACAGGTCCGCTGCTGCGCACAGTATCAACCTAGCATACCTATTTTTGAGTGGTGCAACCACTCCAAGGAACAGCAATGTCACTATGGGACTATGTGACTATGTTACTATGGGACTATGTTACTATGTTAGAGTACCAGTAGGGGCAAAAGTGGCGCTGTTGTGCCAGAAACAGAGAGAGAGAGATAGTGCTGTACTGTTGCCTGCTAATGAGAGAGAGAGAGAGAGAGGGGGAGAGGGGGAGAGGGGAGTTGCATCACTCAGTTCACACGGGTGTGATTTGTCATTATTTCTGTCATTGTAGGCAGAAAAAGTTTTTTTTTTTTTTTTTTTTAACATTTCAACATTTTCTAAATTTTCACAAGAACTGAATGCCAGCAACAGAGACATATCCGCTGCACAAGAACAGGAAAATTAACTCCAATATATCACTTCTTATATATTGTTGTATAATGTACAATTTCATATTAACAAGCATTCACTCAAGGGAGTACCTGCTTAATGGCCTTGTGGTTAAAGTATTCGCTCTGAGATTGTACCCAATGCTGCCTCACACTAAGGATACCTGACCTATGGGCCACATGGCTCGTTAACCGTTGGTTTTCAAAGCTTACTTTGAAAACCTTACTTTACATAAGAAATATTGTGAATATATTATTGTAGTATTATTGGAATTGACTATGGTTATACTATTATTATTATTGGCTATTAAAGTTATATTGCTAATAAAGTTAGGGACAATGCCAATGACAGATCAGTTTCTTTGTTTTGTTGACTGCAGATTTCGGCAGCCATCAGTGAGATGTCTGAGGCAAATAAAGATCTACTGGAGAAGTACAGGAAGGAAGTGGCGCTGCGCAGGAAGTACCACGAGCAGCTGGTAGAACTCAAAGGTACGGAAAAAGAAGATGATATGTTGTCCTGTAGAGCTGTGCTTCTCAACATGTTGTCTTGTAGAGCTGTGCTTCTCAACATGTTGTCTTGTAGAGCTGTGCTTCTCAACATGTTGTCCTGTAGAGCTGTGCTTCTCAACATGTTGTCCTGTAGAGCTGTGCTTCTCAACATGTTGTCTTGTAGAGTTGTGCTTCTCAACATGTTGTCCTGTAGAGCTGTGCTTCTCAACATGTTGTCTTGTAGAGCTGTGCTTCTCAACATGTTGTCTTGTAGAGCTGTGCTTCTCAACATGTTGTCTTGTAGAGCTGTGCTTCTCAACATGTTGTCCTGTAGAGCTGTGCTTCTCAACAACACTGGCCAAATGATATGATCTTGTATTCATTCACAATCAGTGAGAAAAATGTCTTTCACTGCCACCGTGTGGCCCTTAATGATTGCTTGGCTGCCGCTGGATGTGGAGATTACTACTTATGCACTTCCGTTTTTAGCACACAATGTCTATCTTTCTAGACCAGACAGTGGCCTTGTGGTCAGAGTGTCCGCCCTGAAACTGGGAGTTCGGGGGTTCGATCCCCGGCCGGGTCATACCAAAGACTGTAAAAATGGGACCCAATGCCTCCCTGCTTGGCACTCAGCATCAATGGATTGGGGGGTCAAATAGGTACTAATCAAAATGATTCCCGAACGCGGCACGGCTGCAGCTCACCGCTCCAAGAGATGGGTCAAATGCGGAGAACAAATTTCACTGCTGTAACGTCTGTGACAAATCGTATTACTTTGACTTTGACTTTGATCATCACCATGGACAGGGCCGTAGTTTCAGAGAAAACAGTGTCTAAAGATCGCCATTAAAACAGCAGCGTATGCAATGTGCATGCAGGTTTCGTGTGGGCGGGCCTAGCAACCGGGCCTGAGCTAAAAGTAGATTTTTAGGTAAACCGTTTCATATTGGTATAAAGCGATCTTTACGCACGCACACACGCGATGATATATCGCGTGTGTGCGTGAGTGCGAATAGGAGGCGCTATAGAAATGTACCGTTTGCCATTTACCATTTAGGCAACATCCGCGTGCTGTGTCGTGTGAAGCCTGTGCTCAAGGAGGACCAGCATGAGGAAGGACAGTCGGTGGTCGTGACCACGGACCCCCACAACGAGTCTGCTCTCACCGTCATGAATAAAGGGAAGGGACGTGTGTTTGAACTGGACAAGGTCTTCCACCCACAGGCCACCCAAGAAGAGGTACTGGACAAATAAAATCTACATTAATAACAAATGTCATTCTGTTTGTTAGTAGCTGGAATCTGTTCTTATGTGCTGATATTTGAGTTGTATCGAGTGTGTCGACCTTAAAGATAGTGCCGTGATTTTTGCCCTCCCTAAAATATGATCATCCATTATACTAGGAGGAAGATTTTTTTTAAAGATTTTTTTTAAAGATTTGTGTTAAAATTATGTTTTTATGTTTTATCATTAAGTATACCTGGTTTTCACCTTAGCACCACCCCCCATACCCCACAGCTGTTGTTGTATGATAATGGGGGAGTAGGGTTAGGTTATGATTTGACTCGAAGGCTTTCAGCTTTCAGGAAGATACCAAAAATACACAGGGAAGACATTTGAATATTATAACCACACTTGGGGGTCTATTAGAGTAATGTTAACTCCATAGACACATACAAAACTGAAAAAGTACAAAAATCACGGCACTCTAAAGCAGCAGCTTCTACTTATTAATTTGTCAACTCTTGTAATGACCTCCATTGTTTATTGTCTCCCTTGACTTTCATTGTTTCTAATGACTGCCTGCAGCAATTAATGGCAGGGTATTGTAATCAGTCTTGTTTGTATGCATTATGTATTTTATGGCTGTATGTAGCAAGATAACTTGAGAACAGATGAGCTTTTTGACCTTTGTTGGGTCTAATAAAAGGTCCATAGCCTGGTAACCAGACGAATCTGCCAGATTTGGTCTGGCACCGCTCAGTTGTGATTGGATTTCACTCCAGAAGTCCCTCCCTCCGAAGTAGTGAGGGACCAATCAGGGCCTGGTATGCAAATATGGGGCGAGTTTATCACCAGAGGCATTATTTTATCCGCCCCTTGAAAATGCAGGTTCCACAGAGATTCCAGATTCCAGATCTACACATAGTGATTAGTCTGGCCATGCCAGGCCACAAGGTATAGGTCACCATATAAATGAAAGGTCAGAATTGAGAATGGGTTCGTGTCTTTTTTCTTGAAACTTGGTGGGAAATGATTAGTACAAGCTCACAATCAAAATATACCCCAGGTGCATTTTGTTAGGCATACAACCCATACAAATGAATAAATCCATAATTGATATAATAGTTAATATTGTCTCGTCTTAGATTTGTATCGGTTCCAATGCTGCTCATCCCTGTGAGCTACATGTCTAAAAGATTTTAAAATATTGTTTATTTCTGGTATTTCAGGTATTTCAGGAGATTGAGCCTTTGGTGACTTCCTGCATTGACGGCTACCATGTCTGCATATTTGCTTATGGACAAACTGGCTCTGGAAAGACCCACACCATGGAGGTGCGTTACTTCACATATTATGATCCTACAGTAAGACAATGAAAAGTTTGTTTAGCAGCTGCAGAATAACAGAGAGTCATAGTACATTAGGCGCTGTGGAACGCTGTTTGAGCCAATACAACAACATAGAATAACAGAGAGTCATAGAACAATACGCGCTGTGGAGCCTGGTGATCTTTTAGGATGGAAAAAGATCACGGCACTTCATATTTAATTGATGAAAAGTTGTAACTTTTTTTTTAAATCTTTTGTATAATAATAAAATTGACCTAGTCACATCACATCCTGTATTTTGTAAAAGACAGACTTATAATGGTTCAGCTGAGAGGAGGCCCTGTCTGGACGTTTAACTCAAGAGAACTTACACAAGTACACAGACAGCAGAGACCTCCCACTGGCAGTACAGTAGTATAGTCAGTCCTCTATGAAGGCCCATTTCTAAGGCCGAAGATAAAATATCTACTACAAGCTACTACAAGTGTAGACTAGAGCGGCTATTTTTGGCACGCTACGTCACTGGTGTCGAGTGACTCCGGCGTAACGCAGCCCGCAAGTCAAATGGATAACTCTTCCCTCTGTGGTTACCAGGGCAGTGTGGAAAACCCTGGCATCAACCAGAGGGCCCTCAAATATCTGTTCAATGAGATGGAGGACAGGAAGGACATGTGGTCATACACGGTCAGTGTCAACTCTGTGGAGATCTACAATGAGGTGCTCAGGTATGGTATACAATCTATGTCTTACCTGATAAAGAGCATAAATAACATTTAAATTTACCCAGGCGGCCCATATGACAACTTGTGACGGTGTAAATGCAAACCCAATTGGCCAATAAAGTGATTTATTGACCAAGAGATAATAATAAAGTGATAGCGGTAATTATTTTGTTGTACATCTTTTATATGTTTGGTTGTTGGCTTCCAGAGACCTGCTCAGTAAAGACGGAGAGAAGCTGGACATAAAGATCAACCCAGATGGAACCGGCCAGCTGCATGTTCCAGGCCTCAGGGTGGTGGAGGTCAAGAGCTTTCAGCACATCAAGAAGGTAACACAGACGTTTGTAGGCCTAATTCTTAACACAGCAATACCCTTCTTTACACTCATCACTCAACACTGTTTATTATTGTAATTCACTTATGGGAGTTGTCCAGTACAACCAGTTTTTGCTGATGGCCACTGAGCAGCTCAGCTTGAGTTATTTGGGGGAAATTTCCTTGCTCAAGGGCAACTGGTGCCTAATTTGTACTCCGCCATACGAGAGTGGCGGAAAAAATTGCCAGTCTACAATCTCACAAGGTGTCGCTTGCGTTGTGAGCTTGTAGCTTGGCTATTTTCTGTGCTGGACACTCTCGTACAACTAAGTTTAAATCAGGATAAGACAGTCAACAGTGAAGACTCATTCTTGTGTTTTTGTGTTTTCCAAGCTCTTAAAAACAGCGCGCAGGAACCGCATCACCTTCGGTACTCAGATGAACCAGCACAGCTCCCGTTCCCACGCTCTGCTCTGCATCAGTGTACTGGGCACGGACCTGGCCAGCGGAGCCAAAACCACTGGTCAGTCTCACTCTGGGCATGGCCACTTGGTTATCCGAAAGATACATTTGCAATGGTTTTCAAGACTTTTCTAACTACCGGTATATAAATCCAGAACTGTGTGTTTGTGTGTGTCTCGGCTTCGACTCCACCATTTTGTCTATACGTGTGTGTGTATTGTCCCTTTGTCTGAACTCTCCTGCTAAGTTATGTCGTCATATTTGACTGCCGTCATAGACTATCCTCCAAGTACTCTGACAGTGAACGGGTAGTGACTGCTGCACTAAGTACTCAGACAGGCCCCTTTTCCATCCGGGGTTGACCCGCTTCAGTTCCTTTTTCCACCGCCTAATATTGAACCCATTCAGAGTGTTTCCCCCACCGCACCATGACTAGACGCCGCAACCGTGACTACAGAAAGCCCCACTGAGGTACAATATGCAGCAAACTGATATATCCCATTTTGACCTGAGTCAAAAGCTTTCTGAAAAGGCTGTGTTCTGTTTCTATGTCAGTCGTTCTTTGATTTAAAAAAAATAGCAGACCCACAAGCAGACCTACAAGCTTGTAGATCTGCTATTTTTCAATAGCTAAAGCATAGCATAATGCTAACACCAAAAGGGGTTCCCGCCCCCAAAATGGGACATACAATGACTTGAGTAATTTCTTGTTGTTTGTATTACATTCTTTCATATTTTAGGTAAGTTGAACCTAGTGGACCTGGCCGGCTCAGAGCGGGTCTGGAAGTCCGGTGCTGAGGGAGAGCGGCTGAAGGAGGCTCAGAACATCAACCGCTCCCTGCTGGCCCTGGGAGACGTCATCCAAGCCCTGAGGGGCCGGCAGACACACGTCCCCTTCAGGAACTCCCGGCTCACCTACCTGCTGCAAGACTCTCTGGGCAGAGGCAACAAGACAGCCATGGTGGTGCAGGTGTGTGTGTGTGTGTGTGTGTGTGTGTGTGTGTGTGTGTGTGTGTGTGTGTGTGTGTGTGTGTTTGTGTGTGTGTGTGCAACTGTGCACGCACAGATCAAATATGGACGAGATAAGATTTGTTATGTAAATGAAGTTTGTTCTAAGATGCATAAGAGGAGATGGTGGAATGGATAAAATCTCATTCATGTCAGTATTCTTCCGCTGAATGTTCCCAGGATAGGGATGCTATAGGCTTCATGTGGTTAAGGCATGTGTTAATTCCTCATTTCTATGTGGTCTTTTGTATCCCAGGTATCTGCCTTGGAGAGTAACGTGGGAGAAACCTTATGCTCATTGAAGTTTGCCCAGAGAGTGTGCAAGGTGGAGCTGGGTCCTGCAGCCAGGAAGATCGAAGCCGGGGGAGGTCAATGTGACTAAAACCACCCAGGACTCACACACACAACCAACCAGTGTTTCTCCTCTAAATCCTCATTTATACTTAAGTAGTTGCGTGCCGCTGTCCTGATCAGTAAATAGCAGAACTACAAGCTCACAATGCGTCACGAATGTGACAAGTTGTGAGCTTGTATATCTGCTTTTTACTACATTCAACACCAGCGTGTGCAAGTATTTTAATTCAGGCATAACCGGTGCTGGCCTACACCTTGAGTGCTGTGGCCATAAGAAAGATTGCCGTGGATACAATAGATACAAAATACTTCATAATATACAGTAGCTTTTTGGTGAAAACACAAGCTGGATTGTATTTTGTTGACAGCGGTCTTTATGATATGTACACAGCTGTTAGTAGCTTTCTGCGGTCTTATGCGTGCCCCTGCAGCTAAGAGGGAACCTCGTAAAGCTATCAGCGGAATCAGATAAACTGTTGCTCAAGGGCTACAACCATGGAGGTCTCCACAACATCAAGATTTTCATTTCCAAATGGACACATTTGGGATTAGGTATTTAAGAGGATCACAGAATGGGACTTTCATGCTCCTTCCCGCTAATAACTCTTTATCATTGGCTGATCTGCATGCACTGACATTTGTCCTTTCACACTTGAGAGCCAAGATGACCTCAGCCGCACCCACGGCAAACATGTTTGATACTTCCTAGAGTCACGAGTGCTGTTTTCCTATTTCCTATCAAATGGACAAAAGCCAGGAGTTCTCATCACATCTCTTAAGGCAGTGTTTCTCAAACCATGCATCATGAGCCAAAAGTGTGTCATGGGACATACGTCATATTCATACATCACCACAGACTAAAGAACAAACTAGACAGGTCAAATCTGGTAACACGGGACAATTTGTCCGCAATTTCAACAAAAATGACCTCACCCTCGCTTTTGTGGCATATTTATTTCCTAGAGCAAGGAATAAACACATGGCTTAGCTGTTCCAGATTACCAGATTAGTCAACACTGTAGGGTTATGATTTCATGGAGAAGGTAAACTTTTTGTTCTAAGCCAATCCAGTTTAAAACTACTGTCTTAAGCCATTTCTCACAAATTGCTGATAATTGCTTCATGTTCAGGTTGGTTCAGCCCAGGGCCACAGAATCAACAGTCCAGTGTGCAACCACCTTTACGTTTTGTGCTTTCGCAGTATTAATCAAATCATATTTGCTATAACTGTGTGTGATTTGTGTGCTTCAAATCCAATATGGAATATTTTGTGTAGGGCATTTGATTGTCAAGTAGCAAGAGGACAGGCTCTTCATCATTATGCTTAACATGTAAACAAAATAATCGCACAGCGCTCTGTAGTTTTGTGACGTTTTTCTCTTTCTCTATGATGGGCCTTCATCACTCACTAAGAGAACAGGAACGTTATTGAGAGGAAGTGGTAACCCTGTGTGAAACAGAGTATGGTTCTTATCTAAATGACAGTATAATAAACTGTGCAATATTGCCCTTTAATGTAGGGCCATGTTAGTCTGTGTCAGTGTATCCAGTTATGTATCATGGAGGTCAAGTGCATGCAGTGTTTCACCCATTCGTTGAAAGTGGTGTTAACCATATGAAGTACCCTAGAATCCTTAATCTCTACACATTGTGATCTTGTAGATCGGCTGTTTTCGGTTAAGATATTTAGTGGAAAACTGACAGACAGGAGGGGGCCTAGAACCGTGTTGGACTCCAGTGGACCTGGTGGAGTGTTTGGATAGAATGAAAACGTGTTGTACACTCAGGCCTCCATGGCATATGACTGGACACTACTAGTCTATAAGGACAGGGGATGCACTTTATAGTGAAAGAGTAGGGTGTTTATCTTAGAGCTATCAGTAGCTTTCGGCAATGAATATCATTTAAAAAAAAAAAGATGATTTGTTCCATCATGTTGTTTCTCTAATCAACGTATTAACCCAGTCAGCTTATTGGATCAAAGCTAGCACTTGATTCAATAATGTAGCGACTAGCAAACTTTTCTGAATAAATGTTATGTATGAGTTTTGCCTCCTCTTTCTCTTGATGAGCAACACAGACTTCATAAAAATCAACAAGGGCTTAAGAGCCCGAGAGACATGGGGACTCCTTTTACTGAACACTATACCCTAACTTGATTTCCACAGGACAGTCTGACATGTAAAATTACACAGCAAGGTGTAACCTACTCTATGGGTGTAACCCAGGCTTGAAATCAGCAGCCTGTATTTAAAATAATGAATGGGATGGATGAATAAATAAGTTCATTTTCAGTTGATTTAAAAACATACAAACCAGGGTGTCTAGCATATTTCAGCAAAAGGGTAAAATTACCTGGCTCTGTGACTGCCACCCTAGTTTGACAATCAGTAAGAGTTTATGTCCAGCCTACCAGTGATGCTACTTCCTGTCAGTACTTAATCAGTTCAATGAAATGAAACACTACACATGGTGGTTCTTCCTATGCTGTAGTACACAAACACAGAGAGAGAATCCTTTGCAATCCGTTTGGTAAGATTACAGTTCCAAACCAACATTCTAAATGTTGTTGGACAGCTTTTGATCTGTATATTGTGTCATTTTAACTTTTGTAGAGCAGTTTTGAGCGAATGTTGCCAATCACCGACCAGCCAGGTGATTGCAGTCTGAGCCAGATCATTCATTGATCAGCGGTGAGTGAGACTGTATATTGTATAACAGTGGATGGTTAGTTTAGCCACAAGGTGCCTACTAGTCATTGTGTGTACATGTTACATGTTGAAACAATCTGATATTTATGTTGTTACTGAAGGATATATAATTTCTGTACATGAGTATTTTGTGTTATTAGTAATTGAAGGTAAAGTTTTAGTGCATCTCTCACCTGTTGCTAGCCAGGGAGAGATATTAAGCACGTTTGAGCCATACATACCTCCAAGTTACAGCACAAAACACCCTGTAGGTTATTGAGAGTGCATGAGGTAAATTGCACAACCTCTCTCATTTAATTTGTGATGATTAAAGGAGCATTTCATGTATTTTTATTTGTTTTAAAGAGAGAAAACAGTTCATTGAATAATTTAAACTGTAAAAGAAAATAAGCGCTGAAAATGGTACACCACCTAAGTCCAGGTTCTTCCCCCCCCCCCCCCCCCCCCCCTCCCTTCCCCCCCATTCGTTATCTCCGCCAGGCCGGAGATTATGGTCTCTTTGTCTGTCTGTCTGTCTGTGAACAGCTGATCTTGGTCCGTAGCAGCAGTGCAGCATTAGGTGTGAGTCCACAGGACAGGAGTGTGTGGTGGTTGTCGTCATAGCAGCGCTGTGGGAACACACTGATGACGTCATAGTCCATGACACCTGCCCCCCTGTGGCACAGACGAGACGAGTGAGAGCGTACAGTTGAGTTCCATGAACATAAACTCCTATACAGCACTGGTTCCCAAACACTGTCTTATGGGTCTCTTTATTTTGTATTTTTCCTACATTATCATTTTAAAAAACATTCCCAAAAAAGCAAAAATGTCATGAAAAAAAGAAAATAAATGTCTATTAGTGAAAATCATTGATCTACAACTTCACAAAGCGGCGCGTTGTGAGCTTAAATATGTTATTTTCACTAGCTTGGGTCCTGGGCAGACATCTCAATTGCTCTTTTGGGTCTTGAGCGGTCTATATCTAAAAAGTTTGGGAAGTTGGGAACCACTGGTATACAGTATACTTCTGTTGTATGATGAATCACATTTTGAACTTTTCTTTGCTATTTGGCCAGTTTTGAAAAATACTCACCTATGATAATGACTTTATAGTATACCCAAAATAAGAATGCCAGGTTGAAAGTGGGATATGTGTTAGTATTTCCTTTCATTATAGCTCAACTCAATGTTTAGTGCTGCACCAGTGGTTCTCATAGCGGGGTCCGGGGACCCCAGTGCATATTCCTTGAAGGTGTTCCAGGGGGTAAAAAACCCCCAAAAGCTATATTACTGATAGTTAGGAGCCAAACGGACCCTTGCAGGTCTGTAACTGAGAGTTATGGGGGCCTGTGACCTAATCTGCATAATTATCGTCTCTGTCGGGTGGAAACCCCATACAGTATGTTCAAAAAGCTTCGCGCCTCGTTTCGAGCTTGCGGATGTGCTAGTTTTGATGCTTTTGTGTGACACTGATATATGATCAAGAAGGGCATTCATTTATGATAATAAAACAAAAAGTTAAAATATAATAAGCGGTTTCTGCCCAACAACAACCATATCAAACTGGGGGTCCTCGAAATTGCTTGAGAAGCACTGTCCTGGACAGTCCAGCCAGTCGTCTCACCGGTGTCTGTCCAGATACTGGCGAAGGTGACCTATGGTTTCCGAGAAGCGCATTTTCAGTATGTAACTGTTCTCCCCGTCCTCTGACTTCACCCTCAGTGTGGTGACATCACGAGCTGACGGAGGCCGCTCACTGTCACACATCTCCAGTCTGCGTGAGAGAGAAGGTGAACAGGGGTCACTTCTACATTATGTCCACGTCATCACTGCAACGTCACCAATTAAATAATCATTAAAAAGTGTCATTAAAAAGAATTGTGTTGGCTATATATAAATAGTAGATATATACTGTACAAGCTCGTGAGCTTGTAAAAAGATATAAATCAATTTGGGTGGTCCTTTGAGAACTGACTGATTTAGAAGGCATTTGTAGAATCGGCCTCAGATCTATAATCATTTTCAACTCACATATTTGATTCTGGGGGGGTCCCTGGAACAAAATATTTTTGAGATGGGGGGGCCAAGTACATATATCTTTGCTTTGACCTTGACATGACAAAGTTTGAGCACCACTGATATAGCAACATCAAGTTTTTCAGAAAACTGGATTTAGAAGACATTTATGAAGGCCAAACTGGGTCTGTAGGTACAAAATCTATGGTACATTTTCTATAAATAACAAAAGGAATCAGGGTACATTGCACTCTGATTTAGTTTTAGAAAATGTTCCATCCTTTTCGCCGTTTTAGAAAATGTTCCATCCTTTTCTACTTCATATTGATGGAATATGATGTAGAATTTCTGGACTTGATATTTAACATTCCTGCGTACCTCTCTTTCATGGCCTGCAGCACTGGAGTTTCTACCAGAATCACTGAATTGCGGATGTCAGACTGTCCCTGTATTGAAAACATGAAGTGGAAATCAGACTGTGAAAGATGAGGCAGAGGCTGTATGACAAGCAGGAATGTGTATTAATTAAATTAAATTATGTATTATGTGTAAATGTGTATTGTATTGGGCAAAGACGGCATGTAGGACAGCCTTGAGATTCCCTGGCATCCATGTTCTCTGGCCTCACCTGCAGAACAGCCTGGACTGAGTCCCGGATATCAATGACTCTGCCAGCCTTCACCACCACTTTGGGCAACATGTTGAGGAACTGATCCATAGTGGTCTTCCTGCCTGTGTACAGGCAAAAAAAAAGAAAAAGTAGATCACATTATCACATTTGATTTCACTTATACCCAGCTTGTATTTGCCTGGATGAGAGGAGTGATAAAACTGACAAACTCTAGGGCTGATATCTGCTAATCCTTACTAGGGCAATACTACATTAACTGATCAATCAGGGGGATAGGCAAACACAGAGGCTCTGTGTCTCAATAGTTGTTGCTACATGTAGCAACACAATTTAGTTTTTGTTTTTTTAATAATAATTTGAAGGTTTTTTTAGAAGGCGTTTTTAGAATCGGCCTCAGGTAGGTTAAATAGATTAACATTAACTACTAGACCAAGGGCACCGGTCTATAATCCATATTTATTTATAAGTATTTTAGAAATAAGTAAGGAAGGAAGGAAGGGAGCCTTTCGAAACAATATATGTTACAAAATAGTTAAATTACTATAATAATAAAAAAGACAAGAATGATGCAGTACTTGACATAGAACTCTGTCGACTACAGTATATACATAGAAGTACCACATTTCCAATTTGG
The DNA here is from genome assembly GCF_963924005.1 of Protomyctophum bolini. Classification (NCBI taxonomy): domain Eukaryota; kingdom Metazoa; phylum Chordata; class Actinopteri; order Myctophiformes; family Myctophidae; genus Protomyctophum; species Protomyctophum bolini. The sequence continues at coordinate 37,465,859 of NC_137868.1, read as the reverse complement.
TGTAAAAGTACAGACCAGGTATCTCAGAGGGAACCGTACTGGATGATTCTTGGCCTGATGCTCCATCAACAGACTGTCCTTTTCCAGGAAACTCAGCCCAAGGTCTCCTAAAAATAAATGTCTCCTCCCGTCTGTCATGTACCTGCACAAAGCAATCAACCCTTTATCTTTGGAGACCACCCTTTTTACATCTGACAAAAGCTGAGACACCCCCCCCACACACACACACACACACACACACGTCGCACGCACACAATATATATTGGGGGCCTCTTATAGCCCATACCTCTTATAGCCCATTTCCCCCAGCTATTTCTTAAAACATTTTGAACATTTGGGGGGGAAAAAACATATTTGTGTAAGTTGTGATTTTGTGCAGCAAGTTGAACATCTTGTGGGACATTTTGAGCCTCATACCTCATACCACCCGCCCCATGGAATGTCACATGTTCAGACAGAGAACACTTCAGCAAGGTGTCCGCACTCGTGCCGTGCTGTCTCGTCATGTCCACACAAACACACAGCTGCAGTACGCACCTCGAAAGGCACTCCGTCCGGAAATCTCTGCTGGAGCTCCGATGGGAAATATCCGTCCATCAGGTCTTGCAGGCACCGCTGCAAAGAGCGAGAACAGCTGGATGTTCATGATCAGATCTACAAGCTTGCAATGTGAGGGCGTTCTCTCTCGCCAGCTCTTTAAAACAAACAGAAGAACCATCTTCAAGTGGGACTCCAATGTCTTGTCATTCAATCAGGAGAGAGAACCCTACAAAGATCATTTATCAGATTCATTGTGTTCCTTTTCCTATTTTGTCTGCTCATCTATTTGTTTCATTACTTAAAATGTAACCTGCTAATCCTGTATCCTGTATGTGTTCTCTCTCTCCTGAATTGATTGGATGAAATTGGTATCCCGACCTGAAAATGTATTTTCTGTTTCATACTAAAGAGCTGGAGTGACCGTGAGACCCCTCTTGCTGAACAAACAGTTGTATCAGCAGAATATAGAGCTATTTAAGTTGACATATTTGAACAAACCGACCTGGGTGCTGTGTTCCTGGTAAGAGCGGAAGGGTCCGTCAAACATCACAATGCCATTGCTGTAGAGCCTGAGCGGGACAGGGGTCTTTTGAGCCAGGTGTGCCCCCCTGGCTGTGGCCTGAACGAAGGACGTCCCCTCCCCAGCCAGGATGTTCAGCTCCTGGACGCTCTGCACCACCAGGTCAAAGTTCATCTGGAAGCTCCTGATCACGGAGGAGGCTGCAAGGGGCAGTGGTGCAAAGTACATTTACTCAATTATTGTACTGTACAGATATACATAGTTCACGACTCATCACGATGCAACGCGCTATGTGAGCTCAGAAACCAAATGGACCCTTACAGCCAGGTCTGTAACACTCAGAGTTATGGGGTGTTCGTGGCCTAATGCGTACCAAACCGGGGGTCCTTGAAAAGAAAACCTTGTCAAAATGGGTGCCGTGGCACCCTAGGGTGATGTGACACAAGTCTAGAGGTGCCGCAGAATACTATGATAATATTTGGAATTTATCAATATCACTTCAGTTTAACCACTTACTATAAACTCTCTATACTTTAGTAAGATGGACCGCCAAACCTCCTCGCCAAAATATAGCCGATCTACAAGTTCACGCGTTGTGAGTTTATATTTGGTGAATGTTCCCCCCAGAATAGGGATGCTGGGGTTCAAGTGGTTAAATTAAATGTCAAGTATGGAGTTATTTTCAATATGTCGTGACTCGTAATGGAAACTATTCTTCTCTCCCCCTGACACATACTGTATCTAAGGGGGAAAGATTTACAGTACTTATTTACGTAATATGACATATTCATGTAATGGTTCTATAAAGTATCAATTAAATTCAGGGGTGCCTTGGATATAAAAGTTATTTACAGGGGTGACCTGAAACCATGTTTTGTTGGCTTCCTGATATAGAGGAAGGAGAGGTTGGTGCCCCAACCTGGTTGCCACGTGTCTCTGTCTGAGGAGCTCTGTCTCTGGAAGGATTCATGGTCTTCTCCCTCCTCTTCACTGGTCTTACTGCTGTCTCCATCGCCCACCCAGATCATGCCATATTCACTCAGAAAACTCTGCCACGGAGGAACCACACATTAAACACGGCGTGAATCAACATTGTAGTGGGTCTTAAAACTAAAGGGCCACCTAATATGTATTTGGCCGTAGACCTCCCACAATTATTATTAATATAAAAATGATTATATTCTTTGTAGTTTCTATGCTTTGTTGTGAAAGAAAATAAATCATATCTATAATATTATTTCTCGCAACCTCTAAAAACCTTACTACCGGCGTCCAGCTAGGGCTATACTGTAAACTGTATAGTATATACACTAGTAATTGCAGATCTACAAGCTCACAGCGTGTGGTGCTGTGACCCGTTGTGAGCTTGTAGATTAGGTTAGGGTTCAAGCGCTAGGGTTCAAGAAGTTGAACTTACCTCCATTTCATGTACTTGGGTCTGCAGACGGCTGCATGAGTTAACGAGGTTGTCTCTGTCAGGCAGGTCACTAGCTGTCTCTAAATGAACACAGATGAATCATTTAGACTAAAGAAATAAATTATGTTTATATACAGTATTTACTTGGATAATTGCTGGGAGGTACCTGTGTTTTTAAGAAGCCTCAGTTTTTCTTCCAGAACAGAAATCCTTTTGTCCTTGAGGCGACAAAATAGGATTATCGAAAAATATATTGCCAGTTAAAATACATCAACTTTACAATTAACAATAACATACATTCATACCTGCCCTGTGAGTTTCGACTCACATACCTGTGAGTCGAAACATGTTGGCTGTTTTTAACTTTTCTAAATAAAGTACCTTGACTTTATCCACCCTCTCATTTTTACCTTTTTTAGTGCTCGGATCGCCACCTGTTTTTCAAGTATTCCAGTCCCACGGATCTTTGCAGCTATCTAAATAACATTCTGTACATTGAAAGATGTCTGGTAAAAGATGAGCTATGTATCTGTCTATGTAGCATGCAATCTAAACCACAAGCTTGTAGATGACTATTTTCAGTGCAGAGGTTTGGTGTAGACGAAGAAAGAGACAAAGTAGTTGGCAGGCCTACCGAGTCAAAGAAGGTCATGTTTACAAAGTAATAAGTATTGAGGGTTTAAGTGGTTAAATGTCTGAAAGCCAACATTTATCATGAATCCAATATGTAGTGAGCTTCATCTCTCTCTCAGCTTAGTGGTCCTTAGTTGGCCTGAAAAACGTTGAAGACCCCTATGCTGGAGCATGAGGTTGAGTCTGAAGAACTGAGACCGAGTATACAGATCACGGCAGAATTACTGTGAGTCTGAACGGCCGGGTAGGCTATACTACCCAAATATAGAACAAACTACTACTCTGCCACCCAAACGTGGAATGCCCTGACACCACACCATCCATTAAAAGATGTGAATCACTGGTTTCTTTCAAAACTGTATACAGTATAACCTGAAAAACTATCTATCAGGAAACCAATAGGGCAGGTCAATGCAATTTCCCAGAGAAAGGAGGTGTCATTCACTTCATTGCTGACATTTCTCCTTTTACTCCTTTGTAAATAATATTAATATAATAATATTTGTATTAGTTGATGACATACACGTATTATTATGTTGTTTTTATGCTATGTTGATGAACTGATTGCGGAACACAATGGATACTTTTCTTTTGTGTTATCCCTTTAGCCTTGATGTCTGACTGTACCTCGTGCTGACGTGTATTGGAGACTCACCTTGTGTTCTATCTGGTGAGCCTGGATCTTCAGCGTTCTCTCCAGACAGGCCAGTCGCTGCATCATGGACGACATCAGCTCATAGTCACTCGGTGGAATACCTGGGTGACCACCACAAATACACAAAATGAAAAAGGTCTAGGTATTCTATGATTTAATTAGTAGAGAGGATTACATTGAACACTTCTCACACGTTAGTTATAAAAAATACCTTACCGTTACTGAGTGTATTGGAGAAAGATTTTGATGTTGACGTGGAGACATTGTCATCAGGCCGCTGGGACACAGTGGGAGGGTGTCGGCCAGAAATTATCTCTTCATATTCTGAAATATGATTGCAGCACTAGCAGTCACTAAACTGCTCATCAACAAGACATTTCGCAATCAAAGTCAAATGGTCGAAAACATGGGGGAAATTCTTCATTATACAGTGTAGCCATTTTTGGTTGGTATGGGGGTTCAATAGTTAATCAATGTAATTGAGTTAATTGATCATTTAATTTAATAATCGATTAATAATCGATCCCCATTTTGGGCATGTCATTATAGGAAAAATGTTAAGAACTGATCTACAAGCTTACAACATGATTTGTTATGCGTGATCTGCTATTTTCACATGTTTTGCAGGACACTGTGACAAATTAAAAAGGCACACACACACACACACACACACACACACACACACACACACACACACACACACACACACACACACACACACACACACACACACACACACACACACAGAATAGATGTCAGTCCAGGTATTTCACACAGACACAGATGAACGTCACTAAGCTCAGTTAACTGTTTATTTGGCAGCCAACTACAAAAGGGAGCAGTGCACCACCCTGTGGCACCAACTGGCACTGCATACTGACTGTTAGAATAGCTTTTACAGTTTTACTACAATGACACACAATTGAAACAGGCAATGCTTCTAGATTAACTATTCCATTAATCAAAAAAGTTATCAAAAATAATTGCTAAGAAAATAATGAATACTTGCAGCGCTGGTAGGTATAAAGATTTGACTTGTAATAAGGTGCAAGACCTACTTCTGGTAAGATTGTCCTTGAACGGTACCCTTCCACTCTCTCTGTGGGGGAAAAAAATGACAAACTTGTGGACTTTAATCTAAATATGTCATCTCCTTAGTTCTTGCACGTTTTAATTGTAAAGTTAATTTTCCCCCCCACACAAGTAGCCTACCCTTGTTCCTGGGAGCCTTGGAGTGGAAGACGCCTGGTTTTCTTCAACATGGACAGAGGTGAACTCATTTCAATGCCCTGACCTGACTTGTCCTGACCGCCTGACTGAGAGAGCACCGACGCAGGAAGGTTCTCTGTCAAATATTTAGCTTCAAGTTCCTACTGTATTCAGTCCATGTGAAAAGGTCTGCAGCTAAATAAACAATATGAATTCCTGGTTGATTATATTCCTGTGCTGTGCTTTTCTGTCCATACCCATGCATGCACCAACCACATCATGATTGTTTGGACTTTGTTGCCGTTGGTAACCTGTGAAACCTTTGGAAATGAAATGCTGATGGTAAGGTCCTGTCTTTTCCACAAGGTGTCGCTTTATACCTGCAGCTACCTTTATACCAAGACATGTGTTATGTGTACCTATAATGCTGATTTTTTTAAAGGCACATTTTTGTGGTTTTGTAAAGCTAGCTTTTCTAAGTTGCAATGTGGCAGCTCTGTTTACACATTTCTTTATACAAATATGGCCTATTTACAGTACCGAAGTCAAAGGACTATATTAAGCTATTTTTTATGCCAAGTTGGCATGAAAATATAGGTAGGCTGTATTTAAAAATATATTCTAACAGCTTATTTTACAGTAGCTACTTTACTACTTGTACTTGTGTAAAATGTTAAATAGCTATAAGGCCTTTTTAATGTTTGACTCGGCTATATTGCTACTTAGTACTTCTTTTCCTCCACCCTGGTAACAACATTCTGTCCTAGGATGGGTTATGCTCTACAAAGCAGTAGTGTAAAGTAACTATTATGTTTATTTTACTTTACTGAAGTATTTCCAATACTTTTACTTATACTTTTTACTCATGGGGCCAGTTTGTAAAAGCCTTATTGGCTAATGGCTAAAGTAAATTGGTTGTTCGGGTAAAGGCAGTCTTTCTTTTGCGAGATTACGCCGGTCGGTTTAAATAAATAATTATGTCTAGAGCAATGAAGTATATATAGCCTAGGCTATATTTAAAATTCGACTTATATTATGATTCGACATTATTCTTAAAATTATTTAGATTTATTTGTTTATTAAATAAATACAATATTAAATATAATAATTATTATATTATTAAATATGAATAACTCCAATTAAATGTATTTATAAAATATGAAAGAAATTAGGAGGGGGGAATGCTATCGCCTATGACAACCAATTATTAGCCAATCACAGCGCGGACCGTTCCTCCCGGGCTATGGGATGGATGTGTACGCATGTGTTGCGTGTGACATTTTATTACTCTATCTATGGTGGTGACATTCGTCACATTCCATTCCATCGACACAGAGCAGAGCAGAGGCACATCGTCATCATCATCATCATCAACTCGTCTGGAGGCAGGGAGGGAGGTGGGAGGCAGGCCACCGGTGACGGTCCCGCCAGCCAGTCCAGTCCGCTCCGGGTGGCTCACTGCACGGCCACGGCACGGTGGGTCCACCGCCTCAGCCCCCACCCCAGGCAGGCAGGCAGGCAGGCAGGCAGCAGCCACCATGGCGGCTCCCCTAGCAGCGCCTCCTCTTCTCGAGGACGACTGGAACGACATGAGCCGATTCAAACTGCACGCCGGCTCTTGTTCTGAGCGCCTCCGGCGGGATAATGATGATGATGATGATAATATTATGGAACAAAACGTCGGCCTGACCGAACAACAAAAACAACACGGAGTAGAAGAAGTTGTCGTGGACCTAATGGACGTGCTGGACTTGAAGCATACGGATTTTGAAGAGAGGAACAAAACAATGGACAATTGTTTCAAGTCGACGGAGGAGCTCATGATGGTGGTGACCGACGTGGACGGGAGGCTGTCCGTGTGCTTCACTAATGATGATGATGGTGATGATCTCATCATCAGCACCGCTCCTGTGAGTCTCATCACAGAGGAAACGCTGTTGAAACGAGACCAGTGAGTGTACTGTATAGAATATGATGACACTTTGTTGTTCCCTTTAGCTCTCTGGTCCATAGCGTTAGGAGGAGTTCTCCTTAACTCCTTCTAGCTCTGGTCTGGTCCATAGCCAGCCCAGAGCTATCCTTCTTCTAACGCTGTGGCCCAGAGCTATGCTGAAACTCTTTTGAGTTGGCTACTGACGCTGTAAGTGTGTACATTTTCAATCCCTTTGCACTCTCTTGTTGTGAGTTACATTCCCATAAGGGTCCATTTGGTCTCCCTGGAACCTCCCCAAAGCCCCCTGGAGGTACCACCAGGACCCCACTTTGAGAACCACCTAATTTAAGTATTAAGTAATAATATGTAAATGTAGAAAGTTTGTGCCAACCAAATGTAAAAGTACTGAATTGTGCTGAATTGCTGAATTGTTTACCATAGAACCTGCCTGCTTGTTCAGTCAGGATAAATAGAAGGTCAAAATTCACATCAGATCCTGTGTCTATAGTTGAAACATGACCTTTTACACAATCTAAATGTCTACATAGAAGAGCAGGGAGACAATACAGATTCGACAGAATTGCATTTTATTCATAAAAAAAGTTACATAGTGATGCTTAATGTTGCAGCTGGTAAAGGTGGAGCTGCATTTAATTACTAGTTAATGTATGTCAATAATATTTGTCTGAGTCTACGTATCTGTCCCAGGACAGTGTTGTGTCTGCTAAATTGTAAATTGTAGTCACTAGTGTAACATGATCAGCCGCTGGCATCATGTGTACGTATCAGGTAGCTGGTCGGTGTCCATGGCTAGATGCTTCAGTTGCAGCAGAGTGACATGCTGCTACCTGCAGCTACTTCTCAATGACAATTGGCATCTGAGAGAGCGGAGCATACTCTCTGAAAGACACAGCTAAAGCCTGTGACTGTGTCTATTAGACACCAATGCCAATACCTACTGTAAAGGTGTATTTCATTTGAAAACACACGTCTGGGGTCATTTTGTTAACTTCTACTTGGGCTTTTGTGTGCACCCCAGAGGCCCAGACTTAGACAGATTTTAAGTTGCTGGATTCAGTAGGTATATTTGATTATTCAGAAGCAAGTACTCAAAAATGTACTTATGTACAGTACTTACAGTTATTTTCCACCTGAACATTACTATGTAAACAAAAGCAATAACTGCCTGGCTTCGGCAGGTGGCGCCAGACACAGCAGTATCAGCAGTGTTTAACAGCACAAAGAATCAGAATCATAGTTCCAACTTAGTTCCCATAGTGTTGTTTTTCAAAGAAGAAAGAAAGGGAGGAAGAGGGGGGCAAGGAGATCAAGGCAGGAAAAAGAAAGTTTGAAATGTACAAGTAAAGGGTTTGCCTCACATCAGATATTGAAGCCTTTTTACAATGTCCAAAAAACGACAAAAGTTTTACACATTATAGATATACTGTTACTGTAAAGGTACAGATTTTGTGATTGTATATATATATACTTTAGTTTAAACCTTTTAATTCCTTTGATTTGATTTCGCACTCGCATCGCATCATCTGTAACTGTATATTCAAATCACAGATTAGAAATGAAATGTGCGTGCCTGGCTCAGTGGCTTTTGTTAACCCCCCCGCAGACTCTGGAGAGATTTGACCGACAACTTTGGCCGTGTGATGCCGCTGGACTGGAAACGGTCGCGGGCGCGTGCCCTCCACCTCGCCGCCATGTTCAGCCAGCCACAGCAAACGGTCAGTTAAGCCTCATACTGTATATCATCTCTGCTGAGATGATATACAAACCTCATATATATATACAAATATAAGCCTCATACCTCCAAAACTGTTATTTTTCAGGATTAAGCTCACAATGTGTCGCTTCACACCACGCTTCGAGCTTCCGGATCTGCTACTTTTGATGCTTGTGTGTGACGCTGTAGTGTGATCAAGTAGGATGTTAATTTATGAAATAAACACAAAAAGTAAGAATATGGAGATCAGCGATTTCTGCTCAACAGCAACGATATGCTCCGTCGTACCAGTGGCGTTCGTCGAAAATAGCAGCTCTGCAAGCTCACAACACGTTGCTTCTGCACCACGCTTTGAGCTTGTAGATCTGATTTGTTTCATGCGTCCTACCACAGAGATTAAATGAGGCAATACAGTAGCAACCATCACACTTCTCTCCTCTCTCTTTTGTCTCTCTTTCTCTATCTATATGCCTCTCTCCTCTCTTAATGTCCACCCCCTCTCTCTCCTCTCTTTGTCTCTCTGCCCTCCTCTCTCTCTTTGCCCCCCCCCTCTCTGTTGTTCATTTCATATAAATCCCAATCATTCATTGTGCCATCAGGACAGCAGGAGGATTTAGTGACATATGATTAACCCCCCCCCCCCCCCCCCCCCATCCTGTCCCATCAGAGAGTATGTGAGGAGCTGATGGATCTGTCAGACGACGAGGAGCTCAGGGAGCAGCTGGACATGCACTCCATCATCGTGTCCTGTCTGAATGACGAGCCCCTCTTCACCGCCGAGCAGGTAACACACACACACACACACACACACACACACACACACACACACACGTTATGTTATATTAGCATCTAGGACTAACCACTAGGGCAAGCCTGGACCTAAGCAAAATATGACTAAATAATAAATAATCTATAAATCTCTGTACGTATGTCTGTAATCCACGTAACTCGAGAACCGTTCGTCCCACTGACTTCCAATTCGACACACGCGTTCCACACCCCCACAGGGAGTGCAGTGTCGAGTTCATCGGATACGCCGTTGTCCAGAAGCAACACAAAAGCCTCTGACCTATATCTCCATATATGGAGCTGGCATGTTCTGACATCACAATGATGTTCTAACATCTGCATAGACTCCATATTTGGGCATTCAGAATCTGCACCTGGCTCGCTGATAACAAACTATCTTTACACCTGAGAAAAACTGAATCCATTCTCTTTGGATCCAATCTGAGAATCCCATCGTCAAATATTTAGCAACAGTCTGTCTTGAGAGACTACTTTGGATCTAATAGTAATCTCAGCAAGGCAAATGGCTTCTTGGTTAGAGTGGGTGACAATGTTATCACACGTAAAGATGAAATTACCATCCTGGAGGCCAATCTTTCCGGTGATAAAATGGCCACCAACATAATCAAAAAAGTCAACCAAAGAACAAGATTCCTTTACAGGATCTCCTCACTGGTCGACAAAAACAAGGTTTCTTTGACTATGCATGCACCTCCTGGTACCACAGCACCTCAAAGGCCCTTAAAACTAGGCTCCAGACTTCCCAAAACAAACTGGTCAGGCTACTACTAGGCCTCACCCCTGCCCACTTTGACAGGCTGGAATGGCTTAGGGTCGACGACAGAGTACAGCATCTTGCAATGGGTCTGGTCCACAAGATTCGTTACACCACCAAATTATTTTCGCTCCTATGCCACCAAAATGTGGAACGCCCTACCAACAGTCATTAAGACATGCAAATCCCTTGACTCCTTCAAAACCGCTCTCAAAGGGCACCTACGGATGGCTGCAATTCGAAACTGGCACCTGTAAAAATCTGAATCCCCCCCACCGCCCACCCCTTTTTCCCCTCACTGTATACTGTATGTTTCTTTTCCCTTTTTACCTCCTTTATGATGAATTCCTGTTCTGTTCTTTGACTATATAGAAGTGTCTATTTGTACGTCTCTAAATGTTTTGATGAATTGAACAAGGTGGACCCTCTTGTAAACAAGTGTAATGCTTAATTGGGTTGTCCACTCACAGTTAACAGTCTTTGTATTGAGTTTGTGCTTGAAATGTACTGTAATTCTGCAAACTGTTAATAAATATTTCAATCAATCAATCAATCAATTCCTGACAAAGAACAGAAAAGGGACACAGACATAATACGTGCGTGGGGCATGCATTTCCACTTGCATCGTTCCATGTAGGCCCAGTCCCAAACGGGTACCGCTAACCGCTCTAGTGTTACTGGGATTTTATTCAAAGAAATTGCTGTCATGCTGCATGGTAGGGTAAGGTTTAAAGTTAACGTAAGGACGTGTGGATTGAATATACTGTAAATCGTGTCATAGGTCATTGAGGAGATAGAGGAGTTGATGCAGGACTCGGTGGAGCAGGCTGCAGATCAGCACCCGTCCCAGTCGGAGCTCTCTGTGTTCAGCCTGGACCTGCTCACCTCCAGTAACACACACTGCTATGAGGACAGTGAGTATCTAACAACACGTTGATGATTTCCAAGACAAAAACTGGTGACGAAAACAACAAACAGACAAGTCAGAGCTGTGGACAGTTCAGAATGTTTCCTACCAGTGACATACATCACCAGTAGGCAGGCTTACAACGTGTCGTAAGGTTGTAGATCGGCTATTTTTGCAATTTAAATAAATACATAAATAAAGCGTGTCAGTCTTTGTATTTGTCATATCTGCCCTGTGAAAGGTTTGTTCACGAAGCCTAAAAGGCAAACAGAAATACAACATGAATTTATTATGTTGATTTATTGATGTATTTGATAATATGTATACATAATATGCTAGTTCTTTCCATGCTTATACGAGAACCTCGCCGTTTACAGTATTTACAATTTAAATTGATTAACAATTTTCCAATGCTCAATGGCCACGTAAAATGTCATGATTGTGACAGCCCTGTGTGCGTGCGTGTGTGTGTGTGCGCGCGTGTGTATGTGTGTGTGTGTGTGTGTGTGTGTGTGTGTGTGTGTGTGTGTGTGTGCGCGAGTGTGTATGTGTGTGTGTGTGTGTGTGTGCGTGTGCGCGTGCGCGTGCGTGTGCGTGTGCGTGTGTGTGTGTGTGTGTGTGTGTGTGTGTGTGTGTGTGTGTGTGTGTGTGTCTAACCAGAGCTGAGGGCCATGAGCTTGGCGGAGCTCAACGAGCACCTGGAAGACGTGGATGCGACCATCAGGAGCTTCTCCGAGGAGCTGATCGTACAGCTGGCCCTGCGGGACGAGCTGGACTTTGAGAAGGAGGTGAAGGAGGCGTTCATCTCCGTCCTCATCGCCGTGCACAACAGACAGAAGGAGCACCGGGAGCTGCAGAGGAAGCAGAAGAGGACGAAGAGCGGGGCGGAGCGTGTGGAGAGAGCCACGCCCACACTCGGATCGGTCAGTGTACCGCTTTGCTTTAACATTTAGACCTGAGAACAGATTCTACAAATGTCTTTTTCTGAAAAAACCTAATGTTTCTATATCAGTGGTTCCCGAATTATTTCATGTCAACGACCCCAAAAACTATAATGTAATTGGCCGCCGACCCCCATCTGAAAATATATTGTTCCAGGGACCCCCGGTAAGAATGTGTAAATTGCGTCAGACTTCGGTGCTCTATATGCTCTGTGGGTGCATAATTACTGTAGTCCCAGCATACATATTCTGGGGGTAGCATAGCCGATCTACAAGCTCGTAGATCGGCTATATTTTGGCCGAAGATATTTGATGAATATCAAAAATATATTGAGGAGAATACAATCATCTATTTTCTGAACCGTCTATAGTCCACCAATAAGACACAGAGTGAGTAGACAGAAATGGTCCCATTTTATAATGAGCATTAGTGAGGACCAATGATATGAACAGGGGACGATTAAGGGGATCCAGGTAAAGCTCAACTTTGAGGCCTCCCAGTAACAAACTCACCTCTTGCTACCCTACCAGCAATCTGGGACACGCAGTTGCTACACTAGTTCACATTCAAGTTCTTCTTGCACACTATTTTCTTTACATTTCCTGCTACACTCGGACTGATCCAAAAATCTCCTCGTCTCGGTTCCTTCTTTTGTTCTTTGTATCCGTCTGTTCTGTTCCTGCACACAGTGGTGCTAATCTTTCAATCTGTAAAATACTTTGTTGTAAAGAAAAGTCCTGCATTCAAAATGTTCTTTAGTCAAAGTACATAAGTACATTAATATCTACTTAAAGTTGCAAAAGTTAAACTACTCCTATTTGTACACTACATAATAACTGATGATTAATCACTTATTTGAATACTTGGGCTATTTGGAAATGTAATACTACATTTTTTGTAAGCCAAATCTTCAAAGTAACTAGTAACTAAAGCCGTCCCTATAAATGTAGTGGATTAAAAAGTACCTGTGAGATGTAGTCGAGTAGAAGTATAAAGTGACAAGACAAGTAAAAGCACATTGAAATTGTACTTAAGTACAGTACTTACAATTTAAAATACAATTTAGGCATTTAGCAGACGTTTTTTATCCAGAGCGATTTAGAGGCCTTCCACACGAGAACGGCTCGGGCTGTTACCCGTTCAAGTTTGAAAACGGGATTTAAGTTTTGAGTGTTCACATTGCGGTTATGTTAATTATGCATGTAGTCCAGACGAGAGCGGTAGAGCTCCGGACACCCAAAGAAAGCTGCGTGTAGTGTAGGGCTATATATTATGCACGGCCTGTAAAATGCATATATTATATGTGGCATTGTGGCATAATCATTCAGTAGGCATGGGCATAATCAACTGTAGCTGATGTTTTTCTTTCTTTTTTATTACAAATCATTACAATTGTAATGATTTTACATAGGCCTACTAATATTCTCATATATTCTCTTCTGCCAGAAGTAGGCTACAAAGTAATGTATAGCCTACATAAGCATGAGATTTGCAGATCTTGAAGCTCACAACGAGGGGCGGCATGATGCATTGTGAACTTTAATATGAGTTTGACTTTGGAGATTGAATATGTATTGTGTGCAGCAGCGCAACACCTCTGAATGTCAGATAATTGCTCTTTAATAGATTGATTGATTCCACCTGCTGCCTGCACATCGCTAAACATTGCACATAGGCTATACAAAAGTATGAAAAAGAGGAATTAGAAACAGTATGCAGTGTGCACTGCGCAGTCACACATGCATGCCTGAACGGTGGCTGTGCTGCCTATCTTTATTGCGAACGCACTGAGCACTTGAGAGACCTAGCAGATCGTGTGTGTGTGTGTGTGTGTGTGTGTGTGTGTGTGTGTCCGTGTGTGTGTCCGTGTGTGTCCCCTTTGTGCCCATATATGGAGCTGAGTGATTTGTTTGTGATTGATGCAACACACTCCATATTTGGACGTATAGCTGCTTTGGGGACTCCTTATATGGTTATGGCTAAGAAAAAAACGTAACTTAAAAATAACTTAACTTAAAAATAAATCTTAAAAAAACCCAAATATGTACGAGCTGCGTTCGCTTCCTGCGTTTGCGCGTCTTACTGGTACTACACCATTAGTAGGCTAACAATAATGTAGATCATCCGTCTTTTTCTTGTCTTTCCAGACCATCATTTATATCTGTTCTCCGAAAATAGCTCATCTACAAGCTCATGCACTGGCTGGAGATCGGCTATTTTCAGAGAAGAGATTTATAGACATTATGTGCAAATATGAAATACCGGTAGCTGTGATACTGGAGGTGGAAAGTCTGGTGACGTGAGGTTAGATTGGAGGGGTGAGGGGACTATGGCGTGAACTGTTTCAGCAGGTGACATTCGTTGTACACACGGAGACGACAAAGTCGCGTCTCCAAAGTTTGCCACTCTGGGAGGTGGTTTCAAAATTAGCCGGTTAAAGTCCCCTAAAACGCTGTCTCATGAGTGGTAAACTAGCATCACAGGCAAACCAAGAACCTAGCATCAGTCTATACAATGTACAATCAAAAATAATATGTGCATTGAAACTATAGGATACCAGGTAAACAATGAAGATATCATCAGTCTAAACAATAGACTATCAAAATAATAATATGTATGTAAAACTATATATATATATATATCTGTTTAGATAACATCTAAATTCGTAATATTGTGGTCAAGAAAAATATGACTCGCTAGCATCAGTGGAGTAGAAGGTGGCAGGAAGGGGTACAATCAGAGTGAAGCGCTAGCTACTTTCCACCACTGCCTGCACGTTTCCACTTTGCTCTTATCTCATTCCTTATTCTTGCTTTGCTTTCCTCCTTATTTCCTGTCTCTTCAGCGTTTCAGCATGGATGGGCTCTCCGCCGCCATTCAAAATGGCTTCCGGCAAACTTTTGGGAGTGGGGCAAATGAACGACAGGTTACTTCTCCTTACTCTTCTTCGTCACTAACTAACCCAGTGGTTCGGTTCTCTTGCTTTTTCATGCCATGTACGTACCTCCAAGTGATGTATATTCCCCCCGCGGACCCCCATCTGTAAATAATGTGTTTCCAGCGACACCCGTGACCCAGACAAGATTAGTGTTAAAATGTTTAAAAGATATTCCACATTTCTCAAACTTCTAGAGGTTTGGGGGCTTTGTGAGCTTACCCGTAGTATACCTCTGTCCCTTTTGTGCCCATATATGGAAATCTCTGTAGCTGTCCGTTTGGTGACATGTGTGCCTTTTATGCCCAGTATATCATATATGCATATGGATATATCCATATATGGAACTGACAGATATTTGTGTGCCTGATGCCACGTCGACACATTGAGGTTAGGCAACACAGTGGCAGATACAGTCGATCTACAGGCTCACAACACGCTCCAACCTGGGCCGTGTGAACGTTATAGATTCACTATTTTCAACTAAGAGATTTGGTGTAGACTCTAGGGATAAAAGGAGCTAGGACTAGTCCCTGGGGGACCCCAGTGTAAAAAAGGTATGTAGTGTTTAAGAGTTTAACTCCTCGTCCTTCTGTGTTGTGTCTCAGTATCTGACAACGGTCATCCCATACGAGAAGAAAGCAGGACCTCCATCCATACAAGACCTCCAGGTTCTCACCCAGAGTGAGTACCGGTATCTCCTCTAACTATATACAGTTATCAGTCCTATACATTACAGTACATTTCAAGCACAACTCGATACAAGACCGTTAACTGTGGACGACACCATAAAGCATTACACTTGTTTACAATAGGGTCCACCATGTTCAATTCATCATAACATTTAGAGACGTACAAATATACACTACTTGGGATCCGGTCATCCGGAACAGAATGAGCAAACTAGCAATAGAATACATGTTCAGATTCAGAAGCATCTTGCATAAAACCCTAATGAATGAATGAATGGATATTTCATAAAAGCACAAAGTTAAAGCATCAATCTGCAATTTATTCAACTGGTTTGCTGTATGCATTGGAACAATAATCATAATTCTACATATTGCCTCTCCAGCTCTTTGGACCAATCAGAAGAGAGAACTCATACAGGATACAGGATGAACAAGTGAAATTTTGATGAAACTTCCAATTTCATCACTGTAAAAAAAAAGAGTAGACAACTTTGGAACACAAAACTGAAAATGTATTTTCTGTTTAAAGAGCTGGAGAGAGAGGGGGAGACCGCTGTTATTGAACAAACACACTATAGCAATTTTTTATGACAGTGAAGTGACAATTTATGGACTTTTCAGACTGTTTTAATACTTTATTACTCCCAGGGGCTAACGTTGGGAGCTTGTCTGCTATTTTCACAATATTTATCCATGGAACAGAGTCAAACTAATGGCTCCACAGTTCGACTTCTACTTTAACAGACCCGTAATCACCCGTAATCTTTGTTGTGTTTTAGTTCTACAGGCGATGCTGGAGGACAGTGACAAGGTTCCCAGCCTCTTAACAGACTACATTCTCAAAGGTGAATCCAGCTTATGGCGCATACTGTATCAGTAGAATGTATATATATTGTATATTGTTATTGCAGAAACCTCTTATCTCCATACTTTTAACTTTTTGTGGGGTTTTGGGGGGGTGGGGGGGGGGGGGGGGGTTGTTTCCTCAAACGACATGACAACCGGCAATAGCAATGAGACACACAATGAAATAAATGAATGGCATATGGACACTAGGGTTCTAGTGTTTAATGGTTTCACATCAAGCAGGAAGTCTACCATCCCACCCACCCATTTCATGTACTTTGGTTACATCTTTCTCTCTTTTTCTCTCTTTTTTAATTTGTCCAATGTCTCACTGCTTTGCGCTCTCTAGCTCTGCTGTAAGAGCAGTGGATGGATGCAGAGGTTTGTGACACATTGCAGTGTAATTCTGGCGCCCTCTCCTGGCCAGTGGCCACTGAGTCTGCATCATTGCTATCTGATCCTGGCCTGTGCCCCTTTTCACTTCCTTCCTTGGTTCCTTCACAGTACCTGTAGGGCATGGTAGTCTGTGTGTCACAAGACTACTGATGACTCACTTGTCCACATCACAGTTAAAGTGGACTGGTTGTTGTAATAAAACAATCTAACTTCACTAACTTCTCTTGTGATGTGAACCTGTTCATTGCTTGTTGACATTTTCCTCGTGGTCTTCCCTTAACACTGTTTAGCATTGACTCCTATGCCTGTGATCTCTAAAGTCCAGTATTTTCCCCTCGATCTGCTTCTCAAGTGGTCTGTGTGCAGCTCTCGGCCAGTTTAGATTGCAGTCGCAAAATACATTAATTTAAAATAGATTTTTGATAGATGTTTCCGTCTATAATTCTCCTACAGTACGTAGCTCTAATCAGTCGCAGCTCTCAGCTCTGCTAACTGTCCTGTTTGTTTGCTGCCAGTGGTCTGTCCCAGGTGAAAGCGAGCGATGATGCCGATTCCCACATGATGAGAGCGACTTCAGGACTGAGGAGACCGTCTTCCAGGTCAGAAACCAAGATGAAAGGGCGTCATGTCAGAGAAATAAAGTGATCACTTAAGGCCTACTTCAAAAATGCATGAACAGAATTTGAGGTTAAATGTCAACTCTATAGGGGGTGTCACTTGCTTTGGGACCCAATAGCCTGGAATCCAGACTGGAATCCAGACTGATTCGCTCTGTTCAGCTGACTTTACTTTTTGAGGGGCACTAGCCCCTCCAAAGTCTGGCTTTCGTAAATTAAACATCATACATCACATTCCGTGCTCAGCCAAATCATCACTATGGGGTACACACAGACGCACAAAGCTGGGCATAGGAGGGGCTAGAGAGTTGCGACCCTTAAAAAACAGCACCCCACGTGACATCATGTGGCAGCCAAATCTATGGACTTTTAATGTTTTAATGTTTGCTTAAAGGAGCACTTTAGACAAACATTAAATGGCTTGTTTAAAGAAGTGGGGTGCACCTCACTTCACACTAGTGTGATTTTTGAGGGTCGCTAGCCCCCTCTATGCCCAGCTTTGTGTGTTTGTGTGTACCCCATAGTGATGATTTGATTGGCTGAGCACGGAATGTGATGTTTGATGATATATGATTATGTATGACGATCAGAGCGCCCCTCACTTCACACAGGTGTTTTTTTAAGGGGCGCCAGTCCCTTCTATAAACAGCTTTTGTCCCCACACGTCTCTAGATTTGCCATTGATCACGGTGAGAGAATTCCGTTTTACCATTGACGATGAACAGAGAAATTACGTCAGAATTCCGCTAAATATGATGTAAATTAAACATCAAAACATTAAACGCCATCGACATTGAAGGGAACATTTACGTCATATGTAAACGAGCAAATCAGCTAACCAATCACAGGCAACAGGCATTCTGATTGGCCAATGGCCAGTGTATGAGATGATGCATGATGATGTATGATGATAAGAGCAAAATATGACGTAAATAAAACTTTAAACGCCATTGACAAATTTGACACTATATTTTTTTATATTAAATATAAATTTTTATGTACGTATGTATGTATGTTTTTTTAAACATTGTATCATCGTTAAATGATAACATAAATTGATGTACGATAACAAGAGCATTTCACACGGGTGTGATTTTTTTATTTTAACTTCTCTTGTAGAACTGTTTTAATGTCATTGTCGATAGTGGATAGTGCTCAACAAATCACAGTAAGTGGAAGTGGTTTGGTCTGGTCCCGCCCACAGACCAATCAGAATCCTTGGCCCCTGGGTGTCTGAGACACCGCCCCTTTCACATAGGAAGCTTGAACTTGTCTGGATTCCAGGCATGACGCCCCTGAAAGGACTAACTGTATTGTCTTCTCTTCAGACTTAAGCACACTTAATGTATTTCTTTGGATGTGTGGTTTTACCTCAACATGCTCCTTTGTTGTTGTTGTTGTTGTTGTTCTATACCTCATTTGGTTTGATATGGTTTTGTGTCGAACGCGGCGATTGTGCAGACCTTAGTGTAGTCGTCGACCTGTTGTGTTTTTAAATGTTCCCATTGTTGCAGTGTTCATTATCCTTCAAGACGAAAAAAAGGGAAATGCTTCAAGAAATATTTAGACTAACCATATAGGAGACCATAACTATGTTTGGAAACCGTAAGCCTTTCTCACTGGATACCAGTTATAGCAAAGGTATAAAATTATGATAATATTAATACCTTTTAATAATACCCCAAAAGGGTATTCATATGGCAAACCCTGTATTTCAAACAGGAAAGTGTGAACATTTCGTTCAATATGTGTACTCAGAGTTACATACCCGTAAGGGGAACCGAATGGACCCTCATTTGGTTCTATTTGTACACTCTCTCAGAGTAACAGACCCATAAGGGTCCTTTCATTTGGTCCCCCCGGACCACACTTTTGAGAAACGGTGGTCTTAGCATTTATTATCAGATGGTGGAGACTGTTAGTTATGGTCATGGGATCGTGACCGAAACCACATACTGTAGCACTGATTATTAACTATGCATTTTAGAGTTGATACTTATACTAAATATGACCTAAACACTGTTGTTATCCTCACTGAAAAAATTAATGAATCTGTAACTCTAGCGTAGACTGGGGCTGGGCAATATATTCTATCGATATTCTGAAATGACACAAATATATCCAAATTATATCCATATCGTGATATGAGACGAGATATGATCTGGAGATTTGGGATTATCGTAGTATCGTGACATGGCATAAAGTGTTGTATAGCTGATCTACAAGCTCAGATCTGCTATTCTTTTCTATATAAAGAAAATGGATATTATGGCTGCAATGCCGATATCGATGTATTTGCTCAAATATAGCTATTGTGATATTTGATTTTATCCACATTGCCTGGTCCTATAGCGTAGACCTGCCTGATCTGCTATAGGTTATACTGTATGGACAATGAGCTGACATTGTCGTACGTATTTCCATACAGATTTCAAGCTGCCTTTGTCTTTGCCTGAAATTTTGTACATTTTTGACATATTTTTTCAATGAATGTGATACGAGTCATACGACCAGGCTATTTCTCTGCTTCTTGATTTATTATTTATTTTGTACATACAGTATATCAAATATATAGATTCACAACAACTATCAGATACATTTCGACTCTTCTTTGTTTACTTACTAATTTGACTTTGAGAATAATAATGAGAATATGTGCTGTTAAATGTGCAAGAATGTTTATTATTATTATTGAAGCTCGGGGGTCCGCCGTGGCTCCCGGGCACAGTGATCCGCCGTATTGGGGGGTGGGGGGAGTATCTTCATTGGAGGTTTGGTCTAGCTCCTGAACTTCTGCTAGGAGCTCCATGGATATAGATGCATGAATTCTCAGTGTGTGAGTGAGTGTGCATCGGCCCTTCACTCGCCTGAAGAACCACCTGACTGGTCGCTGTCATACTCAACGCACATATCACTGAGGAGGAGGGAGGAGGACGTGGCGTGAAGTCAGACGCATCCACGCTTGTCCAGATTAAGAACAACCAATCCGACCGATATGCTCATACTGTATATCTCTGCTGTCGGGAAGAAACCACCTAACTCCAAAATGTTCATTTTTCAGAGAATGAAAAATCTTATATTTTTAAAACAGCAATACTGCTGTAGTTCTTCACAGCCGCTCCGCTCATCTTTCTTTAATGCGACCTGTTATGTGAGTGTGACTGACTGTGTGACATGGAACCACGCGGAGCAGAAGAACATTTCTGACACAGAACTCCATAAGCTGGCCTGTTCTGACATCACAACACTCCATATTTGGGCATGCCTGTGACAGAACTCCATAGGAATAAAGGGACACAGAGAGACACATACATGCAGAAATCTCCATATATGGGCATAAAAGGGACACAGACACAGGTGGAACGGGTATTATGCATTTCCGGTTGTCCAGAACCAGCACAAAAGCATAATTTGGCCGGCTTGACAAAGAACTCCATATATGGGCAATTGGGCATAAAAGGCATAAAGCCTCTGCCCGGGATCTGGACCTGATCACCCCTATATCAACATACTGTATATGGATCTGGCCTGTTCTGACATCAAAACACGGGCACTGCTCTAGTTATACTAAAATTGATAAAGATGAAGAGAAAAGAGAGCTTTTGCCAGCCAGTACAATAATGTTTCAAGTTTACACATACAAATTAAATTACATGAATTACCATATTTACACTCCATTGATAGAATGAGGGCCATAGTGATGACATCAGAGATATCCATATATGGTCATCAAGGGACAAGGAGGAGAGAGATCTCCATTTATGGAGTACTGCATACATGGTAATGGTTTATGCATGATGTCAGAGCAGTGCTCTCTACAGTATAAAGGTCAAGATAACTGGTTCAGGATGTTAGTTAGAGTTTGTGGGCATCCATGGACCTCTGATCTGCCTGATCTGATACAGTTGAAAGCGTTCTACTAATTTGTAAAGCTTTTATTTTGCTCTACCAGGCTTCACCCAAGCTTCACTACATATACTTTACGTTGAATGGAGCAGCAGCAGCAGATCTGTTTGAATGGTGACATGATGCCACCTCTTCCTCCTACAGGGAAGATGAGAAGAAGAGCAGCGGAGAAGACGGCACCACCTTATGAGTCATGGAATAATGTCCTTCTGTCATCATCAGGAGGACCCTTTGTTCCTACAACCGCTTACCACCCCGCCATCGTTCCTGCTTACGCCACTCATGACGTAAACGGTGCTGGTGGCGGCATGCAAATGCTGCACATGATGTCACCCGACCAGGTGGCGTATCACGCTGACACGTCTGCCTATGGAGTGAGCGGCTTAGGTCTTCCTGAGACGTCCACCGCGATGCTCGGTCCCCCGCGGCCTGCCGCCACGGCGACCGAAGAGCCACACAAGAGGCAGCTCCGTCTGCAGAGGAACAAGGAGGCGGCCAAACTGTCTCGGCAGAAGAAGAGGAAGTACGAGGACTCACTCAGGAGTCGTATCTCCATGCTGGAGGCCCAGAACCAGCAGCTGGCCAACTGGGTTCAGCGCCTGGAGTCTTTCTGCTGTCAGTACGATGTTCTCCGTGACGGTTTATAGACGTAGTATTTTATATGACAAATACTCTGTTACGGGTAGAAGGCCTCAGCTGTTCATTATTGCCACTGAAGGTCGCAGATAATTACTATATGAAAACATATATGGTTGCAGTCCATTACCCCTCGTGACGTCACGCCTCGTCGCACCTACAATCCCTGTTATGCCCATATATGGAGATCCCTGATGTTATCAATAGTAAGCCCATATATGGGAATGTCGTGAGTCACGCCTCGTGACACGCTCCATATAAGAACCATATTTTGACAATCTCATGTTGACGCGACTCAGACCAAATTGGTACTGTACAACACATGAATCTCTTTCCATGTGTGGAGCTGACTATCATCACCTGGATCTCCATATATGAAGATGATGACACTGATAGCCATACATACTGTACATCCAGAAGACTGGATCATCACCTACATCTGCATATATGGAGCCGGCCAGCAAATCTACATCTGACCTCACTGACACCAGATTAATAGTTTAACTCGTGCTTCTCAACTGTGCCGTATTAAGAAGATCTGTTGTTTCATGCCTGAAAACGTCAATTAAAAAAGAGTCACACTTGCAAATGAACCAAGTTGGTACAACACATGGATCTGTGGAGCTGACTATCATCACCTGGATCTCCATATATGAAGATCACGACACTGACATGCATATATGGAGCTAGCCAGCAACTCCACATCTGACGTCACTGACACGGTGACACCAGATGAATAGTTTAACTCCTGCTTCTCAACTGTGCCATATTCCTCTATTAAGAAGCTCTGTTGTCTCTGTTGTCTCCGTCTTAATACAGGTTTAGTTATGTGAGGAGCACAAGAGTGCAAAATAATTGGGGTCAACATTTTCAACATTGCCGGCTTTGTGTCCTTGTACAGTATATCGGCTATTTTTGAGGGGTTTTTATTTTGACTCGAGTGGGTGGGGGATCCCGTTCATAGACAAATGTCCCAAGAAACTAGCTAGCCTAGCCACCGAGTTTGCTAGCGCTCTGGGAAAACAGAGCGGCTGAATTCTTTAGGTGGTGAACAGTGCTGGTTTGATCCACGGCTAGAAACTGTTTCAACCAATCAGATTGCTTCCTCGAACCGACCTGTTGTAGAATACTTAACGTAAGACCTGGAGGCGTGATCAATGCCATTTGGCTATTCTGAGTGGCAAAAGAGCATTGACCACGCCTCCAAGTCTTAAGTTAAGTAATAAGACCTGGTACTTAAGACACGCAAAATACAGCCCTAGGAGTCTAGGACCCATCTAGAACTCCATATTTGGGACAGTTAACCATGATCAGGTATATCCATCCCAAAATGGGCATGGGATGACTCATCATGACCACATCACGACAACAAGAGAAAGTCAGATGGACCTATTGTATAGTACACTTTCTACTGATTGCATACATTAGACTGAGCTCCTGCAGAACCTCCAGACTATCTAAGTCTCTTCCCCTTCTACAGGGTCTTCCAGAATAACCTTGCAACACTGTATGGAATTCAGACACATTACTAGTCTCCACACCCTTGTTGACAGTCCCTCAAAATCCTAACCCTTGTATCACAGGGAGATTGTGTGTCCAAATTCTATTTGGACACACTGGTATGTTCCTGGTCCTAGTCAACCACTTACCTTTTCTACACTACCGGTATATTGTTTTCATATTCTTCGTGATATAGAGCAATTTGATATACACAAATTGTCCCCCTGGAGATAATCACAATTTGTCTCGTCTAAAGTTGTCTCGTCCAAGGTCCACCCCACTTGTAGTTGTAACAATGGCGACCGCTGTGCTAGTCGGCCGTCCTGCGAGTGCCTTTACTAAGATAACAAGCTCCTGTTCCCCTGTGGTTCTGTCGGCCATCCCAGCAACAGTCCAACAGAGGAAGATCCACCACAGTGACCACACCGTTATACCCAAAGGGAAAGGAGGTCGCTCCTCCTCCAGTGGAGTTTTCGCCACAGTGTTTGGGGCCACAGGCTTCCTGGGTCGATATGTGGTCAACCGACTGGGCCGCATGGGCTCTCAGATTGTAATCCCTTACCGGTGTGATCAGTATGACCTCATGTACCTCAGGCCCATGGGAGACCTGGGACAGATCATCTTCATGGAGTGGGACGCCAAGAACAAAGACTCCATCAGGAGGGCTCTGGAACACTCTAACGTCGTCATCAACTTGGTGGGCAGAGAGTGGGAGACGAGGAACTGTCGCTTTGAGG
The DNA here is from genome assembly GCF_963924005.1 of Protomyctophum bolini. Taxonomy (NCBI): domain Eukaryota; kingdom Metazoa; phylum Chordata; class Actinopteri; order Myctophiformes; family Myctophidae; genus Protomyctophum; species Protomyctophum bolini. The sequence goes on along the minus strand of NC_137868.1, from coordinate 37,441,539 downwards.
ACGTATTCGTGTCCATCCCTCAGCGGATCGCCAAGGCAGCCAGGGAGGCTGGCGTCACAAAGTTGATCCACATGTCCCACCTGAACGCAGACATGCGCAGCCCTTCCAAATATCTGAGGAACAAGGCTGTGGGAGAGGCTGCTGTGAGAGATGAGTTTCCTGGCGCTATCATCCTGAAGCCCTCTGAGATGTTTGGAAGGGAGGACAGATTCTTCAATCATTTTGCCAACATGCGCTGGTTCGGCAGAGCTGTGCCTCTCATCGCCATGGGGAAGAAGACAGTGAAGCAGCCTGTGCATGTGGTCGACGTAGCCAAGGCCATCGTCAGTGCCGTCAAAGACCCAGATGCCAACGGGAAGACTTATGCCCTCGTTGGTCCCAAACGTTATCTGCTTCATGACCTGGTGGAGTATATTTATGCCGTCGCACACAGACCTTTTGTGGCCTACCCACTACCACGGCCACTTTACCACCTTCTTGCAAATGTTTTTGCGATGAGTCCATTTGAGCCCTGGACCACCCCAGACAAAGTAGACAGGTTCCACACAACAGACATGAAGTACCCGGGACTGCCAGGTCTGGAAGACCTCGGCATCGTCCCTTCCACTGTAGAGCAGAGGGCTATCGAGGTCCTGCGTCGCCACCGTCGATTCCGTTACCTGGAGGCTGAGCTGGACGAGACCAAGCCAGCTAAGACTGTTGCCGATTAAGCTGCTCTGTAAGACACGACAGTGTCAACTTGGCTGCTGCCAATAGTGTACTGTTCTATCTTTATTCTGTACATAAATACATATATAGGCTGTTGATCTATCTATAGGATGATCTTCTGGGGGAGGGGGAGATGCCATGCCTTGCTTGTTTCTGCTTGTTTCTACTTCAACTCATGTGTTGCCCCACCACCATGTCCTCACCATGCTATAGGGCAGGCCTACTCATGTTTCATGGTGACTGGTGAGTGTCAGTGTGAGCTCTCCTTATGAGTCTCCATAAACTGCTGCAGGAGCAGGACAACAGCTTTTATACTGGGAAATACATGTGGTCGAAAATAAATGCATCTAAATATCATTGTCAACATTTTTCACAGTAGTTGGAATTATCGGAGTAGAAAGTAGACAAACTAGTACATGGGCCAGTGGGGTTGATAGATTCTGGTGGCAAATTCCAATGATGATTTTTATGTTCCCACATGCCCATGGTATCATTTAAGCCTGGTAGCACTACCAACTTGGTAGCTTTCTACCTGTTACCACCACTTTTATATGAGAAATAACCGAAATTCTCATTTTTTTATTCATTTTCATATAATATCCTTATAATAAACTATGCCTGGAATTGATGGGGACTGAATTATAAAACATTGGGAATCTAGAATAAAGATATACAAGAGTAATAATTTAAAAAATTGGTCAAATTAGTATTTTCGTTTTTTCCTTTGGTCACAAAATGGGCTGTATTTCCCACCATATTACATTTAGACTTAGAGACTTGCATTTAGCATTACAGTGTACCCAAAAGACTCCCTGATGTTGAAATATAACAATTATTAAACAAAACAAAAAGTAGGTAAGTATGGCATAGAATGATCCCCCACCCCTGGGAAATTACCCTAGAAAGTTACAAGTTACTGTTCACAACTTCACATGTAAATATCATTAATATCTTTCATTTCACTGATAGTAATTTATGTTAGATGTTTGTTGAGCATCTCACAGTCTGACCTAGTTCTGGGAGTGGGCGTGTCTGGGCCTCCTGCCTGGCAGGTGGACACCACCTGGAGACAATCATCCTGCAATCAAGCCAGCCCTATTTAATCCCCAGTTTGACTGGAGCTCAGATTTGTTTCTCCACTCAGACAGAGCAGTGAGCAAGCCAGTTAGTCAGCAAGCAAGCAAGCATTAGCAAGCAAGCAAGCATTAGCAAGCAAGCAAGCAAGCAAGCATGGAACCAGATCAGAAACCAGTCCATTGACTGTGTTGTACACAGTTCTTTGGAATCTCCAATGGCCCCATTAGTAGAACCGAGGGACTTAAATTCATGGGCTACGTTATTACAAGCTGTCCAGATCTGGGAATTTCAGCCCCTCCTGGATATTGCACATAACTTGCCTCCAAATGAAACCCCCAAAATAAAATATCATGCTAAGTGCAGGAAAATTTTCACAATGTAGAGATTTAGACACCATTGTGCAGCGACAATCCAGCGAAAATGCTACATCGTGCATAGGCAAATGTCGTGCATAATTCACACAGTCATATGCAAACAACCATGGGATCATGGCACGCACTGATTGGAGATGTACCGGTAAGTCCCAGTTGCCTTCCCGAGCTGCACGAACCAAGCCAAGCACAATGTCAACCATGTCTATATACGACATCCAAAATGCTGCCAGTTCACCAGCCTCACCATTTCTGATTTGCTGTGTGTACACATCAAAAAGATGCAGTAGATTCCACGTAAAATCAAATAAAAAATCCCCCTTTAGATACTTACAATTATACACTTCTATATAAAAATCAGGAATGATTGAATGTAATAATGTCAGGTATATGAAGTTAGTTTCAGCTTTCTAGTGGAATCTGATATTTCCTCTTGTAGGCCTACTGTGTCTTATGGGTTAAGAATTGCATAATTATGTACCATAATATGACATAAGATTCAGGAATACCCCAAAGATGTATAAGCTTGTAGTATAAGGATATAGGCTAATGTAACCTTAAGAGGCAGCAGGCATTTCTCTGGCAGAGGATGGGGGTTGACACACATTTACGAAGTGAACACTTATGGTTATAGATGTGACGTGTAAATGGCTCATTGCAACATTGCTGTAATTTGCGTCAGTTGAGTCCCAGTTTCAATGTATTGATTTATAAACAGTATGCAGGCAAATGGTTTGGGATACTTGGACAGTGGTTTATATGAGTTGAGTTGCTTAAAGTATAACTTTGACTATCAACTTTATCTGACTAGTGACTTTGTCTGTCTAGTATTGTTTCACTGGGAAAACAGAAAACAGGGTCTCAGCAGCATGTGGTGTTTGTTACAATGGCAACAGAGCTTGTGGGCTGTTCTCTCTCTCCTTTTATACTGGCCCAGGTGTCACCTCCAATCTCTACTGCCAGTCCCACCATCAGCACTGGAAAACACTAACAGTGGATTATACACAGACCAAATCACCACTAGGGCCACTAGTAGCTGTCTGCCTTCCTGCCTGTCCAATTGTCCATGAGTAGCTGTCTGCCTTCCTGCCTGTCCAATTGTCCATGAGTAGCTGTCTGCCTGCCTGTCCAATTCTCCATGAGTAGCTGTCTGTCTGCCTGTCTATGAGTAGCTGTCTGACTGCCTGCCTGTCCAATTCTCCATGAGTAGCTGTTTGTCTGTCTGCCAGTCTATGAGTAGCTGTCTGCCTGCCTGCCAGTCAGCAAGTTGGTTAACAGAAAATAAATTGTTATGGCTGAGTAAAATAAAATACAATAAACACAATTTGCCTGAAAATAGATTACCCAGCTATGACCTTTTTCATGAAAAAAAATGAGTAGTGATATGGCTGACTGAGTAAAATAAAACAATCTACCTGAAAATAGATAGCTATAACTGAAGAGCAATTTCCGCAATTTCCATTTCCGCAATTTCCGCAATTTCCATTTCCGCAATTACCGCAATTTGAAATGCAATTTCCGCAATTTCCATTTCCACCATTTCCGCAATTGCAATTTCCGCAATTTCCATTTCCGCAATTTCCATTTCCAACTATTAATGGCAGCTGGGTTTCATCATTCAAATAAAATAGAATTCTGTCCGTTTAGCTATAAAATTATGTCAGGGAATAGGGATACACAGTATATGTCTTTCATTTGCATTGCATCTCCCCCCCCCCCCCCAAGCTTTTATTTTCGTTCGAGTAATAGTACAACTCTAATAGTATTACTTATAATAATGTAATTAAAGATAACTTCATTCAGATTTATTTATTTTTATTTCATTTTCCAGATTTTTTTTCTTCTTTTTTTTAGATTTTCATTGGTGGGCCAGTCATAATGTGCAGGCGGGGGAAAAAAGACCACTAGTATTGTATGGCAATTAGACACTACCATGTTGTCAGACTAGCATCCCTCTGCCTTCACCATTTTGCGAATTGCCATAGCCAAAAAAGTCCCTAACTGTAGCTAAAGTGAAATGCATTGCTGTGTAATTTTACATGTCAGACTGTCCTGTGGAAATCAAGTTAGGGTATGTCTGATATTTGTGTAAAATGGCTCTTCTGATAGTATTTGGAGTGTTCAGTAAAAGGAGTCCCCATGTCTCTCAGGCTCTTAAATAGCTAATGCAAGGGCACACCACTTCAACAGGAATACCTAATCAATGGCACTGTGCCATCTCAAGTAGCCTACGTTTCTAGCTCACACCAGCAATCCTTGGCACGGTGTGCCGACTTCATATTTGTTGTGCACTGAAAATAGCTGAAAGCACAACATATTGGGAGCTTGTATATCTGCTGTTGGTGTGTGCACGCACCACTGGCACGCAACTAGTCAGGCCTCATTTCAATTGAAATAGGTGAAACATAGCTTAGGCCTCCTCTGCAGAGAAGAGAAATAAATGTAATGAAATATATTTAACCGAATGGGCAAGAGTATTCAAAACATTTTTTTATTTCTAGTCAAAAACAAAAAATATATATGAAAATATAAACATCTTTTCCATTTTAGCAAAAGAAAGATCTGAGATGTTGGAGCATGCAGTAGTTGGCTTTCTAAAAAAGAAAACTTGGTATTCCTGTTAATCTGCAGGTTATTATGTAATGCTTGTTAAATAAGTGAGATGTTACAGTAATAAATTAGGACCAACAAATGCTGTACATTACACTTGTGAACACAAACAAAAACTTAAATCAATACTGCAGCCAGGATAATGTATACATTGTCTATCAAACATCCAGTTTGATAGACACTAATGATTGAACGCTATATCGTTCAGTCATTAGTGTCTATCAAACTGGACGTTAGCTGCAAACTTGACAAAGTCTGCCATGCTTTTGGAGCAGTGATTCTCAAATGTTTTAATCTCAAAGACTCCGATAACTCAAGAGTTACAGACCTTTAAGGGTCTGTTTGGAACCCCCTAGGGTCCCCAGACGCCATTTTGAGAACCACCATTCTGCCAAATCTACATAAACCTGCCTGCTACAACTAATTTAAGTGGAAAGCATTCAGTAACCTGGTTTACAACAGTGTAAAGGCCTTAACTAGCCAAGTCACCAAGCCAAGACAAAGTAGCCATAACAGTCAAAAGGCAAGGAATGTATTGATTGTTTTGTTGCTCGATAGACCAAGTAAGATCACGTGAAAAAGAGAAACGGTGGTGGGTACAGCGCTTTGTGGTGACTTGGTCTAAATGCATTGATATTGTGGCTGTAACAGCAGCACAGAAAAGGCACAGGTTGACTTTCAGAGAGCCTAAAAGAAAGAAAATAAAGAATCGACATTCATAGAGCCGTTTTCGGACGGTCCCTTTGACCACACAACTGCAGTAGGCCGATTGGTGTCAGTTGCTTTAGTCTTCTAGCCCCAATATGTAAAATCCTCTGAGACTGTACATTTGTACACACAGAGTTAAATTAAACAAGAGTTACAAATGGATACATTGACACTGAGGATTTGTACTCTGAACCATTGTTACTCCAATCGACATCACAATCCGTTACAGTGCCCACCATTTTAAATAATGGCTCGTCAGTAACATTACCCGGTCCATTAGGGCCGTTCACAACAAGCACTAGAACTACAACAATAACTAGATTGTTCACCATCGTCTTGGTTATAGTTATGTGAACTCCGCCATCTACTTTTTGGTTATAGTTCTCGTGCTTGGTGTGCGAAACGGCCCGAAAGTCACTAAAAAAAAATACAGATCAAAATATCTTCAGTTGATTGTCAACCACATCCTGGTTTATCTTCCCCCTAAGAGGGAAAGTAAGGTTAAAAATAAATTACATAGGTTCATAGTTGCACAAATGCCCGCTCACTAGAACAATGTGGACGAGTGTTTGCCAACAGACACAAAAATGTCATGACAATGAATAAAAAAAATGAAAACAACACCCCAGACACAACCTACATACTGCTACAAATATCAAGTATTAAGAGTTCAGCTTCCACTGATTGCCAAATCTTGCGGAGTTTAGCATTGTGACAAGGATAATGACCAGTGGATGATGAGACGTCCCATTTTGAGCCTCTGTTCCGTCCCAAATCAGAATCAAGTCATCTGTCCGTCATTCATTTACTGGTCACTGGCATTCTTCTAGAAGAGTGATGCTCAAACATGTTCATGTCAAGGATCTGTACCTGGCCACAGAACCCCAAGCCCCAAATATTGTGTGACTGGGACAGTCACAAATTATGTTGCATGTTAAAATGTTTTAAAAATGTTTTTGAAAATAGCCGATGCATATAGTGTTAAAGTTGTTAAAACAGATTTTGACGGCATGTTAAACTCTTTTTTGCTGGAGCCCACTTTGAGAACCACTTGCTCTAGGAGGAGCTTTGAGTCGACAGGGTTTTTTGTTTCCAGGACCAGGAGGATGGACTACTGGGTAATGCAGTTCTCTCCCATGTCCTGTGCATAGCGGTCAGACACTATGGAAGGAGGGCTACTGGGTAATGCAGTTCTCTCCCATGTCCTGTGCATAGCGGTCAGACACTATGGAAGGAGGGCTACTGGGTAATGCAGTTCTCTCCCATGTCCTGTGCATAGCGGTCAGACACTATGGTACGCAGTTCCTCCACGTCTTGTCGGAGCAGCCGGGCGTCTGCCAGCTTCTTCTGCAACACCTCTGGACTCAGCCAGTCCTCCACACCTTCTTCAATGGAAGGGGGTGCTGCGGAGAGAACACAGCATTCACTTCATTGATTACCTATATTTTATTAATCTTATTAGCATTGATTTAGATTGGAACATATCAGGGCTGTACCAGACGCATAAATGTCCAAGTCAAGTCTGACCTGGTAGTTGAATCAATCAACAATGACACCGACCATGGTGATCAAAGCCGGTACGCAACGGTTTGGGGTATGCCAATGGAATATGTATGATATTCTTGTAGGAAAGCAAGAACCCATGTGACAAGATTACTGTGATTTTACAACGACTTGTGCTTCCTACACCTCTTACCCGTTTGAAAAATCCACAGTAAACCATGACGTCTAGTCAGTGGCTGAATGCTATAATGTAGCAGAGTTACTACAGGGGGCCACCAAATGTTTTGTGTGATAATACAACGCGTAACGCAACGCGAGGCTAATGTAGTGCTTCATCTCCCTTCTTCTCTAAGGTGTCCTTGGAGAAAAACATTCAATGGAGGAGTGACTTACGGGCGATGCCGAGCAGCAGGGAGAGGTTGGGGTCTCGTCCCTGGGCTCGCTGGGTCAGCACGTTGCACAGGGAGCGCAGGTCACCCAGGCAGGACGACATCTCTGCATGCAGCCTCTGGGTGAGGCGGGCGCCGCTCGGCTGCATGGTGCTGCTCAGGTTCCTCCACTCTGGGTCTCCCATCTGCTCCTGCAGGGTCAGGTTCTGGTCCAGCAGCTCCTGGTTCTGCCCCGACAGCTGAAATGCACACGTCAAGGTCAACACAGTGTCATAGTTCATGTGTATGTATGCGTGTATAATTTTATTACTGTATTTTTGAGGGCCAAGTGCCCCCAGAAGTATAGCCAACTTAATTTTTTGTTTTTGCAATACAGAGCGATTTACAGTAAGCAGAATAACACATGGTAATACATCAAATACATAAAAAGAGTGTAAGTGTAAACTATGCGTATACACTATAGAGTTCTATCTCTACATGTCTAAATTGCATAAGTTGAGCCTGTAAGGTCTAAAATGAACATTGTGAGGGAATTTTGACCGGTCCTCATAAGAGAAATGGGCATTTAGAGGTTGGTTTAAGCCGGGGTTAGGGTTAGATTTATTGCCTGATTTATACTAGGTGTCATGCACCGAAAATAGCTAAATACTGTATGAATGGCATTCATAAAATTGCCGTTCTGAAATGTTTATGTTCTCACAAAGAAAGTAATACAAACATGAGTGTGTGCGTCTATCTCACCTCCTTCATAGCGGTGCGGAGCTGCTGCAGACTCTGTTCTTTGGCATTCACCTCCTCTCTCAGAGCATGGGAGCTGATCTCCTCCTGGGAAAGCTGCTCCTCCAAGTTCTGCTCAAATGCACAATCATACCAATTTTAATGGTCATACTTCATACCAAATGTAGATGAACTTCACATGGAAGAATACAATACGTACCCTGATCTGAGCCCCAAGCTGTTCCATCATCCTCAGCTGTTTCTCAATGACCTGCAAGGAGAGGAATCAGGGCTACATTTATTTGGAAAAGCATTGTGGTTTCTATAATATAACTATTGCATCACATTTAAGCGGCCGTGTCCAGTGACGGTCCACAGAAGTACTTTTATGCTCTGCATTTCTATGGTAAAGAAGCGCTGGAGCAGGCCTCTTCCCAACACAGAGCACCGTGTTTGAGCACTCTCTGCATTCAGAGTTTTTAATTTTTTTAAAGGGGTGGAGCACTTCAAGCTGAAAATAGACTTTTGTGAGAGAAGAGCTGCTCATCGACAGTGTTAATTCACTGAAAAAAGAATGAAAACTAAGCGATTATGAATAAAACTAAATATTGACAATTTCGTCAACAAATTAAAACTAGACTAAAATGTTAAGGCGGGACTAGTGAGATCCAGTACATTTAAGTAATTTGATGTTTGGTTGCACTCTGAAAATAGCAGATGTACAAGCCCACAACAAGTTGCGGAGCGTTGTGAGCTTGTAGCTCGGCTATTTTCAGCATGCAACAAAGTTGTAAAAATCAGGCGTTACAACTTACAACAGCAAAATACATTTTCATCTGCAAAAATCACCTCTAGATTTAGTTAAATATGATATTCAGTCAACTAAAACTAGTTTTTATGTGGTCGGACCTTCTTCAGTCTGTGCTGCTCCTCTCTCAGGACAGCGTTCTTACCTTCTTCAGTCTGTGCTGCTCCTCTCTCAGGACAGCGTTCTCTGCTCGGAGCGTCTCCACATCCAGGGAGGGTAGCCGGGCTCCGTCCTCCAGACCCTCCTGCACACGCTCCTGCAAACTGAAACAACAGTTGCATTTAACCCAGTGGGCCGCAACATGTTTTCATTTCAAGGATTCTTTTAAAGAGATTTGGTGTAGAGGGGAAAAAAGGAGGGGCCCCAAGGATAGAACCCTGGAGGACCCCAGTCAAAGAAGTATATAGGTTGATCTTTCAAGACGCACCGTTACTGAACGGTATACTGTATAAATGGATTTGAGTGGATGTGCCTTCTCTGCCATAATTGGTAGCCACTACAGGACACACGGTTACTTATATATACCTATAGAGTACTGAGTGTGATATGCTTATTGTATCATGAAGAGACACATCATGATTTTGTGAATGTAACTTTACTGTACCTTAATATTTGTGGACATGAATAAATTGCTAAAGTGTGTGTGTGTGTGTTTGTGTGTGTTCTTGTACTTGGTAACGGTGGCCAGCAGCTCTCTCTCCCTGCATCTCTGTTCGTCCAGCAGCGAGTCCTTCTCTCTGGTCAGTGAGCGAGCCTCTTCCAGACACACCTCCAGCTCCCTCACCTTGCCCTGCAGGTGGGCCGCCCGCTGCTCCACGTCCAGCAGCTGAACACACAAATCACTCAGTCTCGTTGTTGTCCAGCAGAAGGAACCTCTCATAACTTAACTTTGTGGTCCCCCCCCACCCGTAAATTAAAGCCCTACTTGATCCCAGAACGGCACAACTCTTGCTGTCCCGAGTGCAGCCAGCGAGAACGGCTGCATTCATTAACGGGGTAAATGGTGCATTTACACAGCGACCAGAGAACACCCGGGTGCAATCCGTGACGACGGAAGCGACCAGAGAACACCAGAGCCACGGACCTGTTTGTTCTGCCGCTGGTAGTCCTCCATGGTGGGCAGGTCGGCCAGGTATCTCTCCAGAGTCTCGATGCGTTGCTGCCGCTCTCTGTTCTGCTCCGTCTCCTTCTGACACTTCTTCTTCAGGTTGTTGATGTGCTTGTCCCGACTGCGGATCTGCAAACGCACAGCCAAGCGACGGCGTTATGGCCAACGGTCATGTGCTCTCAGCGGCATTAACAAACGGTCAATCTGGTGTATAGCGTAACGAGAGGTTCTTCATGGGTTCAGTTCCCATTTTGGCCATGTCATAATAGGTGAACATTTCCAAAAAGTATTAAGCGATCTACAAGCATAGAATGTGACGCATCTTGTAGATCGGCTATTATCGCTATTCAAATCAGTCACATTTGTTTCGGGGATAGAAAGTGAAGAATAGAGACGGAAAGAAAATCAATTAAACATTTTCCCATAAATACTTGTATTTAGGGATTAAATGTACACCTTCCATTTTTTATCATTTAAAAAAAATCTTCAAAGTGTCAGAACAGCATTTGTAGAATCGCGCCTCAGGTCTTAAAGGGGCATTCCACTCATTTTCAACATTTTACTATGTCATTAATATACCTTAGAGCTGTTGTGAGTGGAATGCCCCTTTAATGGGTTTAACGCTATGATATCAGTTGAAATGACGTGTGCCGACCCTCTCTTCCTGCTTCCGCAGCTCCTCTACGTGCCGGTCGGCGCTCTCCTTCAGGCTGTCGGTCAGGCGGCGCGTCTCCGCCTCCACGGAGCCCAACCGCCGCTCCGCCTCGGCCTTCTCCTGAGCCGCGCAGTCTGTCCGCTCAGCAAACTGAGCCCTCAGGAACGCATTCTCCCGCTGAGCCTCCTGTAACATGACCAGGCGAGAGGAGAGGTAAGGTTACCGTGAACTTTTCCACCCGGCGCCGTTCGTTTTGACGCCTGTGTTTAATAATACGCACACGCTGTTCTGCACGTGTGACTGTACTCTGTGGTGGACAAGCCCTGAGCTAGTGTCAAAGTACACTCCATGTCAAAATATTATGCCACAAATGTAACGTTTCTCAACAAAGTACTTGAGTTAAAAGTACTGGCTCTAACTCTGAAGTATTGAAAAGTACAAAAATATTTCAGTATTCAAAATACAACTTACATTTTTCTTTTTAATATTGCAATGTAGACATTTGACAAACAACGGAATTTTAGTCTAGAAAATAGCCGATCTACAATCTGACAATGTGTCGGCTATTTTCACAATTTATTTAAATAGGCCGTATGTTTTGTAAATGTGGGTCCTGCTGTTCCACATACTGCAAACCAGGTGAAAGATATGCTTTTACTGTATATCCGAGACATTAAGATTCTATGGAACATGCTTCTGAACATTTTGCTAGTTTGACTACTTCAAATGCTCCGATCTTAAATTAATTACCCAAAATATCTCATCTACAAGCTCTCAATGCGCCGAGAGCCTGTAGATCGTCTATTTTTGCTCTGCAACATGCTTGCATAGAAGACATGCTGGCTTCTATGGAACCCAAATGACTTTAACCCGACTCCACGCTGCAGCTCACCTGCAGGCGGAGCATGCACATGTCTGCGTAGGACGCGCCGCGCCCCAGGAGGGCTCCGTGGACCTGCAGCTCGCTTTCTCTCAGCCGCTGTTCCAGCTGGCCCATATGCTGCTTCTGTCTGCAACACAACCAGGGTTGGAAAAAAATGTACTTTCAAGTCAAAGTTGCATTTATAGATCTTTAAATAGGGTTGCGGTGGTTAATGTACCGTATGTTTTGTAATAAACAGTAAAACGGACAAAGAGCAAAGCCAAACATTTTTGGACAAAAGTAGCAAGAATAGCTATTTTGGCCAATGATTGAAAGTGGTTACGTTTGTCTGTGGGTTTTGTAAATATTGAATCAATAAAAAGCAATAAGAGCTTAGCGTGAATATATAACTACAGTGCATTGAATGCAGGCATTTCCTAAAAAGGTAACCGTCTTGGACAGCGACAAATGACAATATAATATTTGGAGATCTGTAAATATTGGCTCATTCTCACTAATGTAGTGCGTTTACCTTTCTATGACGAGCTCCTTCTCCTTCAACAAACCCTCGTTGGCTTTGACCAGAGAGTCCCACTTTCCAGACTCCAAGTGTGGGGAGGGGGCGTACACAGAAGAGAACTGGCCCACCCCAGCATTCATTAACTATGAACAAAAAAACAACAACAAGACGACATGCATTTTCAGTACATGTGCAGGGATTAAGCAATAGAACATGTATTTCTACTTTGACCCATTTAATAATTTAATTAGTTAATAAAAAATGACTGAAATCAGTCGTGGCGACTGATAACTTAGTCCATCAATGTAGAATGTAAAGTAAAAACCCACAGTGAATGGCCTCAAGAGATTCATTCATTACAAGCACATTTGCATAGTGTATACACTGGTTAGTGTATTCACTCCCCCATGCTGTAGTGGAGAGTACGAGCACGTTCATAGTAAAAGGTTAATGTATGACGGGAATTTCACTCGGTGACTGACAATATGACACTGTCATACAAACATACTGATTATTATTAAGCATATTTATACCCACACACGCCACAGCAATCGTTAAGACTAGTGTACATGCGTTTGAACATATTAGATGTGTAACTTCTTCCTCGCAGTCCAAGTCAGAATGGAATCTTTTTTATTAGGTCTGAACATTAACCAATAACATTTGAACCACATGTATAAGTGGTTTGAAATGCGTTTAAAAAAACTGATGTCCAAAGTGTGTGGACACTCGGGCAGTAAAGTCTGAATTCTACTTTGTCATGTTATGTGACAGTGTTACTCACTAAAAATAGCAGATCTACATCTTCAGATCTAAATCACAATGTTGGAGTCATTTGAGACACAAATCCGTTATTTGCCTGCAGTTTGAACCAAAACCTTGGCGTTTCTTGCTCTAGTAGTCTAGTACAGTGGTTCTCACTCAACCAGTGGTACTTGAGGGGGTTCTAGGCTACATTACTTCATTTACAAGAACTGTACACAATTAGAATTGTTATTTTGATCCGCGTTTGCCTTTTATCTTTTGTGGATGAAAATCACAAAAAGAAAATACAGTATTCTACATTTTGGGTCTTGGAGGCAAAATCTTATCAAATGGTGGTGTGGATGCCGAATAAATAATGGACCTTTATATGAACTTTTTTATAAAAACTTTTTTAAGTTAAAAACCACTGGTCTAGTAGTCTAAACCTTAATGTCCTGCTCTGCTGTGCCGTGGTGCAACAACACACCTGCATTTGCTCCACTTGCAGACGCAGGCTCTCCAGCTGTTGCTTCTGTTGCTGCTGCTGCTGCCAGCTGGGCAGCTCAACCCCGCATCTGTCCTGCTGCAACAAGGCCTCGTAGCCCTTGGCCCCTGCGTGGTCCCTTAGCAGAGCCTGTGTCTGCAGCCCCAGGGAGCCCGGATAGACTCCGGCCGACGCAGCCACGCCGGGGTGGCCGCCTCTCTGAACGCAGCCGGGGTCAGACGGTCCCGGCCTGGCCTCGGGGAGGACCTTATAGGAATGCTCCATGCTTGCTCCTCTGTACGCGTCCGAGACACACTCCGTCGAGTCAAGCCCGGTCATCTGCAACCTGAGTCGGACGTCGGGGCACAGACTCCCGAGCAGAGCCGACTGGTTCATTGTGGGCTCCATGGCGGGCGTGTCAAACCTCTGGGCCTCGCCGAGATGCGTCTGGTCGCCCGCGGGGAACAGAGAGTGGTCCAGGCCGTTGACCAGGCTGCGGTACCGGCTCAGGCAGTCTGGTTTGGGCCCCAGGGGATCCGCTCCCACGCCCGACTGCGCGTCCAGGTTGGGCGAGGACGCCGATTTGGAGAGAGAGGACTTGGAGCTAGGGCTGTCAGTCACCATCATGAAATTTGTAGTTAATGATTTTGTCACACAAATAAATGACTGACGATGGCCGGTACTGATAATCAAAATAAATAATGTACCAAGGCCAAAACAGGCTAAGCATTTAATATCACACACACGTTAAAAAATTGCCAATTTACAGGCTATTTTTGCTCTATTTCAAGAGTAATTGGTACAGTTAAATACGCACATGTAGACAGACACACATTCACATTGCTCAACCAAACTAGAGCAGGTTGCCTATGTATAGTAGCAGGGCAGTCCATTTACTCTATTTTCAGGTGGTTATTTGGACTAGTAGCAACAGCAGAGTGTATGGGCTTAGTGTCCCTATTCTGGGGTGAACATTCAGCAAATATTGCAACAAGCTTGCAATGCGTCGCATTGTGAGCTTTTAGAGCTCCAATTTTCAGCGCAGATATTTGGTGTAGAGGGGGGAGACATTAGGGGGCCTAGACTAGACCCACTGGATAAAGTGGTTAGCAAGTAGCAACAAACCAGACCATGACCTAGAAGTAGACCAATAGTACTAGGAAATCAATTAGATCAATGAGAAGGATGCCGCTAAATAATAAAATCGGCAATCGACAAGATTTTGTTTTTGGCGAGAGGCTTACTTGGAGCTGGCACCGCTGGAGGTTCTGGAGCCAGAGGAAGGCCTGTGATGGTCAGCCTGGGCCTCTTCTGGGATGCGGGGCTGAGGCTTGGAGGCCGGTGCTCCGGCCGTGGACGGCATGACATGTGCGGTAGGGATGGGGATCTGACTGCGGATGGGCTGGAAGGAAGGGCTGCTACGCGTGCTGCAGAAATCTAACAGACAAAAGTGGGAGTGAAGAGTCAAAATCTGGAGTGTTTCTTGCAAACTGTGCACATTGAAAAACAAATGGAGCACTTAAGGGCCTTGCAAACGTGAAGCGAGGAACACAGGCGTTGTTGCCTGTAACAACACAGGTCTCCTCCAGGTCTGTTGAAGAGGGGTGCAACAACACAAGAGTAAAACAAATCACACCCATGTGAACTGAGTGGTGCAAAGCCAGTAGGAACTTTCTATTCCTGAAAAGTTAGCAGGAAAAAAAAGAAGCCATTGTTCTTGCATTAATTAACCAGGTTACAGATTATGTTGTCACTGGTAGGCAGGTTTCTGAAAAGTTCACAGCCCTCCTCTAAGACAGTATAGATGACATGATACCATCTTATAATGAGCATTAGGGTGAGGAGTGGACTCAGGAGTTAGGACCAATTATATGAAGACAGGTTGTAAATGGGTGGTCCTTCAAGGGTTTCCGTATAACAAGATAAATCAATTGGTACAGTTGGTACGCACATGTAGACACACATTCACATTGCTCAACAAAACTAGAGCAGGTTGCCTATGTATAGTAGCAGGGCAGTCCATTCACTCTATTTTCAGGTGGTTATTTTCAGGTGGTTATGTGGACGTAGTAGCAAGTAGCAACAGCAGAGTGTATGGACTTAGTGTCCCTATTCTGGGGTGAACATTCAGCTAATATTGCAACAAGCTTGCAATGCGTCGCATTGTGAGCTTTTAGATCTAGACTAGACCCACTGGATAAAGTGGTTAGCAAGTAGCAACAAACCAGACCATGACCTAGAAGTAGACCAATAGTACTAGGAAATCAAACCATGTAAATAAACTCAGCAGGTAGCCACTTTAAATGCATCAAATGTACAGACCTGTATTACCAGTATCACCATCTGTGATTTACACAGTACAAGTGATGGTTGGGCTTTTTGCTGCCTGAAGGGTCATTCACCCTAATAGTGCATGACGGGACAACTCCTTGACACCTTACAAGATTAGACAGGCACACACAAGCGATTTCCATAAAATATGGAGCCTTACAGTCGACTTTCTGTGACTGCACAGTGCACACTCAGTGCCCTGAAGCATACAGCAAAGCCAAGCCAAAAACAGCTCAGGTCCACCTGCCACCATGGCACAAACACTCACATTGTTATGTAACGACCACTTAAAAACAGCAGTACAAACCTGACGGACCTGCGCAACACTTCTAACCAGCAGACACTCACTCCAACACGTTAGTAAACTTAGCCGTGGCATTTTCTTGCATCCGAGGTGGGGAGGTGAGCCCCAGAATGCTTTGAGTCGGCACAGAATTCCTCCCTCTGCATTTCTGGGCGGCACCGAAAGAAACGCAGGGAAGCCCAAAGCTAAAACCTGACTGCCAGTCACAGTGGGCAGGCAGGGGCAGCGTGCCCAACGGAGTATTGTCCTAGAGAATGACCAGTCCACCCTGTACCACAGCACTGAGCAACCGCACACACAAACAGGCACACAGAGGAAAGGTTAGGGGTATTTATAGCCCACCAGCGCTCAAGTTACAGACAGGATCTGTGGGAGCCGCTTATTTAAGCACCTTGGCCCCTCCCAGTCACACGTCTCACACACACACACACACACACACACACACACACACACACACACACACACACACACACACACACGTGTGTGTGTGTGTGTAATCTGTGTGCGTATCTCCAAAAACAACCAGTGAAGTGAACAGGAGTTTTGTATGGGTTCTTTCAGACCACGACAGATAGTGCTTAGCAACTACTGGGAGGAATAACAATTAGCAAGCATGAGCAAGACGATTCTGGCAACGACATTGAGTTTCCATGCACAAAAACAAAATACTCAAATGCAAAAGGAGCCCCAAGGCTCAACTGATTTATAGGGCTGGCTGCCTGGAACAAGTCTAAACCACTCTGTCAGTGAGGAAACAGCTAGCAATCTGGCACATCTTCCAGTCAACTTATATAAAGTATAGCCTATAAGACTTTTAAACTATTATTTCACTACTTAAGCCATCAAGACTCCGTAAAACAGACCCGAGTTGGCTCTGCTTCCTTGTACACCAAAATTAGCCGATCTAAAAGCGTTGCAAGCTTCAGATTTGCTATTTTGGGCTAATATTCCCTCCAGAATATAGATGCTGGGGTTCAAGTGGTTAAACACAATATTTTGACTGCACATAACCACATAAACCTAGTCGTACAACAAATATTGAAAGTGAGTTGATGTGAGCTTGAACATTTTATATTTTCCCAAAATATGGACGTCAGGGTTAATGTGTTTACCCCCGCTTACACACAAAAGTTCAAACTCTGGACTGCACTGTACGTGTACAACCACACAGCCTCAGACACAGCCCATCATTAAAGCTAAAGTAAGACTCAAGACTTGTGTTGCTAAGCGCAGTTATCAATTACAACCCGAGAACCAAGCTACAACAGCAACATGAGCGTTCTTGACAGTTCGGTATAAAAAAACAAAACGTAACTACGCCTTGTAAAAGAAACAGTTCTCTAAAAGGCATACCGGTACACAAACACCCGTAATAAAAACACTAACAAAAACGACGCACTGATGCAACCTTAATTTGACTCCACATTCAACTCATCCTGTTCCCATTTATAAAAGCCTGGCATTACAGACACTCTCTGCATGTAACCGGTCACATTATGGGTAAGGGGCAAGGGTTCCCAGTTTCCATTTAGCCATCCAATCCTAGCATCCGCTCTACCCCACACCCCGTCCACCTAATTAGACTATAAACACCAGAGGTATGAACCATAGAGCGATGGGGGCATTTTTGGCTCGGTATATAATCTACCTCTGCAAATCTCCAGAGCATGCCTGGATCATGAGCACATTTCTCACTTTATAAATAGTTAGAGGGACAACAACACAGGCCAGAAGATGATGTTCCCTTTTTCCAATCACAACACAGAAGGGGAGGTGTGTGTGTGTGTGTGTGTGTGTGTGTGTGTTTTCTCACTGTCTGCATGCAGGGCCAGACAAGACATTCCAAGAATGTTCCCCTCCCTTCCATAGCCTAAGATTTAAATAGTGTACTGTCCATTTAAAAGTTAATCACACACAACCTGAAGAACTAACAACTACATAGTAATTGCAATTACTGTGTGGGGAAGCCAGCTGTTTTGTCTAACCTTCCTACATGGCTTCCCAACCTGGGGGTCAGGGGTCAGGGGCCCCCCTTGGGATCATGTTTCACAAAATGAGCCAGAACTTGATTTCATCCACTTAAGTTTCAAACTGGCATCCCAATTTTGTGATGTCAGTCATTGTATGGGGGGGTGCAGGGAGGGAGTTCAAAATATTTAAGAATATATGTATATATATATATATATATTCAAAGAGTTTTAGAAATAGAAAAAATAGCCAATCCAGGAAGCTTACAGGGTGTGCGTGTGCTTTGGTTAGTTTAAGAAAGGGGGTCTCCAAGTGGGGGGAAAAGGTTGGGAACCACTGCAGTGTATAATATGACCAGTCCACGATGAGCCACGGTATACAAGTAAACAGAGAATATGTGTCATCATGGTCTAAATGTGACTTTTATTAAGCAGTGCTGAGTGAGGAACAAACAATCCAAGCCAACGATATATACACACACACACACACACACACACACACACACACACACACACACACACACACACACACACACACACACACACACACACACACACACACACACACACACACACACACACACACACAACACGCTGCAGTCAGGCTCAGAGCAATAATAACATGTCACCTTCTGTGCTGTCAGATGTCGAGGCGCCGAGACCAGTGTCCCCGCTGTCCGCCGTCCCAGGCCGTCTGCCCAGACGGCTCTGGTACTTCTCAGACACCGCTGGCGTCTGCCACTCCAAGTCACAAAACCGCACTAGAAATGTGACACAATGACACAGTTGGTCATTCCAATCACACTATTATATATATTTTTTTAAATGGCATTTCCAGCAGATGTCTGCAAATCACTCATTGATTGTTAATAATTAACACTACATATCTAAATATTTATTTACTTAAATATACCTGTCGGCTTGGTTTCCATGTATCTCTGTGGGGCGGTCATTTCACACGATGTCACCTGACTGCGAAGAGGGACAATAAATTATATAGACTGCATTGAGAGACAGAGGCACAAAACAATACTTTTGGATTGTTTGGTTTCGATACTTGAACGGAGGGTCAAACAACCAGGCAAGATCATATCAACTAACTAAGATATAACTAAATATTACCTTTTACTCCCAGTTTGACATGAACTAGCATTGATGATCTGCAATTGGTCCATTACATAACACTGACTATTTTAATAATCAGTGTTATGTAATAGACCCATAATAACGAGTTCATTTGTACCCCTGGTGGTCCCCACACCCGACCTTGAGAAACAGCTAGGGTACCGAGATTTAGTCATCAACCCCAACTTATTTGACCTCACAACATCAGACAGACGTCCTCGATTTAGATGTTTGTGGTGGGCCAACACTCAACAGCAGGCAGCATTAATACCAAGAGCACATGTCATGTCATTGACTCGTATTACATAATCTGTTGACAAACGTCTTGCGGTCCCATCAGAGAATCAGTACACATTCAATCAGCATGCTAGTGTCTCCTATAATAGATCCAACGGACTACCACGCACACTGGTAGAGAGGTACACAATGAAAACGTTGATTTAAATGTATCATCGCATGTCTTTGTTAACGCCAGTCAGTTACTGCTGCCACTGCCAGTGCTAACACTAAAGTGCTACACGGCTAACAAATGCTAGCTGGATAAAAGTTATTGAACGGGTCACATCGTGAGCTTAAAGCTCGTTGTTTACATGTCGGGCTCAGTGGACTTCGATTTAAACTTCGCTGACGAAATAACGCTCTTTTAAAACAGATACGTGTTTATTGTTCCGTTTTAACCCACGTCTTAGCTTTTATTTTACAGTCAACGCGATTACTTTAGACCTAAACCAAGGCTAATACATTTCTACGTTTACATTTTTTTTGTTTTTAGACCAAGACGCAAACAAACACACCCACAAGTTCACAATTAATTGGTAATCGTTATGGAAACGTAATGTTACATTACCTTTCATGAAAACGAGAATGACGGTTTAAAACTTAAAAGGACAGAAAAATCTCGGGAGCTGAGTGATTGCCAGGCAGCTGCTGTTCTGTTCTCTGTGTGTTCTTCTGTTCTCACCAAGACACCAACTGTAAAAAGCACACACTCTTCTTCAAACAGCCAGTGTGTTTGTTTCATTGTCCAGCGTGTCCCGCACTGCGGTCAAAGCAGCTCTTGTCCACCCACTCACGTGATCAGTTGGCAGTTGAGTGAGGATAAACAAACGCACCTTGACAACAGACGAACATTTCAAAGTCCCGCCCAGGACTGAAGAGACCTCTGCATAGGGAAACCTATTACCATTATTTCACAAATCTCTCTCTCTCTCTCTCTCTCTCTCTCTCTCTCTCTCTCTCTCTCTCTCTCTCTCATATATATATATATTATATATATATATATATATATATATATATATATATATATATATATATATATATATATATATATATATATATTATATATATATATATATATATATTATTTTTGTATTATTATTTCTTTTCCATGATGGGCCCGGGGGGTCCGTCCGTGTCCAAATACATATCAATTTGTGCCCCGACTTGATGGGTTACGTTACGTGATAAAAACGTTTTAACGAGGCAAAAATAAATACCCCATGAAGTGTTTCGGGCTGTCAGCCAGCCAGCTTTCTGCTCTTCAGAGAAGGCATTAGCGACCGAGAGGAGCACCGTGTCAACAAACTGTCCCCTCCTTGTGCCACCTGCATTCAATGGAAATGTTCTGACAGCGACCTCGCAAGCTTAAGGACCGCGGTGAGTGCTCATATAAGCGTCGGAATCGAACCGATAACCAACAATGAGTGTAAGTGCAGCCCTATGGTTGTGGTTGTGGTAGCCATGGCTATGGTTGTGGTTGATCTGTGCAGCTAGCATGCTAACGCTAATGCGCTAGCATAACAACACTGGACTGGAGGCCTGGCATACAGTGTTGGACTACAGCCAGCTAGCTTAAGTTAGCATGCTAGCATGCCAACAGAGTGCTGCTGAGGGTTTGTTTACATGTTGGGTTCGCCTCCCAAAAACCTGTAAAGCTGGACTCTGCGTCAGTCAGGTCAGTGCAGCTCGTGTCAGTCAGACAGCTCCCTCTGCGTGTCTGTGTTCATCATTTATACGAGCTAACAACATAACTGTCATCTGGGTTTTTGAGTGTCAAAGGCTGCAGTGCTGTGACTCTGAGACTAGGCTAACGTAAATGATTAGGATCAGACAGCTGCTGCTCGGTCGCCTCGATCTATGATCAGGATAGATCAAGAATTCAGCGAAAGTGCTCAGTAAATTCCTCAGTACTGTTAGTTTCTCAGAGTTACAAATTGATGCATTTACAGGATTTTACAGTGTATTATTTGGACTCAAAATCCGTGAGTTTATTATCACTATTCTAATTGGAAATACACAGTCGTGGACAAAGTACTCAGCCCCGCCCCCCCCCCCCCCCCAGTATACATACTCGACTACAAGTGAAAGGTGTTCTTCTGTCAAATTTGTATTAGTATTTCCTTTTTAAAATACTTTAAAGGACCACTTTTCAACCTACCTTCATATCTGTGTCTCATGGAGGGATGTGGACAGTTCAGAAACCCATCCATCTATGGGGAATCCAAGCAGAAACCACAGGCTTTCTATTCCTGAAAAGTTCCGGGTTTCTGAACTGCCCACAGCCCTAGAAGGAAAAATGTGGTAATTTATCATATTAGTGAGGACCAATTATATGAAGATAGGTTGGAAGGTGGTGAAGTGGTCCTTTAAGTATTCAAGTAACATATTACATATTCAAAAGTATAGGTTACAAACTAATGAGACTACACCATATTTTTATTAATAACCGTATTGCTATAAAATTATAGTAAATATATATATATATATATATATATACAAGCTCAAACATAGCCGCCCGCAATTTGCAGCTCTCGATTTTTTATAATGGGATGAATCTAGAGTTGCAATACCCTCCATTGACTCCCCATTCATCCAATTTGCATTTGCGATCTGCTTGTATTAAATGACGCTAAACTCACCAACATTGCAGCTCTTTGAATTATCCTCTTTCAATCTGCCGAGCTTTTGTTTCATAAAAGTCCACCGGCCCTGCACCGTTTTCTAAGTGTTGGAGTTTTCCGGCGAGCCGCCCCACGTCCGAAACGGTTGAGAAATGACAGAGTTACCGTGTGGGGCTCTCTCTACTGTACCCTCTACTGTACTGTCACTGTACTGGCACACCCAAAATCATCATATATAGTTATATACAGTTAATATGTGTGTTTGTTAGGTTGCGCACAGGTGGTGAAAAACATGCTATTTTCGTGCTCATACCCACCCACCCAGCCAGCTACCCAGCCAGCCACACACATGGCTCCGCAGGGGAGTGGTTGCACCACTCAAAAAAACCTGCATAGAATTTCTTGACAGAAAGTAGCTCATAACATGTCTACAGTGGATTTTTATGAAACAAAAGCTCGGCAGATTGAGGATAATTCAAGCTTGGCCTAGAGCTGCAATGTTGGTGAGTTTAACATAGTTTAATACAAGCAGATCGCAAACGCAAATTGGATGAATGGGGAGTCAATGGAGGGAATTGCAACTCTAGATTCATACCATTATAAAAATATCTAGAGTTGCAAATTGCGGCTAGCTCAAACAGAGCTTGCAGATCTGCTATTTTCACTAAATTTGAAATAGAAGTGGTTAATTCATAATTGTCTTTGAATGAAATGTAGTGGAGCGAAGTCATACATATCCAAAAATACAGTTACTCAAGTAAATTCACTTAATTGCTGTCCACTACTGCTCAATTATAACTAGTTTACAGTTGCATAATAATTATTAACCTTGACATGGTGCTTCTCTCTGTGTGGTGTTTTTCTGTTTTAAACTTTTATTGCAGCTCTTTACCACAGAAGAACAGAGTAAATGTCATCTGATCTCTGACCCACCACCCACCCCACCCGGACCCTCCCTTCCAGCCATACTGTGTGAGCTGCAGCGAGGCCATGTCTTCTGTGAACATCACTAGAGACATCCTGCACAGGCAGATCAGGGTAACTTGGGCTCTTTTCTCAACTACAAAGGCTAAGGGTCACAGGGCTTAAAGGTCTAGGGCAAACGTGCAGCAATGGGAATCAAACGGGTGAATTAAATCAAGATTCATTTTTATTCATGCGGGGATCGACACATCATCACACGGCACATTTTCGTTTTAAATGAAGTCATTCAAATTGGATTTTATCATTTTATGGACTTTTGATATAAAAATGCACAAAGATGAAAAATGTCCCATTGTTTTGGCATAGACTGTTAAACAGGTTGGGGGCCCAGGACGGAGATGTCCGTCCGGGTCTGGTGCCGGAGACGGAGATTGATAAAAATGACGGAGATTAATGATTAATGATGAGATAAACCGGTCGCATCGCTCCACAGCCTAGGAGCGATTGTTGCGCAACAGTGAGACGTCATCGAAAATATTTCCCCCCTGTTTAGCTGACGACAATCTTAAAACGTTAATAACTTGCGATCTAAATCATCCCGCCTAATTATAAAAAAAGGTTATGTGTTAGATGGGCACCCGCTGTCCAGTCGCTATTGACCCAGTACTAAGGCTGGGAAATATGATATTGAAATCAATATCACAGTTATTTTCAAACTTTTTCCTCCCATTACAATTAACAAACGGTTGTTAGCAGTGATGGTAGGAGCTGATAAGAACCTTTGTTTTCACGTCACCAGGACAAGAGAGCGCTGGGCTTCCAACGGTTCCATCATGTGACTGAGCCCTTCATCAAAAGACTGGGGCTGGAAGCTGAGCTTCAGGTGTGTGTGTGTGTGACTGTGTGCCTGAGCATGTGCCTGTGAGTGTGCGGGGAAAGCGAGAGTCCTTTTTACTAAACAAAAAATCCTTTCTCCTAACTTGTTGTATTGACTGTATTTGACAGGGTCATACTGGGTGTGTGAATTGCCTGGAATGGAACGAGAAAGGAGAGTAAGTATACAACAGAAACTCATGAGTCCCATATTTTCAATTGATTGTCTTACGGCTTAAGGACTGGACAGAGTCTGTTTTGTGCCTTGTGTGGGGGAGTCAAACGCGCGCACACAAAACACACGTTTATCTTAATCATTATATAGTCCTTCCGTTGCTTGGGTAGGTTTATGTCGGTCTATAATCACTATTAATGTGCTAGCATCTACTCGTCCACTAGATGGCAGCAATGACAGATTGGATCATTGTACAAAATACTGATGTGCCACTTTGTTTTTCTTTTACCAGTTGAAATGTAGTTAGTTATAACTGTATAGAGTGAGTTTTACACTATATCGTCATAATTGAAGTAGGCTATATACCACTGCCTGTGCTTGCCAATCTACAAGCTCACACCGCACTTGCAAGCTTGAAACCTGTTTATTCAAAATTTCATTTAACTCTGAGTTGAGCCAAATGGACCTGTATAGAGACTGTCTGTAAGAATTGTGATACTGATCCCGGGATCAGGTAACTTAAAAGTAAAATAGTGTATTCATCCAGCTTTATGTCCATGCAGCCCTTATTACCGTCATCACGGTTTAAGTGGTTTTAAAGTTGTATATGCATTAACCACTTAAAGTTCTTAAACCCTACTGTATATTATTTTTTGACTGGAATCCCCCAGGCCCAAGACTCCAAGAGTTAAAAAAATAAAGTTTAAATCCCTATCCGAGTGGATCAGATTTGGATTTTGGGTGTTAAAATATTATTTCATACACTTATTTCTTATTAATATTGACATAATGTTTGCTGAGATAATAATATCAACACAGTTCGGATCCCAATGTTGTCTTCTCCTTTTTTTTACCACCCAAATTCCAAATCTGATCCGGAACTCGAATAGGGATTTAAAGTTTCTAACTCTTGGACTAGGGATCGATACTTGGTCCTCCCTATTCCACTAAATCTCTTTGCTGAAAATATGTGACCTACAAGCAAACTCATTGCAACTATTTTCAGAATGTTCTCCCCAGAAATGGGTTGCATGTGATTTCAGTGCCACAGCACAATTTGTCCTGAAATGTACAGTATTTAAGCCATTCTTTCTGCTTGCATTCAGTCTGCTGGCCTCAGGCTCGGATGATCAGCACGCCATCATCTGGGACCCCTTAAAACACAAGAAGCTTACTACTATGCACACTGGCCATGCAGCAAACATCTTCTCTGTCAAGGTAACATGTGCATGCCAAATGAGGCGTCTTTCACGACGCCTACCTAGTTTGTCTCTATTACCAACATATAATTCCACCTATGTACAGTATATACACTACTCTCTTGGAGAAAGTTGGGGAATGACATGCAGCAACGGTCCGTTGGGCTCGGGAATCAAACCCGGGACTCGGTGCCAGGCATCAGAGCCTATGTGGTACACGCCTTAATCACTCGACTATCGGCGCCCCACAAAGACACACACTTAAGACAACATACATACTGTAATGGAAGTCAGATTGGTCTGTGGTCTAATGGGGTCCATGTCCATGATTGGTCAATTCACATTTGTTTTTGTCTTAGAGCAGTGGTTCTCAACCTTTTCAGGCCGTGATCATATTTGAACCCACAACTCACAACGTCTCTCGTTGTGAGTTGGTAGATCATTATTAGATCAATATGTTTTGACAATTTGGCCAATATTTGACCAGTTTTTCAAATATAGTTTATTGATTACTTTTGATGCAGTAATACAGATATAATTCTTCTTAATAATTATTTTCATACAGAAAGTATGTGTGTGTGTGTGTGTGTGTGTGTGTAGGTAGGTATATATATATATATATGCCTACACACATATATTATATGTGTGTAGGCATACCGGTGTGTGTGTGTATATATATGCTGGGCAGTGGGCAGGTTGTGTTTGTCGTGTGTCCGCTGTCCATGTATAGAGCGTTGCAGTCCCGCCCCCTTTCAGAACGACGAGTGGCCCAGGAAATAATTCCCCATTAATTTTCCCCATAGGCTTTTCAAAAAGTATTTATTTAAAGACGTTTACGCCGCGGACAAAGCCAACTGTTTTGGGCCGATCCAATAATTAGTAAGAAGAAAAACAAAGCAAAAAGTGTTGTACCCTGCCCTTATTTTCTTCTTTCTAATTATTTGATCGAGTGTTTATTGTCGTGATATCCTGGGCCACTCGTCGTTCTGAAAGGGGGCGGGACTGCGATGCTCTATATAGACTCTATATAATAGAGCATCTCTGAAAGTGATGTCAGACATAGAGCACCGAAGTCTGACGTCACTTTCAGTAGAGGGCGCCAATACACGTGTTCATGTATTTTTTTATTTGCAGTGAAATCTCCATAGGGCGATTTTAGGTCACTTCATATAAGAACTGTGTTTGAAAAATAAACCGACCACCTTTCTGTCAGGGGAATGGCTGTGCGTCGTTAATGATGTCCATTCATATTTGATCCAGCCAGTTTCTGGAGAAAATTGAATTAATGTGGCCGCAAAAGCCTTGAAACTACATATGAACTGAAGGCAATGTCGCTGCTAATATTCGTTGACGTAAGCTCAGCTGGTGGTGACTCGACTCGTACTAACCACGAAACATTAAATATCAATAAAATTAAAATAAACGTAATTAACATTCAGTGTCTGTTGGAAATGTAGTCTCTGGGTTGTTTGGCTCATTTCTAACGCTTATTTTGTTACTCTTTGGGTATATTTGTACATTTCCACCTTCAGTCGATGCTTCATATCCATATGAGTGAAAAGGCCGGGATGATCGGTTTATTTTTCAAACACCGTTCTTATATGAGGTGATCTAAAACCCCCCTATGGAGATTACAATGCAAATAAAAGGTACACAAACCTGGGGACTGACGCCGCCCTCTACTGGCGGTGACGTCAGGACTTCGGTGCTCTATTCTCAGCCATCGCATCACGGAAAGGGAAACCGCAGAGTTGGGTTGAAAACACCCCCCAAAAGATCCGACCCACAGGTTGAGAACCACTGAGCACTTAAGAGGGTGGTCATTATTACCACAATATATTCATGTAATATGAGTTCCTTGTGAGCATTTTGCCAAGCCAAATTCTTTCCGTGCACAACAAACTGGCTTTGCAACTGTAATTGGATTGGTCTTCCCGGCATCTCTTTGTGCCCGTGCAGTTCCTGCCTCACTCTGGTGACCGTATCTTGGTGACGGGCGCGGCGGACACAAAGGTCCACGTGCACGACCTAACGGTCAAAGAGACCATCCACATGTTCTCTGACCACACCAACAGGGTCAAGCGCATCGCCACCGCGCCCATGTGGCCCAATACCTTCTGGAGCGCCGCGGAGGACGGCATCATCAGGTCAGAACACTGAAAGATAGACCCTTCGGTAGACGATGAGGTCAAACTGTCATTGACCTTCATGCTGAATTCTGGGTGTTGTAGTAGCCTGGAGCAGGGTGAATATTGTCGCTGTTGGGCAGAAACCTTCTATCTTCATATTTCACGTATGTCAAAAGATATTTGAGTGAAAATATTTCGAGTGTTTGTGTAAACACAAACATGGCGTGACGCAAACATTGAAGACGAAAGTGAGGACGCAACTTGTGATTGGCAAGAATGAGATCTGTATGATGATAAGAGTGCCCCTCACTTCACGGGTGTAATTGTTTTATAAATACAATTATTTAACCAATGAAAAGTATTAACACAAGCTCGTTACTAAATAATGACATTGGAGCAAAGGTTATTTTGTCCTCCCCAATGACGATGATATACATGAAATAAATGTTAGTGCTGTACCCCACACAGGCAGTATGACCTGAGGGAAAGCAGCAAACGATCCGAGGTGCTGATCGACCTGACGGAGTTCTGTGGTCAGCTAGTGGAGGCCAAGTGTCTGGCGGTCAACCCACAGGACAACAACTACCTAGCCGTGGGAGCCAACGGACCCTTCGTACGCCTCTACGACATACGCATGATCCACAACCACAGGTCAGTCCTCGCTGCTCTACGACATACGCATGATCCACAACCACAGGTCAGTCCTCACTGCTCTACGACATACACATGATCCACAACCACAGGTCAGTCCTCACTGCTCTACGACATACGCATGATCCACAACCACAGGTCAGTCCTCACTGCTCTACGACATACACATGATCCACAACCACAGGTCAGTCCTCACTGCTCTAC
The DNA here is from genome assembly GCF_963924005.1 of Protomyctophum bolini. Classification (NCBI taxonomy): domain Eukaryota; kingdom Metazoa; phylum Chordata; class Actinopteri; order Myctophiformes; family Myctophidae; genus Protomyctophum; species Protomyctophum bolini. Next base: position 37,413,493 of record NC_137868.1, on the reverse strand, counting down.
GACATACGCATGATCCACAACCACAGGTCAGTCCTCACTGCTCTACGACATACACATGATCCACAACCACAGGTCAGTCCTCACTGCTCTACGACATACGCATGATCCACAACCACAGGTCAGTCCTCGCTGCTCTACGACATACGCATGATCCACAACCACAGGTCAGTCCTCGCTGCTCTACGACATACACATGATCCACAACCACAGGTCAGTCCTCGCTGCTCTACGACATACACATGATCCACAACCACAGGTCAGTCCTCTCTGCTCTACGACATACACATGATCCACAACCACAGGTCAGTCCTCTCTGCTCTACGACATACGCATGATCCACAACCACAGGTCAGTCCTCGCTGCTCTACGACATACGCATGATCCACAACCACAGGTCAGTCCTCGCTGCTCTACGACATACACATGATCCACAACCACAGGTCAGTCCTCGCTGCTCTACGACATACACATGATCCACAACCACAGGTCAGTCCTCGCTGCTCTACGACATACACATGATCCACAACCACAGGTCAGTCCTCGCTGCCCGCTCCAGAACGCTGTCATCTGGCCAGAACTAGGGGGAAGATAACGTTGCGTTACGTTTTTTTTTTTTTTTTTTTTTTTTTATGTTTTGCACTCCGTCCGTGTGTGTGTGCGTCCGTCCTTCCTTCCTTCCGTCCGTCCGTTACCAGCTAATCTACGCCACCGTTGGCCCGATCCATGCCAAACTTTACACACACACACTCTCCCTGGATGCCGAACGACGAACCTCTGCCCCAAATATTCCTCAACAGCCTGTTATAGCGCCACCATGAGGCCGATTTCTGCAAAACATATTGCTTATGTTAGTGGCACAGATTTCATCCAAATGTCACGCAAATCGGTACACATGATCTCTGTAGTCATCTGATCAAGACGAGTCTGTTGGATTTCTCAGATTCTACACTGATTGGCATTTTGCCAAACATCTCACCTACAAGTCCTATCCTCCTGGTGGAGACCTGTGCCCAGAAGAGCACTTTTTCTAGTTTGCAATGTTTTTTTGCCGATTAATGCCCAACTTTGGCGAACACGAGCGACAATAGCTCTTGTAGATCGGCTATTTTCACAATGTTAAAATGTTTTACAAATAAGAATAAAAAAGGAACGATGTTGGACAGTTTTATACCCAACATCGACAATATAACATTTGATCTTGTGCCTTGTTCACAGTAGCAGTGCAGAAGGCTACAAAACGACCAAGCGTGGTCAGCTAAACAGATGACAAGTCGTTCTTCAAGTGTTGCTCAATAAGCTTGTGACAATAAAAAAATATATATATTCTATATATATTTATATATATATATAAAAGGCTTGGGTTAAAAAGAATGGAGAACTGGCTGACAGCTATAATTATATCATCACATGAATATCCTCATGAGCAACTTCAAAAAGCTGTCTAGCTCACTAACGTACCAGTGTTCATTCTGAGAGTGTTTACTTTTTCAATGCCAGTGGAAAATTCTAACGCGTGTACAAGCATAACTAAAGACAGAAAAGGTGAACTGAACACGCTGCCATTTTTGTACTTCAGTCTGTCTCGATAAGGTCCAAGAATTAGCACACTATGAACAAAGAAAAAGTGTACGTCGTCACCTTTTCTATAGGAAAGGTGAGTTTACTCCTCTTTTGGTCTCGTTCCTTAACTACTCGCTCCCAGAATAGGGACACTTTATGCTCAAAGTGCTCTTTGGCCAGACAGACAGTCTTGTTCAGAACATTGCCATCGTGGATATCGTATGATATCGTGGATATTGATGTCGTATGCTGCTATCAGGCACCATTGAACAGGACATGTTTGTCTTCCTTCTCATGCAGGAAGGCCTCGAGTCAGGGCACGTCTGCAGCGGTGCACACGTTCTGTGACAGGCAGAAGCCCATCCCAGATGGAGCTGGCCAGTATTACGTTGCAGGTGTGGAACATTGCTGTGTATGCCTTTTTTATAATGTCTCTCTGTCGGGTGGAAAGTTAACCTCATCGTGTCCAAAACAGTTTTTTTAGGATTAAAGCTCAACACTGTGTGACGCTGTAGTATGATCAAGTTGGGCGTTTGATTTATGAAAAAACAACAAGTATGAATATGTAGATATGTAGATTCTACAATTTCTTTCATTAAAGTCGATTGATTCATAATCGATTATGTTGATTAGTTCAATCAACTGTTGGACCTGTAATTTTGATATCATAGTCCTGTTGACATCTTTAAGAAGCTACTAAAAATTCATTTGTACCGCAAACATTTTGGTTTACTCCAGTGATTGCGTCAATCTTTTGTTGATTTCTATGTACTGTTCTATTTTATCTATTTCTAGGTACTGTCTTTGCTGCTCTGTTTCTTATTTCATTGTTGGTTTATTTTTGATTGAGATGTTCTTGTTTTATTCCTTTTATTTTATTGTACAGCACCTTGTAACAACTGTTTTGAAAGGCGCTTTATAAATAAAATGACCTTACCATACCTATCCGCTATGATTTATGTCCCCTGTGCCGTAGGCCACCTCCCTGTGAAACTCCCAGACTACAACAACCGCCTTAGGGTCCTGGTGGCGACCTACGTGACCTTCAGCCCCGATGGGACGGAGCTGCTTGTAAACATGGGCGGAGAGCAGGTAGAGTTGGCCAATCGGAATCAGAATGCAGCCATTCAACAAAATTATATTGAGACTGTAGGTGTAAAACTGCATAAAACCACAAATAAGATGCAGACACACAACCCACAATTAAAAAGTTAAAACCTTACAAATATAAAAAGTGATATCCATATCTACTATCGTATCACATGAAAGTTCATAAAGTTGTGTCAAGTCCATATCGTTGATGTCGGGCAGAAACCTCTTATCTCCATATTTTTACTTTTTGTGGGTTTCTTTTTTGGTAAATGAATGCCCTACACAAAAGCATCAAAGTGTCGCTTTGTGGCATTTCAAGCTTGTAGATCTGCTACTTATGCTATCTTAGTATTTGAATCCTGAAAAATCATACTCTATTTTTTTATATAGTCGTTTTAACGCACTGAAAAAATAATTTGAAAAGTAACTGTTTTGGACATTTTGGGTCCTATATTCCTAAACTTATTTGCCTTTTTTATATATTTTTTACTATTTTGAAAAACATTTTTGAATAGTTCAAATAGCCAATGTACAAGCTTACAACGTGTCGATGTAGATCAGCTAGTTGAACAATTTTTAAATGTTTTTCAACATGATAAAAAGTTTAGGGATAAGGGGTAAGGCACTGACGAAAATAGGGCCCTTAGAACCTCTCACCCACTAAGTATTTTTACATTGTGATTGTGGTACTGCTACTTAATCTGCATACTTCTTCCACCACGGTGTCTAGGTGTACCTATTTGACTTGACCTTCAAACAGAAGCCCTACACCTTCTTGCTTCCAAAGAAATGCCAATCATCAACAGGTATGTTGTGTCCCACCCGGGTCAAAGGCTTTTCTTTTAAAGATATTTTTGGGGCTTTTTATGCCTTTTATTTGATAGGACAGTAGACTGACAGGAAATGGGGAGAGAGAGAGATGGGGAGTAACACGCCGCAAAGGTTGTCAGGATCGATATTCGAACCTGCGGTTTACCAGCCTAGGTGCCCCTACGTCTACGCCAGCCATCCGGGTCTCCTTTTGAAGTACTGGACCGGTGCCCGGCTGTAGAGCACCGAGTCGGTTATGCAATACCCGTTGTACCCGTGTCAGAATACCCGTTCCACGGTGGAAAGGGGACACGGACAGACTTCACCCTTTTATGCCTATATATATGGAGATTTCTGTATCTGTCTCTCTGTGTCCTTTTATTCCTATATATGGAGTTATGTGTCAGGCATGCCCAAATATGGAATGTTGTGATCTGATGTCCAGAGCCCGTGCAGAGGCCTTTTGTGACGGTTGTGGACAACCGTGGGTCCGACCGACTGCCTGGACACCGGGCACTGCACTGTGCACTCCCTGTGGGGTTGTGGAACACGTGTGTCGGTGGGGCGAACGGTTCTCGAGTTACGTGGATTACAGACATACGTACAGAGACATGGTGCATGTATAGATGGATAGATAGATACAAAGTTGTGTGTGTGTGTGTGTTGTGTGTCGCGCCTTGGCCTGTTGTAGCGCCACCATGAGGCTGATTTGAAAACTGTCAAGTGGCATTTCTTCTAAAGCCTAGTGGGAATATGCATGCACAGTTTCACCACAATCGGACGCTGCGTTGAGTAGTTGTGGCGATTTGTACAAAACGGGTACAAAGCGGCCTACTCCTGAAAAGTTTAGAAGCCAAATGTAGCCAATGAGGGTGGATTATGAGAAATCAAACAAACCCGTCTTGATCACATGACTATGGAGAGCATGTGTACCGATTTGCGTGAAATTTGGATAAAAGGAGTAATATTGCCTCCTGGTGGCGCTAAAAGGAGCAGATGTGAAAAATTCCAGGCAAAGGTTTTTCCTTGGCCTCTAGGGAGTTGGCATACAAAGTTATCCACAGATACGTGCAGTTAGAGGTAAAAACACTTTTCGGCCAGTTATAGCGCCACCATGAGGCTGAGTTGAATGTGGCATTTCTTCCTCTGCCTAGTGGGAATGTGTGTGCACAATTCCACGGAAATCACACGATCTCATGATTTGCAGCATTCTGTTTGAAACTGAGCACTACCAATTTGCGTGATGTTTGGACAAAATCTGTATGTGTACTGTCCAAAAACTTGTTTTGCACAAAGCGGCCTCCTGGTGGCGCTATAACAGGCCGTTCTGGAAATTCTGGGGCAGAGGTTCATCGTTGACATCCAGCGAGTGTGTGTGCAAAATTTGGCATCGACCGGGTTAACGGTGCCGGAGATTAACTGTTCACGGACGGACACACACACGGACAGACTGAGTGCAAAACATACTCTGCCTTCGGCCTGGTGGAGACAATAATGGGAATAGATTTGTTCCTTATTTCTTTCACTCTTGGACTTATTCAAATGGTGATTGATCTACAAGTTTATTTTACTTTGCTATCCCGTCAGATGTGCAGAATGGAAAGACAACCAATGGAGTGTCAAATGGAATCCACCTGCCAGCCAGCCATCTGAGACTACCTGAAAGCAAGCTCTACTCTGGGTACCAGCTGTGTTTTACCTCCTTCATTTCTGCTTTACAACCACATAATGACTGATGACTGAACATAAGCCTATCGTTTCTTTCTGTTTTCCTTCTCTTCTCTTCTCCCTGTAGTTCTAGTGAGCTCCCTCCTCACCTGGAGAAGATCAAGCAGCAGGCTAATGATGCGTTTGCACGGCAGCAGTGGACTCAGGCCATCCAGCTCTATAGTCTAGGTATTCACCAGGCCAGCCGTAATGCCATGCTGTACGGGAACCGAGCTGCTGCCTACATGAAGCGCAAGTGGTAGGCCTAGATTCATGTATATCTAGTATCTACTGTGCCTTAACATGGGCATTTCAATTGAGAACACTTTATTGACGAGCTATGCAGTTTGTTCAGTAACACAGGTATCCCCATCTCTCCAGCTCTTTAGTAAACACTAAACGGAAAATATATTTTCAGGTCGGGTTTAATCAATTTTATTCAGGATAAACAAGTGACATTTGAAGTGATGAAAAAAATAAATGAGCAAAATTGGAACTGGAACACTAAATACTAAACTGCAACACTAAAATTTAACTTTAATTTGATTGGATGAAACTTGCAACCCACCTGTATTAACGAGCTGGAGAGACGGGGAGACCTCTTGCTTGTTAGCATTGCTAACAGAAATAAATAGTGTCAACTAGCCTGGTCATGTTTTAGTGTATTATGAGAAAAAAAATTGTGTATGATGTATGCACGATGTGTTGTGCACGCTTCATAGGGATGGCGACCATTACGATGCTCTCAGGGACTGTCTGAAGGCCTTGACTCTCAACCCCGGTCACCTGAAGGCCCATTTCAGGCTGGCCCGCTGCTTGTTTGAGCTGAAGTACGTGGCCGAGGCCCTGGAGTGTCTGGATGACTTCAAGGGCAAGTTCCCAGAGCAGGCCCAGAGCAGTGCCTGTGACTCTCTGGATAAAGACATCAAGGCTGCCCTCTTCTCCAAGACGGATTCAGGTGGGACTGTGCACTATACACTTATCATCACACTAACATCACGGCCTATTTAGTATTTACATGTTCTTTTCTTTTCTTTTCAAAATCTTTTTCTTTTGGTTTTATAACAGTATGGTTGTCAAGTCACAGGTTCATAGGGAAAGAAAATAGATTTTAGTGTCAGTGACTCAGAGGTAATAAACGTATAAATCACAGAGATCATGGGCAGACATAATGAAATAAATACATGTTATTTTAACATGTTATACTCAAGTGAATACTGGTCAATCACAGCGTCTTTTACAGGACTCAATTTAATACAAAGGTTTAGCTTTATTGGCATGAGAAAACAAACATTTACATTGCCTCTGATTGGCCTACCGAACGTCCCCTTCTGTGACGCAGAATCTTTCTTCCTCTCGAGATACCTATCTAATGGTGGTTTTAATTGCAAACCGACCACTAGGGGGCGAGCCAAATTAGTTTGCGATGGTTTTTGAAAACCATATGCCCATACATAACACCATGCCAAAATAAAAAAGAAATATTACCAAGTCCATAATTGTTATGATCTTTTCATATTAAATCCCAGTTTATAGCCATTTAGCTCATTTTAACCAACGTGGACGCCATCTTGAAAACGATGCCTTTCTGGTTGTTCGTTTTAGTTTTATTTAGCACACCCAATAGTAACAGAATCCATTGAAAAATCTCTTATCAATAATTTTGGTTTTCAACCATACCTATATGTATCTAATATTTGAGTCTGTGTAAACAGCCCACTAGAGGGCCTGCCCAACGCGTTTGCACAGCTTTTTAAAAACCGTATACCCATACCCAACACCACGCCAAAATAAAAATAAAAACGTACAAGTCCGCCCCCTGCTTTCTGTGTCCCCAGCAGATGAGAAGAAGTCAGGCGGCGGTTCGGTGCATTTCGCCAGCCAGTTCAGCCGGAAGGAGTCGACCCCAGAAGACGAGATTGTGTTGAGGGAGCGCAGCTTCGACTATAAGCACCGTTACTGCGGCCACTGTAACACCACCACAGACATCAAAGAGGCCAACTTCTTCGGGAGGTCAGTGGACATAGGAACACTGCCACTTTATAGACTTATTTTTTGTAATAAATCCATAATGAATCCTAACTATCGTAAAATGTGCCAAATCTTGCACAGATGTAGCCCAGGGCATGCTCGAATTAATTAGCTAGGGTGCCCGAGCCGGCGACCTTCAGGGTCACTTACTTGTGAATGATGTATGCCATGCTTTTTGTTATTGCTTAATGTAAATCACTCTGGATTAAGTCTGCTAAATCCCTAAATTGTAAATTGTTAATGGTGGCCATATGGATTTGGCCACTGGGCGCCCTAGCTAAATCATTTGAGCATGCCCTGGGCTACATCTGTGCAAAATTTGGCGCTTTTAGACGAATTGGCACGAAATTACCTTTATCTCTCCCTATGCTCCTCCACTACATGGCACCCCAGCAGTTCGCATTTAACCCCATGAATTGGGGTAACTATACTATTCTAAGTCCACTAAAATCCTGTAAAATACATTTGAACACACACAACCAAAGGGGAAATAAATATTCACCATAACATTATTATTATCCCATTCGTGTCTCTAGGCGAGACATGTCCAAAGTCCGGCCTGGGAAATTGTGGCACAGGGCAAATTGTAAATGGCCCATAGCTTCCTACCTAATAAATGTATTAGACCCCAAGAGACGGCTGTTCGTAGCTACACTAGCAACACTGCCATTTGAACAAGCAGTGTGTGACTTATATTTGGCTGCACTACCAACTGTTGATATTAAAATTGCCTTACTGTTGTAAGGCAATGCATTTCTATATGACTTTGTTATGGTCTGACAGGAGATGCAGTCAGCCACAAGGTATTTTCATACTGTGTCAAATATGGCCTCCTTTGAAAAGAAATTGGACTTCCTTGCCCTAGGCCAATCTGACGCATATTTGGAACATAATCTAAATCACATCCTAGTAATGTAGCCTTTACAATAAAACTACAGTATATATTAGATCCATGCTGCAAAGCTGTGGCGGGGCATGTTGTGTAATTGGGCTTCTCTCCACAGCAAAGGCCAGTACATAGTCAGTGGCTCAGACGACGGCTCTTTCTTCATCTGGGAGAAGGAGACCACTAATCTGGTGAGGATCCTCCAGGGGGATGAGTCCATTGTCAACTGTCTGCAGCCCCATCCCAGCTATTGCTTCCTGGCTACCAGTGGCATCGACCCGGTGGTTCGGCTATGGAGCCCCAGACCAGAGGTAGGCGAGCTTGTAGAGTGGGTTAAAGTTCTCAGTCGCCATGACTGATTTAATTTATTTTGGATTCAAGCCAGCATGACTTCTTTGAAAGCATGTTGTGCACCGAAAATAGCAGATCTACAAGCTATTTTCAGCTATTTTGTTTATTAATAACAGTTATTTTAATATTCTAAAACGGTTAGTCTCAATACTTGATTCTGATTGGCTGGTTACCGTCACGTAAATTTCACCAATAACCCACACCTTCAATTGCTACTTGCTGAGCAAAACAAGGACGTGATGTGGCTCGCTCTGGTCGGCGCAAAGCGTAGCTACTTTTGTGAGGCAGACTGTCGCTGCAGGAACCTGCCGTGCCGAGGAGAGACACATCTCCTTGTTGCAGGCAAAGAGACAGAAGAGGAAACTGCCTGAAGCAGCTGTCCAGCCACAGCCGTCGCTGCAAGAAAACATGACCACTCAGGCGCAATCCATCGTCATCACTGACGGACGGATGCCTATGATGTTTGTAACCGTTTTAGAAAAGCAATAAGCTTATTGCTTAATTATACAACAGGTTGTTCGAGAAAGCAACAACGAGTATGATAGAACACATAATCAAAAACATTAAAATCAGCTGCTCTGTTCTCCCAGAGCACAGCTGACTGGGTTGCTAAGCTAGCGAGTTTCTTACATTTGTGGTCGTAGTGGCTACAGTACATCTGTCATCAAAAAGCAAATATCTTAGTTTTAATGAAATTGAGTTAACATGGTATTCTTTTAGGGTAATTGTTCTATAATCGCAATATTACACAAGGGTGTGCTTGACCTTTCATTAATGCACTTCTGTGTTCATTAATGGCGGTAAAGCACACCCTCGAGTGTAACTTAATTAAAGAGTATTTGAAATGGCCAAACTAGCCGTAGAATACATGATTAGAAGCATCTTCAATGAACACGAATGGTCTCAGAAATGTCATTAAAGCAAAGGTCTGTTATTTATGTTTATTATTTAAGTTTGGGTCCCTGGAATACACCAGAATTTGACTTTGGAGTCTCGAGCTGAAAACGATTGGATTGTATGACCATTTTGTCCATTTCCCTCCACTGTGCAGGCGGAGAGCGAGAACGGACGGGTGGTAGAGGACATGGAGGGCGCCGCACAGGCAAACCAGAGGCGCATGAACGCCGACCCCTTGGAGGTCATGCTGCTCAACATGGGGTACCGTATCACAGGCCTGCGTGGCGTGGGGCCCGAGGGCTCCGACGACGAGGACAGCTCAGAGGGTCAGGTGCAGTGCCGGCCCAGCTAAATGAATAAACTCCTGACTATAGGAATGGAGGTAGGATGCTAAAGCACTCTCCCGGCTCCCCTCCCCCACCCCACCCACGTTAAGTGTGTCGTGACTTGTGTGCATGCGTGCGCATAGAGGGGGACAAGCACCATAGCTTTTTTTTCAATGTTAAATACCCCCCCCCCCCTTCGAAACGAAAGCAACATCGATTGAGTGAATGTCATGTCACATCTCTGCACTATGCACCAACCTCCTCCCCCCCCCCCCCCCCAGTGAGTGGGGCTTAGAGGAGACGACCCTTTCGCCCCTCCCACCCCCCCATCCCCTTGGAACACAACCAACAGCAGCATCTCCTTCACCCTGCAAAGGTTGTGGGTGGGGCAACAACTCCAGCGACGACGAAGAGCACCCTCCACCACATCATCACTCCTCAAATCCCTCCTCAGGTTTGTGTTGGTGAGAAAACCAACAAGATTTGAAAGCCCCTCTCCCCCCTCGCAGCAGGTCGACCATACAGGTCAGAGTGTCGTGGCCTCATCCGCAGTCACGGGGAAATGTCCTCTGCATGCGGGGTGGGGGGATCCATGAGGGCTCGAAGATGGTACTGTGTCTGCAGAGCGACCCCCCCACCCTCCCCCAAAAAAGGTGAGTCTGCTTTCACTTCATGGAACGTTGATCAGAGGATGAGTTCACAGGAAAGCCAAGAAAAAAGGATAAGAAAGATCACTCTCAAAGTCTTGAAACAATAATTGTTTTTGTGTTTTGTGTGTTAAGATCACGGCACTTTTTCTTTTGTTTTTTTCTCCTTCTAATGGCTCTGTCTGACGAAACGTGTGGTTTCTCTTTGTCCAAAAGTGTGAATTTGTTGAGATTTCAAGTGGCCAAGGATTAATGTTGCATTTGTTTTGTCAAAATGTAATTCTGGCATTCTATAATTCTTTTAGTGAAGGGGCTTGGGTTATGTTTACTGTTCAACGGTGGTCAGAGGGAGGTTTGTACTTCCGCATGTCGTAGACTACTTGTCAGCTGCATTTCCTTGCCAACTGTGGAGTCTTCTGGGAAGGAGTCATCTTAATGAAAGTCGATGTGATGTGATGTGTGTGATGGGGCACATAGAGTAAATGGCTCTTTTTGACCACAAGAAATAAAGTTTACCACGCTGTGAAACGCATTTCACTAGTTCTGGAGAATACAAGAACGGTCGGCACCAATACCTACTCGCCCCCAGTCAAATTCCGGTGACCATGGAGGTATAAAGTTTACGTTATTATATTTTGCAGTGCATTCTTACTAGATAGAGTGGCTAATACAACAGGACACCAAATAATATGGCCATACATAGCATTGACTCAATAAACTCCCTCCACTGAAGCAAATAACCAACACAAAGTAACCATCTTTCTATCTATAAAAATACATTTTCTTCTCGGAACGCTCTGTGGCCAGAAATTCTTGACCGCTCTGAGCCCGCCGGAATTTGCCTTTGGTTGAGTAGGTATTGGTGCCGACTGTTCCGGTTACCGTTCTGGATGTATTTCCATAACGCTACGACTCAGTTTCACATAAGGTTCTCACAACCTAATTCTGGGCCCTGCTCGGGAGGTAGTGCTTACCCTGAGTTCTGGGAAGCCATAACTCAGAACTTATACTAACACAAATAAATGTGTTTAAAACATTTGCGAGAATAGCCGATGTACAACAGCACAATGTAATGTAAGTTTGTAGATTGGCTATTTTTGCATGTTTTCATGAGTTTATTTTCATGATGTACCACCGTCTTCACGGGTGGTTCTGGTTATAACGTTAACGGAAAACCCTGGCAAAACTTTGCAGGTTCTGGAAGGTTTCAAGTTCTGGGTTATCTTTTTAAAGGTTCAGGTTAGGATTAACTTTTCATAGTGGAAAAGACAAAAAAGCTAAAAGAGAAGCATGAGTCCTGATATGACACGTAGGAGCATTATAGATACTAATTGATAGCAAAGTGGGAACTAGGAACATAAATGCACTTTCAGCTCTCCCATGGAGAAAAATCTAACTATTTTTGGATAGAGACGGGCTGGTAGCTGTCTGTGGCACTAGTCTTCTGCTGCAGTAGGATGAGGTCTACTTTCTGGATTAGGGCTGGGCGATTAGACTTCAAAACCAATATCACGTTTATTTTAAGTTTTTTGCCTCGGTTGCGAATCATGGATGATTTTTATTTTTACATTAAAATAGTAGATCTACATGTTCACATTGGCTATTGTTGAATGCCACCATTGTTCTACAAAGTATAATGGGTGGTTAATCAGTCTAGACTCAATTTAGTCTATTTTTTTTTAAAGCTTTGTGCCGTTCCGTTGATTTATAAGAAATTAAAATGTATAATGATGAAAAATGACTTGTTTCTCGATTATTCGATTAACCTACAAGATTAAATAGATGACCATATTTGGTTCCAAATGTCGGATTGGATATGTTTTTGGTTAATTGCCCGGCCCTATTCTGGAGGTCTCTGGCCATAGTTATGGGTGAATGGGACAGAAGATCTATTCTATCTTTTGCCCATGTAACAGCTCACAGGGTCGTCCTGGCCCAAAAATAGAGTAAATGTAAGGCTTGAGTCCTCGGTGTAACACTAGGCTTCCATGTGTGTGTGTGTGTGTGTGTGTGTGTGTGTGTGTGTGTGGGTGTGTGCGTGTGTGCGTGTTTGACTTTTTCTTTTTTGTTAAAAAAAAGATAATTGGAGATATTATGTTTATTCTTTGAGGATATCTGTTATGAAGTTTGCTGCAAATTAATAAAACAAGAAAGATTGTTAAACATTGTATTTTCACTCTTTGTATTTTATTGTAGGGTGGTGTAAGGAGCAAAGGTGACAGACCAGTCTGCATGTTCACTATTTATTCAGCATGCCAACATTGGTTCTAAGTTACTAATCTAGCATGAGCGAGAGCAGGCAGTGGAAGCAACAAGCTCCTTTGATGACTTTCAGGCAGCTTATAGAGTAGACCCTCATTCTTTCCCTATCAAAGCAGACGGAATTAATATTCTAACCTATTTCGCAAGGTGTTTAAATCCCTTGAGCATCATTCAGCTTCAGCATCCAAATTATAAATACATACACAATGTAAAATATGAACCTTGCATATCACAGCATAGTATAGAAATTCCCTAACATGAGTAGACTATAGCTTGATTCAGGTTAGAATGTCCCTGCCTTGAGCTGTTTTCTCGTTCATTTATCAATGTCTTCTTCGTTTCGCTGACCATTTGGTTTTAAATGTGTGTGCGCTGTACATCACCGTGCACTACACAGGGCAATGTGACAAGGATTTCATCTCATGGCCCACATAGTATACTAATGACTCTGAGGTGACCCAGCTATAGTCACACACTAATACTAGTACGACGGTGTCACAAACCCAAAAGAACAGATCTACAAGACAACAGCTGCTCTGTTTCTTTAGTGTGCAGATTAAAGGTAGGGTAACTGATTAGGCCTAATTATTTTTGAGGGCCTATGTCCAACTTTAAGGGTTTGTGTAAACGCAAACATTGAATGCGTCTTGTGTTGTACGATGATAAGAGTGCCTCACTTCACACGGGTGTGATTTTTATTATTTGTGTTAAATCGCTCTGAAAGTAGTTTGATAGTGATTCCACATCAATTTAATCTAGAGCGGTGCATGGTTCTCAAAGTGGTGTCCGTGGACCCCCATAGACTGACACATGCACATGTTTTGAGTGGTGCAACCGCTCCAAGGAACGGCAATGTCCGTGTTAATCTATGTGACTGTGTGTGGCTATGTGACTATGTGTACCAGTAGGGGCAAAAGTGGCGCTGTTTTGCCAGAAACAGAGAGGGATAGTGTTGCACTGTTGCCTAGTGTTAATTACAGAAAGAGAGAGAGAGAGAGGCAGGGGGAGAGGGGACTTGCACCACTCCGTTTTTTCAGACCAGAGCCAAATTAAAATATACTTTAATTTGGGGGTCCCTGGTAATGGCCTGAGTACCACTAACCACTGCGTTTACGCTAAGGTTTAACAGTATGGTTTAAACAGTGTTGCCAACTTAGCGGATTTGTCGTCATATTTAGCTTCTTTCCAGACCCCCCTAGCGACTGAATTAGTGAAAAGCTTCTGGCGAGAAATCTAGCTTTTTTCCCCTGGTGAATTGGGGACAAATCGTGTTGACAGGCGCCAGATATGCGCCAGAGATAAAATCATTTTTTTTTTTCTCAGCCTCAAATCCACTAAATTGGCAAAACTAAAAGTGGTCGGCGCGTCTGGTCTGGCTCACAGGTCACAGCAGGCTCAGTGGCTTCCTCGGCTCGGTTATGTGCACACTGCACAGACTGTCTACCAGTGCTTCCTCCTTTCTTGCTCTGCCTAGGCGAGTGCGCTCCGGTGCGGTATTTCCGAACGCGCCCCTCGAGCTCGACAGAGCAAGAAAGGAGGAAGCACTGGCAGCTCAGTTTAGTCTGCTAGTAAAAATAAAATACACACTCGGATGCATAAAGTATTAACCTTCTAATTCCTGTATGGATCGGAACAAAATAGCGTTCTAAACATTAGTTGAATTGAGGTATGTTTTTTTTATATTACAATGAGTTTAAACGATGTGTTATCAAATGAAGAGATGATACAAACTAAGTGCACATAAATGACAAATGTTTTTCTGGGCTGGCTACATATTTTCGTTGCTAGGGGCGCCTAAAAGTCGCTAGGGACGCAAATAAGTCGCTAGGGGCGGCGCGCGCTACGCGCGCGCATATCCCACCCCTGGCGACTTTTAGCTACTTTTCGAGGAGCCACTAGCTACTTCCGTCACTGGAGAGTTGGCAACACTGGGTTTAAACACTTGCTTGCTTCACACGCCCCCATGAACATAGATCAGATCTGCGTTCTAGTGACGTAGCTCTCTGTGTCGTCGTCACGTCACGTCAGGTCACGTGACGTCACGCTGTCAACATCAGTGATGGCGGCGGAGACAGAAGACATCGACATCATGATGAATTATCAAGCTTCTTTCGATAAATTTGACAGGAAAAACTGTCGCTATCCATATTGTATCGTCTGGACACCCATTCCCATTTTATCGTAAGTAGACGATATGATTTTACTTCTGTGGCTGTACGCTAGAAGCTAGATAGCTAGGATGTATTACTAGCTTGTTAGGTAGCCATGGTTCACATGACGCTTATGATAGTATTGTTTCAGGGCTATACGTTTTTGGAAGAGTGGTCACCTCAATGTTAAATTGGCTATTTTATAACCCCAAAAAATAAAGAATTTGTAGAAATTCATAACTATTGTAAAGTATTCATGGTGTGATGAGAACATCTGAACATGCATGTATGTGTACATATGAACATGTGCTGCATGTATATCCTTACCTAAATCAATGTGCCCCTTCAACTATTGTTTAATATCAGGTTGTGTAGCAGCAATGACCAGCACCACCCACCCCTTTTTACCCCTCACTGTATATGTTTATTTTCCCTTTTTACCTCCTTTATGATGAATTCTTGTTCTGTTCTTTGGCTAGAAGTGTATATTTCCTATACGTCTCTAAATGTGTTGATGAGTTGAACAATTAGGTGGACCCTCTTGTAAACAAGTGTAATGCTTTATTGGGTCGTCCACTAACAGTTAACAGTCTTTGTATTGAGTTGTGCTTGAAATGTACTGTAATTCTGCAAAACTATTTAGATCAAAAACAAGTTGCAGCACTTCTTACACAAATCTACTCTGGCTGGAGTATATCAGTGACAATGGGGGTGGGGGGGTAACCTGACGCTGCCAGATGAGGGCGGTATTGCGGAAACATATTCCCCAACACAACACTCATCTGGGATCTCTGACAGAGTTGAGCCCTGAGTCAGATCTGCTTCGCACCGAACCAATCAGCGTGAGCTAAAGGCGGGATGCGGATGTGACGGTATATAGACACGTCGATATGATTGGTTGTGTTTGCACGCCCACACGGTGATAGACAGACGCTCCCATCCAATCATCTACCATGTATCTTGAAAAAAAGGAACAGCCCCGTCATCGAATTTGCTTCCGCGATCCCAGATCCAAATAAGCTGTGAAACAAATTTGTGTAGCAAGCTTTTTGGATCTGGCAGCGTCAGGTTAGTGGGGGGGTGGGGTCCTTTAAAAGTTTAAAAGGATATTTGATAACCTCTGCTTTACAACCACAGCAGACATGCTGTGAGATTATAATGAAAACCTTGCTTGTAATTTGTATTGATTATACATCACTGTTCGTGTTCGTCAACATCGGGTACAGGGACCACCAGGGGTCCAAATGGACTGTTTACAGGTCTGTAACTCTTGACAGTGTACATATTTGTATGCTGTAAACAAAGTGTAAACAGAGGTTCTCCTGCAATTAATGCTGAAGATTTTAAAGCATTGAACATTGGGGTCCCAGAGATAGCAAAAAAGAAGAGTGCTATTGGAACCAAATGGACGCATAAGGGTGTTCCATTTGTACACTCAGAGTTACAGATCCGTAAGTGGAACCAATAGGGGTCACATGGGTGGGCAGCATTGTTTTTGCAGGGGGTCATACTCATACTGACTTTGATAAAGTGAGTGAACAGTGAGGACTGAAACTTGAAACGCATAGTGCTGGATTTTGTTAAAACTGTGTGAATTTGACCCTTTACAAATAGATTCAACTATGTTTATGTTGTAATTATGGATCCATGGCAGTGTGGATTAGATTGTTCACGTGTGTGTGTGTGTGTGTGTGTGTGTGTGTGTGTGTGTGTGTGTGTGTGTGTGTGTGTGAGTGATTGCAGGTGGCTGCTGCCTTTCATTGGTCACATGGGTATATGCACCTCCTCGGGCGTCATTCGGGATTTTGCAGGCTCATACTTTGTCTCTGTGAGTATCTTATTTCAACACATAATCCCTCTTTAGATGCGTGTAGAGCACTGGCTCCCAAACTGTTCAGCCTGTGACCCAAAAGAGAGATTAGATGGTTGCCCGGGTCCCAAACTAGTGAAAATAGCAGGTCTACAACGCGTTGCTTTGCGCCAGGAATTTATTTACTTTCATTGTCAAGTTCTTTGTGCAATTTAGAAATAGATGGATTGTACACGCAATTGATTTTGCACCCTTTGATATGCAGTCAACAGTGTGGCGCTTCACATAATTGTGCCATTTTCAGTGCAATGAGTCCAAATGTTTTCTTTTCCTTTCTTTTTTCCCCCAGGAAGATAGCATGGGCTTCGGTAAACCAACAAAGTGAGTTAATCATTTTTAGAATATCGGTGGAGTAACAACATGGTATAATTAGCTTTTTGAACATGGTGTAATAAGCATTCATACCGTATAGGTATTGGAAACTTGACGTGGACAAGGTGTGTGGCAACGGGCCTGCAACGTGGGACAAAGCTGTGCACGATGCTTCTGAGGAGTACAAATGCAGAGCGGTATGATGATAATAATTAATAATAATAATGATGATCATATCCCATGAACCAGAAACGTTGTCTATACCAATACACACATTAATGTCCAGGGTGTCGCCCAGCGAAATAGTTGGAAACTTGGGAACTAAATGGACCCTTACAGGTCAGTAACTCAGATTGGTGGCCTAATGCAGTATTTCTCAGCGTTTTCAGGCCGCAAACCCCCCAAAATAATCATATTTGAACTGGGGACCCCGCTCCCTGACAAGAAAAGTTGAGGCAATACATTTAGTTTGACTTGCTGTGAAAATAGCAGATCTGCTATTTTTGAGCGGTGCACACAGCGTGGGACACACACACACACACACACACACACACACACACAGCCTGCACCGCTCAGTTCACACGGGTGTTTTATTTTCCATCTGCAATTTTTATGTTTATGTATCCCTAGTTCTTATAGAATTAAATAGTAGTTTATTTTTCTCTCTTTATTTTTTATTATTTGTCACCTCGCTGTCATCTGGGAACCCCCCAAAATCATGTGAGGTGTGTGTTTGGGGTGGGGGGGGGCCCACATACCCACATACCCACATACCAAGAAACAGAGTTTGAGAATCACTGATACGATACGAATACCCACATGTTAATAAAATTGTTTTTACTTCTGTTCTGTAAAGCGACTTTGGGTACCTTGAAAAGCACTATCATCATTATTGATGCCTTGATTAAATACTATGTCTGCATTTCTTTCTGGTTTAAAACAAAACAAACTATTGCAACATACGACTATTATGGCTCTCTTCGTTGACACCAAAACGTGTCAACGAAGTGGTGATGGTGGGGTGGAGCTATATCAATAGTATCGTGTACAGATTTACAGTTAGAATGCATTCATCACACTCAACAGATGGCGAAATGGCGAGGAGAAACCGAGAAAGCAGAGTAAAGAAAAACAGAATGAAAAACAATATAGAAAATAAATCGCCACTGATTTTGCACACTGCACTCTGCTGGAGAAATCAATGCTATGTTATGTTATTATCGTAGGAAAAGAATGACTATATAAATCGTATATATTATTATTATTATTATTATTATTATGTTCATTAAGATGATTTCCGGACATCTTTCTCACAGAAAATGCTGAATCCCTTGTATTTGTGTGTTTTAGCACAACCTGTGCTGTGATAACTGCCACTCCCATGTGGCCATGGCCCTCAACCTGATGTGTTACGACAACAGCACCTCCTGGAACATGCTCAACCTCTGTGTGCTGGCTCTCATCCATGGACAACACGTCAGGTACAGAGCCATCTAATAGAAGAGTTGCGACATTGAGGGGGCAGAAAACAGCCCGGTCACGTGGTTCATGTACTCGTGCGAGCCCATAGACTCCAATGCATTCCGTAAACTTCTGGTTAACAAAACCAATAGAAGTCTATGTAGAAGAGCCGCCATTGGACTGGCCCCATGAAGTGAACGGTGTTTGCGTAACTCTGTCTATACTCTATGGTTCTGGTCAGGTAGAAACTCCCCATCCAACTCATCCATTAAATCCATTGTTAAAGATGGAGTGCCGTGATTTTTTTCCCACCCTAAAACATGATCATCAGGTCTTATTGTTATATAAGGAGGTATAATTTTTTCAAAAAAGTGTACAGTATTTGTTAAAATGTTGTTTTTATGTGGGCACCCCCACCAGTTCATTTAGTACTGTATGCCTGGTTTGCCTGGTGGGTGGTGATCCACCTGAACTGAAGCCGCACCCACAGCTGTAGTTGTATGATAAAAGGGGGGGGGGGTTAGGGGAGGGGCTGATAGTGTGATGCCACTATATTACTGTTTATTTCATTGGCCCGTTTGACTGTCAAGGGTTCACCCTCCAAGAAGAAACCCTAAATACAAAGTTAATACACAGTTAATGCACATAAAAACGAATCAGGGTGTGTCTAATGAAGTACTGTCACCTCATAGACGCATGAAAAACTGGAAAAATACAAAAATTGTGGCACTCCATCTTTAACATTCCCTGCCAATGACGACATTGGATGATTTCTTTTCATAAGCCCACAGCGCCAACAACGCCAAAGACACTCTTAGCTAACCTATGATTCTTATGAAGTCCTAATGAAAGCAAAAACACAACTCCCATCCACTCCCATGTTAGAGCCTTTTCTAGGATGCCTCTGTCTCCCTTCCTGTATCGTTCCACTTCAGTGGAGACCATCATAGCATTTTCAATGGAGCATAACAAATGAACGCATCATGGGCCCTTTTTTCAAACTTTCTTTTGAATTATTTAATTTTTTTGCGAACACACCGCAAATGGCTCTGTGATTAATATCAATGGTCAGTACATCCAAACAGAAGTGTCGCTTAATTGTGTGGGACAAATGGGATGGGACGGGGTTAGAAACGTATTACTTATCGGAGGAGACCTGAGGCTTTCTTCACCCTCCCAATGACTGATTGTGGGGGAGCAGAGATGGAGTACTTGTAGAGAGGCTGGGGAATTGGGAATTGGCTATACTAAATTGGGACTTGAAGGGGAGAAAATGTTTTGCACAATAACAGTCTTTTCATTATGTCTGCCCACGATCTCTGTGATTCATACAGTATGTTTGTTTACCTTAGTCACTGATACTAAAGTCTGATATTTAATTTTAAATTTTTCTATGAATCTGTGACTTGACACCCATACTGTTATAAAACGAAAAGAAAAAGATTTTGAAAAGCACCTTAAGTTGCTATTAAATTCCTTTGTGTCATATTCTACTAATATTGCCTATAATTTTGCTATTATAAATCCCTTTGGATTCTCTCTTTAAAGAGATAGCTTTACAACAGAAAGCCAACTATTAGGGGACTAACTATTAGGGCGTTTGGACACTGATGCCTGCCAGTCACAATGTGGGACAGGGCTCAATTTGTGGGAGACCTGAAAAGTCTTGGAAATGAGGGACTGTCCCACGCAAAGGGGAGCATCTGGTCACCCTAACGTTTTTTTTTTTCAAAAAATAGTTCAAATAGCCAATCTAAAAGCTCTCAGCACGTCGCTTTGTGAGCTTGTAGATCAGCTATTTACGCTGAATGTTGGGTCCATTTGGAATCTCATCAGGGAACCCTGAGGGTCCCTGGACCCCACTTTGAGATTGAGAACAGTAATTTCACAGTAATTGAGAACGTAAGACGATTGCTCCCATCACAGTACAGTTTACAGTTGTGCCACAGACTGAGCTCCACCAGTCCTACTCAGTAGCTCCCCAGCTAGATGTGTGTAGTGGGCATCTGGCACAGAGAAACCCCCTCATTATTCTTTGTTGACCCACATAGAGAACACTGTTGTCACACTTTGTGCTGCCTCTGCATTCTAGGTCCAGGGCACCCAGTCTTTAAAGAGGAGGTGGGGGGTTGGGGGGGGTAATTCATCACTGACACAAGTGCTCCCCTCCAAGTGTCACTGCTGGAGGTCACCTCTCCACCAGGGCTCCCTCTGCTGGGCAAAGACCAACAGGACGGGCTGGGGATGACGGTAGGACAGCGGGGGGTTGGGTGGGGCCTCTGGGAGAGAGAGAGGAGAGACACACTGGACCATGGGAGAACTAAACAGACTCCCTGTGACCTTGCCTGTCCTAAGTACATGATAAATGTGCTGGGAATCGAAGGGGAGAATGTTTTTAGCCCTTCATCTATTCCCCCTCCACCCAACACCGTCTCACACAAACTGTAGCTTGTAATGATTTCTTTCTGCCCTCGGGGATTCCATTATGGAACAATCTACCTTTAAGCACCAAACAGAGCCAACCGAAGGACTTTCTTTTTGATGGAGGCTTTCTGGGCATAAAGTACCTTTTTTCTTCTCTCCTTTTCTTTTCTTTTTTTCTGGGCTTAGCTAGCAGAGTACTTGAAGTGTAATACATGTGATTAAACATGTAGACATTTACATGTAGGCTTGTTTTATTGTTTTAGTTATATTTAATGAAGGTTTGATCTATGCACAAAAATGAATTTCACCCACTTTTCTTACTTAAAAAAAAGAAAATAAAGCTGATTTTGATTTTAGTGTTATTAGATGTTCATTAACTATTTTATAGGTTTATTGTAGCTACTTATTTGTTTTGCAATGAGGACCCATTTTGGAAATACGTGTCAATGCAATAGCCAGGCAGTTTTTGTTTCACTTCATTATTCAGAAATTTTCTTTTTTTTAATGGGCGTGGCTAGCGATTCAGGGCTTCAGCCATGCTACCAAAGCAATGCTTTTAAGTGCTTTCCTCTTTTCCTCATGTTGCTATATGAGAAGCTGTCAATTGAATCCTAATCTGGTCGGTCGGCCAATCACACTCTCTCTTGTCCTCCAGCTGCACTGCGTTCCTCAAGACCTGGCTCCCCTTCTTCATGCTTGCTGGAGTCCTCACCACCTTCATACTGACGTTCAACCTCCAGTAATCCTCCTCGTCAGGGACACAGAGAGGTCGAGTGGGGGTGGGGGGTGTCCAGAGGATCAGGACCACTCATGAAACCTTTCCTCTATTCGTGGACTCCTCATGGACAGTTCTGCTGAACCCAAAGGTCTGCCCTTCTACTGCTGTAAGACTTGGGGATGGGATCCGGAACATTCCGGATTCAACTCGGTTCCATCATATTTGGAACAGTTTCCGTAACTTTTTCTTTTTAATCACACTGTCAGAGCTGGTATGTGGACCTCACGTCTGCTATACAGGTGGTTCTCAAAGTTCTTAATCTAGAAATAGTAGAAATAAAGTCATTTTGCACACCTACAGGGACAGGTGCGTCGGAGCAGGCAACCAGTGTGAATAATGAGAGAAAAGGAGATCCCGCACATATGGCAGCAAGCTGAGTTACAACGTTTTGGTCTCACAACCTTGTCTGAGATACCTGATGAAGGTCATCATGAGACCGAAGCGTTGTAACTCAGCTTAATGAACTGCTTGCCATATAAGTGAAGATAGTGTGCGTGATCTTCTTTTCTCTCATAACACCGCCATAACTCTTGAGAGTGTACAAACTATAGGAATCGTTAAAGGGAACCGTTAAAAAAATTGGGTGGTTAATTATTTTCTTGACATACGTTTATTGGAACCGTAAGACGTTTATAGGAACCGTAGGAACCGTAACCGATCCCAACCCTATGTAAAGACGCGACTTCTTGGTGTAAAGTAAACCAAATGTAGGACTGTAACTTCATCGTCATCTCCAGTGATCGGTCGGGTGTGTGATGTCATGTAGTGCGAGGATGGACCAGTACGTTGCGTTTGTTATGGACAAACTTAAGAAAGCAGGGATACAGTCTGAGTGACCTTTTTTGGGGTAAACTCTGTTCCATCATGGCTTTGAAGTATGTGTTTATTAATGAACCCAAAGAACACTTTTATAGCTTCTAGAAAAATGAGACGGACGGACAGTTTGACACACTGATGTGTTAATAGTCTGGTATAATTTAGGCATTTAGCAGACGCTCTTATCCAGAGCGACATAAATGTGTTTATTGAACTGAAGTCAATAAACAAAGGTAAATAATCACATATAGTGCAGAGAGAGCCTTGTAGGCACTCAAACGGGTACCAACCAGGTAATCGGTGAACCTAGCATCTTCGTCTAAATCTATCTGGTGAAGCTAAATAATTAAGTAAAACGCCTCCAATAAGGTTATTGTTACATCTTATGTTCTAGTACATAAGCATAAAAGTATTGTTTTCTTCAGCTCCTCTGACATTGTAGCAGCATTAAACATTAAAATAAAAACATACACCTACATACAATATGGACATTTGTATATAAATGTACAAAAACGTGTACTGTATGTGTAAGATGCAATAGCAGCCAGCTGTACACCAATGCTTCCGTATAACAAGCCAACCTACCTGTAGAGGGGTGCATAGTTGAGCCACACTGACACATTAATGTACTGTGTTTCTTCCCAAGTTTGTTTCGTGCTTTTAGTGTCCTCTGGACACATTTGTAGATATATACAGTGACAGAGTTTTTTTTTTTTTTTACATACACAAACAAAACAAAGTTTTGCAATGGTTTGGCTCCAAAAGCATTATTTATTCTCAACGCAAATGAATGTGATTCTCTTGTCAATGAGTATATAATCCTAACCTTAGTTTTAACTATGCTATTTTTGCCTTGATGGTTGCTGGGGTACATGAGGTACAGTATGTGGTCAAATATATGAGCCCTATTCAAGACCAGAGTAATGCAAGAATCACATGAAAATATTGTTTTATACAAGTGTGTTCCTTCCCCTTGGCCTGGCCAAGTATATGTATATAATTTATATATGGCACAAATGCCATTTAGTCTGAATCCTGTGGGATCAAGCAATATGCGTACAAGTTTTATTTCATTATCAATATTTATTGTGTGTGATATCTACCCCCAAGAAATGTTTATTTAAGTATTTATTAGACTGTCGTTTCATTTGATGTGTATTCATGAGGTGTAGTCTCTCTAAAGGCCCTTCTTTCCTTTGAGAGACTGCGTTACAGGCAACGAACTGTCTAAATAAAGGAAACGCCTCAGTAAACGAGAGTGCCGTGTGAAAATTCTGTCATGATGCAGTTTTCAAACTTCTTGTCAGAGGACGGTTTTGGACATGGGGGGTTTCCACCCCGACGGCAACGATATATTGCAGCAATAATATATAGAGTTATCACAAATTCCCAAAGCACATCATTCAGGACAGCCACATAGCTGTACAGTGGTGTTCTGTAGCTTTAAGAGGCACACACACACACACACACACACACACCTATTCCTTCAGGAGATTGTGCGTGATGAACTACCATCAGTTTAATGTAACCTTTATTCTCACAGTAGGGCAGATGGGAGGACTGGTGCTCAGGAGCTCTGTTCACCCTGTCAGTGGGTTCGTTCAGAATTAGAGAGGAGGAGAGAGAAAAAAAGCAGTTTTTGCATCTTTAGCAAAAATACAATCTTAAAATACATTTGATAGTTGCACGGAACCTTGAATTTGTCTATTGTTTTCTCTTTCTCTCTGGTGTGTTTTTTTCCCCCTCCCAAGATGTTTTTACCGTTGCTGTCAAAAGGTTTAGAATACATAGTGGGTCTTTTGTCAGTTAGCATAATTTTGGGGGTGTTGTTTGGTGTGCCGTGCCAGTGCTTGGAGTGCCCTCTGGGCTGCGAGTGTTTTGCCTCCACGCGCACGGTGAAATGTCTTTCCAGGGACCTCGACGCCATCCCGCGCGGTGTTCCAGGACACGCCAGGAATGTGATCATCACAGGGAACAACATACACCGGCTCGGACCCGAGTCCTTCGCAGACCTGGAGAACGTCACCGACATCACTCTGAGCAATAACGGGTGAGAGAAGAACCACGTATACACGTGTTCATCACACAATGTTATGATTCTGAACATATTGAGATAATATCAGCTTCCCTGATACATATCTGAATAAACTAATCATACATACAGTGTGTTTCTGTGGACCTGGAGTACTAATTAGTACAACACTTTCATTATTAACTGTTGTGTTAATAATTATAAGATAGCATTCTTATTTTATTGCTTATTGTTTCTTTACTTTTATCTATGCTCCAAACAGAGTAATATCAACCACTTTCAATGTGACAGATACTTTTTTTAACAAATGCTTTGTGAAACGTTGTGAACTTGTAAATCTGCTACTTTAGGTATTTGTCATTCAACCAACTACAGCCAGGTATATAGAGGATAAGTGGTTAACCCATTAAAACGGTTGTCATTTTAGATTTTGGCTTTGGCTATAAATTAAATAGCAGATATACAAGCTCACAGCTTGTACATCTGCTGTTTTTGAAACTTGAAAGTGTTCTCTTCTGGTGGTCACTGGCACAAAACATTTTCAGATGGCGTAGTCTGCAGGCCATTTTGGGGGTCCTTGGCGCTTTTGAGAACTACTGATTTAGAAGGCATTTTGTAGAATCAGCCTCAGGTCTTAATAGTGCCATCTCCTCCCCATGCAGGATCACAGAGGTGATGTCCCAGACCTTCTCCAGTCTGACCAACCTGCGCCTCCTGGACCTGAGCGCCAACCGGCTGGCGTTGATCCACCCGGCGGCGCTCAGCATCCCCGGCGCTCCCCTCCTGGAGCTCAACCTGAGCCGCTCGCTGTACAACGCCACGTCGCTGACGGACCTGACCACCGCCCTGCGCTGGGGCGGCCTCCGCTCTCTCCTCCGCCTGGACCTGTCCGGGAACGGCCTGGTGTTCCTCCCGCCCGGCATGTTCTCCCACCTGCCCAGCCTGCGGCGACTCATCCTGGCCGACAACGCCCTGGCGGGCGTCTACGACGGCACCTTCTCCGGCGCGGGCCGCCTGGAGGCGCTGGACCTGACGGGCAACGCCTTCAGGACGTTCGACGGCGACGCGCTGCGGGAGCTGGGGAGGCTGGGGGGCTCCTCCCGCGTCCTACTGGCCCGCAACGACTACGCCTGCTCCTGCGAGATCCGCGACTTTGTCGCCTGGCTCAACGGCTCCCAGGCGCAAGTGGCGGACGTGCAGGACGTGAGGTGCGGCTCGCCCAAGGCGCTGGAGGGCGCGCAGATGCGAGGGCTCGGGATGCAGGCCATCGGATGTGACGTTCCGTACCACCAGGGGGAGATGGACGAGCTCTCCTTGCAGACGTCCTACGTCTTCCTGGGGCTGGTGCTGGGGTTCGTGGGCATGGTGTTCATCTTTGTGCTCTACCTGAATCGCAACGGCATGAAGAAGTGGATCGCGGCGATGAGAGACTCGTGCCAGGACGTGCTGGAGGGCTATTACTACCGCTACGAACTGGACACCGACCCTCGCCGGGGGAACGCGGCGGGAGGAGACAGGCCGCAGGGCAGTGGCACCGGCGATTCCGGAAAACCTCTGTCGGGACAGATACAGGTGCCTGCCGACCCATGCGTGGTTCAGATGCCCACGGACACACAGCTCAAACAGGTGACCACCTCCCACCTTGGGAACCTATGATGACCTATGACCTCTCACTGAGGCTGGAACTGGTACAACATGAACAAACGGGAATGTGGAATTAAGGAGGGCTGTGTGCATTGCAGAAACCCGTCCACCATGCAGTGACATCATCGTTAGGCAGATTTATTTTAAACAAGATTCAAAATATATATATATACATTTTATTATCGTGAACGATGGCTTCAATTATCATATTGCAACTTTTCAGGAATAGAAAGCCTGCTGTTTCTATTAGCTTGGATTCCGCATTGATGTCACTGGTGGATGGGTTTCTGAACTGTCCACATCCCTCCCATGAGACACAGACAGAGTAGGAAAAAATGGTGGCATTTGACCCATGGTGGACAAGAGTTTTTAAGTGTATACAGTTACAGTACAGTTGACCTAATCCTAGTTTTTCAGCTTTGTTTAAGTTGGCATTGTGGAAGATTGGCAGCAGGATATTTTCACATCTATGCCATGGTATGAATAATGCATGTTAGGCTTAAAGTACCGTTAATATTCAATCCATAAAGATACTCTCATGTAAAGCAATTGGAAATAGACCCAGAAATGTTTAGAGTATATATGTTCCACTTATATAGAAATGAAATAGAGATAAATGTAGGCTATACGATACAATACTGAGCAGTGCATGCACTATTGTCATAATATTGACACAGCTGGTGAAGAAGCTAATATTGATGGAGATTTGACAATTTACTCATATTTAGATAATGTAGATTGTCAATATCCAATAAAATATGGCAATATTAAATGTTCTGTTGGATTTTTTTTTTTTATTCTAATAAAGAGAGGCCACACAGACACATAGGCTGTGTTTCTCACCTGGTGAGCCTGCTATCCTCATTCTGCAGCAGGAAGGTGATTAAGTGCATGATTCTATACAGGAAAAATTAGGACAGGATGAAAGATATCCGTTGGAAGTACACCTGCTGGCTCTGCAGATGTTCTCTCTCTCTCTATCTCTCTCTCTCTCTCTCTCTCACATCACACGCATGCACGCGCACACACACACACACACACACACACACACACACACGCACACACAGCGGTGGTCTAAAGGTTATAGGACCTGAAACGTTCCTGGTTCGATCACCTTCTCTAGCAGGAAACAGCTGTGTGAGTGAATGGTAAATGGTTTATAGTATAAACCATTACAATGTGCATACACATTCACACACTCCTGGTGAATCGGGACCATAACATTTTTGATTCAGTGTAATATTTGATTTATATTTAATTATATACAGGTTTAATGTTTGTTTTTAGTTAAACAAACATTAAAAACGGCATTGACAATGGACAGAGTTTAACGTTTGTTTAGTCCCTAACACAAACATTAAATGCCATTAACAATAAAGAGAGTTTAATGTTTGTTTTGTCTATGTTTGCTTTACATCACCATTACATAACCTAATGAGTTAGACTGAGTTAGACCGCACTGTTGTGACGAAAAGAGAGTTGAGCCAGAAGGCAAAGCTCTCTGTCTACCGAGCAATCTTCGTTCCTATTCTCAGCTATGGTCATGAAGTGTGGGTCCTGACCGAAAGAATAAGGTTGCGAATACAAGCGGCCAAAATTAGTTTTCTCCGACTGGTGGCTGTCATCTCCCTTAGACTCGGAGTAGAGCCGCTGCTCCTTCGCCTGGAAAGGAGCCAGCTTAGGTGGTTCGGGCATCTGGTTAGAATGCCTCTCGGGTGTCTCCCTAGGGAGGTCCTCGATGCACGTCCCACTGGGAAGAGACCCCAGGGCAGACCAAGGCGCACATCACATGGAGGGATTACATCGACTAAAATAATATAATATATAATACTGTATTTAATAAATACTTTTTCTTTGCAGTTTTCAACTATTTCTTGACACAGAATCAAATGTTTTATGGTCGCTTATTGGTTCCATGCTTAAAATAATTTATATCAATATTCTTGGAAATCTATATGGGAAACATAAATGGGTTTTGTATCTGTGGCACCACCAAATGGCTGCCACTAGTGCCTTGCTCAAGGACACTTTCCTCTGCACTAACCATAGGCACTAACCCAGAGAGGGAGCTAGGGATCGAACCGGAAACCTTCCGATTCCCAAGCGGCTACACTCTATGCCTCTGGGGTCAGTGAATAAACAACACTCACTGTTGAAGTGTCCTTGAGTACCAAACTACCAACTCCAACCAGTGTTGCCATGTCTGCTTATTATAAGTGACTTTGGACTTGTTTTTCTACAGGTTATGTTTTTTGGGAGCTTGTTTCTAAAGTGTAGTTGCTTATTTGGGATTGTTTCTTCATGTTGTTTAAACCAGTGGTTCTCAAACATCAAGGATCCCCAATTTAAGATGTATTTGTCCAATACTTACTTACTTGAGCACATTTTTGAATACAGGACTTTTATTTGTAAACAGGAAATTGTGTGCTCCAAAACATTCTGGGCACTATAGGGAAATCTGGGCAGCTTGGAAGAGTGGGCACCAGGAAGGCTGGGCACTCCACAGATATATATACCCTATAAGAAAGCTACGGCTCACCTGGGAACCCATCGGCAAATTCAAGGAAAACGACTCTGAATCTGTTGTTCTGGTTGCGCGCAATTGGTGCGCGTCATTGCGCGCACCGAAAACAGCGGATCTGCAAACTCACAGCGCGTCGCCACAGTGACGGGCTGTGAGCTTGCAGATCCGCTGTTTTCGGTGCGCGCAACATTTTTACACTCCCCACAACAAGCCTCTGCAAGTCTGCATGCAGTGCGTGCATCCGCCCACTAGCCAGCAGCGTCATGCCGTCATCATCATCATCATGCCTTACCTGTGTGGGTGGGTGCAGGATTTTGGAATAACCTGTAGCCGCAGGTAATAACCAAACACTTCTGGTAGGAAGGTTACACACACTGCAACAACAACACTATACATCACAATCCACCATAAGGAGACGGAACACAACGCCGAACGGGACGAGATGAGGGCGTAAAAACACGCACTAAAACAAGAAAACTACAACTCAACCATTCTGGGGACAGACAGTTCAAGCCGTCGAAAGCCGTCCCCGTGTTTCTTTCTTTCCCAGCGCGACTACTACTAAGAAGAACGTAGACAATAAGTGTTTTCCTCTCGGACACTTCCGTGGTTTTCTTTCTTTTCTTTTCTGTCGCTGGTCAAAAGTTTTGAAAACGGGTTTTGAAAAAGCAATCAAACAAATAAAGAAGCAAATAAAAACAACAACCGCCCAAAAAAGTTTCTTCGTATGCGGTAAGTTTCCGATCCAGTCAACAACGCGTTGCGTTGAATGGTGGTTTGTTTTTTCTTTTTGTTGTTGCTTATAATATAAGCCTCTCCCTTGTGTCCCCCAGATGTTTAGCTAGCAGACAAACAATTAAGCTCTCTTTATGGGTGCGACAGATCGGGCCAAAAAAGATTATCACATTCACAGCGTTTACATCCTACTTACGGGAAAGATGAAAATCACACACTAGGAATGCTTTTCTGTGACTCTGTCCGAGTTGTTTACACTCCATTCCTGCATGATGACTTCCAACATGTCATCATGTCATGGGAGGTTAGTTGCATGGCCCATATCCCCCTCGTGTGTGTGTGTGTGTGCGTGTGTGTAGTCTGGTGAAAAGAAAAAATAAACGAAATGTATGGGCCCTTACAGGTTGGTTTGTTTGATTGAATAGTTTATTAGAAAGAATGTTTAAACCGCAACAGAGTACAGTCAAACACTCAAAGGGATAGCACAACAAAGTCCTTGCTGTCTTGTTTCCATTTCATAGTCCCTAGGCCTAGTTCTAGCCCCATTTAGGTGGGGGGGTCCCTGGTCCCTAATATTTGCTGTCTAAATGTGTATATGTATGTATTTTGGTCTGTTTCCTTCCTATGTTTTGACCCACTTCTTTACACCTGTAAAAAGCTGTGATGTGACGATAATAAAGTGTATTCAGATTCTGTTCAACTTGTCCGTCATGCTCCCACACCACCAGGTCTCGGGTTCTCTGATCCCTCCCTGGGCCTCGACACAGGGCCCCCCCCACCCCCTGGACACCCCCTCCCTCAGCCGCCAGAATGCACTCCAGCTCCAGGGCGGGTGGCGCGTACCGCCAGGGTCGAACCGTGTCCAGGGACAGCGGCACCAGCCAGGACTCCTACAAGGACCACCACGGTGAGCAGCGGACGCGGGACCACCCCCACCCCGGCGGGAACCACCACCCCCCCGGCGGGAACCACCACCCCCACCACTGCTCCGAGTCCAAGCACGGCCACAGGGGGGGGGGGCACCACCCGCGGAACGCCAACGGCCGGGGCTCCGAGACCATCGGCTTCATCCCCGGCTCGGCGGACACGGCGGCCGGCGGCAGACACGCCTGCGGCTCGTGCGCCTCCATGGGCTGGAGCGGCTGCCGGGCGCTCATCTGCTGCGTGCTGACCTGCGGCTTCTACGGCAGCCGGGAGCCCTGCCTGCCCGTCAACGAGAGCTCCACGGACCACCCGTCCAAGGCGGGCTGCGAGGCTCACCCCGCCAACGGCATGGCGGTGTCTAACCCCACCTGCGGCGTCCCCCTCGAGCCGTCCGGCAAGCCGGCCAAGACCGCCAAGCTCGCCGGCGACAGCTTCCGGTACCCGGACGTGCGCATCGGGGGCCAGACCGTGGTCTATCCGAGGCACTACCCGCCGGACTCGGCGCCGCGCCGCACGGCCGCCGGCGGGAAGAAGGGCGAGAGCCCGCAGCAGCGGCCCATCAGCAACACCAGCCTGTACTCGCGGGAGGACCTGGACCTGGACGACCTGAGCGACGCGGGCACCGACATCGACTCGCTGATCACCAAGAAGCTGCTGGAGCTCTACAAGCTGCACCAGATCGACCAGCTGGCCAAGTGCACCTCGGACTCCTCGTTCCAGACCAAGACCAACGAGATCAGCGAGCTGATCTACAGCATCGCCCAGGACTACAACCTGGAGGAGCAGGAGGCCGAGTGCAAGCTGGTGCACGGCGTCATCCGCATCAGCACGCGCAAGGGCAAGAGGAACAAGAGCGCGGCGCAGGCGACGCGGCACAACAATAACGGCCGGAGCGACGGGACCCTTCCTGACAGCGGCAACGAAACCATGACCATCACGTACAGCAGCGACAGTAAGTCACACACACTCACACTCCACCTACGCACTCTGCTGTAGGGAGGGCATGTTGGGACCATTATGAAGACTACATGTCACTATTGCTGTGGTACAAAATATTATGGTTAACGATTTTAATCAAATATACTTAATATATACTTGGCACTTTTGTTAAACCACTTGAACCCCCCCCCCCCCCCAGCATCCATATTCTGGGGAGAACATTCGCCAAAAATAGACGATCTACAGGTCGGTTTTATTCAACTATAGAGGGTTTAAGTCGTGTTGAATTTGCAGCACAACAAAAGCTCATTCCTAGTGCGTGACCGAGGACAATTTCACGGTAGATTTAAATCTCCACGATATCATTGTGAGTGTTTCTGTTATCACGATACTAACGATTATCGGCCCATCCTTACCTTGCTGCCTGCCACTGCCACCATGAATGAATGAATGTATTTAACGCACAATAGCACACTGCACTGCATTCATCATTGCATATAGCAGCTGAAGGGCAGAAACCTTATCTTCACATCTTATCTTTAGTAAATGAATACCCTACTTCATCATACTGCAGCGTCACACAAAAGCATCAAAAGTAGCAGATCCACAAGTTCAAAACGTGGTGCGAAACGGCACGTTTTTAGTAGAACAATTACCCCATTTAGGCCTGACGTCGAAATAAAAAAAACGTCTTCTGAAAGAATATATATTGAAAGATTTGTGCCGCATTTTTACGAATTTTCAAAAATAGCAGACCTACAAGCTCGTAGCGCGCCACTCGGTGGCACGCTATGAGCTTGTAGATCTGCTAGTTTTCTATAGCTAAAGTATAACATAGTGCTTAGTTAAAACACTAAGTTCAGAATGGGCACCACAAGATTAACAAAATGACAGCAAATGAAGACGATAGAATGAACACAAACAACAGCCGGTGGTGAGGATCAATTTAAACACGATGAAAAGCATACTTTTATTTATCCTTTTCAGATTCGTATATAGTCCTGCACTGCACAAATTGTTTTGCTCATTAGGCTACTGATAAATGCAAAAGCGCTACCTCTTGTAAAGCAGCTATGAAGAATTCACTACTACAGCTCATGGGCTATGAGCATAGTAGTGATTTTCTTTTTTGTGAGCAGACCATAATATAGATGGCTCCTTTTCCCAGCGTAAAAACAGTTATTGATTGATTGATTGAAAATTGTATGAACAGTTTGTAGAATTATATTTATTTTATTTGTTATTTGGGACAACTACCGGCAATAGTAATAGTGGGCGGAGGAACGTCGCCCGAAAAAATGAAAATGTTTTATCTTTGGAGATAGCCAATCATTTGCTTTGTTTACCCTCCATACCACCAATACGAGGACAGCAGGAACGCCCACTAAGAGGTTTCTATCGCCAAGTCAATGTATGAATGAATTAAGCAATTTAAAGCGCTTTGAGCACTATACAAAAGCGCCATAATTATAATTATTATTAGAATTAATTATATATAATTATATATAATTATCTTTTACTGTTCTCCCACTGTTAAAACGCACTGTAAGACTTGTTTACATAACGGTCCTCCATTTTGGAAAAAGGAGCACTTCATCCACTTTCAACCGTATCTTCATAATAATTAGTCTGCACTAATGCTCAACCTGCCTACCTGCAAGACAATAGAATCTATTCTATAGCCTTTCTCTTCCTGGAAGCCTCATCATGCTCCACTAGAAGCCATTGTTCATGCATTAAAGGAGAATTCCATACTAAAAGGCTTTCTTACCTTTCTTTGTAGTTGTTACGTGACGTCCCCATCAAAGAGGTAATGGTGTTATTTTGTGCAAAAGCTCCTTATTGGCTATTTCCCCTACCATAAGCCCTAAATGAATTGAATGGGATGTATGGGGTGTTGTGCTAATTCGCTTATTTCCATCGAAATAAGTAGTAAAGTGTGCCGCTTGGGTTATTATTTACATTATGAAGAGAGGATATATACAAAAAATATATAATTTTGAGCGATGGAAATTAGCACAACACCCCATAGCCCCATTCAATTCAATGCTATTCATTTAGGGCTTATGGTAGGGGAAATAGCCAATAAGGAGCTTTTGCACAAAATAACACCTGGACCTCTTTGATGGGGACGTAACAACTACAAAGAAAGGTAAGAAAGCCTTTTAGTATGGAATTCTCCTTTAATAGAAAAGAAAAGAAAGAAATGACGAAACCTGCCCACTGATGGTGTGATTGGTAGGCAGGTTTCTGACCTGTCCACAGCCCACTGATGGTGTGATTGGTAGGCAGGTTTCTGACCTGTCCACAGCCCACTGATGGTGTGATTGGTAGGCAGGTTTCTGACCTGTCCACAGCCCACTGATGGTGTGATTGGTAGGCAGGTTTCTGACCTGTCCACAGCCCACTGATGGTGTGATTGGTAGGCAGGTTTCTGACCTGTCCACAGCCCACTGATGGTGTGATTGGTAGGCAGGTTTCTGACCTGTCCACAGCCCACTGATGGTGTGATTGGTAGGCAGGTTTCTGACCTGTCCACAGCCCACTGATGGTGTGATTGGTAGGCAGGTTTCTGACCTGTCCACAGCCCACTGATGGTGTGATTGGTAGGCAGGTTTCTGACCTGTCCACAGCCCACTGATGGTGTGATTGGTAGGCAGGTTTCTGACCTGTCCACAGCCCACTGATGGTGTGATTGGTAGGCAGGTTTCTGACCTGTCCACAGCCCACTGATGGTGTGATTGGTAGGCAGGTTTCTGACCTGTCCACAGCCCACTGATGGTGTGATTGGTAGGCAGGTTTCTGACCTGTCCACAGCCCACCCTCTGACTGAGACACAGACAGAGTAGACAGAACATGATCTTATAATGAGCATCCTGATAATCGTTTATTTATAAGATTTTCAATTTTTATAGACAAACAACCCCACATATATCCCACCCTCCCCGGTTCCATCACAAAACAAAACAACAACAAAAAAGCAACAATAAAATAAAATAAACAGGTAGTAAAGGATATAAATAATAAATGAATGAAATAAATACAATAAAATTAGCCTTTTACTAGATTAAGGGGAATGTTTTATTTTCTAATAGTATATTTGTCAAAACTTTGGCAATCTGTGGTGCCGCAAAAGTAAACATTGTAAGACATATTGACATGCGGTCATTATTCAAAATTGACGCGTATCGCGATACATCATATGGTGAGATATCAATTGTGAGGTTGTAGGCAATACCCAGCCCTAGTGATGACCAATTACCAAATGAAAATGGGTGAAATGGTCCTTTTTAAGCTTTTTATTTAACCCATTAAAACCGGGAAACCATCTGTGTCACTTTATATTTTTGTGTTGGCTATTAAAAAATAGCAGATGTACAAGTGACGCGCCGTGAGCTTGTACATCTGCTATTTTGGAATATAACTACTGGTTTAGAAGGCATTTGTAGAATCGGCCTCAGGTCTTAAATGGGTTCAGAATGTAGAGAAATAAGTGGATACTGAACCGTCCTATGGTGTCAGTAAAGGGAGTGCAATCGTGAGCACCCCCAGACCCTTACCATAACCTTAACCATACTTAGACACCTTAAAGGCGAGAAAGCGACCGCAGGGCTGAGACACTCTACCAGAATAATGTCACTTCATTATGTTTGTTTTTTTTAATCAAAGGCTACTTATATCCAACTTCCACGCTTGCTGCTTCGCATCGAGGACAGATTGACAGCTTAGTGCTGTGGTGAAATCACCGCGAGCCCCATAACTAAATTAGATTGATTGAATAATGTATTGGTCAGAAATGCAAACGGCACGTTATACAGTAAGACACTGACACAACACAAAAAAAATCCTGAGGACTTGTTTCCATTGTAGTCATCCTGTGTATTCAATCCATCAACATGGCATACACAATTAACACAATAATACATGTCGACAACAAATACAAACACTATACAGTATATACCGGTACACAAAAAAGATGGGAACATTACATTTACCTCCCCTTCTGGTCTCCTGATAGGTGCTTTTTCAGACCAATTTAGAAAGAAACCAGTGTTACCAAATGTAATCAATTAAACTACCGCAAACCTGTGCATGTCGGCATGAATTTGATTATGCCCCCGACCTCAAATGAATAGATGGAACACGCGGCATTAGTATGTACTTTAAATGAAAGAATGCCACCTCGAAAATACAGAACGGGACTTGTGACACTGGAGTAGGGATGGGCATTTGAGTTACTTTGCTATACGATATCCTACCTACCGTGTCATAACAAAGCCTAGTTACAGTACAACTATTTAATACCTTTAGTCTTACTCTCCACCCTGTCCAACATACCAGATATGCCAATCATGTCACATGTCTTCACACATAATGACTAATGCATGTGTTCTGTTCTTCTTGTGGAACGCGGCTGAAGCTGTTTTGTCTGCTGCTGCACACTTTTTAAGCTGCAAATCCCTGCCGATTTCACGGAGGAGGAAGAAAAAGCGTATAATTATTGTTCAATTGGAGTTGGTCAAAGTGGGTTGTGCATGGGGCACGGTAAAGAAAACGAAGGGGGGGGGGGAGAAGTACGTAAAGTGTATTATGACAGCCCAAAGTCGCACATCTACCACGCTCGATCTAAAACTGCTCGGCTCGTCATGCCCACATCTTCTTGTTATTTTTAAGTTTATTTGGAAGGGACGGTGCACATTAAACCCATTAAGACCTGAGGTCAATTCTACAAGTGCCATGTATGTAAATCAGTTGTTGTTTTGAGAGTTTTCAGAAATGTGGGAAAATAGCAGATGTGCAAAGATGCGTGGCATGAAGTGACGCACTTTGAGCTTGTATGTCTGCTTTTTTTTTTAACCCATTCTGACCTGAGATCAGATTCTAAAAATGTCTACATCCTGACAGTTTTCAGAAAAAGCTATGTTTCTATGTCAGTGGTTCAGACCTACAAGCTCGTAGCTCACTTGTAGATCTGCTATTTTTCAATAGCTAAAGCATAACGTAATGCTAATACCAAAATGGGTTCCCTCCCAAAATGGGTTGGAAAACTATTAACACAAAGCGGAAAACAATTCACACGTGTTCTCATTGCACCTTTTGTGTCTCTTTTCTATTTTCTAGTATATCATGCACAATAGTATTCATCTACTGCTATGCTCACGCACCTTTTATATCATATATTTAGCTTATCTCAGGTACTATAATGTGTAAATATGTTGATTTTTCTCTTTCCGATTTTCTTGTCTGATCATTCTACTTTTTGTCTTCTAGAGTTGTCCCGATACCATTTTCTTCAGAACGAGTACAAGTACTTAATCTTTAGTACTCGCTGATACCGAGTATCGATATGAGTACTTTTTATTTTTGTTGAGTAACCACTTATTTTGCTCCCTTTTTCTTATAGAGGCAGATCGAGCTCCGAGCTACACTCAGTTGTCATTAATATGCTTGTAGATCAGCTGTTTTTGGCGATTTGCTGCAGTGTTGGGTCAGACTTGCTCCCGTTGAATTCATTCATTTGGTACTCGCGGTACTCACGGTGACGGGTCAGAGTGTCGGAGAGTACTTAAGGGTGGTTTCGGGGAATTGGGAATTATGCACGAAAACGAATTTCACCCAATTTGTTTTACCTTGTCACACCTGTGACGTGACAATAAAGCTGATTCTGCT
This sequence comes from Protomyctophum bolini, assembly GCF_963924005.1. NCBI lineage: Eukaryota > Metazoa > Chordata > Actinopteri > Myctophiformes > Myctophidae > Protomyctophum > Protomyctophum bolini. Next base: position 37,376,645 of record NC_137868.1, on the reverse strand, counting down.
CTTCCCCGTCACAGTGCCTGATGTCAAGGTGTCGGCGGAGACGTCGTCGGATGAACTAGCCAGGAAGATGAGACACTACAGTGAGAGAAGTAAGTGACTGAGGACGGAGGGAGGGAGGCCCCTTCATTCCACAACGTGTGCTCGCAGTAGCCAAACGCATTCTTCTTTATTGGGGTCGTCGGGTCATTAGTGATGTATATTGTACACAGAGGAATGACAAAAAAATTGTACGTACATGCAGCACACATGTGATAATTTTATATGATTGTTCAAACATATTATTCTAGTTTGTGTCATAAAGCACCCGCTCCACACAAAAGCTACATTTTAAAGCCATTCATCAAGGTGTGTGTGTGTGTGTGTGTGTGTGTGTGTGTGTGTGTGTGTGTGTGTGTGTGTGTGTGTGTGTGTGTGTGTGTGTGTGTGTGTGTGTGTGTGTGTGTGTGTGTGTGTGTGTGTGTGTGTGTGTGTGTGTGTGTGTGTGTGTGTGTGTGTGTGTGTGTGTGTGTGTGTGTGAGTGTGTCAAAGAGGTTAGAAGAGCAGCATTCCCTCTTTCTAACATGTGCCAACTAGGCTTGTAGCAAGCGTCCACCGAAGTGTCCACTGAACTCCTAATTGCTCCAGATGAGCCGGTTGCTGCCCTGCATGGTTTCTGTGTGGGTGAATGTAACGCACATTGTACAGTGCTTTGGATAAAAGGCTCTATATATGGCTGATGCATTTACCATCTACAGTTAATTAGAATTGATATGTGATGTGTTCGTATTGAATTCATGCCCCTTAAAGGAGTAGTTCAACCAAAGAAATACTTATTTTTTAAGTCTTTTTTTTTTTTACCAGGCCAAAACTTTGACTGGAAGAGACTCCATTGAGTGCCGGTCATAAAATGATTGGCTTAGGAATGCGACAAAAACAAAAAAGAAATGTCAATGAATTCAAGGCTTCATGAGGTGTGTAATTGATACAGAATAAGTCTTTTTTTTTTAAGTTGAGTGGCAGCAGCTAGTGAATAAGGTCACATTCATACCAGAGAGCTTTGTTGTGATTAAAACGAATCCTGCTGCGCATTTTCAGAAAGTGCACTTCGTTTGGCAGGTGTGAAGGCTCATTCGAATCGTAATGCGTATCAAAGAACCGCATTATACTCCGAGCAAAAACGGGGGTTTCGCTTCGCTTCCAATCGCGCTTGATTACGATTCGGTGCAGGTGTGAATGCAATCCGCAGTAAATAAAGGAAATGAAGCAAACAATGTGGCGGGTGAGGAGCTGAACACAGTTGGAGACGGAGAAGGCATATTTTACGCAGCGCAAAGATGTCCCGTTACCGTGGATAGACGTGGTCGAATGAGGAGACTGAAGCCCTGATCGAAATGAGGACGAGTACATTAATCAATTGCTTAAGAAAACACATAAACACTGCAGTGCAGTGTAATAGTATTATAGCCTACAGAATATTCTGTCTGTCTGTGCGTGCCGTAAACATGGAGTGCTGTCACTGTGTGGGGACTAGTAGGGAGTAGGAACTTTCATCTCGATAAACTTGTAAACATTTTGCGCTGCTGTCTGTTATATCAGTGCGGCTCAGCGCTGTGCCTCCATGCCCAAAAGAACAGTGCGTGGCTGCGTGCGTATAGTGAGAGAGAGAGAGAGGGGGGGGGGGGGAGGGGGTCCAGTCCCAGATGGCAAGACACATGCACGTTATGAGTATAATTTTATCACCATAGATTTCACTGTGTAGGTTAGTTTATGAATGGAACACATTGATAAAGGTCCGCCCTGCTGCGGATCATGGCAGTGTGAAGGCAAACGGCAGCAAATTAAATATGCAAGAATCCCATTTCTCCGCCCATACGCATCCGAGTCTACCGAAGTATTAGGTGAGAATGTGACCTAAGTGTCATTTTCAATAACCATAACGGAAGAAATAATTGAAATTATCTAAAGAAATATACAGTATTTCCCTTTAATGTAAAGTGGAAGATTACTAAAAAGAGTCGCTCCAAAGTCTTTGATGAATATTGTTGCGCCATCCTGTGAGAGGGTTATCTAATAGTCCAATAAACAGGCTGTACACTTAAAATCATGGATTCACACGATCTGGCATTTATTGATTGCCCATAATTATCCCAATATTGAATGGTCATGTGATATACATATGAACAGCAAAGACACATATGAAAGCAGATACGACCTGTATACATCACGAATCAGATTCGATCATATCAGTCCGCAGATCGAGGGGCCCCTCGAAGCACAGTCCCGACGCGTGTCGGTCTTGGAGATATCTGACGTGTCACTCTTTTTCCATGACACTATATAGAAATCGCCCTGTCACTCTGTGACCTTGCTTGGGCAGCTGCACACTCTTAAAGGCATGGTGCCTGCTTAAAGGGTCTACTTTCCCCCATCAATATACAGTATGTGTCAAATGCAGATGTCAGGTTCATCTCTCAAGACAGATTCAGCAGCTGTCAACTGATAGGAAATCTTTATTTATAAATAAATACAAAATATTTGCAGATTTTTCCCTGTCAAAATGTTGGGTTGACGCCCCCGTTCTTAACTGTAGCTACAGTAGGTCGCAGCAGCCTTGTTGTTAGTGTTGGCCCTGAGACTGGGAGGTCAGAGTTCAATCCCAGGCTGGGTCATACCAAAGACTCTGAAAAGGCATTGGGTCCAACCCAATGTACATCAAGCTGCCTCACGCTAAAGAAACAGGCGGCTCCTGCCCTATGGGCCACATGGCTCGACAAAGCTTACTTACAGCAGGTAAACCTGTTGGCACATAAGTCCCAATGTAGAACAGAGGCATGTTAGTCTGGGAGACCGGGAGAGCATACGTGACGATAAAATGAATCAACAAGCTCAATAGCTTTACCATCATGGTCCTATTAGATCTACTATTTAAGAAAGACCCAGAGCGCAAAGCACCAACGAGCTGGCCAGATGTATGGGGAACCGGGATGACTGGAAGCAACGATGGAGGGGCTCGTCTGAGGACGACCGTCACCTAGAGAGATTTACGGCATGCAAAGTAGCATAAATCAAGTTTAACCTCTCAGAGTGAACAGTCCTGAGAGACCCAACATCTCCTCATGCTCGCTCTATTGTACCGGCTGCCTGCAGCTGCAGGCGTTTTCTCAACTCTTCTCTGCTTTCCAGTGGCATACCTGTCTTTGATGTGACTGCTGGAAGAGTAAAGTCCCCACATTCCTCACTCTCTCTTTTTTTTTTCTTTTCTTCCAAGTATTGCAAACCCTCTCCCATTAGCTAGTCCCCTCTGCCACCCAACACCTTACACCCATCACCCAAACCACCGTTTCCCCTCTGGGGGGAGTAGGAGGAGGAGGAGGAGGAGAGATGGGGGACTTCATCCCTCACTAGACCAGCGGATCAGGTCACATTAAATACTTGCCACATAATAATGTCCTTGTGGTTTATTAAGTAATTTAGCGAACAACTCGGGTTACGAGACGAGCTAACCGTGCAAACGGGAAGCCTTTTTCTCGTTTGTTCAGTGGCAACCCTGTTAAAAAAAGGGTAGGCGTATCCGGTTACGTTGTCTTTTGAATGAGGGTACACCACGTTTATCTTCTCACAATCTTTGGCCTGGGAATGTGCCAGGTGTTCTCGGGTTAAAACTCTGCAACTGTCGTCATAATGCTCTTACACGCACCACTGAGCAACACTTCTGAATGATGCGTTGTTTTGAATTGTGAGATATGGTTGTTTTTTTTAATGTCACATCACAGGGTTACAGGTGTAAAGAAGTGTGTGAAATTCCTTCATTATTCCCTGTTTTCATGAGAAAGAAGTAAGAGCAGGAGAGGAAAGAACAATACAGGGTAGAAATGGGTCAAATCGTCAAAAGAGGAAATAATAATTATTACCTAATACCTATACACAAACATGTTATTTTAGAATGGGTGCAGTGTTCTATGTTCTTAAAGTCCTTTCAACCTAGTGTCCCTATTTTGGGTATGTCATAATATGTAGGAATGTCATATGCAACATTTTCCAAAAGTGGCATAACGGAAAAAAGCACAAGCTCGCAACGTGCCGTTTGCTAATATTAGATTGTGTGTTCTCGCTATTCGTCGTATAAAGGTATATTGGGCTTAAAGTGTGTTAATAGTTGTTTAATGTCCTCCCTTGCAGACTATTCCTCCAGTACGGCCTATCACCATGAGACTGAGACAGACTCCTCTGGCGCTCCCCTGCTCTATGTACTGTGAACAGCTGGAGGGGGGGGGGGGGGGGGGGGGGCAGGCTGTAACCAGCTGGACAAACCATGTGATGGTAAACAGCTGGACGATGGACCGGCTTCGTTCCTCTGCTGTCATCTGAACTGGGCCGCCCGTTAAAAGGAGTAATGTTACCGACCGGAGCACCTTCTACCACATGTACTGTTGTTACCGACCGGAGCACCTTCTACCACATGTACTGTTGTTTCTTTAAACAGGTGTAATGTTTTTACTGACCGGAGCACCTTCTACCACATGTACTGTTGTTTCTTTTTAATGTGAGCTCTCCCTCCCGCCTCGTTCTGCGGTCCTCCTGTCATGACAATATCTGCTATAGCGAACTGTCCTTGAAATTCACAGACCTCTGCGTGAGTCACACTCACTCACACCTACAGTGTAGTGTCACAAGAGGTGGCTCCGTGACGGTCATGCTTGCATGACCCCGACCGGCAGCCCCCTATCTCTCCTACAAAATAGTCCACTTCTGCACAGACATATGGACGACAAAGGGATTGTTTTTCCTTCATTTTTTTTTTTTTTAGATAAGAGAGTTGATCTTTTTTTCTGCATCTATTTGCATGCTATTTTGCAAGTGGTTTTAAATTGTTCTACTAGCGGTGTCCTGTCACTCTGTGCTGTAAAAAGCAATGGGTGAACACTCCATGCAACTGTAGCTTAGGCCATGAGATAGAGAGACTGATATGAAAACATTTTACCGTCCGTGTTCTGAGTTGTTTAAGAGTGAGTGAGTTGAGTTTGTTTATATGCAAGTGAATGCGTGTGAGTTTTTGTATGGGATGAATGATATCTTCCATTTGGACTTCCTTAAACCGGCAGGGTTAATCCTGTCGTTTTGTCTGAGGATGTTTTTCAGAAGCCATATTATGATGTACATATATATTTTTTAAAGTCATTGTTACTGGGCTGTTTAGACCATTTACGCACAGCATCGGGTCACCTTTAAAAAGTATTCACTTTAAAGTCTTACTTTTTATGAAAATAAAAAAAGGAAGAAAATATTTGCACATCTGTTTTTGGTCGCGGCAAGCACGATAATTATAATAAAAAAACGATACCATTCACCGCTATGAAACTTATATACCGTAGTTTACAACGGTGAACTATTAGCTGTGTCGTGAAGTCTGCCATCCATTTTTTTTAGTATGAAAGGCCCTTTCACGCTTGATAAGGTTTCAACTTTGTCTATTCCCATATGATGCAGCTTAGTTAGGTACACTCACTGGAATCACAGTCGTAACAGTCGTTTGTCTCTTTTAGCTATTACAAATATTTTTATGAAGTCTACGGAATTGTGGACTGGACAGACGACATACTGACACAACAAGCCTCATCCCTAGCTGTCCTCATGAGCCCTAGCTAATGTGTTGTCTAAAGAGCTCTGTGTGTTGATGTTGTTGCAACACCTGTGATTTCTTGTCCTCTTGCTCCAGACACCATTGAAGCCCTGATTCATACTTGATCAGGTGCCAGTGAAGCGTGCAGAAAATAGCCGATTTACAAGCTCAGGATGACTCAACATGACATGTGCTGAACTTGTCGATCAGCTATTTTCCGGTGCGCAGGGCAAGTCTGTCAGTCAGTTCTGCCCCTGCCAAGGTTGCTCAGATCTTTTGCTTAGGTAAAAGTGGCACAGTTACTTAACCACAATATAAAATAAAAAAATGCCCTGTATTTAACCCATTTAGACCTCAGGTTAGGATTTAGAAGATATTTTTTTAGAATCTTCCTATGTTTCTATGTCAGTGTTGCTCAACCTTTTTCATGTCAAGGACCCCCAGAATTATCTGTATTTGGCCGCGGATCCCCATCTGAAAATATGTAGTTCCAGATTAAGATTTGAGTTTAAAGCGTTCGCTCTGAGAGAATATATATTCAAAGATTTGAAATAGCAGATTGACGAGCTCACAATGTGTCACGTCATCTGCTATTTTCAAAATAATGTATACATTTGAAGTAAAGTTGTGTAACGGGACATTCTGCAAAACCAGTACTTTCTACTTTTGCAGAACATTTTGATACCAATAGGTTCTGTGCTTTTACTCGAGTACATTTGGAATTTCCGTGTTTTTATTTGTAACAGTACGATTGCAGTATGGATACTTTTACCTACGTAAAAAAAATGGTGAGTACTTTTTCCACCACTGCGTAATGACTAAGTATAACCGGTACGAGGCCTAAGACTTCTGCTGGCTGTCAGTCAGGCTGTTCTGTTCTTCCCCCCGGAGGTCACCCTGTTGCAGGAGGCAGGCTTTCTCCGCCATCAGCAAAAAGAGAGGAACTCGTTTGGCTGGTTCCAACAAAAGAAAAGGAAATAAAATCCTGGGGTTTGTTCTTTGTCATCATTCTATTACACACACTGGGGCAAAAAGGAATCGCTGGAGAAAGTTCCAAACTATGATTTCGGGTGAGCTTCTCTTTTCAGAGTCTTAAAGTCCTGATACACAGTCCTTCATTTGCTGTCTTGTGTGTGTGTGTGTGTGTGTGTGTGTGTGTGTGTGTGTGTGTGTGTGTGTGTGTGTGTGGCAGTACCCCCCCCCCCCCACGCTCCTGGCTCCCTGCCCCTTCTACCACATTCCTGTTTTACCTGTATGTGATATCATGCAAAAGTGCTGTCTCTTTCACAACTAAAAGCCCCGGTAAAGGACAAAATGTAATGACCTGTTTAAATATATCAACATTCTTTTCTTTTCTTTTACAACACTACAGTATCTAAAGAAGCCAGTTAGTCAGGCAGTTTTCCTTTTTAAACATTTCATTAGGCATGGAAGTGTTTCTCCCCCTGCATGTAAAAGCATTGCATTTACAGCACACCGCTCACTATGTTTAATCTAGTTGTATTTGAAAACTAGATTAAACAGAACTAAAGTGAACCTCTTTCTTTCTTCTCTCCCAGGTTTGCTTGCCACTGTTCGTTGCTGGTAGACTGAGCAAACACAGGTGAATAACCACCTCAAGAGGGAGACAAAGCATCACTGGAACGCAGACAAAAAGTACCTCTTTCTATTCACATTCACAATAATGACACATTTGGATAAAGCCAATATTCCCAAGGAATGCCCTCACAATCGACTTTAATGCGAAATCGTGTTTTAGCCGATATTCCCGAGCGTGTTTTTTTCCTTTCTCCAGCCATGCTTCTGTATCAGTCTGATACAAGGACAGTTAATAGGCCAATAGCGGAGTTCATGACACTGAGCTCACAGCCGGCAGGGTGTCTTGTGTGGAGTCATTCACCTCTGTGTCATTGACTCTGTGTGTGTGTGTGTGTGTGTGTGTGTGTGTGTGTGTGTGTGTGTGTGTGTGTGTGTGTGTGTGTGTGTGTGTGTGTGTGTGTGTGTGTGTGTGTGTGTGTGTGTGTGTGTGTGTGTGTGTGACACTGACACATGTGCTGAGTGAGGGACTACCGGTTGCAGCAGATTACATGCCAGTGTGAGCTAAACTATAGAGGTTCTCAAGAATGCGAGTGAGCTGTAAATTGGCTTTCCCAAATACTCAATATAATGTATAGAGTTTACAAAAGAAGCAAACAAAGAAATGTCCTCCCAGACTTTGCTATAGTTCTGCATCCGAACCATATTGTCTTTTAAATAACTAGCCAGTCAGTTAAGGCTTTTTATCAGTTTTAATTATCTCCAAACATGACCTTTTGCATAAAGCATTGAGCACTTTTCTTTCCATTAGAGTCTAATCTCTAATATATAATTAGCCATTTTGACTTGTATTAGTTCACACCATGTAGTGTGTCTTAAATGAGGGTTAGTAATATCATGTGGATGCGCTCAAAGATATATAATGCTGTTATATTCTGTGCTATCTCGTTATTATTTTTACTGATGGCTCCCTGTGATGTGTTTTCAAACATTGAGAAAGACAGTTATTGTAACAAAAATATATTTATTTGAAAAAAAGGGGGGATTCCGTAGATGCTTACAAAACATTAACATTCAAGCACACCTAATGTACGTTCAGTATAACACCATTACCTGATCCACAGTGTTAGGATACAGTCTGTTTGTACTGAGCAGAACGTTTTGGAACATGTGCCACAGCAAATGGAAATATGTACCAATGACCTTAATTCTAATCCTAATTCATATTTCTGTTTCCGCAACGGAAAACAATTTGTTAATGTGTATTCAGTTCACATTATTTATTTTGTCTCTCCAATACCATCAGTGCTTATTTGTGCAGTCCACACTTGACCCAAGTTTCTTCTTTTCATGAGGAGCTACTGTCCGAACAAGCTCTCAACTTCTCAGCCCATACTAAAGTCTGTTCTTGAAACTGTCCCGGGAGACATTTTAACCACTTAAACCCCATGTGGCTGAGCGGCCTCTATGCTAGTGTATTGTCTGTTTTATGTTAATGTGGGGGTTCGCTTTACCCACAATAACGGATGCTGGGGGTTTAAGTGGTTAAGAAGTGACCAGCACCACGATGGACATCGTTTAAATGCTCTTCATCATCTGTAGAACAGCATGTCGACCAGCAGCTCCAGCAGGTTGGTCTGTCCGATGACGGGCCTGAAGAAGAGCTCCGTGACCAGGCCGTGCGTGATGCTCTGCAGCGAGGAGGCGCTGAGGAGGACGCGGGCGAAGCGGCCCTCGTCCCACGGATGGAGGGGCTGGACCACCTCCTTCAGGGCGTTGTGGGCCTCCTGCTGCAAGCACTCCACGAACACGGACGCCTTCAAGTCTGGTACGTCTGGAAAGAAGACGGCAAAATATGTAAGTGACCAAACATTTGATAGGGTGCAAAGATAATATGTCGTCGTCCCCCATTGTGGTCGTAAAGGAAGCAATTGGGCCTTTTTTGTGTTTTCCTTTTGACATACTGTATGTACAAATATAATTATGTTCTCAATGTAATGGGATTTTTGTCTATAAAACGGTCAATGAATCAATCGCAATACTGCACACGGAGGAAAATGAAAGAATCTTGAGTGATTGTCGAGGGATTAAATCAAGACGAGATTAATTTGTTCGTTCACACCAGCAGATGAACACTAACCTGGGTTGAATATGATGGTCCCTTTGAGGTAAGCATATTCCTTGGGACTCAGATCCAAACTCCAGAACTTCTTGAGGCAGGACTTGAGCTTGCTGACGCCGGCCATGGTGGGCTGCGTCTCAGAGTTCTCTTTGCAGTTGAGCAGGATCTTCTTCAGCATGCTGTCGGCGGGGCTGTCGATCACCTCAAAGTCCACACCTTCCTGGGCCAGACCCAGGATGAAGAGCGGAGCCCAGCAGCTCTTGAGGAGCGAAAACTGGTCGTTTGGTGGGAGCTGGTTGAACGCGGGCAAGCTCTTCATGAAATGAATGGTTTTAACCAGGACCGCAGAGGCTTCCTGGCAAATGTCAGACGGCCTTTTCAAACAAACTGTCCGCCGCGTCTCACAATTGCACCCGTGTGGTTTTGAGTTGTAGTTATTGTTGTTTTGATTGCAGGTGCCGCTATCCCTTCGGCTCAGGATGTTGTAGAGGATGGCGTTTGAGTGTTGATCGCTGTGATCCGAGCAGTGACACCCCTTCTCCATGTCGAGGCCTGTAGAGATCGGTGCAGTTGCTGCGGTTTAAAACTCTGAATTCAGCTCAAATGCTACTGTCCTCTCACTATGTTGAGGTCTCCGTCTGCAGGCTACTGGTGCCTCTGTATGCTGTGATGCCTCTATTTATAAGACCAGCCCTCCCCAGCCTTGGTGGACCTTGACTTGTCAATACTCCTCCGTGAAAAACAACTCACTGTATTGCAGAGCAACTGACTATGAGCAATCCCTGGGAAGTAAGATAAGCTTTCCTCAATGAAAGAGGAACTGCTGGAGAAATGCCCTGGATATCAGGTGCGGTGGGCCTTATCTCTGAGCCTGTGTCATTAACCCAGGCAGTACCAAGCTACCAAGGACTGCAGAGGTAATCAGCCAACGCACACTGCCAGCTCACACCGACAGAGGTGGAACGAGGCCAACGCCAAGAAGGGGGCAATGACCTACAAGTTAAGTCCTTACTGTACTGTACTCCATACTGTATAGCCAACCCTTCTTTTTTTAATATTAAATATATGTTCAGTGATACCCAATCTGTGGGTTGCCAACTTGCCAGTGGGCCTCCTTGGCAAAACACTTACGAATGTATTGACAGTCTATTCCAAATCTACAATTATGATTCGCCACAATAAACATGACACTTATGTCATCTCTCATGGAAAACTGTAAGACACTATGATCATACATACGCACGATAATGTCTACTTACAGAATGGCATATCTATAGGCTCCAGTGTAGCCTGACAACGCGTTGTGGGTTTGAGTCCCGATCCCGATGACCTTTGCTGCGTGTCTCTCCCCATCTCTCTCTGTTTCCTATCAATGCATGCAAAACATATCTTGAAAGGACCACTTTTCACCCTATCTTCATATTATTGGTCCTCACTAATGAACCAAAACGGCACAATGTTTTTCTACTCGGTCTGTCTGTGTCTCATAGGAGGGATGTGGGCAGCTCAGATACCCGTCCACCAGTGACATCATCGATGGGAATCCAAGCTAATAGAAACTGCAGGCTTTCTATTCCTGAAAAGCTGCAATGCGAAAATGGAAGCCATCGTTCTCACGGTAATAAAAATGTAAATATTCTTTAAAAAATCACACCCGTGTGAAGTGAGTGGTGCAACTCTGTGTGGGGGTCCCCGGAAGTTCACGCACAGGGTGCCGGCCCGGTTCCGGCGAGCCGCCCTGCGTCCGAAACGGTTGAGGAATGACAGAGTTACCGTGTGGGGGACCCCAGGGCGTCCCTGTACTTACTGTATTATCACTGTACTGTACTGTCACACCATATATACAGTTATATGGCTCCCAAGGAGCGAGGGCCGGCCACTGAGAAAGCTCGGTCACCTCTAGACCTGTATTTTGTTGAGGGCATAGTCAGAAGCAATTGGTCAGCTGACCTCAAGGACCTGGCTGGGGTCAGTGGGGTGTATGGATTTAAAAGGAGTGATAAATACTGGGGTGCGAGACCGTTTAGGGCTTTTAACCAACATTTGTGGTTGTGAAAATCAGCAATTTTTGTGCTCGGACAGACCCAGCCAGGGACGGACACAGCCAGCCAGCCACCCACGGACATACATTGCTTCGTAAGGGAGTGCACCACTCAAAAGAAAATTGGTTTCTGAACTGCCCCGGCCCTCCTATGAGTTGAATTTCTTTTTGGTATTTTATCATGAACATTAGTGAGGACCAATGATATGTCCTTTAAAGGGAGAACATGGCATGCCATGGAATCTCATCGTTCACTCATTTGGAGGATAAAGTCTGTACATGGCACTGTACAATGGTCTGTACATTTTTTTTTTAATTATCTCTGAGATTAAGTCCTCCTCGATAAGGCGAGGCACGTTTATTTGTAGGCCTATAGCACATTTCAATAACGATGCAATTCAAAGTGACTCTGAACCCCTATTTGCTCCCGATGTGCAGGTTGGCGCCTTGCATGGTTTCGTACGGCATCGGTGTGAGAATGTGTGTGTGAATGGGTGAATGTAATGCACAATCTCTGTAAATCGCCTTGGATAAAGGCACTATATAAAATATAAAATCCAGTGACCCTCAGTGAGTGTTCCTTGAGGCCTATAAATGATTATAGGCCTCAAGGAACACTCACTGAGGGTCACTGGACCACACTTTGAGAATCACTGACTACCTAGATTATTTTTGAGCTGTGCCAACCGCCTCCATTAAGTGACTTCGTATGTATGTCTGTATGTATGAGCACCACCCATTGAGCCAGTGTAGGGTCTATATGAGCATGACCCATTCACCCCAGCAGCTGACACTGATTTGGAGACTATGACCTATTGACTCTGCTGTTTCTCTCTCTCTCTCACACACACACACACACACACACACACACACACACACACACACACACACACACACACACACACCCACACACATTGACCACTGTAGCACTAACAGCACGCACGCACACACACACGGTAACGCCTGAGGGCGAGGTCACGTGCACGCATCCACCTAGGTGACAGCAGACTGCTGGGCGAGCAGGGAGTCCTTTAAAGTTTTATCTCTCTCTCTCTATGTCTTAATATATAATCTTTTATGTAAAACACATATAAATAAACGTGCCTCGCCTTATCGGAGAGGACTCAATCTCAGAGATTCAACTGTAGGCCCTGGCCTGTACGCACATGGTCATTTAAAAACGTGCACCAGGCACATATGGCCATGGCTATTTGAAAATAGCCGATCTACAAGCTCACAATGCATCGCAAAGCCACATGTTTTGAGCTTGTAGTAGTTCTGTTATTGGGGATTTTTATGCATTTGGAAACGTGTGAAATGGTATATTGTGCACAATGACTTCTTTCAAACATGTTTGCAACTTCAAACTCCATTTTAACCATGATAGATTATATTCATTCGTCCTTGGTTGGTTCTAGTGACTGATATTGCAGTGTTCATTTTGACATTGAATTCTGATTTAGTCTTTTGAATAACACCTCAGTCATCTGAAATTGTTTAGTGTTAGTCAACTAAATATCAAAATCTTAGTCTTATAGTCTTTTGACAGTCTTTTGACAGTAAATTCTGATTTAGTCCTATTTAGTCATCTGAAATCGTTTAGTCTTTAATTGTCTAGTCTTAGTCGACTAAATATCAAAATCTATGGTCTTTTAGTATTTGTCTTATACAACAACATTAACACTGGTGAGGGGGCTTCTTTCATTTCCTTTTGAAATATATCTCTTTGATGTTTATTTTATTTGAAAGTGAAATATCCCTTTAATGGTTTGGCACCAATACTTTTGTACTTTTGTTGTACATTTTGAATACATGGACCTTTCACCTGTAACAAAGTATTTCTACATGATGGTATTGATACTTTAAGTAAAAAACGTGAGTACTTCTTCCACCACTGAGTCAATGGAGGTTTATCTATCGTCACAATCCGGCCGATCGTTGTTGGGTTGTCACTTGTCAGCATACGGCATGCGCGATGATGACATTGGAACTGTGCGAGGAGCTCATGTGCATTTATAAATCACAGCACATTATGTGCTAAAAGAACTAGTGTTTTGTGACTCAGTGAGTCCATACATTATCAGTGGACACAGGAAACGGAAGTTAAAATGAACATTGCATAACTCAGCGATTTAACTGTGGGTTGTTGCCACTGGTATAACTTGTTTCAATAGAAACACTATTGTACACATGGCAAAATGTAGCCACAGATGTCAGCTAAGATTATAATTAACCTGAGGCAGCATAGGAGAGGAACAGGAGGGAAAGCAACTATTAATTCAACCTATATAATGCCATGAAGGGACTTGTGTGGGCTGAGAAACTGAAGAAACAGTTCTTAGACATTACATCATCAATGGGAATTTAGTTATATCATGACAGTCACCAAGTCCTTGACCTCGTTGTTTTCTCTGCTAAATATACTGTCCTTTGACTCCGTTTATGTTAAACCTGTTATGTTTAGCCTACTAAAAAAAAGAGGAACATTAACGTCACCAGTATATTCATAATTGTATGCTAAAGAAAAATACATCTTAAAACTTAACATGGTGTCTTACAATATTGCAAAAAATCATTGAACCATCCTAGAGATGGTAACACCTTGGTAGGTACTGATTCAAGGGATATTTCATTTACAAAACAAATGTGGGTCATTTTAACTGATAGTGACTAATGCCCTCCCAATACGGGCCATGTTCAATTCATTTTTAAATTGAATTTAATAATTGAAAAGAAAAAGGGTAGTATGAGTCACCAAAATCTCTGGGGTGTTCACAAAAGCCTGAGTAGATGATAAAATGACCCAAAATGTTTTTGAAAGTGAAATAAATCCCTTTAAATATTCACTGAATGGGTGTATCAATGGAGAACTAGATTATTCAGTTTTAGATTTTTGTATTTATACTGGTCCATACCGGTGCACTCATCAAACTACTGCAGACAGAACCCAAAGACTGCACATCCCCAATCCCATTTATTAATCAGATCGTCAGGTGCCAATGATCAAAGCCCATGTACAACGTCAGATCGACTGGTCAACCCTCTGAGGAGATCAATGAATGTGAATGGAAAAGGAGTCTTAATTGAGTGAAAGATCACTGGAAATGCTAATAAATCCTTGCATTATGCCATTGGTTCAACGCTCATCAATTTCAGATCGATTGGTCAACCCACTGAGGAGAGAAATAGATGAACATTTTTGTCTTCATTTTACGGGATTAAAGCTCTCTCCTCTGCCTCCTGTAGTCCACGATCAGAAAACTGAAACGAAAATATATATTTTTTATAACATAACTTGTTTAAATTTATTTCCATAAATGTATACCGGTAGATGTCATCGAAGAATTGATATGACGAGGAACAGAAGGGAAGGCCTTGCAAGTGTTTAATCCTGTATGCTAGGCAGGGACATACTGGATGCGGTGCTGAAAAATAGAGGTCTTAAGCATTACATCATCAACGGGAAATGTTTTCAAGGGGGTTTTCTGCCTCGAGGTTGTTACTTTGCCATAAGTCCCCCTCCTTAAGCACTGTTGCTGATCTGCCTGGTTATCTTTTCTGTGCCTAGCACCAAGGTTTTATACTGATAAGCTAATTACTTTATTATTGTGCTAAATAAACAAATGGAGAATCCTCACAGAGTCCCTCTGGTCATGATATTTTAGTGTTCTGTGGATGTCAGGGGATGCAATACTACAATCATAAAGCTATGGATACATACGCCACAAGAAGCTCAATGTTACAACGCTATCACCTTTGCTAAAGCGATTCAAGTTCTGTAATATTGAAAACAGAGCACTGTGGAGTCAAGGTCACACCCGGGTGAATGACCGCAATAAAGAGATTATATGTGAGACACAACTGGCAGCACCAGTCACCAAAACGATTGTGTCTGCCTTTTTGGTTGTTGCTCTATTGCAGTGGCTCTCAAAGTGTGGTCCAGGCAGGGGCCCTCCGCAAAGGTCGCATTCTTTGGGGGGTTCTAAATTGACCCGGCTTACAAGTCTCTTTCTGTTTTGGGGGTTGTTGAAATAAAAAACATATAAAGTCTGAGAAACACTGCTGTAGCATCATTTGAACAGTCCCAGAGTTGAATAATCTTGTTCTGGTGTACAGAGTGTGTTTCTGCACTACAATAATCTAGACAGTAAGAAGAGGGAGCACATCTCCCATAACTTGGCCTCTCTTCGCTGGCTTCCTGTCAACTGCGGAATCCAGTTGACTGTTTTATTATGGGTTTTTAGAGAACTATACCTGTTACACCTCCAGGCCGCCACCTCTTAGATCCTCTGACCAACTACGCCTGTTTTCCCCTCTGTCCCAGTCAGACCCAGTTAAATGCTACTCTAATGTTGCCCCAAGGCTGTGGAATAGTTTACCACTTTTTATTAGGTCTTTCCCCTCATTTGTTGTGAGCTTGTTGTACATCTTTTTTAAATAGCCAATGCTATAGCCAAAAGTGTTGTCTTTTGTATTTAATACCTTCCATACGTTTTATATATTTATTTTGATGCATTCATTTCAAATTCTTTGTCTTTGCTACGGCATGGCAAGACAAGGCAACTTTATTCATACAGCACATTTCATACACCAAAGGCAACTCAAAGTGCTTTACAGAATAACATTTTAAAGTACTATGCTAAATGTGTTTCATCATATAGCTACACCTGGTTGACATTGGTCAACTTTTGTTGATTACAAATAAACCATACTTTGCCTTGACCTTCATACATTATGTGTGAAGGTCATGATTCTGTGGTGGTTTGGCCTGATAGCCGAATGATTGGGTGCAAAATGTCATCGTCTGCAGTGTCCCTATGTTTTACAAACCACTCTGGACCGCTTGCTCTACTACTACAGTATGTGTCTTTCCCCAGCTCTCAAAGTGAGGGTCCAGATGTATGAGATTTGTACACTCTCAGAGGCCTGTGGTCTTTGCAATTAAAAATATAATGCTGAGGACCCAATTTCCCATATTCAATACCTTGCTACTCCACAGCATCTCATAGGCAAACATTGTACTTGTTACTCCACTTAGTCCACTAAAGTTATTTGAAAACCTTATAGTTACTAGTTGTAGATTTATTACAAAACATACATTAACCACTTTCAGCCCTACCATATTTCGGCTATTTGTAAATAGCCAGCCAATATACTAGCTCACAACACAGGTTGTGAGTATACTTTTTCCACCACTGGTGGTATCAGATGTATGCTATTTGATGCTCTGTCACACAGTCCCAAGATACTAAAGAGGACCTAAAGTTTTGATCTGTTGATCAGAACATTACTCTTTTGATGGATATTTTGTCACATATTGCAAATGAACACTTAATATAATTTAACTGTATATACTGTAGCTGTTGAGTCTCTTGCCACTTGCCTGTGTGTGTGTGTGTGTGTGTGTGTGTGTGTGTGTGTGTGTGTGTGTGTGTGTGTGTGTGCGCGTGTGCGTGACTGCGTGCGTGACTGCATGTGCGCGTGTGTGTGTATTCAAAACACGTACATTGTAGAATAAGCTTATTGACAGACTTAATGGTACAGTCAGTGGATTCACAGTCATGTGCAATATGTGTAGGCCTGCTATGTCTAATATATAACAGATTTTTATGTAGCCTACTTGTATACTTGTATTATATCATTATCAACAAGAAAGATTTAAAAAAAGTGCGATACACAAAGAAAACTGAGGATTTCACAATGTAGATCGGTGTCCCAGAGATCAAATTGAACGGGGGTCTGTGTACTAATGCATATCAAACTGGGGGGGGGGGGGTCCTTGAAACAACAGAATTAGAATGATTGTTGCTGCATAGGGAGACGTGATCATTTTGACAGTTACACACTCTACTAGTAAGTATAGTAACCTCCCCTGGGCCCGGGGAGGCGTCCTGACAGTTGTAAAGGCCCACGATAAGGAAAGATAATTATAGCAGTTGGGAGCAGGCAGAGACGGGCACGGAGGACAGACGCTTATCTCTACCCAGATAGTAAAAATAAAAAGGTCCTTTAGTTCCGTAAATGCAATAAGGGCTGTAATGCTATATGCATGCAGCACTGGTGGAAGTAGAAGATTTGCCCAGAAAGGAGGTTATGGTGTAATATTATGTAATTTCTGTCACCTGAGGAATGTCCTGTTTTTTTGCACGTCTTTCTGAAATTCAAATTTCAAAATACTTTTCTTTTATGCATTATCAATACCTTTGCAGACGTAAGTAAGTCAATGAATGAATGAATGAAAAATGTGTAGGGTGCACAGACCAGGCACTAGTAGGGGTACAATACTGGGTGAGGGTTTGAATTGAATCCAACTCCTGTTTGGATTCTGCCCTTGCTTTCCTGTCTCTCTACTACAACAAAAGTTCATGTCAAGGACCCCCACATTTATTATGTATTTGGCCGTGGACCCCTGTCTGAAAAGATTTTGTGCTAGAGTCCCCCATAAAAGACAATGTGTCTTCTTCTTCTTTTTGTAGATGATCTACAAGACCATAACGCCTCGCTTTGTGACACACAAAGATCGGCTATTTTTTTTATATCCTAAGAAATGTAATATTCCCGGGATTTGGAACCCACTTTGAGAACCAGTGATGTAGAACACTGCCCTTTGAGTAGAATATAGCATAGCAATGCCAAAAATAGATATGAAAAACAGGACAGAATTGCTACAGCTCTTGAGGACAAACAAGTGAGTGATCATTGTTCAAAGCATATAAAGAGAGTTGTAGTGAAATAACAAGTTTTATATGTCCCCATAATGAGGCGAGGATATGTGAACTCGAGTTTCCAGCCTCTGGGAGTCATTGAACTCTTGCTGGTGTAATAGGCAGGCCAACAGCCCTGCTTTGTGTTTGCATGATGTCCAGGACATGACACTTGGCCTTGACCTATTGTTAAGATTCAGCTTGCCTGGTCCCCTCTCCCACAAGGTCATCAACCTAGGGGTAATGGCGCCCCCTTATGGTAGGATATGTTTTTGTGTGGACCCTTCAGTTGCTGGTCTGCTGCCACTCAGCACTCTGACCTTCTGCCACAGTTAGACCAGTGGTTCTCAAACAATTTCACGTCAAGGACCCCCGAATTGATGTGTAATTGGCTGCAGAGTGCAGATCCCCATCTGAAAAGGCAATATTTTTTTGTTAAGCCCTAACCACACCAAAGGGTTGAGACGGTTTTAGCGTTGTCCCAGCGGTGTTGCACGTTGACCCAAGTGATTCAACGCATGGAATTCAATGGCCCACACAAAGAGTCACCATGTGTAATGCACAGGATTCGAACTCGGACCTCCCACGTGAAAGTCCAACATCTTAACCACTAGACCAAAGGGATATCCCTCTGGACTGGGGGAGATATTAGACTTTTGAGGCCATCAGGCAGAGGCTCTGAGCCACTGCTACACATGCAACTTCTTGCAACCGTTTGGACCGAAGGAGTTGGGTCCAAACTTGGAACCCCTCAAAAATGTCACTGTGTGTTTGACAGGCAGACACTTTGTTTTCTTCCATATATTTTTTTAATTAACTGTAGGCAGTTGTACACTCATCTAGATTTTACACTCTAAATAATAGGCTACGTATCACATGTATGTGAGTTTGTAAAGCACACATGTAGCAAATTTTAACTTATTTTGTAGGCAGCTACAGTATATAAGCACTCTTAGTCTTCTTAGGTTGGTTCACACAAATACTTGTTCTGCTATATACTTTTTTTTTAAAGGAAGAGAAATATAGGGGCACCAGGGTTACCAGGGCACTCACAGTCACAAGTCAGGATACGTAGGCTAAAGCATGATGTCACGATCCAGAAGTGAAGTGTAGTTTTATGATCCAATAAACCCATGCAGGTGAAGATCATATCTAGGTATGATGAACTCTAATAGCAGTGCACTATAGGCCTACTTGGCCCAGTCTGACAATGTAAACACACAAACTATAACTCAAATCCTCACCTCAGCTCAGTAGCCTAGGCCTAGTGGTGGAAACTGGAAAGTAGCCTACATTTAAGCCTACTCAAGTACTGCACTGGGATATTTCACTTTCAAAAATCTTTTGGTAATTTACTAATTGTCTCCACCAGGCCGAAGGCATGGGGAGAGAGTATGTTTTGCACTCCGTCCGTGTGTTTATCCGTCCGTCCGTTACCAGCTAATCTCCGGCACCGCTAACCCAGTCGATGCCAAACTTTGCACACACACTCCCTATAGATGCCAAGATGAACCTCTGCTCCAAATCTTCCAGAACAGCCTGTTATAGCGCCACCAAGTATCTCTATAGTCATGTGCTAGATGCAACTTGGCCTGTTGTAGCGCCACCATGAGGCTGATTTGAAAACTGTCAAGTGGCATTTCTTCCTCAGCCTATAGTGGGAATAGGCATGCACGGCTTGGGAAGCCGTGGATATGCACGCGTAACTTATCTGACAGCGCCTGTTCCTCTCCGACGCTGATGTGCATCACTTCAACGTCCACAACTTCAGTTATGATATTTAGCGTGGTGACTTCTCCTTGCACCAGCCATCCATTCCAAATACACTTTCCAGTGCAACTAGTCCTTCATTCAGTCTCTCCATTTTTCCTGTGACCATTTTCCAATATTTGTCTCCGCCAATTAGGACTCCTAATTCCACTGCATACATCCCTATATGATGGGTACATCTGCTATGGGCATTCCTTTTGCTTCCAAGTCTCTCCTTATCTTTCCGTTTGGCGGTTTAATCATAGAAGAGCTCAACTTTGGGTGTTTCCAATAAATGGACATCAATATGCTTTGATTGTTCTTAATATTTCTCAAACGAGCCTTCACTTTGCTGCAGGTAATTCTCTGGGGTGTTTTGGAACCAAACACATACATATTCAACGTTTCTTTCTATAACTGGCAGGTTAAGTGCTCTGGAAATATCCTCTTTAATGAAACTTCTGCAAGGAGAAGTCAGCACGCTAAATACCATAACTGAAGTTGTAACAAGTTGTGGACATTGATTGAAGTGATGCACATCAGCGTCGGAGAGGAACACACTGTCCCATGGAATCCACATGAAAGAAATGCATTCTGAGAAGGAAGACATGGCAAGCCGTGCATGCCTATTCCCACTATAGGCTGAGGAAGAAATGCCATTTGACAGTTTTCAAATCAGCCTCATGGTAGCGCTACAACAGGCACCACACACACACGCACACACCACACCATGGGTGACCACGCACGCACGCACGCACACACACACACACACACACACACACACACACACACACACACACACACACACAAACCCAAACAAACATGTTTAAATTACTCCTAAACATTTTGCCAAACATCACACACTCCCATATCCTCCTGGTGGAGACCTGTGCCCAGAAGGGCACTTTTTATAGTTAATGTCTGCATCTCGGGCCCATTTAACCATATAATGCATTTGGATGGCAAAAATGGCAGATCTGCAAGTTCAGTGTCTTGAATGAGATTTGCTGTGAGTTTGCATATCTGCTATTTTCCAGCATAAGACCGTTGCACAGTGAAGTAGGCCTATAAACAAGGCTTTAGGATTTATAAGTCGTTTTTAGAATCCTCCTTGTAACGGACCCACAGGTAATACTTTATTGTTTAGTATATATTCAGTGTTGTGAGGCATTGGAACAGGAAGTGTGCCAACAACTGATCACAGCTGATGTGAATCAGATGATTGGGACTCAGCTCAGCTGTGGCACTGTGGTTAAAAACAAGGAAATGCTGCCTCAGTACAGAGAAGACTTGGAACAGACAGCACACAAATGGTATGGCTGAAGTTGGTTGGTTATGTGGATGGCTAAGGAAAGGGAGGCCAAAGGAACGGTCAAATGCCAACTAACCATGGAACGAACTGATGTCACACACAGAATATAGCACCTAGCTGGAAAGGGGGACAAGGTATTTTATTGATTTGCTTGCACTGTTATTGGTATTTGGTATTATTGTTAAAATGTATGCAGAAGGCTGTTTATGTATTGTGTAATGTACGTTAGTGTTGCATGGAAAATGTATTTTGTGCCTGAGATTGGAACAGTTTATGGATTATATTGTAGTGATTTATGACCATTGATACATTGTATTTTGTTTCTGTCCCAGTTCTACGTTGATCTATGAATAAAGCAACTTCAAAATCATCAGTTCAGACTTCATCCTTAAAAGGCCAGCTGGGTCCGCTACAGTAGAACTTTACCCGACTGGACTCCTCATCATCTACCACCTGCAAGGAAACATGGACTTCTCTCACTCTGAGTCTGACATCTGCACATGGATCTGGTGAACAGACACAAACACAACTTCCATTCAAAGGAACAAGGTCAGGAAATGAACTATATGGAAAAGGAACTGAACAAGCTACTATTTGCACAAGGATTGTTTAATTACATTTTCAGATGTTTATGATTTCCAAGATTATTTTTGTTTAATTAATAATACATGTAGTTGTCTAAGGGAAATATAGTTTTCTGTGCTAAATTATTTTCTATGGCCATTTAAGGTTTATTCTCCGTTTCTTTTACAAAATGGCAGACGATACAGATTCCGAGGTTGAGCATAAGTTGAAAAGTATTTTTGAACTATATGAACATTGGAAAATGGCAGCACGAATAGTAAAGAAACAGTTAAGGTCCAGCGTTACAGAGAGGGACCCAAGACTTCTCCTTTACACCTTGGAGAAGAGTAAAGACATTTTTGAACTGTATGGTGAAATAATCCAGAAATGCATCACACCACCTGATGGTCTACGAGGCCGAGTGGCTATATGTGAATGCGCTTCAAGAGATCTTTTCAAAGTTGTTGCTGAGAATATGGTAAATGGAAAGTTTTACGGAATGGAAGTGCATAATTATTTTCATGAGTACGAAATTATACGTGAGCAGGAAGAACAAAGGAAAGCTCTGGAAGTTCAAAGACAACATGAGATGGAGAGGCAAGAGGAGATACAGAGGAGGTTCCTGGCTCCTAAGGAGAGGCAACGGAGGGCTGCCGCAGAGAAGAGGGAGCAGCAGAGGCTCTTGGCTGCTGAGCAGGAGCAACAGAGGGCTGCTGCAGAGAAGAGAGAGCAGCAGAGGCTCCTGGCTGCTGAGCAGGAGCAACAGAGGGCGGCCGTAGAGAAGGAGCAGCAGGAGAAACCCCTGACTGCCATGAAGGAGCAGCAGGAGAAACCCCTGACTGCCATGAAGGAGCAGCATGAAGAGATTCAACAAAAGCAGCCAGGCCCAGGTGCGCCGGCTGGTGAGGAAGAAACGGTCATCAAGAAGCAGCTGGAGGTGACGGAGGGAGCAGCAGTGGTGAAGCCTAAAGACTCAGCCCAGCAGGGTGCAGCTACCCTGGCCTCACATCCCAAGGC
This sequence comes from Protomyctophum bolini, assembly GCF_963924005.1. Taxonomy (NCBI): domain Eukaryota; kingdom Metazoa; phylum Chordata; class Actinopteri; order Myctophiformes; family Myctophidae; genus Protomyctophum; species Protomyctophum bolini. The sequence goes on along the minus strand of NC_137868.1, from coordinate 37,354,001 downwards.
ACCAGGGGATTCGGTGGGAGCTGGTACTCTGCAGGCCGGAGAGGCCGAGCCTAATGCAGTGGCCGCGATGGCCTACAAGGGGGCTACCAAGCAAGACTCCCCGGCAGCAGTCAAAGGGGAACGGAGGCCTAGAGGAGTGCGAAGACAACCAGACAAAGCGCAGGCATCCCTGCCCATCAAAGGGAAACCAGCCATGGCTAGAAGGTTCAAGGCCCAGGACACTAGGCTCCTGGAAGTCAATGCTGAGCATGCTCTCATTGGAGATGGAGTACTCGAGGTGGGAGAAAGATGGTACAACTCACTCTTACCTATTCTAAGAATTTTAAATGCATCTGGTCACGTAATTTTAAATCATTTGTGATTTATGTACATTGCTTTTAAATCACTGTATGATTTGGTGGGAGTGTAACGGACCCACAGGTAATACTTTATTGTTTAGTATATATTCAGTGTTGTGAGGCATTGGAACAGGAAGTGTGCCAACAACTGATCACAGCTGATGTGAATCAGATGATTGGGACTCAGCTCAGCTGTGGCACTGTGGTTAAAAACAAGGAAATGCTGCCTCAGTACAGAGAAGACTTGGAACAGACAGCACACAAATGGTATGGCTGAAGTTGGTTGGTTATGTGGATGGCTAAGGAAAGGGAGGCCAAAGGAACGGTCAAATGCCAACTAACCATGGAACGAACTGATGTCACACACAGAATATAGCACCTAGCTGGAAAGGGGGACAAGGTATTTTATTGATTTGCTTGCACTGTTATTGGTATTTGGTATTATTGTTAAAATGTATGCAGAAGGCTGTTTATGTATTGTGTAATGTACGTTAGTGTTGCATGGAAAATGTATTTTGTGCCTGAGATTGGAACAGTTTATGGATTATATTGTAGTGATTTATGACCATTGATACATTGTATTTTGTTTCTGTCCCAGTTCTACGTTGATCTATGAATAAAGCAACTTCAAAATCATCAGTTCAGACTTCATCCTTAAAAGGCCAGCTGGGTCCGCTACACTCCTCCTGCAGGAGCATATCCACGGATTCCGCCATGTATGTAGGCTAATTATGTACTATATGTCTACGCATCCCAGCACGGATGAGCACGGAAAGTTGCAACATAAATGTCATTTAGTAATTGGATATTTTATATTTACTGTTTTCATTTATTTTTAATAATTACTTTGGAAAAGAACCTCCTCTAGGAAAGACAAAAACATTAAAAAGAATTATTAAAAATAAATGAGAACAGTAAATGAAAAGGCTGGTCCATAGCTCTAACGCATTAGAGCTATGGACCAGAGCTAGTTGGAGAGTCGACTCGAGAAATATGTTGAACTTGAAACCTGTCCAGAAGAGTTTTGCACACACGCACCTTACACGCACGCACGCAAACGGATCTGACGTCATACGAGAACGTCGGCGTCGCCCCATTGATGACGTATGTAGCCGCTGCTGCTGCTGTAAACAAACAATCATGGCGGACAGTGACCCAGTTGTGTATTACTTCGCCATTAGTAACATTCCTGCCAGCTTTCGCTCAGCCACCTTGAGGAACTATTTCAGCCAGTTCATAGAAAGCGGAGGATTCCACTGTTTCCACTACCGACACCGACCCGAGATCCTGAGAGAGCCCGTAGACGACCCCAAAGAGAGCCCGCTGGAAGGAGAGAGCTCTGGGGGCTCCAGGTCGCCTGAAACAAAGTCAACATCAGCAGTGGAAGGTACGTAAAACTATCAGTGTTAGAAAAAATGGCAAAATGTAAAGTACATGAGTAAATGTACTTAGTTTAATTTACCCAACGGACTATTGACTCATTAGTACATGTATTTACTCTATCTGTGGTTAATATAGCGTTGATCATGACGGCCATACGTGTGATACAACAATACAATTTAGGCATTTAGCAGACGCTCTTAATCCAGAGCGACAATACAATACTATGTTGGTCTTCTATGGTCATTCTATTGTCACACTCTGCCCGTCCAGTGGGCACTGGGCAAATAAAAGGGTCATACACATCACACCAATGTACATAATGATATCATCTCAACAGTAGTAGGTGTGATGTACCAACAGACAACAGCACATCATCTATGTAAGACAGAGTTACAACAACTCTGTTCACTTCATTGGGCCAGTCCAATGGCGGCTCTTCTACATAGACTTCTATTGACGAATAGTGACAAAGGCCTGAACCGGAAGTTCCAATGTATTGGAGTCTATAGGCTTTGCATACGTGACAAACAAGTTTTTTGTTTTCTGCCCCCTCAATGTTGTAACTCTGTCTTACTGTGGCTCTAGTCACAAGTTACTTGGTAGATTTAGTTTATTATCACAGAACATACAATAACCAATTATGCCATTTTTTGTTGTCTATTTGAAAATGGCAGATCTATAAAAGCTCAAAAGACATTTTGAAAGTAAATCATTTGCATACTTCTCCCCCAATTGTCCAGCAGTGAAGACGTGTTGCTGCATCGTGGCAGTCCACAGTCAACATGCCGACCGGCTGCTCAAACTGTACGCTGGTAACCAGTGGATTGACCCCAAGGGGAACTGGCTGGCCAGGCGATGTGTCATCAAGAGGATCAAAGTGTCACAGCAAACAGGTTAATAGTTCAGTGTTTACTTAACCTTCTTCATTTCAAACACCTCCAGTTTGAGATCATTGCTGTGCGTTAATGCCATACTTGATCCTACTATATTCAGTATATTCTCACACAAAAGTAGCAGACAAGGACAAGCGGATCTGCTAGTTTTGAATTCTGAATCCTGAAAGGTTAACCGTTTTGGCACCCTAGAGATTCTTGGGAGTTCTGTGATTGTTTTGTAGTTTATGTTTCCATTATAACGGGGAGGTACGTCGTAAAAACTAACCCATTCGAAACATTTCAAATAGTCTATCTACAAGCTCACAATGTGTTGCATGCACCGCAGTGTGAGATAGTAGACAAAAAGGTTAAAGGAGTATTACTACGTCATGAGAAGGGCCCACATTAGATTATGGATAACCTTGCCTTTTAACAAATACGTCAATATGATTATTGTGGGGATGACTACTGGCACTCACAGAATATTTATGTGATTTTTGGTAATCATCAGTAATTCCTATCTAATTTAACATTTGTGGAGTTGGTCACCTGACCAAAAGCGGTTGACAGAAACTGGTCGACATGTTCTGTTGCCCCAACACGGGCAGAAACAAGGCCTTTTAACCAGGCTACTTACACACACTACAACTCGCTTACAATTCGCAAACCTGGCAACACCACCTGGCAACACTGTTCCGTGTTCTCATAGGCCCTCCAGGCCCGCCCCCACAGCTACTTTTCAGTCTCACAATCGGCCATCTTGCTTTTTACTTCGATGCGCGAGTGGACATTTAATGCAAATACATTAATTATAGCTCCAGCAAGCAAACACAAACACCTCAACTCCATCTCATTGTGAATAAGAATTCCGAGGGGAAAAATAATTTTTGGAACGCCACTTTCACCCAGTATGAAGCTAAATGTGGAAGCCGTGTGTGTCACACCAACACTGGTGACCCAGAGAATCCTGTGCCGATTCTCAGGCATCTGGCCTGAGGCACTGCCTGCGAGTTGGCTCTGCGTGCGCTTTTTCCAACTCTCACTGATTTATCCAGCTCACACGTCAATCACAGTCAGCAGCTCTCAGCCTGCACACACACGCACGTCTGTCTTGCGCACACGCGCACACACACACACACATACACACACACACACACAGAGACACAGAATAGGCATGCAGGCTAAGGCGAGTGGCAATTTAATGCAAATAAATTATTTATAGGTCCAGCAAGCAAATCATGATGGTCTGTAGGTCACAATCACATTCCGATTTGAGGGGTTGTGTTTTGTATGACATTTTGGCCAGTAGTTTTATATCTATCTCAGCTTTTGCCTGATAGCACACATGCTAACAGTGCTGACCACAACGTTAGCAGCATTTGATGACAGCTTGCCATAGCAACGTACAGTGTGCGCAGACCTAACGTGAGCTTCTGGGACAGAAACTTGCGTTTTCATGACAGCAGCAGCTGCTGCACCCTGTGATAGATACTGTGCTAAAGATGCTAAAGCAACACAAAACAACATCCACACGCAAAACAAACCAGGGACCAGGGTTGCCACATATCGTGGATGTGAGAGTGAAACAAGCAACCAGGTCTATAAAAATGTTAATAGGCCAGTTCAAAGTAGGTAAATCAGAAATGGTCCGGAAATTAGTCTTAAAATAATCAATTATAGTGTTGACTGTCACACTTTGTTGTCTAATGTTGTTTCAGAGCAGTGGAACTCAAACATTTCCATGTCAAGGACTACCAATAGATAAACAAGTCCAAAGTAGCTTATAATGATCAGACTTGGCAACACTGTCTCTAGGTTGAACGTTCGACTTTACAAGCTCACAATCTTCAAACTGAGACATATTTGATGATAATACTGTTAGCACAGTCATCATACTCCAAGAGCATACAAATGGAACCAAATGGACCCTGATTTTCCCAGAGAGCAAATGGTATCAAATGGGGGTCTGTGGCCTAATGCATTTCAAACTGGGGCTTCTTGCTATTATATTCTCTGCATATCTTATCAACTTGGGGTGAATATTTCACCACAATACTTTACTGAATATTTCACAAGAATATAACACAAGAGTCAAATGTACGGTCAAATGTAATCACAATATAGGCTACAGATGTACATATTTATGACACAGTAAAATGTCGAAAATTAGTGCTATCCCCCCCCCCCACACACACACACACACACGACAGGCAAGGCTGTTGTTTGCATCGTTAGCAGGCAGCAGCTACCTTGCCACTGCTCTCTGTGACTGTAGTTGTTTCACCATGTTTGCGTATTTATGAGAAATAAAAAACACTTTCTGTTATTGCAACGACACTGGGATGAGCCCGGCGCAGCCGGGCGAAATTCTAGTAATTAACAAGTGTGTAAAGGCACAGGAAATGACAAGTATGTCATATTACAATATTAAGATATTCAAATTATCAGACAATTTAGTATCACATTACATGTTTCCCAGCAAGTGTGATGCTCTGTCAGTCATTTGTTAGGCTCTAGTTTTTATTTTGTGCTTCACAAAGGAACTAATTGCAACACAATATTTTTATCGCTGTTTCAGATGAGCATTTATTCCCCTACAAAACGAAACTGCAACAGAGGCGGCGCGTATCGCTGACGGAGCGTTTCACAGAGGCAGACCTCAGAGCTTTACCCGAGCTCAACCCCCCGTCTCTGATGGAGAACGGCAACGTGGGCACGACCATCAAAGTCTTCCTCCAGCTCATCCAGTCGTGCCGTCTGCCTCCACGTCTCATCCGCAAGCTGGGCCTCACGTTCCCCAAGACCAGCTGCAACCGCCGCTACGGAAATGTCCCTTTCCAGTACCGTGACACCTTCACGATGCCACAGACGGAAGAGAATGTCTTCACTGCTGCGGGGCATGAAATTGCAGGCCCTGGCGGAGTGGCCCCTAAACCCTCCTCAGGACCTCGGCAACCACGTGACGTTGGCAAAGAAACGACTGAGATCGAGGAGGAGGAAGAGGAGCAGTTGGATGAGGAGGATGGGCAGTCTAATGCAGATGATGTGGGTTTACATCCATTTAAGTTAGATGTGGATAGTCTAATGTCTCAATATCTTTGGCATTGTCATGTATCAATATATTCAAAGTTTCACTTTATTAAAAACACTTCTCGGTCATTTTCACATCTACAAGGACTTGCAAGGACTGCTTCCCAGTTTTTAAGTTGCTTGCAATATTCAGGTATTTGATATTCATTTGATAATAAGAAAAGCGCTATATAAATCCCAGATATTATTATTATTGAGTACTTACATGTGTAGGGGGCGGGGCCAGGGGAGAGAACATCTAAAAGGACAACTTTATTAGGAAAAAAGTAAAAGCAATAAAACAGTAACAATAAAACAGATAAGTCATGATCCTCTCCTGTCTCTTATGTAAGCCGATATTGTCCTAATGAATGGGTTGACCTTGTTATTTAATGCAAGGATTTTATGGATTTTATGCAAGGACTTTCATTGCATTACAGAAAAACATAATGAAATAAACCATTGACTAAAAGGACAATATCAGTTACCAGAACCGGGGTGATTAAATATTGAATAAAGCAACATCAAACTGTAGGCCGGGTATACACAAAGTCAAGCAGCCCCAGAAGTGTTTTAAATAAGGCGGTACTTAATATGTGTCTGATTCAGTTTCACATTTATACTGTGAATATGTTGCAATAATGTGCAATTGAGCAGAAGAAGTGGCATCTTCGTTCTTACACTTACATACATTACATTTGCTTTCACATCTCCATTTGGGTTTCCTCTTGTTCTTGGCGTAGGACGATGACCGCTGTGAGGAGTGGGAGCGCCATGAGGCCCTGTACGAGGACGTAACCAGCCAGGGGAGGTGCAAGGAGAGGCTGTTTGAGGAGAAGATTGAGCTGAAGTGGGAGAAGGGAGGCTCAGGCCTGGTGTTCTACACTGATGCCCAGTACTGGCACGAAGAAGAAGGAGGTGACCAACACAAACCCTCAAGCCTGCTCGTTTTATACCATGTTTTAAGAGTAATAACATTTGCGTCTGGAAAATTATAACTGTTAGAATTCAGCCTTTCAACAAAATAGTGTAACATATAATGCACATTCAGAAAACAAATATGTGGCCATACCATTATTTAAAAAATGCCAAAAGATTTTTTTTCTTTGCTGTTCAAGAATAAGAAAAGTCTTGTGATGTGAAACGTTTATTCTAGAAATTAAAGTATACTTAAACTGTGTGTGTGTGAGACGGTTATAATAATAATAGTACATGCTATGCTACGTATTTGCTAAGTACATTGATTTTATGTCTTTGTTATTCTTTCCTGTAGATTTTGATGAGCAAACCGCAGATGACTGGGACGTTGACATGAGTGTTTACTATGACAAAGGTAACTCACAAGTCACGTTTGCATGTTTTCATATCTTTTACTTCAAATATTGATTTCAAATGAAATGATGACTTTTATAAAGTGTAGCCAGATTCCTCTTTAAGTATATCACCTATGTTACTGGAAACCTCATATACTGTTACTTTTCAGGATTCAAAGTAGAAGATCTTCAAGCTCAAAACATCTCGTTTCGCGCCACATTTCGAGCTTGTGGATCTGCTACTTTTGATGCTTTTGTGAGAGATAAATATGGGGATAAGAGTTTTCTTGCCCGACAGCAACGATACATATTGTCTGACAAATGCTGTCCTGTGTATAGCCTTAGATCCTCAGATAGGGCCCTCCTGCTTGTTCCTATAAAACTTGCCTCATTACCAGGTGAGATCAGGTTTCTGTGGTCTGAGCATCTAGGCTTTTGGAACACCTTACCCGAGGTGCTAAGGCTAGCAGCAACACCTGTGCCTTCTTTTAAATCACTTCTGAAAACATACCTTTTCCTCAATTGTGTTTGCCACATTTGTTTTCTGTTTTTATTGTTGTTAAGTTTGATGCTTTTTATAATTTTGTTTCAAAAAGCGCTATTCAAATAAATAAATAATCCTTTATGCTTATTGTCCCCTCCCCACAGATGGTGGTGACATGGACTCCCGCGACTATGTGCGCATGCGCTATGAAAAGAGGCTGAGGGATGGGCTTGAAGACAGGTCGGGCCGTGGCCAACCGATTGGCAGCTTTGAGAAATTTACTAAGGTAGTGATTTCTGACCACCACCGTTTATTTGACTAAATTCTTATAGTTTGATCCTGGAGCTTGAACTAGATCAGTAGTTCCCTGAAGAGGTTCCAAATGGACACTTACAGGTCTGTATCTCTGAGTGTGTATGATCCTTACAGGTTTGCAACTCTGAGACCCCTTTTCCACCGGTTCAGTTCTTTGTGGTTCTTAGTCCATGAGCCAGAGCTCCAAAATTGGACAATTAATTATGAATTGAGTGTGCAAAACCAAACCTAATATTAGATTGTTATCACCATGAAACATCCCCAGTTGATTCCTTACACGAAGACAATGATTTATTATTTTTATTGTATTACATTTTTTTATATATATATGCAAATGATGCATTAAGAAAATATGCAGAAACTATGAAAAAGCTACTACTGTGGAAGGGTTATCATAAATTACTATTTACTTATATTGATCCTATAAACAATTTAATATAGGTATAGTTTTTCCCACTCCAATTCCAATTTTAGAGGTCTGGCTCATGGACTAAGAACCAAAAAGAACTGAACCGGTTCCCATTGGGAACCAACCGGTGGAAAAGCGGTCTGAGAGTATACAAATGGAACTAAACGTATCTTTTAGGGGTCCACTTGGTTCCATGTGTACACTGTACGAGTTATGGGGGTCCTTATAATAAAGAACCACTGACTGATTTAGATGTTATGTCGTTGATGTCCTGGGTCAGGGTATTGGTCGTAGAGTGATGGAGAAGCAGGGATGGAAGGATGGAGAAGGTCTGGGGAACAGTCAGGTCGGGATCCCTGCAGCCCTGGACAATGACGGACAGCATCCCAAATGCAAAAGAGGTTTTGGGTGAGTAGTCTAAAAGAAATGTAAGGCAATAATAGAAGATGGTGTTTTGCATTGAGTCTGTGTACATTCTTGTAATAATTACATTTAATGACGTGTGCATGAAATTCTTCTGTTCATACAGGTATCATGGAGAGAAGTTAAACTTCTCAGTGAAAAGGGCCAGAAAAGACTTTCATATTTCTACAGTGTATGATGCACCTAAAGACGTCGATCAAGGTGACAGCGTATTGAGACGGCAACAAAACACCAACATGAAGTTCAGAGGCTGGCAGCCAGGGGGCTGTATCGGACCACGGAAATGACATTATAAAAAGGAAATGACATTTAATATTTCTACACATTTTTGTGTTGTCTTTTTTTACTTTATTTCTTTGTTATAATTGTATAATAAAATATTTTCAACATAACGTATTTCTTCCAGTTTTATTTTAAATTTGATTAAATTATCTGCTTTAAATAGCTAGAAAGATTTGATCATTTATTGTTTCATAATGTTCCATTTAATATTCATTCCCAAGTGTAAAGCATCTCGCACAATATTAATAGTCACGTAGAATTATTCATAACTCCAAAACATTTCTAAGCATTCCAACTGTTGGAAGTTGATTTTATTTTGAAAACAAATTAAAATAACCCGGAAGTTCTTCAAAGTAGTGCGACAGACAACAGCACAAACGTAGTGGCGGCAGGCGGCTATCAGGTATCTATTTACATACCGTTAACTAATGAGATAATAAGCATACTATGCGATGATGATAATATGAAGTAAGTTTCATTTGTTCTAATCCCCCTGGCTCTTCAAAAGCTAATTGTGTCAAACTTACCACAGTAACAACGGTTGTTCCAAGCCAGGGTTCGAATTATTATTTATATTTGTATTGACTATTAGCTTGTAACTAATATAAAACTTACATTTCTGATCTTAAAACTGACACTGACAGACGTGCCAGTTCAATTCACTTCAAAGGAGTTTTATTAGCCTAAGATTTAGACTCGTAGATGTATTTTATCGATTCTGACATCAATCTACGAGAGCTCAATACCCATGGCAGTGAGAGCGAAACCCCACTGCCTCCGGAGAGCTCTAAACATGTACAAAACTACAAATGCAACATCTAAGGTGCTTATCCTGCTGCCCCACCTGTCCGATTGTTCTCTGGCAAGCATTTGAAACCCGGAGGTCCGTCGTTTTCAATAAAAAGGGTGTTTTAATCCACTCTGTCTCGGAATCTTTCATCCATCTTGGAACCATGCTCGTAGATTGAAAATGTATACATTTAAGGAATGAAGAAATGTCTAAACACAGGTATATGTCACATTGCAACTTGGGAAAAACTAAAACCATAACAATGTTAGAAATATAGACAATGGCAGCTTGGTAAAAGCTTTTTGATACAAATACAAACAATTCCAGGATTTTGCAGTCACTTATAAAACCGTTTGGTTTGGCTGTTTTCCCTTATGGTTTTCCCAGGTAACAACGTGGACTGGACACTAGCATCTAGCAACCTCCATCCGTCCATCCATTCAGATGTGGAGAAGTGACCTGACATTGGCCCCTTATCACCAGCCACACATTGACCTGGTATTTGAAACATGTCCAACCAGCCCTCAGCAGGCCAGATGTTACGCTTCGGCCAGGTGGTTATCGGCCCCCCGGGGTCGGGTAAGACCACCTACTGCAAGGGGATGCAGGAGTTTTTAAGCTCCCTGGGACGCAAGGTGGTCGTGGTGAACATGGACCCTGCCAACGAGACGCTTCCGTATCCCTGCGGAGTGGACATCTCGGAGCTGGTCACCCTGGACGACGTGATGGATGGCTTGAAGCTGGGGCCCAATGGCGGGCTGCTCTACTGTATGGAGTATCTGGAGGCTAACCTGGACTGGCTGGAGGGCAAGCTGAAGCAGCACACCGACTGTTACTTCCTGTTTGACTGCCCCGGCCAGGTGGAGCTCTACACCCACCAGAACTCTGTGAAGAACATCTTCTCACAGCTGGCCAAGTGGAACATCAGGGTGAGAGGTTCTCCCGAAGAAAAATGTGTCGGGGAACTTTGACTGACTCCTATTTGTTTTTTTCAGCTGATATTTAGTATTGGTGCTGAAAATGTCGATCTGCAAGCTCACAACACGTCCCATATTGCAACGCATTGTGAACTTGTAGATGTACCAGATTTCCTCACCAGAAAAGGGACGCTAGGTTTCAAGTGGTTAAACATTTTTTACAGTATACTGTCAGAATTTGGCAACCTTTTTGACATGAAGGGACATGTTTACATTTTCTTGATGTGTGCCATGTCAACATTAAGTTATTACACCACATGATTGTCCATAGACAATCTTCTTCTTCCTCTTCTTCTTTAGAAATACTCTCTTTCACATCAGGCTGCAATGGTCATTAGCAATAACCCACCTATCTCCCAGACTCCCTCCCCACTCCCAGAGTTATCAGTTTGAATGAATAGAATTATTATGTGCAGGATATTATTTGTATATAGATGTTAGTGGACTTAATTTAACTGACTAAACTAAGAAGTAAGAACAAAAGCTGTCTCTCACACTTGAGGCCAGTGATCACTCCCCTGTGCCAATGTTGGCAGTTGGCAAACTTGGCACCTGTGCCTAAGATTTCCTACCCCTGTCTGTATATGCAGAGCGTGCATGATACTTTGTTTTTATTTGAAGACAAAATAGTTTGACTAATTAGAGGATTTATTCCTAATATATGGTTGAGACACATTATTCCTATTCTTCTCCTTGCAACGAGGCAGCAGTAGCTCAGGTGATAGAGCGGTTGCTTGGGATTGAGAAGGTTCCCTGTTCGATCCTGGCTCCCCCTGGGTTAGTGTCGAAGTGTCCTTGAGCAAGACACTGAACTCCTAAATGCTCCCAATGAGCAGTTTGGTGCCTTTACATGGTTTCCTCTGCCATTAGTGTGTGAAGGTGTGTGCATGGTTGAATGTATGCCCATTATAACGCACTTAAAGGCGCTATATAAATGCACCATTTCTTTTTTTTACCATTTACGTTGTCCTGACCTGTATTTCAGCTGGCTGCGGTTCACCTGGTGGACTCTCACTACTGTGCCGACCCGGCCAAGTTCATCTCTGTGCTGTGCACCTCTCTGTCCACCATGCTGCACGTGGAGCTGCCACATGTCAACGTCCTCTCCAAGATGGACCTGCTCGAGCAGTATGGAAAACTGGGTAGGACTTCAACTATCCATTATGTTGTTGGTGATTATTCTATCCATTACATAAGGATAATTGTCGCCACGTAGTTGTTGAGAAATAACACTTGACAGGATGAACAAACAGAGGCGAAAGCCGAGGTGTTTAATCATCCTGAAGGGGTTTATTTTTTAACAACTACTGGCATGGTGACACTTCTCCTGCTTATCACACGGCTTCTTAATATATACATTGATAAATTGACCCAAAAGTAACAATAAAACCAAGTATTTCCTTGCTTACGGTAAAAAAAAAGTATTCCATAACTTGCGCTGGTTTTCAGAAACATTCTCGAGAGCAATGTTGTTTGTAAATGACTGTGTGTTTGTTTACAACATGGCTGTCATTTTGGATACATACAGCCTAAAATTCAATCAGCGCAGCCAGGTGCTCTGAGCCTTTGATTAGACAGCGGTCTGTTATTGAGCTGAATCGAAACAAATACAAAAATCGAATATCCCCTAAAACTGGGTGAGATCATATTGGCTGGTGTGTGTGTGCGTGCGTGCGTGCGTGCAAGTGCGCCACACACTGATTTCCATTCCATTCCATTCGAATTAGAATTCTTAAGTTTGAATTCATATGCCTGAGCAGCCTGACTAGTAATATCACTGTGTCTGTCCATTTTGGAAATGTAACGTTCTGCGTCAATGTATTTGTTCGTTTTGTTTCTTCTACCGTGGTGCAGCCTTTAACCTGGATTTCTACACGGAGGTCATGGACCTGAACTATCTTGTGGACCACTTGGCTACAGACCCCTTCTTCAAGAAGTTCCGCCATCTAAACGAGAAATTGGTGGAGGTCATACAAGACTACAGTCTGGTCTCCTTTGTCCCTCTCAATGTGCAGGTACAGACAGAAAATGCAGCACAGCAATTAAGATACAGTTATGGTCTCCACACACCGGGCGCAAAAACGCGGCCGGTGTGCAACCACCTTTACTGTACATTACACCAGTAATGAACATTGAAAAATTAATAATGAAATATACAATAATATATATTTTATATACACCCTCAACAATGCTTGCATTATGCAGGACAAAATAAATATGAATGGACTCAAGGGTCCATTAATTGCGTTGCGTTTGTATACTCTCAAAATACTCCATGGGCCCAGGCCAGAATTTTCACTAATCAGGGGAACTCAAGGGGGTAAATTCTAGTTTGTTATTTTGAAAAGGTCTATATCCCTAGATAATATTTCAACATGATAACCCTTCCCAAGTGGTAGCTTAGTTGCAGTTATTAGCCTTCAATGACACCAACCATAGATTCACACTACAGAATGACAAATCGCCTAACTGTTTTTTTAATAGGTCATACAGTGGGAAAAAATGAAGAATTCTCTCTCTTTCACTCACTTTCATGATCATCATCATCATCATTACTGTCAGATCCATATCAATTCTTCAGTATCATCGTCATCATTATCATCATCATAATCACTTTACTTACCGGTATTTAACCACATGAACCCTAGCATGCCTATTCTGGGGCAAACATTCAGCAAATGGCATATCTACAAGCTCACAACAACTCAAGTTGTGAAACAATGTGAACTTGTAGATCAACTATTTTCAGTGAAGTGATTTGGTGTAGAGTAAAAAAGGACTCAACGTAGGAAGTGGTTAATCAATGAACATCATCATAAACTCCATATTATACTATCAGTTTCCCTTCAACTTCTACACCCTCCTCCCTCTGATTGATAAAGGTTTCCCCGTACCAACTACCTGCACTACTGTTTCCAGTGGGATATGTATTTCCTGTGTCCCATGCCAGATTGCATAGCTGATGGTATAGTTTCACACATCAGTGTCAGTGGACTCAAGCTAGAGTTTTGTACCACTTCCGACAGCATCCAGGCTGTGCAGTCATTTCCACGTCAGTCTCCTGCAAGCTGTTGAGATACAATTTCAGTGGATATCTTACCTTTCTGTTACTATGAAAACCTGGGGTTTGCTGATAAACATTCAGCTCATCTTTGGTACTTGACAGGAACTTCTATTTCGCGGCACTTTCCCATCGGTGTCCTGTCTTCCACATGATAAGTAGTTGAGGGCTTGCCTTGCCTTTTACCCTTGGCAGGGTAAAACATTCAGTGGTAGCATTCTGGTTGCTGATCAACATAACCAAAGTCATCACCAGTCCTCTTCTGGTTGGACAGCTTTTTGAGTATGGTCATGACCTTGCTCTCTCCACCGAATAATGTCCACAAGGCCTCCAATGACCTTCATGATGTGAATTGTATTATCCACCCAATGGCGCAGAAAGGCATCTGATTCTTATTGTAACATGTAATGTCCATTCATCCATTGATGATTTCTTGGCTTTTAGAGGGGAATACATATATTTGCTTGTCAAGAGCAAAGAAGTATACTTGCATAGCACATTGAGAATCAAATGCAAAGCACGAAGATCTCTGTCAAAGGCTTCTCAGATGCCAGGATTGAGTTATATGCTGACCAGATAGGGATATTGTGATAACCTTAGTTTTTACGGGTGTGGTGGAGGTAGGACTGCTGTTTCCTCAGATCTTTCCGGGGGCAACTGGTCGTGGCGTAGTGACTGCCCTCAGGGACATCTTGCTAGGAACCCCAAGAGGGTAACAGGTCTTCTGTTGACATCGTGTCCACGACCGGGACATCCTCAGCTTCAGTTGTGTGCATGAAGACTTAAAAGTCGCCAGACCAGACATGTTTGATTCCTTGCCCCGTTTTTTAAGTCATCAATGTTACTTGACTTAATTATGACAACTTAAGATATTATTTTATGGACATCTAAACAGACTTGGACTGTAAGATGATCCTTCTCAATAAATTAAAAGCAAAACATAAATATGAATAGCTATAGAGCGTCGCAGTCCCACCCCCTTTCATGACGATGCCAGGCCCAGGAAATAGTTTCCAATGCATTATTCCCATAGACATTTCAAAACTTATTTATTTAAAGACCTTATAAGCGTCGTACAAAGCGAACTCTTGTCGTGACAAATCATGACAACAAACACTATTGTGGACCAAACAAATAATTACAAAGAAGAAAAACAAACAAAAAACGTGTTGTAACCTGCCGTTTTCTTCTTCTTTCTAATTATTTGTTCAGCCCGAAAAATTGTGTTTGTTGTCATGATTTGTCACGACAAGAGTTGGCTTTGTCCGTAGCGTAAACGTCTTTAAATACTTTCTGAAAAGTCTATGAGGAAAATGTACAGGGATTTCTTTTCCGGGTCTCACAAGGGGGCGGGACTGCGACGCTCTATTTATATGTTTCAACCTAATAAGTTATGCAAATATGCTTAATGACAAAAGGTTGCATAATTTAGTCATGGCAAGATACAAAGTCTAAGAGAGACTAAGATAATCCTTGACTAAATGTAAAACATGATTCCTGATTTTGACCTCATTTCTTTCATGAACTAAGCAAATCATGCAAATTAAAAGGTCTAAATGGACTAAATGGATCAATGATAAATAAATATATATATTTTTTTTAAATTACACAGTTGAATTACACAGTTTACTTTGTTACACCAGTGTTGTACAGTCATTTACCATGGAGGTCTGGGTGTCTGAAGTCTTTAATTCCAAACCAGCATCAGGTGTCTTTACTTTTGTAGCACATTGCGTGCTGATGACTGAACTCCCCTGGTGTTGTGTTTGATTGAAATGAAAACCTACACAAACCCATTGTTGGACACGCACTACTGTTTTATTTACTTATAGCTCAATGAATAAATTAATAGACACAATCAGAGAATCACCCTACTCTAGTCTATACTCTAGACTAGAGTATATAGACTGGAGTCTATCGTTCACTTTTGGTACAGTTGTTTGAAAACATTAATTTTATTCCATGCATTAAAGTTCTCAGTCACCACGACTGATTTGAGTCATTTGGATAACATAGAAGGCAGCATGTCTTCTATAGAACGGGGGGAGTTCATTTTTCTACTGTTTCATAAGGCTTCCCCGCCTGAAGCTCTTTCAGCCAGGTACTAGTGCTGTCAAGTGTCACCCACTGGACTAAAAAAATCTAAATGTGAAAGCAAAGTAAGGAAGCAGTAACAGAGTGTTCTGATTACCTGTACAGGCAACCATCTGGAGTGTACCATATAAAAACAGTACTATTTTGTTAGCTTACTTGACAAGACTGCTGTTCTAGAATAGTTTGTAGCTCAGTGAGGACCGTCAACCTGAACAAATCTTGTGGAGGCAGCTATTGCGTGCATGAGCAGGATGATTGGTTTAACATTATGCAAATATGTAGTCAAATAACAGCCGTTTAGCAAATATAATCAGTTTTAGTTTTAGAGATGGATAAAAACTATGCTTTACTGAAACAATCAAAAGATAAAAAAACATTAATCTAAACTACGGTATTTATAGAATATTTGTAGTGCATTGATTTCAATCTATTACCAATAAAATCTTGTTTTTGTCAATTATTTGGGGGCCCACTGGTAATTGCTGCTTTAGCCCTTCATCAGAACTGAAGGTTGAAGCCATCAAAGAACAGTGAACACAAACTTTTATGTCATAATTGTTTTTAAAGGAGAGATTGGCAATATAGTATTTTCCACTACAATGAAAAAATACACTATTTGGGGTTTATCATGGCATTTAACAAGTGCAAGTTAAAAGGCGTATTGCGACAAGAAAGAAGGAACCTCTCACCTCTTTGAGTGCTGGAGGTCAGCTAATGAGGGAAGCTTTTAGACATGAAGGTCAGGTTATCCTTACACAACAATCATTCATGAAAGAGCCAAGCAGGCTCGGAAGCTGAGGCGCTATAAATAACTCAACACGTTTAGCATTTTAACAATATGAGCCTGTGGAAACAAAATTCTGAAATAGCCCAACGGAAGGAATTGCCTTCCGTTGTCATTATTTTATTGACTACACCAAAAGAGTTTTCTCACGGTATCTTTGATACCGTGAGATACAGCAGTGGTGGAAAGTAACTAAGTACATTAACATTTAATCAGGTATTGTGCTTAAATATAATTTTGAGGTACTTTTACTTTACTGGAGTATTTCCATTAAAAAAAATGGTCCAGGCACGACCTTTGCTGCGTGTCTCTCCCCCCTCTCTCCCTCTTTCCTGTCTGTCTTCACTGTAACTATCAATAAAGGCACAAAAGCCAAAAAAATCTAATAAAAATACTTTATACTTCTACTCCACTACATGTCAGAGGCAAATATTGTACTTTTCACTCCACTACAATTACTTGACAATTTTAGTTACTTTCTAGGTTTAGATTATTATTACAAAATTAACCACTTAAGCCCTCATTTATAACTGGGCTATTTGAAAACAGCAGATCTACATGCTCACAAACAATGCGTTGTGAGTTTGTAGATTGTTTTATTTAACAGTTTTTCATATATGATACATACAAAAATACCATACAAAACTCATTTTATTTTTAATTGAGTAATTTTACTTTGGTACTGTATTATTTTGATGCCAATACTTAAATGCATGTTCACTCAAGTACAATTTTGAATACAGGCCTTTCACTCATAACAGTATTTGTCTTCATATTGTTGCTGGTATTGCTACTTTTTAGTAAACCAAATCTAAAGTACTTGTTCCTCCACCACCACTGTGCTCCATCTCCAGGATAAAGAAAGCATGACTCAGGTCTTGCGGACGGTGGACAAAGCCAACGGGTGCTGCTTCGGGGACCTGGAAGAGAGGAATCTGCAGGCCATGATGTCAGCCGCCGTGGGGGCAGACTTCCAGTTCGGCTCGTATCCTTTCCCAACTGCTGTGATGACTCAGCCATGATTCACTACTGGAGCCCGTTCTCATTAGGAAACGTACAGTGGATACTAATGGCTTTCTACTTTTTACATATAGTACGTTATGTCTCGCCATACGTAACACGGTTGCTAGTTGAATAGTACATATGTTCAGAGCAAGTTATGCTCGGGAACCTCATTTCCCTAATTGGTCTGATGACTTGACCATGATTCATCGCCACTTTAACTCATTAAAATAAGACCTGAGCCTGATTCTACAAAGGCCTTCTAAATCAGTAGTTTTCAAACTTTTCCATGCCAAATACCCCCAAAATGCATGTATTTGGCCGTGGACACCCCATCTGAAAAATCAACACTTTCAAGGTTTCCAAAAACAAATCACCCTGTGTGAACTGAGTGGTGCAACTCCCCTCTCTCTACCCCCCCCCCCCCTCCTCTCCTCTCTCCCCCCCCTCCTCTCCTCTCTCTCTCTCTCTCTCTCTCATATTAGCAGGCAACAGTGCAGCACTAATACTATCTCTCTCTCTCTGTTTCTGGCACAACAGCGCCCCTACTGGTGGTACTCATAGTCATTGGCTCATTAACCAACGTCATATAGGTGAACCACTCAAAAATCAGATCAGCAAGCTGAGCTTGTATCTGCTATTTTTGAATAGTCAACACTACATTTCTAAAATGACACAGAATGCTTTCCTGCTTTAAGAGGTTAATTAAAACCTGAAGCTTCACAGTATTTTAGCAATACTGTACTGCCAGAATGGCGACATTATTCAAATGATAGCCTAAACATGAATTCTTAAGATCATTACACACTGGGCTGTTTTTTTTGTGTGTGTGTGTTTAATTTGTCCGAAAATATTTCTAGTTTTTAACAGTTTGTCTCATGAACACAACAAAATATTACTCCGCAATTAAGCAACGTAATTTTTCTTAATTTTTCTTCCATTTTTTTTTGTTTGGTTTCCACAACATGGCGATTACTACGCTTTTTCGTATCGTTTATTTGTGTAAAGACCTTTTACTTGTTGAATTTACTACTACTTTCTTTAACTATGTAACCTCCAGAACGCTTGGAGTGCAGGAGAGATATGTGGAAAAGAATGAAAAGACAGTCGAGGAGGAAATTATGGATCTGTGAGTTGCTGGACACAAATGAAGGGACAACGGTAACTCCAGCACTGCTTTACCCAGAGAGATGAAAAACAATGTTGCCAGTCCTTCAAGGATACAGAACAACTAGCAACAAACAACCACTCATAACCTTAACCCTGGCCTCCACATAATAGTCAGTCACTCCAAGGATAAACGGAAGCTCAGCAAATGCTGTCCTTGCTGCCAGAACTGCATAACAAGATTATGGCATGGATATTAATGAATAATTCTCACTTGTGGTCTTGACAAAATAGGAGCATGGAGCGGTAATCAATAAACCCAAATACTTTATACTAAAGGAGCTTTCTTATGGTTGTTTTTAATCCATTGCGTTAAACAGGATTCATATTTATCAAGACGACAGTCTGTGGAAGTATAGCTCCAGCTCCACGGACAACGGACGGACAATCTATGGCCTCAGACATGTATCTCGGATATGGTGTGTGTGATATGGTGTGTGTGTGTGTGTGTGTGTGTGTGTGAGGACCCTTTAATTAATCAGTATTTGCTGTTTAATTGCTCATTAGACAGGCAAAGCAACAATCAAGGTACAATCATCTGAATATCAATTTACAACTATTTTCAGGAAAAAACAAGCATGAACAACTTAAGTAATTAAGAGTTATTTAGGGAAATATATTCCAAAATCCTCAGAGCATTAGGCTGCATTTTATTTCCCCCACACACTATACTATGGGGAGGGTTTGTTTGTACCAGGCAAGCCCGTTCAAGATTTTTGGTGCATGAGTGAATGTTTTTTCTCCGCTTAGGCAGCTAGCAAAATGTGTTTAACCCACACATGTAAGCATTTAAGTTCCATTTGTGTGAATATTTTAGTTGGGAAATTGACTGAATCACAAATAAAATGCCAAAGTGTTGTACAAAGAAGCAACATAAGTGTGGCAGTAGAATAAATTAATTTGATGAAAACGCGTACTCTGTTCGAGGCCTATCTTCTATCCAGCAGGTGGCACATGTGCACCCAAATCCTGGTCCCAGGGCCATAAAACTCCACTCCAGCTCTTCCCAGCGACCAGAGCAGAAAAATTAAGTCAGGCGGGGAGAGGAAGCCACATTAAATCTGTGTTTCTGCACAACTGGCCCTGTGTCTGGTCTCTCTCTGGGATGGAAGACCCTCTGTCTTTAGAAGACACTCAAAACTCTTTTTAGAGAACACATTATTGTCTTCATTGTTACCCATAGTTTATTTATTTTGACTGTTCTACCTTGTGAAACCAAGGCATTTAAAATCCATATTTAGATGCTGCATAATCGTGTTATAAAAGGCGAGGTCCAGACATACCTAGCACATCTAACACGAAATAAAATATGTTTGTGTACTATGTAGATGTACTCTTGCTGTATTTTGATCACATTTAATATGGAGAGAGAGAGAGAGAGAGAGAAATATAAAATGTTATGTAAATGATAGTGGCTCTTATGCTGTGTAAAATGGTGCAGGTTTAAGACTCGGTGGGACTGTGTGCACACAGTATTCTGGCTGCAATCTGCTGCTCAGTACATTAGGGGGTGTGTCACGAGAATGTTAAATTGTGTTCCGATGTTTGTACATGTGATCAAGTATGCCTCCTCACTGCAACTTCCTGCCTTTTTTTCCCTTTTAAGCCCCCTAGAGGTAGGTGTGTGTGTGTGTGTGTGTGTGTGTGTGTGTGTGTGTGTGTGTGTGAGAGAGAGAGAGAGAGAGAGAGAGACTGAGAGAGAGAGGGGGGGAGAGAGAGAGTGTGTGTGTGTGTGTGTGTGTGTGTGTGTGAGAGAGAGGGGGGAAAGAGAGGAGGGAGTGGTGTGTGAGGGAGAGAGGGAGTGTGAGACAGAGGAAGAGAAGTGTGTGTGTGTGTGTGTGTGTGTGTAGCGCGAGCCTATGAGAGATAGAAGAGGTGGGTGTCTGAGCAAAAGAGGAGAGTGTGTGGTGGGGGCAGGCAGAGAGAGAGAAGAGTGTGTGTGTGTGTGTGTGTGTGTGAGAGAGAGAGAGAGAGAGAGAGAGAGAGCGAGCGAGTGGGGTGGGGGGCAGGAGAAGAAGAGTGGGAGTGAGAGTGAGTGGTGTGTGTGTGTGGGGGGGACAGACTGTGTGTGTGTGTGTGTGTGTGTGTGTGTGTGTGTGTGTGTGTGTGTGTGTGAGAGAGCTGACAGCTTCTTGCCCACTTCAATCGAAAAATATGAATCACAAAGATAGACAGATCATTAAAGTTGGGATTTAAAAACAAAGTGTAAACATGGAGTTGCCTTTCTAGCTCTTAAAGCTCACAAACCCCCTGTAATCACCACAGCCCTGCTATGCTCATTCAATGTTGCATACGCCCTATTTGTCTTTTGTTGGAAGAATGCAGCTAACCGTGTGCGTTATTTGACCAAAAACCCCTGCATTCCCTCGACTGGGACACTTCCACAACTATTGAGACATGTACTGTGAATGAGAAAGGGTCAGGTTTGCACGGCACGGCGTAGTTCAATGTTAGCGGGGGGAGAAAGCAGTGTGTCTGTGGCTGCCCATCCCCCCACACTCACAAGAGGAGAGCGTTTCTCTGCTACCAGAGTGAGAGACAGACAGAGGGTAGAGTCTAGACCCCATCGCCCGGAGGAACGGTCGGGCGCGGCCGCGATTGGCTAGTTGGTTGTCGGGGCAACAAACCGCTGACAACCAACGTAGTAGAGTAGACCCATTAGACCAGTTTCATAAACATTTTCTTGTGGGACCATAGACTGTGTGGGACCTAGATTTTATGTGTATTTGGCCGGCGTTGACCCCCCCCCATCAAAAAGTATTTTTGTGAAAGGTACTCCCAGTTAGACAACATTGATTGTTGAAACATTTCAAAATTATACATATATATATCTTTTAAAGTCATAATTCCCCGGACCCCACTTTGAGAACCACTATCACCGACACCGTGTCACGGATGTCAGAGAAATGACAGATTATACGGTGGTAGGCCTACATACACCCCATAGTATTTCTTATATGACATAGGCTACCGTATATAAGAAATGTGTGGGTTTACTGGGTTATAGACATACTATCCAAATGTACATGGTCTTTTCTTCAAAAACATAGCAATTCACAAATTCACTCGCTGCCAATCTAGCTCCAGACCAGCCCTAAAATGTGTGTGTATTAAAACATCCAGTTTTTAGATCAAATATATGTAAACGAGGGGAAAAAACAATGCGTGAACTCGTGGGATACTAGCTCAAAGCAACGGTTGCCTGACAACCAACTAGCCAATCCCCGTGTGAGCCGTTCTTCCGGGCCATGGGATGTAGACTGTGGCCAGACAGAGAGGGGGTGGGTAGGCAGAGAGAGGAGAGGGCGGGGGGAATTAGTGAGAATGTACATTGGTAGTCGCTCTCTCTCGTTTGCTGCAAGGCTCCCTTCTGTTCTGAAAAATCTATGCTGCCTTGCTTTGCCTGCACTTACAATCTGAGTACAATAATCATTGGAGGTGGATTGTTTTTGGTTTTCTTTTTTACACTATAATCATTATTTCATGTGTAATATACACATGTTACAAAATATTGTATTTCCTATTATTCTTTCTCTTAGGGGAGAACAATGGTGTGTACAGTAACAAAAACTAAAACAACTCAACACACAAACCAAGTCAGATTAAGGTACACAAAAGTGTTTCAGTTCATTCTTCTTAGTTCTATTCCCACACCCTGCAGTGTGTGTGTGTGTGTGTGTGTGTGTGCTGCTCAGAGGACTACGTGTACATCCATGTCATAAACGCAAGCACAGAAACGAATCTTCTATCTGAACGTTTCCATCACATTTTATATAAATATCAATAACACACTGTCTAATTGTGTGACCCTCAACACACTTGCCAGTCTGTATGACATTTTAACAAATTATTAATGTGTGGCCCTAATGAGAGTGTGCTCTTCATTTTTGGGACAGTATAAATGAGTTATGGGAACAACACGAGTCTCCTTGATGTGTGGGGCAGGGGAAAATATATATATACCGGTATTCCATATATTATAGGGACATGTGTGAAGAAGTCCTATCATACATTGTGATGCGAGGAAGGAATCCACTCCGCGCAGTTATGGGAACAACACGAGTCCCCTTGGTGTGTGGGGCAGGGGAAAATATATATATATTCCATATATATTTTTAAAAGGGACATGTGTGAAGAAGTCCTATCATACATTGTGATGCGAGGAAGGAATCCACTCCGCGCTTCCAGCGGTAGTCCGCTCCGTGTCTTGCGCGCCCCCGTGCGGCTCAGTAAAATGGCTGTATGTCGCCTAGCCTCGTGTTGGTTGGGTTCTCTCCCTGCCTCTACCCGGGCTCAGTAACACAACTCCCACAACAATTTGTGTCGGGTTTTACGCATTGTATGGATACCGAGCCTTCTCTCTAAAGCGTTTACGGGATCGGGAACGGGAATGGCGGCCGGATTCGATCCGGTATAAGGCGCGGGAATGAATCGGCACCGGGATAAATGGTTATAAACAATTATTTATATTCCAAATGCCTAGCTTTTGATTGTGAGTGACTCGCCGAGAGGAGAGGGAGAGAGGAGGGGGGTTATCATGGCCGCTCAGGTCGCCAGCGCCGCCACTCTCAACACTAGCCCGCCTTCCGAACTCAAAAAGCCGGACCGAGACCCGAAGGAGGATTCGGTACCGGGAGAGAAGCAGCAGGATAAAAAGCAACCGGGATTAGAAAGCGGATCGCCGGGCCGGGGTGAACTGCAGGACGGGGCCGAAGGTGGAAATGCAGGGGGAGGAGGGGAACCTGAGATGAAGAACGGGAATGGGAACCCGCCCAGGGCTAATAATAATCAGAATGATTCAATCGGACCGGAGGGAAATAACCACCCGGGGATGGTACATCACCACGGGTCCGCTTTTCCTCCACCTTCGTACGGATACAGCCAGCACTACGGTCGGGCCCCTTTTCATCAACATGGCGGACAACAAAGCCCTGGCATGGCAGCTGCTGCGGGTCCAGTCGTGCAGTCGTCGAGCAACATGATGGATCCGTATCAGCCCAACTCGCACGACTTCTCCAACCACCAGTTCAACAACTACAGTCCATTCCCCAACAGAACTCCCTACCCCGGCCAAGGGTACGGCGGCATGAGCTCCCCGCGCGGCGGCCAGCAGCAGCAGGCGCCGGCGGCCGGGGTACAGCAAGGCAAGCAGCAGCAGCAGCAGCAGGCAGCGGGAGGAGGAGGAGGAGCAGGCGGTCCCGCAGCGATGGCTGCGGCGGCGGCCGCGGCCGCCGGCGGACCCTACAACAACCAGCGATACAACATGGGGAACCCTCAGCCCACTTCCACCCCGACGCTCAACAAGCTCCTCACCTCCCCGAGCTCCACGCGGGGCTACCCCAACTACCCGTCTAGCGACTATAGCAACCAAGAGGGGGCTAGCAAGGGACCAACAGACATGGGCACTAGCGGCCAGTATGGAGGCAGCAACCCGGGCTGGCAACAAAGAACCCACCACCCGCCGCCCATGAGCCCGGGAAGTGCCGGGCAGGCGCTAGGTAGAAACCAGGTAACAAAAAAGCCCAACGTTATTAAAAACACAGGACCAACGGGTTCCCACAGCCCTTAATGCTGTGTTCTCTTCTAACCTCCATAGCTGCTTCACAACGTAGCAGGCCAGCCATTGTCTATTGGTTGGTTCAGCAAAGACTCTAAAATGGCTGCCTCTCTTGTTTTTTCGGTTCAAGCACACACACCGTTAAATAACTGCTGTTTTGTGTAGTTTGCGAGGAAATGCGGCGTTGGGAGAGTGCCGCTCGGAGCGTGTATTATGTGTAAAATCGAACTAAAGGACATTGAGGGAGTCAGGAAGGCCCGACTTTGAAAGGGGGTGAATACAGTGTAGGGCAATGGCTTGTTTTTTTCCGCGACCCGCTTGCCTACAGTATGCAACAACACACACTTTTAACATTTAACGCATAATACTCTATACATGTGACCGTAACCAATAATCGGACGCGAGGAGAAGATGTATACCCAAATGTATCGATTAAAAGCAGGCTACATATTTCGCTGTTGGATTGCTTTCTTGCCCTTTTTTATCTCGACATTTTAATTGTATTAGTCGGAGGTCGGAATGCATTGCATGGCAAATCAGACCCCTGCACAGCAAAGACTTGAGTTGAGATCCTTAAATCTCAGAATACTTGAATGTCTGTGGTATTCTAATCCAAAAAAGAAAATGTTTAGATGATCATAGAAGCGATCGAGAGAGAGAGAGAGAGTAGTTTAATTCGGTGCGTGTGTCGCCTTTTCAGGCGCTCGTCTGTCACATGGCTGTAAACAGTGTCGTGGTGATGTGAGTGTGACTGAACTGCAGTGTGCAGATTGCTTTGCTCTGGGATTTGAATTGTGGAGGTAAAATGCTTCTGTCAAAGCCAGGAGACAGTTGGTCTTGGGTTGACATGCGAGCTGAAATCTGATTGGCTCCCCAACCGGGTGCTCATGGCCATTTATAATTACATGTGATGTAACGCAACAGTTGCCTGATAAGAACACACCAGCAGCATACTGCATAAAGTCATCATCACCCAGTGTAAACCACAACATGCATTTACTATTCCACCTCTACTCTGAAGGCACCAAGCAGCTCCCCCATCCCCTACCCTGTCCAAACGCATTGCATTAAGGTAGTTTATGGGTCTAATGAGTGGATTTTTATCTAAAACAAAAACAAATCTGTATTTTATTTTTCAAATTATTTCTATGTCTTTGAAATAAGACCAATTGCCAGCTCCCCAAATTCTTACACAAGCGTGTCTGTGTGTGTTTGTGTGTGCGTGCGCATATTATTTGTCAAATAATTATAATATGAAATTACACTAACAATTATGTCGGCAGAGAAGTAACATTTTAGAACATTGGGCTTTATACTCAAACTGGAGTACGGTAGCCTATTCCTATTACTGTTGGATTGCCATTGGCTCAATTTTGCTGTATAGGATAAGATTGTACATCAGTTGGATTGCCATTGGCTCAATTTTGCTGTATAGGATAAGATTGTACATCAGTTATGTTGCTTAAAAAAACAAAAAACTACAACATAATTGATCACATTTTTATAGCAATCATTCGTATCAAGCATTCATTATACTACAATAATTACTTTTGTAACACAGTGCGAGGCTATATAATGTCTAAAATATTGACAAGTTGTCGTACTGTGTGTGTGTGTGTGTGTGTGTGTGTGTGTGTGTGTGTGTGAGAGAGAGAGAGAGAGAGAGACGTGTGTGTGTGTGTGTGTGTGTGTGTCTTGCTGTGTCTTGAGTATTGAGTGGCACACAAGTTTCACAATGTGACTGAAGAACCCACCAACCTTCCTCCCCCCAAGCCAATCAGAAGACAGTCCACATCTCGCCAAGGGAGTTTCCTCTCTGTCTTATGCAGATTAGCCATGTGCTGTTTCTTATTTATTTCATTTCATTATCTCAGATCTGGGGAAATGCCACGTTGGGCATTTTGCACACTGTTTGTAAAAGGCCACGGCTGAGCTAAGACATCTCATTTCTCAGGGCATCAAATCAGGTGCACATGGGGTGGGTAACCCGCCGTCTCGTTGAGAGATTTCAGAATAGTACACCAAATAGGTTTTTCAAATGACATGGATCGTTTGTTGAAATGAAATAAAATTGTAAATATGCATAGTTATGGTCTTTCTGGCCTCTGATAGGTGACCTGTTTTGGTTGTAGGTGATAACAATCTGAGGGTTCTAAAGGTTGGTTCATTCACGCTATCGGCGAAACAATTCCCCATAAGTTAACCCTAGCATCCCTATTCTGGGGGGAAACATTTGCCAAAAATGGAAGAGCTACAAGCTTGCAATGTGATGTGTGCGATGTGTTGTGATCTTGTAGATCTGCTATTTTTGGCAAAGATATTTGGTGAAGGGGAAAAGAGCGCACCAAGTATAGAGATGCAACTCATATTCAGTCTAAAGGGTTTAAGTTGTTAAAAGTTTGCCTATTGCTAGCATGGCGAGTTCTTGGATTGGAGCTTTATTACCTCTTGCTTTCTGTCAGACTGTGGCATGGAGTTACTCCCTTCATTTCTAGTGTCATTCATTCAGAGCCAAAACTGCCTTCTCTGGGAAAAAAAAGGAAAGCAAGCTTGGACCCGACTCAAAACAGAAGCACAGCTGGGATGTGTTTAAGATTGGGCAGACTGCCCTCCATTCGAAAGTAGATATATATAGCTCTGTTGACTTCCGAAACTATGGCAAAGTAAGGTAGAAAAGAAAATCAGGTTAATGACCGTGGGAAATGTGAAAAAATAAAACAAATAAAAAAACGTAATTCCTTGGACTTTGCTCATGATCTTTTCCTTCAGTTAACATGCACCACTCTGAGTCTGGAGAATTTGAGGACGTCAGTAGTATATTATATGGGCCAAGTTGTGGGGAAGTTGTGAGGTTTTGAATATCAAAGTCGTATTACTTGTCAGTGTCCATTTCTCTTGACATCTCGTAGTTTTGTTGATTTGATTTTCCTGTCTTTTGTTCTTGCCTTCTTCTAGCCTCCAGGTCCCATGGATCCAATGGCCAAGATGAGGGGTCAGCCGTACGGAGCAGGGAGTCCATACTCTCAGCAGCCTCAGCAGGGACCCCCCACAGGTCCTCAGCAGGGACCTGGGTACCCCGGCCAGGGCTATGGCCCCCCGGGCCCTCAAAGGTACCCTGTGCCTGTGGGTTTGCAGGGACGGACTACCGCGGGCATGGGAGGCATGCCTTACGGGCCACAGGTTGGTGTAGCCGGTTTTATTATTTATACTTAGTTTAGTTGGTACGCCAGTGTCACACACTATAAATGGCTGATCACAAAGTGTTGTGCATTTGTAGATCTGCTATCGTTGGTGCGTGACACGGTAGAAGTATATCAAACCCTAAAATGTAATATAAAGTAACCCACTATCTTGACTGCTACTAAATCTATTTGATCTGCCTCGGTTGATCAATCTGTCATCTTGGGATATAAAATGTGTGTTATATTCTGTTCAGATGGGAGCCTATGGCCAGCAGGGACCAGGAGCGTATGGGCCTCAGGGTCAGGGGCCCTACTACAGCCAGCCTGGCCAAGCTCCTCACCCAAGCCAGCAGCAAACCCCCTACAGCCAGCCCCCACCTGGACAACAGGGTGGGCAGTCCCCTTACCCAGGGCAGCCCCACCCTTCCCCATCATCAGCTCCACACGGTCAGGGTGGGCAGCCCTATCAGCAGCCCCACATGCCTCCACAGTCCCAGGGGCCACAGCCAGGCCCGTCCCAAGGGCCCTCCCAGTCGCAACAGCCACCTTACTCCCAGGCTTCAGCACCTCAATCTGGCCAGTCTGCTTACCCGCAGCAGCAGGGGCCTCCTAGCCAGTCCCCTCAGCAGCAGCAGCAGCAGCAGCCGCCGGGCTCCCAGCCTCCAGCCGGGTCCCAGGCCCAGCCTGGCTACCCGGGATCTGCCCAGGGGCCACAGCAGCCCCCCTCGCAACAGCAGCAGCAGACGTCTGCTCAGCCTACACAGCAGCCAGCTGGACACAGCCAACACTCACAGGGCCAGCCTGCTTCATACCCCCAGAACGCACCACAGCAGCAGCAACAATCACAGCAGTCACCTTACCAACGCTTCCCCCCTCCACCACAGCAGGTACCCAACTAACTACCTAGTACCTACCTACACCTAGTTACCGACCGGTCGGCGATACAATTTAATGATTTAAAATCAATACAGTAACTATTTAGCAAAGAAATTAAAAAACATGTGGACAGTGCATGTTTTTTAAGGGAAAATATAATAATGGATATTTACAATTTAGGCATTTAGCAGACGCTAGTCTTAAGACTAATGCAAATGCTATAGACTAAGATAAAGAGGTGGGTTTTCAGACTGGCGTAAGATTGGAAGTGAATCTGCAGTTCTGATTGCAATGGGAAGTACATTCGATGTGTTTTGGAGACAGAATGGAGAAGAGTTTGGGATGTGTGGAGTGTTGTCCCAGTGTTTTAGTGAATCCACTTACAGCTTCAGGTTTGTGGGGTCCGATCAGACTTGCAAGATCTGGGTATGCCATACTTTGGAAGCTTTGAAGGCCAGCATCAGAGTTTGGATCCAATGGAGGGAGCAGAGAAAGGGGGAGACGTGAGAATCTTTGCTGGTTGAAGATAAATATATATTATAAACAGAGTGATTCTCTGGCAAATGCATGGACATTATATTTGAACACATGGACAAACCTGCATCTTAACATGAACACAGATAATACACACATTTTATTGAATGGAAAAAGTAATTAAAATTAAAATTATTTCCCCCTTTTTTTTCCTTCTTAAAATTGATAAATATACAATGCACAAGTACTTGGTATTGATGCAATCAATTATTTGCATTGCAAACCGATTTCATAGCGATGATTTGAATAGCAAAACAATACAATATGTTGTTGTTTACATATTGATATACTATGCAGTTACTATATCGTTACACCCCTAGTACCGACTTACCTACTGAACTACATACTTACCTACCCACCGACCGACTTACTGACAGACCTACCAACATACATAGCGACCTCAAGTCGCCTCACCCAGGGTGTAGGCTTGGGCATTATGAACTAAATCAAATATCTCTTCATGTGACCACCGCGCTCTGACTGTAGGTGCACTACCCGTTCAAAACATATACAAAATAACGGTAGTGGGTCGCACACACCAAGACTTCAGTTCAAAATATTTATTGCATTTTTTGAGGGACAAGACCCACTACCATTATTTCTAAATCAAATATCACCATACTTTGGACCAAATACCTCAGTATTGATATTATGACAATAATATACATTTTCTTTTAAAATTTCTACGATTTTCAAAAAATGTAATCTACAAGCAAGCACACATATGTTGCAGCATGCAATTTTCTTTAAAAGAAAAGAAGTGCTTAGAACTAGGAAACGACAACTTAAGCCATAATATTCTCACTCATTATTTACACATCATTACGATTTTCCAAAATTCCAGACATCGATATCAGCCTACCAGGGAGCAGATCCTGTACTTTTATTTTTAATGTGGTGTGTGTGCACATGTTTTGGTTTGTTCCCATGTACACAAATGCACTTCAAATACGTGTATGGTGTGTTCTTTCAGGAGGTATCGCAAGACTCGTTCCAATCCAGCGCCCCGTCCTCTGCCCAGCCCAAAGCGGGCTCAGAAGACAGTCAAGGCCGCCCCTCCAGCCTTCCGGTCAGTTCAACCCCATATCTCAATTTACGGGTGCAAGTATTGATTAGCTTCTTAGCGATTGGATGATGAGAATGCATTTGCTTTCTTAAATGGACTGAGGCCGATTCTAAAAACCGCCTGCTAAATAGTTAATACTGAAAAACTTGTTTTGTTGCTATAATACTGAACATGGCAACAAGAACCCCAAAAGAGGTCCCCGTTCTGAAAGGGTAAAACACCAAATAGGGTTCCCGTCCTGAATGAGATTAAATTTAGATTTAGTCCACTAAAACTAAGTGGCATTTTATTAAAAAGACTACAACTAAAATAATGAATACTGGTATTAATACTGGATTTGTCACAATTCAGATTACGTGTGCATATTACACGTTCAAATTTCAGTGAGTTTGAGTGTGTGCATAATATATCCACAAGCCTTCGAATTTTGCAACACATCTACTTTCATTAATATATATTGTATATGTCCTTTTCTACTTCGCATAACCCTTGTAAGGGTCGATTCATACTCCTATTTTAGAGCCGAATAAAAGTCGGTTCGGCGCTGTAGAGCCTACAATTTGACGTCATTTGAGGTTCGGGGGGGCGGGTACCGTCCTAAAGTCGGCTCTTCGGTGCTACTGAAATTTTCTGACGAGCCGAAATCATTTCGGCACTACAGCGCCGAAACAGGAGTATGAATCGGCCCTAAGAGTGAGGATATTGGAGCTAGGGCAGAGCAGAATGAGACGTAGCCTTTTAAGTTGAGTTCAAACGCGTTTGTGTATGCATGTGTGTAGAGTTATCCTGATGCCAGTATCGGAAAAGCTGCCGATACCGTCTAAAATGGTGATATCGGCGAGTATGTTGGTTATGCTATGGCTATGCCATTCCCATACCAAGTAATCTATCACATGATATTTCACACTAGTAATATATTTTGATTGCTTCAGTTGATGTAGCAC
Organism: Protomyctophum bolini; assembly: GCF_963924005.1. Classification (NCBI taxonomy): domain Eukaryota; kingdom Metazoa; phylum Chordata; class Actinopteri; order Myctophiformes; family Myctophidae; genus Protomyctophum; species Protomyctophum bolini. Next base: position 37,323,076 of record NC_137868.1, on the reverse strand, counting down.
TACTGTATTATACTCTAAAGATCCCTGCACACTGCTGCGTTTTTCCCACGGTTTTCCGAAATACGCGCCCAGTCTTCAAGGACCTTTACTGTACTATTTACATTTATCTTACCATCTTGTACTTTTAACTATTATTTATGGAATTTGTATTTATTCCTAGATCAGTGGTTCTTGACGTTTTAATTTCAAGGACCCCTATAACTAAGAGTTCCAGACCTGTAAGGGTCCATTTGGCCCCTTAATTAAGGAACCCTGAGGTTCCCTGGACCTCACTTTGAGGACCACTGTCCTTTGTTTAAATTACACTAGTATCGGATTGGTACTCGGGAAGGAAAAACTGGTATCGGTACATCTCTACATGTGTGTTTGTGTATGTAGGAGTCACATGGCAGGGCTGCTACATGCTGACTCAGTACCCATCCTACAAACCTTGGTAACCATGGCAACGCCCATCGCTAATGTGTACTCTGTGTGTGTGCTGTGTGTGTGTGTGTGTTTCCCTTCAAAGATAAATAAGGGCAAAAGCCTCTGTGCCATGGGTTTGAGTCTGAATAACTAAAGGAATTCCATTATGCTAACTATGCAAAAGAAAAAACAACACGTAATTGGACTATTAACTCTTATCTAGGCAGGGATTAAAACTGTTTGGACACAGGAAAAACGTTGCATTGATAGTACTTATTTGGGCTCAACAATAAACATAGGAGTATTAAGTACGAATGACAAAGTACATTTTCTTTTTTAATATCAATGCATTTCTGTATTACATTTGTAATTTTCCAGAAAACCAATTAAGATGTCATAATAATTATATATACAATTGTCTTCAAGTGTTTAATATTTTCAGTTATTAGTTATTTTAAGATGAAACTGAAAGAATAATAGAAGTGTTTAGAACAAAATATGTAGAAAAAGTATTCTGCATATTGTGCTAATTGTTTAGGAAACACTGTTTCACAGATTGGGACTAGGCCTTGCAAATGTTTTTAGTCATGGAATTCTCTCTTGCTTTAAACCATGCAGTGTAAAAATGTACTTTGCTTTACTGTATACCACTGCTGCAGCATTCCACCAACCCGTCTGTTGTTTGTTTCTCAGCCACCGGCGCTGACTGGGCCTCTCTCTTCTCCCGTTCTGGGTTTTCAGGATCTCTCGGGCTCCATCGACGACCTCCCCACGGGCACAGAGGGTGCCCTGAGCCCCGGTGTGAGCGTGAGCGTGTCGAGCAGTCAGGGCGAGCAGAGCAACCCGGCTCAGTCGCCGTTCTCTCCTCACACCTCGCCCCACTTGCCGGGCATCCGCGGGGGGCCCTCGCCCTCCCCGGCCGGGTCTCCGGCCAGCTCCAGCACTCCCCGCACGGGGCCCTTATCGCCTGCAAACATGCCAGGTGGGGGCCAGTCTGCCAGCCTTGCGGCCACTAGTATAATTATGGGATATCGGCTTTTTTCATATTTGTTTTATTTTCACATGAGAGTATAATTATGAAGGATTTAATCCATCCTTGTCATTTCCTTTTGTTTACCTATACTCCATGGCCTTTTGTTAGCCATGGGGGGGTGGCATCATATTAAGGCAGAAAATACTATAAATACTGCAGAAATTCAGGGTGTGGGACACCGAATGCTTTACTATAAAGAGACATGTTGGAAAAAGTGAGACTTAATATTCAATATTCTGTAGTAAACAGTGTCTTAACTTGGTTACAGTTACTAGATCCGCCCACAGCCTTGCTGTCATTTCCCCATTTTATGAAATAGAAATAAAATAAATAACTTTATTTCGTACTACTTCCGTACTCCAGAACGCCAATCCAGTTGGTAGTGAGTTGAGCTTCCTGAGGCAGATTTGGCAAATACATGAAAAAAAATGAAAGAAAAAAGATTGTGTTCAAACCCAGTAAGTCAAATTCCTGTGTGGAAGCATACTGTATTAAGTCTTATCAGCTCTGAGCGCAGTACTGATGCTCCACTTATACACTCCACTACCAGGCCACTAGCTTCTGCTAAAAGTGCACTGCGAACGTCTGTTGAGACTGAAGCATTAGAGGAACTGGGTGTGATCGGTGCTTTATTATGCAACAGTTTCTGTTTCTTTGATACATATTTGCTGGTATCATATATTTTCTCTTAATATTTTTGTATTTTTTAAACATATTTTTGTATCTAATGTAATACACCACTGTTCTCAATGTCCGGTACAAATGGACCCTTAATGTGTGTTGGGGTTGATCCACTCACTAATGGAAGTGAACATCCATTTTACAGTGTAGATTGAGGTCCCAGAGAGAAATGGGGAAAAAAGAAGAAGAAATTAGTATCAAATTGGGGGTCTGTGTGGCCTCGATGAAGCTGGGGGTCCTTGAAATTAAAATGTTGATAAACCACACTGGGAGCCCAAGCTACATTGTCTTAATTCAACTCTTGAGTGTACAAATGAAAGCAAGCCGCTTCCATTTGTTAAAGGAGCATTCAGTGATTTTGGGAGAAAAAAAACCTGGTCCGCCCCGGTAACCAGTTGTGCACATGCAAGCACTACAGTGGGGTGATACGCGACAGGCCAGCAGCACACACACACCAAGGCCCGCCCCCGCTCGATCATGATTGGTGGAAGGACCCCCTCTATCCTGATTGGATGAAGGCTTTGCCACCTAGCCAAAAAACGAAACCTACGGTTTTGACCCCCAGGGCTTAACTGCGGACAGGGAGGAACTCCTTATATGGTCACCACACTCTATAGTAGGGAGGATTATCACAACAAAACAAAAAAAACAAGTGATATTTGAATTAAGTGAAATCACAGGATATACCTTTAACACTCAGAGTTACAGACCTGTAAGTGCCCATTATTTATACCCTCTTGAACCAGTGTACAAAACCGACTTCAATAAAAATGAACAAATTGTTCCAACACAACGTGCACCTTGCAAATGCCTCCTCAGAAGCACTCTGTAGGACGCTGTGTCAGTGGAAGAAATATTTTAGCCTGGCATGGCCAGGAGGATTTATTTCCAAGGGGTGGTTGTTTCAAACGGATTCCAACATCACAGCAAAGAAAAGTCTTTGAATATTGGGCTCTCATTGGTCACCCACAACTCTGGGGTGAGTGCAATGTAGTTCAAACTGCGTAGTGCCAGACCAATCTCCCCAGGGATTCTTTTTTTTACCTGTTTTGTATTGTGTCTGTATTCGTCTGATTTCCAGGCTAGAAATATTTCTCAAACTACATCAGGTTCATAACATCTAACGTGATAGGCTTTCTATTCCAGTGGTTCTCAAACGTTTTATTTTGTGTCAAATTATCCCCCCCCCTAATTGCGCACAGACCACACAAGATGTGTGTTGTAAAATGTTTCACTCTTATTGCAAATTATCTTAAAAGATATTTTGAAAATGATCACTGCTACACACGACTACAAGCTCACCCCACTTTGAGAACCACTGTTCTGTACTCGCAATCAAGTGATTTCCTCTGTGCTTTTAGGGACCCAGATACCCCCCAGGCCGTCGAGCGTGCAGTCGGATGGGTCCATCCACCCATCGATGAGCCAGTCCCCCATGCCACAGGACAGAGGTACAGTATGCTGACGGTATTGTCAGTCAGGAGATGAGGGAGTTGGTTGGCATAACAGTTAATGCATTTTGACCTGAGATCAGTTTGATGTTTGTATCGCAACGTTCACATGGATTAAAGTTCCAAGACTGATTCCAGTCATTTGGATTCCATAGCGGCTGTCTTCTGTGACAGCTTGTTTCTACAAGCTCACGTGTCATGAGCTTGTAGATCTGCTATTTTCGGTTATTATCGGTTATTAGTTGTTTTAAGATGAAAGAGTATTTGAAGTGATCAAACTAGCAAGAGAATTTAGAAGCATCTTCCATGAACAGACATTTTCATAAAAGCAAAAGGTTAAAGCCTCGATTTATCTAAGCATATATAGCTTGTTGCTTAGCAGAAAAGGAAATAAAAAAATAAAATGTATATATTTTCGTGAACAGAAATAGCAGCTTCCTTACTTAGATTTCGGGAGGTGTAGTTCCAGACTGTATAGCATTTGGAGATTGTGGAATAGAGACTACCTAAACATCATTAAACTTTCAGTCAAGAGATTGAATTTTTCTGTAAGAGAGTGAATCATATCCTTCTGGTTTTGTGTTGTAATGTTAGAGACGGATACGTTCTAACATAGAGACGGATACGTTCCTGGCGGGAAGCCTCTGCGGCCCGCCAAGACACGGGTAACACACACATTGACAATACATTTAGACAATACACGTCCCTTACAGAAAGAATTGAGCTGTTCAGAACTTTTGTTCCAAAGTCATAGTTTGGCTGGCAAGCTTGAGCTTGCATTGCGTCCCGTGTCAGTGCAGGCACACCTTCGCGCACAGCCGCGGACAGAGGAAGCTGACGCCCAACGTCATTCCGGCTTTTTAGACAGCTGGTGGATGGAAAAGAAGCTCCACCTCCGTGGCTGACTGACGCGGAGCAGAGCGTTTCCGGGAATCTGTCCGTCGCGTCAGTCAGCCGCGGAGGTGGAGCTTCACAAAGTGGCACAAAGTGACGCTCTGCTTGTATATGTGCTGTTTTTGAAGAACTACTGATTTTAGAAGGTATTTGTAGAATGGGCTCAGGTCTTAATGGGTCAATATTGATGTTCTTTGTGTGCTTCAGGGTTCATGCAGCGGAACCCCCAGATGCCTCCGTACGGTTCTCCCCAGTCGGCCTCCGCTCTGTCGCCACGCCAGTCCTCAGGTGGACAGATGCACCCCGGGATGGGCCCCTTCCAGCAAAACAACTCCATGGGGGGCTACGGGCCTCAGGGAGGACAGTACGTCCCCCAAGGTGAGTCAGTGGGCACAAAAACAGCCTGGGTGCCCCTGCCTGCTTTTTATTAACACCACTTCAACTCCAGCATTCACATTCTAAAATGGCAGACCTACAAGCTGTTGTAGATCGGCTACAATCTAAATCGAAAAAGCTTGGGAGAGATTTTTGTGTAGAGTAGACGGACACGAAGTGGTCCAAGTACAGAGCCAAATGAGGTCCAGTTGACACGGTGTGGAGTGGAATTTTAAATGACCCTGACATTTGCGCGCGCGTGTGTGCGTGTGCGTGCGCCTTTTGCTCAATTCATAAATACTTCCCGTGCATATAAACATCAACAGTCTGTTGGACTGCAAAGTTGCCCCCCTGCTCACTTCCTGTAGCCTATGGTATGCGTTTCTTTGCCTCGCAGGAATTCCATTCTATCGCCCCGTCCCTCCCTCTGACTCCAGTGTGTCTATTTATAGCGGTGAAGCAGAGAGTCAGCTGACGTAGCAGAGCCTCCTGTCAGTAGAGCTGCCGCTGTGTCGGAGGCTCTGTGTGCTCAGGGTGCACAGCTCGCACCGCTAGTTCCCACTGGAGGGAAAAGAGTCAGCCTCCCACAGCTCCTTAACAATGGAAAACTCAGCGGATAGACCAGTGCTTCTCAAGCGGTTTAATTCCAAGGCCCTCCCCATAACTCAGAGTTGTACACATGGAACCACTTGTACAACTCTCAGTTAAGGACCTGTAGGATACATTAGGCTTCCTAACTTATCAATAATGTTGCTGGGGACCTCCTCAAGGACCCCTTCAGGTCCCTGGACCCCACTTTGAGAAGCACTGATATAGACAGACCCACTGTTCCAATCGACGAGGGGATGCAATTCAAGTCTCGATCATGACAGGAATTCCAATAAAACGTTTAGAATCACCGTTATATTTTGGTTGCCATCCTTGTCCTCCTCAGGTTACCCCGTCCCGCGGCAGCCCGGCTACGGCAACATGCCCAACGCCAACTACGCCGGGCCTGGCATGGGCCCCATGAACCCCATGGCTGGCCAGGGCGGGGGCCCCGGGCCACCGTACGCAGGCATGCCTCCCGGACGGATGCCACCGGGCCAGATGGGGCCCACGCGTCCCTACGGGCCCAACATGGGACCCAACATGGGCCCCAACATGGGCCCCAACATGGGCAACATGCCACCTCAGGTGGGCTCAGGGATGTGCCCTCCTCCGGGCATGAACAGGAAGGCCCAGGACGCTGCAGCGGTCATGCAGCACGCCGCAACCAACTCCATGCACAACAGGTCTGTTTCTTTAGGTTACGTCACCTCATGTCAACAAACCTTTATCGTGGTTCCTCTTGGGCTTAGAGTGACCCCACAGGCAGAAGAACACTAAACAAATGATTGACGAGCATATAGACATAGTCTGACAACAGAGGTCTCTGAATTCAAGAGCTATCTACAAAGAAAAGAAAATGGAACAAAATATTTGGTTTAAAAGAGCCGGAGAGATGGTCTCCACATTTTGTCAAGAGGTAGAAGCCTCAACAATGTACTGTAATTTTATTTTGCCTCACTGGGAACAACATAAACAGAGTGCTGGATTCTTCCTCATTGGACTATCCTACTTGTTTCTGCAACTTCAGCCTCTTTACAATCAGAGTGTTCATTCGTGCACTATGGTTGCTATACCATCAGTCCATGTGTTCCACATCCAAATCCAATAGAAAAAAGTGCTAATGGCATCCTTTTTTCCAGTGCTCTCCATCTCAAGTTGAATAACCGCTGTTTCAAGGCAAGGTTTGACTCCTCATCTATCTCTTCTACTTCTGTCCACACAGGATGCCTGGGTACCCCAACATGGCTCCAGGCATGATGGGCTCCGGCGGCCCACCGTACGGCCCACCCATGAACAACATCCCCGGCATGATGAACGCACAGGGTGGGCCTCCGTTCACCATGGGGCCAAACATGTCCAACAACTCCTCTGGTGAGTCGGAGCAGTGCTTTTCAACCCTTTTCCCATGACATGGCGCATTATTTATTCTGCATTTGAGCCACTGACCACCATTTGATGAGATTTAGCCTCTCAGGCCGAAAACTGTTGGTACCATTAGGAGAGACAACAGGCAAACGTTGATCAAAATGACAATTCTTCTGCATTCTCTAATTCTGTAGACGTCTTGTAAATATGATGTAGATGTTTAATAATAATTTAACGCTTGAGAGCGTGAAATGAAACCAAATGGACTCGTAAGGGTCCATTTGGTTTCATTTTACGCTCAAGAGTTAAAGACCATCATTTAGCTGGGGACCACCTGGAATCCCCTCAAGGGCCACTGGTTGAAAACCACTGAACTGAAGCGACTGCAGGTGGTTTTCTGCTGGCCGGTGTGAATGTCTATTGCGACAGTCAATGCAATTAATAATAGTAGTACAACAATCTTTCCTCGTTTTGTTTTAGGCATGGCCCCCAGTCCAGAGATGAACAACAAGATGAACAACAAAGTGGACGGGCCTGGAACACCCAAACCGGAGACCAAAAAGGTTTGTCCATGGCAGTGTTAATTTTGACAGCAGAGTAATGTTTTAGTCTAAGTCTAAAGTCTAAATATCTTTAGCCGACTAACTTTTGGCAGGCCTTGATGGCGTCGTATTGGCTGATTTGATACTTTGTTGCATGCTGAAAATGTGTTGGGCGCGTTGAGCTTGTAGATCTGCTGTTTTCAGAGTGCAACATCCAAGCAAGTTTTCGTCAAAACGTTCTTTTCTGATGTGACGAATGCTATCCCAGTAATTGAAAGACACGTGCACTGCTTTAATCCATAAGAGTCATACACATGACATTGAATGACCGCTATTAAAGTACACCTCACATCACAGGGCTTGACATTAACTTTTTGAGGCACTTGTCCTTCGGAATTTCCCATTCACTTGTCCGGGCACAAAAGTCACTGGTCCACTGGAGCACAAGCACACACATAAGCCTACATTTTAAATCAACTAACTGTAAGTTGGTTTCACTTGGTGAATACATGTTTGAATATTAGATGAATATATAGTTTGCAAGTTAATAGCCCTAGATGAGAATGTCTATGATCTTACATATATTTCATGTATTCCAAATTCGCAGCCATAGATCGGTCCTATCCGTGCACTGTTACCAGACTGACCTCGTCTGCATTTAAACTTGTAGCACTGCATGCACACTCTCCCAATAATTAATTCCTATGGCTTGGAGTCGTTTTGCGATCTAGTTTCATATTAATTTGAAAGTTCTGGCAGTAAATGTGTGTTTAGTAAAATATCTCCACTTTTCCACGAGCTGCGAGACGACATTCTCTCCGGCCTGGAATGAGTGCAGGGATGAACATATCAAAACTTCCCTTTAGGAAGCACAAATTTATGGGGCACACAAAATAGGTGGTGTGATCAATTACACCAACACACCAATCGCAGCACACCTCTCAATTGTCAACATATGGCGCATGTTTGTGCTTCCCAAACATAGACTGTTGCCAAAGGAATTTTATATTTTCCTTCTAGCTTTTCCTCATTACATGTAAAAGTGGAGATATTTTATTTTATATGTGTTTTTTTGCCAGAACATAATCATTCAAATTTATATGAAACTAGAGGGCAATATCTGACTCAAAGTCTTAGGAATGAATTACTGGGTGAATACACACGCAGTGTCACAAGTTTACATGCCAATGTGGTCAGTCTGCTAACTGCTCTAATAGGACTGATATATGGCTGTGTATTTGGAATACATGAAATGTAAGATTACAGACATTCCAGGGCTATTAAGAATATTGGAAAGGTGATGATTAGGAAAGCCAGACAATAATGCGGGACAATATTGTTGGCTGGTAGGAGCGTCACAGAAAAAGCGAAACCAGGAGTCACTCGTCCAATGGTCAAGTCAAATTTGAATGCACTAGTCCGGGAAGATTTAGTACTTGTCCCGGACAAGCCTTACTGTCAAGCCCTGCATCAAATGACCGCTAAAAAAAGTTGCACTAATATATTGTGACCTTGTGTCTAGAGTTGATGGATGGATGTGGTGAATTAGACGGTTGACTGTGAAACCATATGTACCACTTCTAGCACAGTGCCAAACCACAGTCAAATCGTAGTTAATAGCTGGTCTGTCTGTGACTCCAGAATTGAGATCAGCATCAGACTGAAAAATCTGGCATTGGCTAATGATGTATAATGTATGTATAGTTTCTCGACAATGAGAATTATTTCCCCCTCTCCTTTTTATTGTACACACATTAAAGGAAAACTATACTGGTTGTGATGAGGTACGTGATGTTGTTTTTAACGGTGTACCAATTGAGTGAGAAGTATGCCATGCACCGGGGAAAAAAGAAGAAGAAAGTATTCTACTATTATATATATGGAGTTGGGATTTGTGAGATTTTATTTGGCTTTAATCCTTGCGGGCATCTTTTGTCCATTCCTTTCCACATAAGAAGAAGTCCAACTCGTCCACGACGACCAACGAGAAGATCGTCCGCCTGTACGAGCTGGGGCCCGAGCCTGAGAGGAAGATGTGGGTGGACCGATACCTGGGCTTCATCGAGGAGAAGGCCATGGGCATGACCAACCTGCCCGCCGTGGGCCGCAAACCCCTCGACCTCTTCAGGCTCTACATGTCGGTCAAAGACATCGGAGGCATGACCCAGGTACTGTAGGCCCCATAATCCACCTGACAGCACAATTATTCTGGGGGGAACATTGACCAAAAATAGGTCATCTACAAGGTCACAATGCATCACATTGTGTGACGGTTGTGAGCTTTTGGAGAAGCCCTGCCCTAGGCGTGCCTTCTTCTGTGCTAAACAAGTTGTCTTGTCCGTTTTCCTCCTCCAGGTGAACAAGAACAAGAAGTGGCGTGAGTTGGCGACGTCCCTGAACGTGGGCACGTCCAGCAGCGCCGCCAGCTCCCTGAAGAAGCAGTACATCCAGTGTCTGTACGCCTTCGAGTGCAAGATCGAGCGCGGCGAGGACCCGCCCCCCGAGATCTTCACCGACAACAAGAAGAACCAGACGCCAAAGGTCCAGCCGCCCTCTCCAGGTTGGAGCCTTGCTCTTTCAACATGCAGCCCTAATGCTTATTCCAATGCAACTGAGAGTCAAACTTTGACACCCGTTTAGGTTTATTATTTGCACACAGTGAAAGTATATAGATTGAATAGTAATATGCAAGGTGTAAATGAAGAAGGAAGAGATATTCAGGAAAGAACAATAATAAATGGAAAACCAATGGATAAGACAGAAAATGACAAGATAATTGCAAGAAGCAAAAATAATTGGTCTTATTATAAATTCTAGTTATCTAATCCTGCCTCTATTTAATATTCAACCTGCCGTGTTGCGATGTCATTAAAGCCCTGCCACTTTGATCTTTATGCTTTCTCTCTCCTCTCGCTCTCCCTCTCTCTGGCCAAACTGAAGCGTCCCTCTGCTCCACAGCGGGGTCAGGCTCCTTGCAGGGCCCCCAGACGCCCCAGTCCACCAGCAGCTCCATGGCCGAGGGGGGAGACCTGAAGCCCCCCACCCCGGCCTCCACTCCTCACAGCCAGATGCCTCCGATGCCACCTGCCAGGTGAGGCCCGTTCCGCGGAACCATGGCATCGACACTGATTGCCGGTCCATGGGAGACTGGTCTTTTTCATGTCAGACAGATCTAACGTTCTGCGCATCCGCTTTAAGCATTTAGCTTCAACTTGGATAATAAAAGCCTTATAGTAAATCAGGAGGATAGTGGCTATAGCACCCAAGACAATACTCCCGTGATCGATCACACAAGACGGTGCCAGACTGCCAGTACAAGAATAACAGCATGCACAGTAACTAGAACAATAACTATAAATTAAGAATTGTTCTATCTGAAGTGGATAACACCATAACTACGGACGATGGTCGTAAACAATGTCGTTTGGATCGCTTCCGGAACGATTTTATGAATGTTTGACAGCTGTTCAAAATCCAACAGGAGGACATCTGGGATGCAATTGGTCTCACTCACCCTGGGATAAGTTTAGTTATGAACAGAGATGAGGTGACGATTAATATGGATAGCTAACACTAGCTGGTAGGCTAGCTGGCATTACCCCTCCAGTACAACTATCTCGCCTCCTTATAATTCATAATCATTTTATCAGTCATATTATCTATATATCCTTTTGCATGCGTCTTTCAGCACCACTGAGATGGAGATCTCTCTCTCCCTCCATGTGGGCTCTGACATAGGCTCTCCTATGTGCAGTGTGTGTTTGGTGCCACAGTTTACACAAACCATTGTTCACAAGTGTAGATGCTCACATATTGTTAGTTATTGTGCTTGTTGTGAACTGCCTTTAACAAACAAATTACTTTCATTCGAGGCTTTAATTCATCATCTGTTCTCTTTGTGACACTAGAATGACATGTCAGAGTAGGACGGCTTGCATTCTAATTAGGCATAGCAGGAGACTAATGTCTTTCTCTCATTTGACACACCCTCCACTTCATCCTCTCTCTCTCTCGTCATCCGGCCCCCCACCTGCCACTCCTTCTCCCCTAGGAGCAGTGTTAGCCTGCAGGACCCCTTCTCTGACGGTAGTGACCCTGCCTTCCCCAGGAGGAATATGACCCCCAACTCGGGCTACCAGTCTGGCATGAGCACCCCAGAGATGCAGGGCCGCATGGGCCCCTACGAACCCAACAAGGACCCTTTCGGCGCCATGCGAAAAGGTGGGCACACTGTTTTAGATACGAAACCTCTTATCTCCAATTCTCCATGTTCTAACTTTTCCCTGTAAATTAACGCCCATACTTGATCATACAAATGAATCGAAGGTAATCAATCTTTTGCATTTGAAAGTATCTGTTTTGGATATATGAGGTTTGCACCCGACAGATTATATGAACATATTTTTTTTGTCATATCTGTCAATTTGTGTAAGGGGTCCACAGTGGAAACAAGTCAATAACTTTACTGTGTTTTATTATCCTTGATTGTCAGTTTAACCTTATTTGTATGATGGTTGAAAGCAATTATAGAAATAAAAAAATTCTGAGGTGAGAGGGAAAACATGAACCATTTGAACCCTAGTGTCGAACATTCAGTGAAATTAGCAGATCTATTAACTCACAACGGAGCATGTAAATTTGAGGTCCAGAGGGAAATACTAGAGTATTCCAATATAGATCCCAGTGGGACCCTGGCCAGCTAAGTATATAGAGTTCAAGTGGTTAAAGGGCATTAAAACACATTTAAAAAGAAGAATCGCTGTGCACAGCAGTTCTATTCTCCAAGTGCCAACCGGTACAGTATAAACAAGAATAAGCGGAAAACGGTTGTCCAGTTGACACTATTTATTTCTTAAAGGAATTAACGCAAGTAATGAATAAATGGTGTCTGTCCACACATCCTGGTGTGCATTTGGGCCATTCTCGTCTCTTTATCCTGACAATAAAACATTGTTTTTATTTATTTTTCCTCCTTGTGGAGATACTTTATACTTCTATTCCACTACATCTCAAAGGCAAATATTGTACTTTGTTTTACTCCACTGGAGTTATTTGACAGTTGAGTTGTAGTTGATAGTTATTTTGTAGATTATATTTTTTATAAACTATATATGTATATACCTGTGTGTGTGTGTGTGTGTGTGCGTGTGTGTGTGTGTGTGTGTGTGTGTATATATTAAAGGAATTTGGTGTTATATCCAAGTGGTACAGGTGAAAAATTACATGACATCCATAGCATGTATAGGCAATTTATTTTCCAGAGTGATCTAAATGAGCGATTTAGCACATGACCAATGCGCTCTGGATGGAGATATGTAATTGTACCACTCGTTATTGGATATAATGACATCAGACATCATTGTTATTGGATAAAATAATGAGTTGACATAAGGAAATAGTTCACCTGGAATTCTCCTTTAACTCGAGCACTATTTTATACTTCTATTTGGAAATAGCTGATTTACAGGACTTTTACTCAGGCCTTATTTTTTTGAGGGGCGTTAGCTCCTCCTATGTAGTTTGAGGGTTTGTGTAAACACAAACATTGAAGACAAAAGTGAGGACGCAAATTGTGATTGGCTGGAATGAGATGATGTATGATGATAAGAGCGCCCCTCACTTCACACTGGTGTGGTTCTTTTTATACATTGCTACTTTAGCTTAAGTTTAAAAAAAAATGGGATTGGTATTTATTGTCTTACTGTGTACCACATGCTGTTTACATTTCTGACGAATAAGGTATTCATCAATCAATCAAAATGTGCCCCAGCAGTAGGGGAACAGTTCCTGCCTGCCAGCCAGGGTCCCAACAGCGGTGTGGGGGACCAGCAGCAGCCTCCACAGCAGCAACAACCTCCACAACAACAGCCACAGCCTCCATTCAACAGAGGGCCCCCAGGGGCCATGGGCACCATGGGCCCCATGGGGCCCCGGCAGCAGTACCCCTATGGACCAGGCTACGAAAGGAGGTAAGACGACATTTCACCCACAGACTGCAGCGTTTCTCAAACGTTTTGATCACCTTCCCCTCGTGGATTACAGTTTTCAGACATTTGGATTTCATAGAAGTCACCATGTCGTATATCTATGCCATACTCTATGGAACGATAGACTCTATAGAACCAGGTTGTGCTCCAAAAATAGCCAATCTACGGCGTATATTCGATTATTCGTTATTTAGTATTTGAAGTGGTCATGCTAGCAATAGAATACATGTTCAGAAGAATCTTCCATAAGCCCTGATGGTCTCGGATCTTTCTTAAAATCGAAGGTTAACGGCCTCTATGCAATTTCTTCAACTGGTTGGCTGCATGTAGAACAGCAAGAACATGGTTTTGTAACGAGGACACCTGACACCAGTCTGGAGGACTCCTTTCATGCTGTTCACAAATCACAGTTCACGACTTGGACTGACAAAATGTTTCAGTCAAGAGATTTTATTTCGCTTTATTTCATGCCCTGTGACTGAGATGGGTTGTTCTACTGTAGGTCCTACAGTAGATAGTAGAACATCTGTGACGGTGAGATGGGTTGTTCTACTGTAGGTCCTACAGTAGAAGGTAGAACACTGAGGTTTAGAACGACTGGCAACAGATGTGAAATAATGGATATGTATTTAAGCCACCTAATTCCTAAACAGTGCATTGTCATTATAGCATCTACAAGCTCACATTGTGAGCCTGCTCACAGTCACCTTTTCTTCTTTGTTTTTGAGATTTTTTATTTTATTTTTACATTTTCTCCTATCATGGCACGATAATTATGCCACACTGTGTGTTAACCACATGTGTACTCACCACTCTAGGAACAGTCTACTCTATTGTATTATTTTGGAAAGAACCAATTATATTTAGCTAATATTGTAAAAGGCGGGAACTTCCCTCGTATAAACTACCAATTCAACCAAATCAGACATGAATCATGTGCTCTGTTTGGAACTACAACCACTATGAATGTCTGTGTCACTTCAGCCCAGGGGAATTTGACCAGTATATTGGGTGAATTGGATATAATTTAATAAGCTATGATGCAAAAGGATCACATAACAAAAGACGTCTTCGGAATCCTAATGCATGTTATGATTCCTTCAGTGTCCTATTGCATGTTATGATTCCTTCAGTGTCCATTTGAATTCTCAAACACTGACCTGGTTGCAAGTATCATTTGGATTTTTCCCTGAAAAAGGCAAATTTCACTTGCTCCTTGGACCTTAGTAGTGAACTAGCACACTTTTTATCCTGAGACACTAATCAGCCATTTTGTTTCAAGCTAAATAAGCTTTTTGAGAATATAACTCTTTGCTGGGTTTTTTGCCCCTTATGGAGTGTACATTGCATTTACCAGCAATACTGGAAATTGACAAATATGGCTAATTTTGGCTTGTGGCTGGTCTTAATTTTCCATCCTGTTACTAAACTGAAGTAGTCAGCACTTAAGAATGGAACAGCTCCTGGCTTTCTTAAACGCCCGGGGCACAAAACTAGCCCGTTTCCTCCTCCTGCTGTGCGTCATTGAATGTGTTAACATGCTTACTGTATTTGCTGAAGTGGGGAAATACATTCTGACCATGAGATCCCCAATGTGCTGTGTTACAGGTATATAAATCGATCGTTCCCAAAGTGGGGTCCAGGGACCCCCAGTGGTCCTTGAGGGGGTTCCAGGTGTTCCCCGGATTAATTGGTGATGGGGTTAAAAACCAAATGGACCTTTCCAGGTCTATAACTCTATGAGAGTTATTGGCGTCCTAACGCAGTGTTTCTCCAATGGGGTTACTTGCACCCCTAGGGGTACTTGGAGGTACTACCGGGGGTTTGTGAGAGAGTGACACATTTTACAATTTTATTTTACCGTTCTGTCTAATGATACAACATGGACAGGGACAACTGATTGTTGTTCCTCCCATTTCTTATTTGTAATTTATATTCTTCAAGTCTGTACTTTATCCTTCATTCATGGCATCCTATACTAGCTATGGCTTTCTCTTGCCGTTTTCTAAGCAGCATATGTTTAGTCGGGCATTTGGTTTTATTATTACTTAAGTGTTAGTAGTCTGTTGTTTCATTGGAGTTTATGTTACTAAAAATGATGTGTAATTTGTGTATATTCTTTGTGTTTTTCTCAGAGCGGAGCCGGGTATGGGTCCAGAGGGCAGTATGGTCTCAGGGGCTCCACAGCCAAATCCCATGATGGCTGCCAACGCTGACACCACTGGGATGTATTCACCCAACCGCTTCCCACCACAACAGCCACGGTCAGTATGCCGGAACGGCCTCTCCAGCCATTCAACCCATTTAGACCCGAGTTAAAAACATTCACTTTGAAAGAATATATATTCAAAGATTTTTGCTAAATTTTAGCTAAATTATAACATAATGTTACAACACAAAAAGGGGTATTTTACCAATTTGTGACCTATTGTCTATATATATTGCCTATATTGACATGCCTAGCATGGTGAGCAGCTCATATAGTGATCCTAGTAAGTCCCTAGCATGGTGAGCAGCTCATATAGTGGTCCTATTAAGTCCCTAGCATGGTGAGCAGCTCATATAGTGGTCCTAGTAAGTCCCTAGCATGGTGAGCAGCTCATATAGTGGTCCTAGTAAGTCCCTAGCATGGTGAGCAGCTCATATAGTGATCCTAGTAAGTCCCTAGCATGGTGAGCAGCTCATATAGTGGTCCTATTAAGTCCCTAGCATGGTGAGCAGCTCATATAGTGGTCCTAGTGAGTCCCTAGCATGGTGAGCAGCTCATATAGTGATCCTAGTAAGTCCCTAGCATGGTGAGCAGGTCATATAGTGGTCCTAGTAAGTCCCTAGCATGGTGAGCAGCTCATATAGTGGTCCTATTAAGTCCCTAGCATGGTGAGCAGCTCATATAGTGATCCTAGTAAGTCCCTAGCATGGTGAGCAGCTCATATAGTGGTCCTATTAAGTCCCTAGCATGGTGAGCAGCTCATATAGTGGTCCTAGTGAGTCCCTAGCATGGTGAGCAGCTCATATAGTGATCCTAGTAAGTCCCTAGCATGGTGAGCAGGTCATATAGTGGTCCTAGTAAGTCCCTAGCATGGTGAGCAGCTCATATAGTGGTCCTAGTAAGTCCCTAGCATGGTGAGCAGGTCATATAGTGGTCCTAGTAAGTCCCTAGCATGGTGAGCAGCTCATATAGTGGTCCTAGTAAGTCCCTAGCATGGTGAGCAGCTCATATAGTGGTCCTAGTAAGTCCCTAGCATGGTGAGCAGCTCATATAGTGGTCCTATTAAGTCCCTAGCATGGTGAGCAGCTCATATAGTGGTCCTAGTAAGTCCCTAGCATGGTGAGCAGCTCATATAGTGATCCTAGTAAGTCCCTAGCATGGTGAGCAGCTCATATAGTGGTCCTATTAAGTCCCTAGCATGGTGAGCAGCTCATATAGTGGTCCTAGTAAGTCCCTAGCATGGTGAGCAGGTCATATAGTGGTCCTAGTAAGTCCCTAGCATGGTGAGCAGCTCATATAGTGGTCCTATTAAGTCCCTAGCATGGTGAGCAGCTCATATAGTGGTCCTAGTAAGTCCCTAGCATGGTGAGCAGCTCATATAGTGGTCCTAGTGAGTCCCTAGCATGGTGAGCAGCTCATATAGTGATCCTAGTAAGTCCCTAGCATGGTGAGCAGGTCATATAGTGGTCCTAGTAAGTCCCTAGCATGGTGAGCAGCTCATATAGTGGTCCTAGTAAGTCCCTAGCATGGTGAGCAGGTCATATAGTGGTCCTAGTAAGTCCCTAGCATGGTGAGCAGCTCATATAGTGGTCCTAGTAAGTCCCTAGCATGGTGAGCAGCTCATATAGTGGTCCTAGTAAGTCCCTAGCATGGTGAGCAGCTCATATAGTGGTCCTAGTAAGTCCCTAGCATGGTGAGCAGCTCATATAGTGAGCAGTGAGTAAGTAGAGCAACACTTGATATTTGAAAGCTGACGGGATCCTCTGTTTGCAGGCATGATTCCTATGGTAATCAGTACCCTGGCCAGGGCACGCCCCCTAGTGGCTCATACCCCAATCAGCAGCCTGGAATGTACCCACAACAACAACAGGTAAGCGATCCGTCTCACATACACACACACCACACTCCCGTCTCGCACCAACGCCGGGAACAAATGATGTCACACTGAAGCTATTCAGTTTTCAAGTATAGGTTTCGTCCTTTGGTGTTGGCACTATTGTTGTTTCCTTTTCAAATGGCCTTTTGATGCTATCTGGTTAACTGGATGCTGGGTTACCCATGTGCTGCTTATGGAGTTTTAATCTGGGTCAACTGATGCTATTGTCCAGAGGGGGTTTCCCCCCAAACGGTTTAGTTTGAGACCCAAAAGAGCGATTGATCGCTTAAGCACTAGACGATGTATTTTCATTATTCAATCTTTTTTTATTGTATGGACTTGATTCTTTAGAAATCTTTTTGAATTGTTGACATTTCTGGAAAATAATAATTCATTTTTGTGAAAATCTTTTTTTTATAAACATAAAAAGGGGGGTATTTAGTCGCGACCAAAAAAAGGAAAAACCTAGCCCCGGCCCCCGACCCATTGTTTTAGGAACCTCTGCTATTTCCCTGACTGTGGACCATTATTGTTGTTTTCCAAATGCAGAACTACAAGCGTCCCGTGGAAGGTGGTTACCCGCCAGCCAAGCGCCACGAGGGCGACTACCCCGGGCCTTTCCCCGGCGGACAGCAGCCACCGCAGCAACAGCAGCAGCCGCCGCAGCAAGGAGGCTCCACTGCGCCCCCCTCAGGCCAGCCGGAGGCGTACAACCAGTACAGTGGCAGCGGCGGGCCCTACCCCGGCCCCGACCGGCGCCCGCCGGGACCCGGCGGCCAGTTCCCCTTCCCCTTCGGCAGGGAGCGGATGCAGGGCGCCCAGGGTCCACCCAACGCCCAGGTAGGGCTGCAAAGAATCCATTATTTTCCATTAGCGCCGTGATTGTTCTATTCATTACCCTTGTTTTTTTGGTTTTTGTTTATTTCATTGACTTTTTATTGAATTTTAATCAAACATTCATGAAAAAGAAAAGACAATACACACAAACAAACAATATAGCGGTACATACAAACTACTCTATTGATGATCACTGTAGATACGTACCTCTACTCTATTGATGATCACTATACATACTTAATGTATCAGATTTAACCGAGTTTATGAGCTATGAGAAATCCATCTAAACCAGTTGTCCGTGAAGACTTCAATTTGACCTCTAAAGCTGAAATGTAATTCTCTCCATAATAAATATACTATATGTATACTGTGCAGAAATAGTGACAATACTAGATATAAGAGCTCACAACACGATGCAAAAATATGGATTGATTATTAATTGAATGGAATTTGAGATTTTCAATAGATTTTCATAATGGATTAAATAAATAAATTAATCCCTTAATTAGTTAATTTCCATTAACCGTTGCACCCTCCCTACGGGTCACCCAGGGGCCCAACATGCCTCCGCAGATGATGCAGCAGGGCCCCGACGGCCCCCAGGGGCCAGGCATGTGGCAGGGGGGCCCCCGGGACATGAACTTCCAGAACTACCCCAACCGGCAGGGCGGCCCACCGGGGGCCTCCGGGGGACCCCCGGGCCCCGGCGGCTACACCGGCATGAACCGCCCCGAGGAGATGATGCCCACGGAACAGCGCATGAACCACGAGGGCCAGTGGGGAGGACCTCAGATGGGCCCCCGGCCGGGGCCCCCCTACGGCCCCGGAGCCCCAGGCCAGCCCATGTCGCGTGCCAGCGGGCAGCCCGGCAGCTACCCGTCTCCGCAGGGCGTGCAGAACCACATTCCACAGGTAGGGGGGGTGCTGTCGCCATCATGGACTTTGACTCCGACCTAAGACCAATTCTACAAATGCTTTCGTTCTTACACTTTCAATATTTTAGCCAATGCAAAACTCTAAAATGACACGGATGCGTTCCCTGTTTAATGGGTTAATTTAATGAATGGCCAAAATAGGCCGTATAAATAAATCACTTTATACTAATGGGAAATAGCTGATCTACAAGCTCTAGTAGAGAGCCTTTAGATCTGCTATTTGAAAATGTATTACAACATGATGAATATATACAGATGAATGGAAAGGATGCAAAGATATTTGCGATCAGGTGATTATTCCCCTGTGTAACAGCAGTGATCTGTCCTGTCCACACAGGTGTCCAGTCCGGCCTCCATGCCCCGGCCCCTGGAGAGCAGGACGTCGCCCAGTAAGTCGCCCTTCAGAATGCAGAAGGCCGGACCCCCGGTGCCCGCGTCTCACATAGTGCCCCCCGCGGTGCAGTCGCCCCTCATACGGCGGGACATGCCTTTCCCTCCCGGATCCGTGGAGGCCACCCATCCCGTCTTGAAACCACGACGGCGACTCACCGTCAAAGAGATCGGTATGTTGGCTACAACACAACTAATATTAGATTTATATTAGATTTTCTTTCCTGAAAAAAGTTTAAAAATATTATAATAATGCATTTGTACGGAAAGGGCACGGACATTGGATATTGTAAATCCAAAACTGCTATTATTACAAAACATACATTAACATATATATAACATTTATATGTCAATTGCAGACAACAAATGGCTATTAAAACGTGTATATAGACAGACAATCAGCCATATATGCATTTCAGCCATTTGAAAATAGCCAATCTATGAGCTCACAATATGTCGCGATTGAAGATCTATTTTCAAATAGATTTTTATACATATGAAAACGTTGAATTCCGGTTTGCTTGTGTTTCTACGTTACAGTGTTGTAGTACTTTCTCCACCACTGCGCATATTGAATGAGTTTCCATCTTGCAGGAACCCCAGAGGCCTGGCGAGTTATGATGTCCTTAAAGTCTGGCCTGCTGGCTGAGAGCACGTGGGCTTTGGACACCATCAACATCCTGCTGTACGACGACAACAGCATCCAGACCTTCAGCCTCAACACGGTGGGCACACCATCACACATCACACCCATGTTTTATTACAGCAAGGTTTATTCTGCCTCAACACGGTGGGCACACCATCACAGATCACACCCATGTTTTATTACAGCAAGGTTTATTCAGCCTCAACACGGTGGGCACACCATCACACATCACACCCATGTTTTATTACAGCAAGGTTTATTCAGCCTCAACACGGTGGGCACACATCACACCCCTGTTTTATTATTCAGCCTCAACACGGTGGGAACACATCACACCCCTGTTTAATTATTCAGCCTCAACACGGAGGGCACACCATCACACCCATGTTTTATTACAGCAACGAACCACCAAGAGCTCGCAGTTGGGACTGTCTGTCACCATTACAAATTTAATGTGTAGATGAATCGTCACACACATAAAGATTGAATTCTGTTTGTGTCATTGAACATTGGAACCAAGGATTATATATTTCAAGGGCAAGAGATCACAATAAAAACCCTACGCATTCTTCCTCCACACTGGGAGAAAACCAGTATGTGAAAGTTTGATGGTGCATTTTTATACGCGAGTGCAGTGACCAATTTTCCATTGCATGTGTGGGGTTCATGTGCTGCCCCCGGCATGCATGGGCATACTGATGCTTATCAGTGTGACGTCATCTGTTAAGGCATCTTTCTAACTATATATGCACCAAGTCTCTGTGTGTGTGTGTGTGTGTGTGTGTGTGTGTGTGTGTGTGTGTGTGTGTGTGGTACGTACGTAATCCACGTAACTCGAAAACCGTTCGCCCCACCGACTTCAAATTCGACACACACGTTCCACACCACCACAGGGAGTGCAGTGCCCGGTGTCGAGTCGGTCGGACCCACGGTTGTCCAGAACCGCCACAAAAGGCCTCTGCCCGGGCTCTGGACAGTGTCCATAATCCATATATGGAGCTGGCCTGTTCTGACATCATTCTGATGTCTGCATAGATTCCATATTTGGGCATGCCTGACAAAGAACTCCATATATGGGCATAAAAGGGAATATCTGAGTGGGGCTGGTCATGCATTTCCAACTTGCATCGTTCCAAGTAGGGCACCGCTGTAGAGGCTCCAACTCGCACCTCTAGTAATGAAGATTATTGTAGATGGACGGCTTTTATGTAGCGATTTTTCTCCAAAGTGCTTAATTCATTTACATTGTACACTGCTTGGTGGAGGAAAGCATGCAAGGCACCAACCTTCTCATCGGGAGCAGTTATAATAATTCATTCACCATCTTTGTTCTAGTTGTGCTGTGAACTCTCAATTAGCCCTTCGCTAAGCCCCTCCCACTCCACTCGGCAATGGCAAGGCGCTGTCCTTCTCACCCATTGAGATGCATGTTAAATTACAGGATTTATCCATATAAATAATCTGTAGCAAGAGCTTCAAATTGTCTTCAAAATCTAGTCAACCAGACCTGCAATAGGCTATGACTGGAAAAAACTCAATCAACTTTAACGACTGTCCGAAAGGTGTTTTCATGTAATGCACGGTAAGACTACGGTGATTAGTATTATTGCAATCACCTTGGTCAGTCGTGTAACTTAGCTGTGTATGTGTTCAACAACACAGCCATGCAAAATAGCTTGCCATCCTTATTGGCAACGGTTGCTAAACTATTTGGATTGGCATTGGACAATAGCTTTTGGGGTGGGGTTGATTGACTTGACTCTCAAACTGATTTTGATTATTTTGATAATTTTTATTTTGAATAAAGCAATTTTAAAATATAAATAACAAATTAAATGCGTAATGCAAATAACAGTTAAGGAAATGCATAATCTTTAAGGTTTGAGAAGAAGCATAACTTAAAAGAAGCATAACAATTAGCAAAGAGAGACATGCTGGCCTCTAATAAGGAATCCAAGTGACAGAGCTTTAAGCCATGTGTATATTAACAATACTTACTGTCATTTCCTTCACCTCCACAGTTGCCTGGCTTCCTAGAGCTGGTGGTGGAGTATTTCCGACGCTGCCTAATCGAGATCTTCGGCATCTTGCGGGAGTACGAGGTGGGAGACCCTGGCCAGAGGACGCTGTTAGACCCCGACGCTCTGCTGAACCGTGACTGGGACAGCGCAGACGAGGAGGATCTGCTCATGGAGGAGAACGATGAGGAGTATGATGATGACGAGGAGGAGGAGGAGAAGGAAAAGGGAGCAGCCGAAGGGCAGCCTCGTGTGAAGACAGAGGAGGAGCAGCAGCCGTGCTCGGGCCCTCGTTCAGAGAAGGAGAAGGCAGAGGACGAGGAGAGGAAAGGGTCTTCGTCCGAACAGTCGCACTCCTCGCCGTCGACGCAGGAGAGACCCAAACAGGCCAGCAAGTTCGACAAGCTCCCTCTCAAGGTGGTACGAAAGAAGGACCCGTTTGCGGCCAACCGTGCCAGCCGTCAGGGCAAGGTGCAGGAGTTCAACAGCGGGCTGCTCCACTGGAGTGCTGGCGGCGGAGACTCCACGGAGCACATCCAAACCCACTTCGAACCTCGAGAGGACTTCCTGGAGTCCCGGGAACGGATGCTGGTCCCCATGAAATTGCTGAAGAGGAAATTACCTGAAAGAGAAGCAGCAGTAGCGGAGGCGGGCCAAACCGGCAACCAGGAGGCCAAGGAGCGACGTCTGGACGAGGATGAACGGCCAAAGCGGCCAGCTTCCCAAGAGAATGCTTTGACGTCAGAGACGACACCCTCTATGTCGGAGACGGCCTCAACGTCTGAGAAGACTTCCACATCCGAGAAGACTTCGACGTCCGAGAAGACTTCGACGTCTGAGAAGACTTTGGCGTCTGAGAAGACTTCGACGTCCGAGAAGCCCTCGACGTCTGAGAAGCCCTCGAAGTCTGAGAAGCCCTCTGCGTCCGAGAAGACTTCGACATCCGAAAAGACTTCGATGTCCGAGAAGCCCTTGACGTCTGAGAAGCCCTCAACGTCTGAGAAGCCCTCGAAGTCTGAGAAGCCCTCAGCGTCCGAGAAGACTTCGACATCCGAGAAGACTTCGACATCCGAGAAGCCCTCGACGTCCGAGAAGCCCTCGACGTCCGAGAAGCCCTCGACATCTGAGAAAGCCTCATTGTCCGAGAAAGCCTCATTGTCCGAGAAAGCCTCAACTTCTGAGAAGGTCTCTGTGTCCGACAAGGCCTCGACATCGGAGAAGGCCTCGACATCGGAGAAGGCCTCGACATCAGAGAAGGCCTCGACATCGGAGAAGGCCTCGACATCGGAGAAGGCCTCGACATCGGAGAAGGCCTCGACATCGGAGAAGGCCTCGACATCGGAGAAGGCCTCGACATCGGAGAAGGCCTCGACATCAGAGAAGGCCTCGACATCAGAGAAGGCCTCGACATCAGAGAAGGCCTCGACATCAGAGAAGGCCAGCACATTAGCCAACGGTGAGGAAAAGAAACCGGAGCAGTCTGAGAAAGAGAGCTCCAAAAGCCAACAGGAGAACAACAGCAGCAGCGCCATTGCCGCGCTCTGCGGCAGCGACCTGGCCCTGCCCTCGTCGCGCCGTCTCGGAACCATCCTGGAGGACGAGCCGCACAGCAAAGACGAGGGCCCGCTCATCACGCTCGCCCACTGGCAGGACTCTCTCGCCCGCCGCTGCGTCTGCGTGTCCAACATCGTCCGCAGCCTCTCGTTCGTCCCGGGCAACGACCACGAGATGTCCAAGCACCCGGGGCTGCTGCTGCTGCTCAGCCGCCTCATCCTGCTCCACCACAGGTAGGCACAATTATTACATCATTAACCATTCATCGCAATTATTCTCTCATCGTCAGAATCATTTCCATTCATCTGTATACATGAATCTGTTGAAAGTTGTTTGTACGTTTTCAATAATAGCGGAAATAGCTCAGCTGAAATAGCTCATATTTAATCATTTAGATATATGGCATATTTTGCCCATGGTACATTATATATTTTGGTGTACTGGTACATTGGTCATTGTCAGTCATTTTTCTGCCCTGTGCAATAATTTCTATGTCACAATGTCAATAACTAACCCCCACAGGCACCCCGAGCGGAAACAGGCCCCGCTCACGTACGAGAAGGACGAGGAGTCGGACGAAGGCGTGAGCCAGCGGGACGAGTGGTGGTGGGACTGCCTGGAGCTGCTGCGGGAAAACACCCTGGTCACCCTGGCCAACATCTCCGGCCAGCTGGACCTCTCCATCTACTCGGAGAGCATCTGTCTGCCGCTGCTGGACGGCCTCCTCCACTGGGCCGTGTGCCCCTCGGCCGAGGCCCAGGACCCCTTCCCCACGCTGGGCCCGCACAGCGCCCTGTCGCCCCAGAGACTGGTCCTGGAGACCCTCAGCAAGCTGAGCATCCAAGATAACAATGTGGACCTCATACTGGCCACGCCGCCCTTCACCCGGCTGGAGAAGCTGTACGGCATCCTGGTGCGGCTGATCGGGGACAGGAAGGTGGCGGTGTGCCGGGAGATGGCGGTGGTGCTGCTGGCCAACCTGGCCCAGGGCGACGGCATGGCGGCGCGCGCCATCGCCGTCCAGAAGGGCAGCGTGGGCAACCTGCTGGGCTTCCTGGAGGACAGCCTGGCGGCCACGCAGCTCCAGCAGAGCCAGAGCTCTCTGCTGCACCTCCAGGGGATGCACTTCGAGCCCACCAGCCCGGACATGATGCGGCGAGCCGCCCGGGCTCTGCACGCCTTAGCCAAGGTGGAGGAGAACCACTCCGAGTTCACGCTATACGAGTCCCGGCTCCTCGACCTCTCCGTGTCCCCACTAATGAACTCACTGGTGTCCCACGTCATCTGTGATGTACTGTTTCTGATCGGCCAGTCATGACAGCTGTAGGGAGCTGAGGCTCCACCTTTAGGGGTTTTTAAAATCCCTGCCCCCCCCATCCCATGTCTCTCTCTCCCCCCCCCCCCCCCGGTGACCTGGCTTGTATGTGTAAAAAGGGGCAGGGAAAGCTCAAGTGACTCTTTTTAATTTATGCAAAACCCTTCAGATTCCATTCTGAGCCCTCCCCAGGCCTGTCCTCGTTTGAGGCGGGCCAGACACAGAGCTGCAGTGGATTACCACCCAGAGAGACTCCCACAACTACAGCCGCAACACGACAACAACAACATCAACTTGGATCGCGAAACGCCGACCAGACAATGTCGGAGCAGAGCGGCGAAGGTTTAGGAGACCGTGCCGCACTTGTGTGTGTGGGGGGGAGGAGGAGGTCGGGGGGGGGGGGGGGGGGGGGGAAGGGGGTAAAAAGTACTTTTTAATAAAAAAAGATAAATAAATGAATAAAATAAATAGCTGAAAAACAAAAAAAAACAAGAGAAAACTGTTAACCAAAGTTGCTGTCTCGTTTACAGTGAGTTTTGGGAGGCTTAACGTTGTGCCCCAGCTCTCCCCTTGAAGGGGCACAGTGAGTCTGTAAACTGGTTTTCTGTTTCCGAGGCGAAAGCAGAACTGATGAGTGGCCAACTGGTTCTGGTTGCTGTTCAACTGGGATCCCCACCAGTCAGCCTCTACGATAGACAGCCTGCTGCTCAAAGCAGACAACCTTCACCGGGGAGGCCTGTGCAGTGTGCAGTAGATTGTAGGACATTTTCTGTACCGTACTGCTCTTTTGAGTGTAAGCATTCTGTAACACGAGTTCTCTCTCTCTTTCTTTCTCACACACAGACACATACACAAACGCGCGCAGAGAAGGGGTAAACGACGGCGCAGATTTCCCTAGACGTTTCGAGGTCGTTTTTTTGTTCTTTTTTTAGTTTGGTGTTCAAGAGAGAAAAAACTAAACAAAAAAGCTAAACAAAAAAAGGTCTTCCCCCCCCCCCCCCCCAATACCCACGGCTGCCGCCGCTGACAACAATCCTTACCTCCTCTCTTTATCCCTTGATTGTATGAGATACCCTTGACGGAAAAAGAAGTCTCCCCCCCCCCCCCCCCCTCTACACCCCCCGAGGACTGGTTTTCAACTTGGGATAACAGCTTTGCTGTGGTGTATATATGATGTTGTACATTACACTTCTTTCTGTGTCCGTCCTCTTCTCTGTCTGTGTCACTATTTCCTCTATACAAACACGCTACTGGCGGGGGATGTGTATCCATCGAGGACCCACATAAAAAAGGGGCCAGATTTCCGTACTTCGTTGGACAGCAGTGGCAGGGGGGGCGCACGCCGGAAAACGGCCCGACCTATACACGCGGTGCGAGCTTGCAATAGGTCAGGCCGTTTTCCAGCGTGCGACACTCCGTCACGCGACGAAGCATATATTGAGGGCGTAAATAAAGCCTTTTTGGTTCCTGAACTCTGGTTCCTGGTCCCACTACAATCCCCACAACCACCTTCTGCGCAGATGGACCCTTTCCTCCGGTCCATCTCTCTCTCTCTCTCTCTCTTTTCTCACAGCTCCTTAGTACGGCAGACACGGCTCGAACCCTGTTAATCTCCTGGTACAAAAATGAAAAATAAACCCTAGATGAAGTTACGTTTGACAATTTTTCTCCGGTTAATATGGATTCTCTGCATATTTGTATTTCAAGACTTATGTAGCTAAAGACATCATGTAAATTCCTCCCTTTCCCCCTTTTTTGGCTCAATGAATATCATTTATTCAGTATGAAAATCTTTATACTATATGTTCCACGTGGTAAGAATTAAATGTACATTAAATCTTCCTAAGATGTTTAACGGCGTCATTCCTCTGGTCGTGTTTCTGGGGCATGAAGGTGTACTTTATTTCATCCAGCTACAAGAATAATATAAAATCTTCAAGGTTTTATTTGGGAATGACACAATGGGATAACTTCATGTGCATGCATTATTGTGGGTTTCCACAAACCTTGAGCGCACTATTCATATGTACAGTTGCAAAGAACACATTTTTTGATGCCCCATATAAAGTTTAATTATGTTCCAATAAAATAATTCCAGGACCTACTGAATCCAAAGGTAAACCAGTATGGGCCAGCAGTGACAAGACAACTCTTTTGCGATGGTTTTTGAAAACCATATGGCCATCTAACTCCAACTTTGGAGTTGGCTGTTTTTACCATCATTGTTTTATGTCAGACGGAGAAAAAGCCTATATCTCCATGTTAATGGCCATAAACCTAAGTCCAGTAGTAAGTACTCAACTTGTATATTGCACTGGATTTGTGTAAAAGTGATGATAATATAAGGACACATTCAAGTATCTGACGATGTACAGTCACCATACCAACTTTGATTATTGTGGTCTTCTAAAAACATGTTTTGTTTTAGATTTTTTTTCTTTTTTTTTAAGTTAATATATTGGACAAAGTTGGTTTCTGCCTGACAGCAGAGGTGTGATTAAGCAGGGTGTCAAGGCCATACTGCAAAACAAGCACATGGGTAATTGACACAAAATAACAAAAAGTCCCCCCAACAGTCATGTTCTGAAATATGCAAATATACTCTGTTATTTAACATGGTTATTCCCCACATACTGAAAACAACTGAAAAGTGGTCCCTTGTTGAGTAATTCTGATTTCTATGAATATTCAATGAGTGCTGAATATTCATAATATTCTAATATGAAAAACATCACAGGCCCACCCACTACTGCTGTTCAAAGTGGTTTGGGGTTTCAGCAAGCGTCTAATTTGCATATTGGACCTGGTGGGCTGGTGTAGCTGAGTGGGTGTAGAGGAGGATTTCTGGGAATTAGCAGTTGTGGAAAAGTATCTACTTGAGTAAAAGTAAAAAAGCATTTGCAAAAAAAATGTACCGGAAGTAGAAAGTAGCCTACTCTGTGCAGAATGTTCCATTTCACAAGTTTTCAAATGTATAAAAAAAAATCACACCCGTGTTAACATCGCAACTCATTGTGAGCTTGTAGATCAGCTATTTTCAAATGGCCAAAATGTATAAAGTGTTGTGGTTAATGTATGTTTTGTAATAATCAGAATCTACAAAGTAACTATTAACTGAAGTTTTCAAGTAAAAGTAAAAATGTTGCCTCTGAGATGTAGTGGAGTAGAAGTAAAAGTACCTTAGTACTGTGGTTCTCAGTGCGGCGTCTGGGGACCCCCAAGGTCCTTTAAGGAGTTACAGCTCTGTAACTCGCTGTACAAACGGGTCCATTTGGTTTGAAAACGTTAACAAAATGTAAAACGTTAGAAAATTGCCGATCTACAAGGTCACAATGTGTTGCATCCTCAGTTCGGCAATTTTCAAATGGCTGAAGTAGGCATATAAGGCTGAAATGGTTACTGTATGTTTTGTATTCATAATCAAAATCTACAGAGTTCTACAAATAGCTTTGTTGGGTTGGTCAGAAGAAATGCAGCAGAGCGTCCCCTAGTGGATGGATGTGGAAAAGAACACCGGTGTCAGGTTCTGTATTCATGTAATTTGTCAAAGTTAGTGGTTTTCAACCATTTTCATTTCAAGGACCCCCAGTTTGACATGCATTAGGCCATGGATCCTAGTATGATATCTCTGGGACCATCTTTTCTACACTGAATTAAACTCAAAGTCCTATCCTTGTTGATGCAGCCTACAAATGGGCCCGTAAGGGTCCTTTCGTAGAATCGGAATCACTCACCAAAACCATTAAGACCTGAGGTCTATTCTAGAAATGCCTTAGTAGTTCTCAAACTGTTTAGTGCCAAGGACCACCAAAATGATTTGTATTTAAATGGTGCATTTATGTGTTTTTTTTCCTTTTTTTAAAATCCAAAGCGCTTTACATCGATTGTGCATTACATTCATTCACCCACAAACTCATACACCATCGGAGAAGAAAACCATGCAGCTACGAAATGCTCATCGGGAGCAATTCTAGGGTTTCAGAGACTTGCTCAAGGACACTTTGTCACTAACTCTGGGGGATCCCGGTATCGAACATGGGAACTTCCCGGTTCCCATCCGGCCTCTCTGCCCCTTAGCCACTTGGCTGCAGACCCCCAATCTGAAAATATTTTGTGGCAGGGACCCCCAGAAGAGAAGATTTGTATGTCCAAATTATTCCATTTATACAGGTCTAGTCCAGGGTACACCAACCGTGGGACCTAGACGTTAAATTGGCAGTTTTTGTCTGAATTGTAAAACACAGGATAAATGTATGCTTTTTGAAAATGGTTGTAAATAATGTAAACATTTCATGTCACATCAGACCTAAATTTACCCTTTTTTAAATGTTTTTTTTTTGTTGTGGCTTTCCCCTTTTATTTAATATTTTTTTTATGGAGGGACAGACAGTAGGCTGAGGAAATGGGGGGGGGGGGGTGACATGCAGTAAAGGCCGTCGGGATCGGGAGTCGAACCCGCGGCACACTGCCTGACTGGGAGGCTGGGTTAGCCAAGGTGCCTGGGCCATTAAGTTAATAATCAAATTAAATTTACCCGTCAACTGTTGAAGGGTAAAGGGTCCAACATGACTCTCTATCAAAGGTTTTGTAGCATTTGTAGAAATATTGGGCCTTGAAAATGAAATTTAAAATATAAATATTATAGCCTATGTATGTATTTGGCCCCTATATTTGTGAAAGAAATGTAGTAGAGATATACAATCACATGTGACAAGTATTTAAAATAAATGGTGCCCAGTGTTCCGGTTACCTTCAAGAGGAACCGCGACGTCTGCAAAAACACGTACTGTAAATAGGGTTGTCATTGTGGTCAAAAGCTCACATTTGATGACCATGGTGCTCATGCATGCGTTGTACTTGTTATACCTTTCATTCCGGGCCACCTGTGTATCGTATAGCAGCGTTTTTTTGTTATTTATTTTAATAAGAAGAGAAGAGGTTTTCAGATTACCTTAGCTAGTTAGCTTAGGTTTTAGAAGGCTTTTTTTGTGAGGAAAAACAGAAGCACAATTCCTCATGTGAGAAGAACATGACAGTCCAATGTCGACAAGAAAACTCCAACAGCTTCAGAAATCAATGTTCTAGTAGTTCTGCCGTGCATAAAGCCCTCATTTACAGACTAATGCACATGTGAGAGTTCACTGTTGCAAAAAACCCACAGGCACTGCGTCTGTAGAGAAGCTGATATGGTCGGATTAGGATGAGTCATCCTTCACCACATTCTCCAAAAGTAGGCAACAAGTGCACACCAAGAGAACAAGCACTGCAGGCCTGAATACTTGACCCGACTGTTGACTGTGATTGTGAATTAAGTAGTCCTCTGTTGTGATCCTAAGGGCTATCATTTAATCAGGTGGTGGTTGGTGATTCAGGTGGATTTCCCATCTCTGCAAGCAAGCAAGCACACGCCTGGAAAACAAGATGACACGAGGTAATATCACACAGAATTTTCTGAAGTTTATATTTTTGGTTAAAGTGTATTTAGAGTGGTTGCCCTAACAGGGCAACCACACTAAATACACTCGAGATGCCAACTATTAGGCCATGTATGCCCTACTTGTGCGCATGCAAAGCGCGCCATGACGTGGTACGACTGCTTCTCTGAGTTCGCATAGAGTCCCTACTCCCTGTATAAGCTACTTTGATGTACAGTGTCCGGTAGTGTCTGTTATTGATTTTACACCATGAATGGTCCCTTATTGGCTGTTGATGGTGACGACAAGAGAGGATACATACATACATAGCCGATCGCAGTACTTGCACCGCTGAACGCTCTGTTTGCGTAAGTAAATATGGTCAAAGCTAGGGGTCTTCCAGCTTCTTGGTAAACCAATTTCATCCGGAGAGTAGTACCCATTTATCAGGTGAATGTCAGGGTTACAGTTTCACTTTTGTCTGCTCATTTCTGTCATTTCTTCCAGTTTCACTTGTTACTTGTAAAGTTGTTTGTCCGGTGCTGTAGCTGCATGATTTGCTTTACAGAGCAATGGAGAAAACTCAGATTTGAGAGTGACGTAACGTCATTTGAGAGTGACGTAATGAAGATATCAATGCCAGGGTATAACTGGCTCTCGATGGTGACGTAATAAAGGTAGGTTTCAGATTACATACATGTATACATAGAGGCATTACCTTTAATCCACCCGACACTGAACCATATCTTTAGTCACCATTGAAAGCCAGTCGGGTGGATTAGAGGTAATGCCTCATGTATGTAATCTGAAACCTACCTTTATTACGTAAATATATGCATTTTACATTATGTCAAAGGTCAAAGTTTTCTCTCCTGATCGGATGAAATTGGCATCCCAACCTGAAATCGTATTTTCTGCTTATTAAAAAGCTGAGTAGACAGAGGTCCAGACGTTGGAGCCAGCCCCTCACTAGTGTGAGGGGTGCCCACTGTGGCTACCACATGTGCCAAATGCATAGAAATTGTAATCTATAGGATCATAGGTAAACCAAGAAACTATCATCAATCTAAACTCTAAACAGTATAATAAAGAAATTAAAGTAAATCTGTACATTGAAACTACACAGCATAGGATGTCAGGTCTACAAATGAACCCAGCATCTGTCTACAGCAGTAAATGGCCCTTTAGGACGAGGTTGCCTGCACAATCCGCCTGGGTTGACGACAGACTGCTGGACGTCGAGCACTGCAGGTGCTTTGGCATGTCTTGAGTGTACAGGTTTTATGAGGTTAGATCAACATGGAATGTTAGAACAGGTCAGCTCCATTTATGGAGATCTAAGGGTAGCAGCGGGGGCAGTGTCTTGAGTGTACAGGGTTTGATGAGGGCCCAGGTAGGGTCAGGGCCTTAATTCTCTGGCCTGTTGAGAACTCTAGTTTTCTCCGGCTGCACTAATGACGTTGGGGCAGGGCCGACTAGAGTTTGAATGGACAGATGTCAGTCAAAAGGGAGACATCAAAGAGGAAAGAGGTGGAGGAGAGGATCAACATATGGAATGTCAGAACAGGTCAGCTCCATATATGGAGATCTAAGGGTTTGAGGTCAGATGTAGAGTTACTGTAGATCCAGTCTTCTCCATGTATGGCTATTCAGGATCCGATGAGGTCAGTGTTGTGATCTTCATATATGGAGAGAGCCATATATGGAGACGGCCATACGGAGCGTGTCACGAGGCGTAACAGACAGACGACCATATATGGTGGCATGACATGTCACGAGGCATGATGGACTGACAACCACACATGGATGATGGACGGATCGACGGACAGGTTTTGCAGAGCGATTTACAGTAAGACATACAAACAAAAGACATGGTAATACATCAAATACATAAAGATTGTCATCATGAATCATACGTATGCTAATAGGAACCTAACCGTAATGAACTATGCATATAATAATATATAGTATATGTCGACATAAAATGCTATCTAAGTTACATAAGTTGAGCCTTTGCGTACGGTCGCAATAAGATGCTATCTAAATTGCATTTTAAACATTGCACAAGCTTGCGCGGTCATCAAGGCCAGGGAAAGTGCTATGGGCTAGTGAAGTCTGAAAAAGTGAGTCCTCAGATTATGGTAGAAGATTGGGAGTGAGTCTGCAGTTCTAACTGCAATGGGGAGTTTGTTCCACAGTTTGGGAGCCAGAATGGAGAAGAGTCTGGGATGTGTGGAGCGTTGTCCCAGATGTTTTAGGGAAGGTTCTGACAGCTTCCCTGTGTTAGCTGATCCGAGTGTAACATGCAGCCCCTTTATGGTCATGACTTTAAACTAGATTTTATTATGCGACAATGTACTCACTATAGCTGAGCTGAACTTAATGACATCCTGTCTGTTTGGACCTGCAGTATCTTTGATAAGGATTGATAAAAAAATAATATTTACGTAGCTACTGGATTGAATAATTATTGTAGTTCGTACATATATACTATGGGGTGCAGGTCAAGCCTCCAACATATTACAACATCAACAGCAAGGGGGTTCTGTTGGACCTGATATGCTGTGGGGGACATGTTCCTGCCATTGGTTTGGGTCCTTGTGGAAAAGGGTCATTGCAAATCTTATCCTATGATCAAAGTACTTCTATCCTGATGGGAGTGGTTCCTTCCAGGATGAAGATTTCCTCCTGGAAATCCCCCCTGTGCACATGCAGGGCATGAGGGGTCACTGAATCTATTGTGCTTACAGCCTTGCTGTCACCAGATCTCAACGCGGACAAATACAATTTGGGGGACCTTGACATGAAAACTTTTGGTAACCAGCCGACTTACAGCGCCTTTGCATTAACACAGGATTTGGAGTCCACAGGGGATCCCGTGCCTTTCTTGGAGGAAGGGTATGTCGGACTGCAATAATATAACAAGACATGGTCTAATAATGGTGTGGCTTCATGGAGGACAGTCTCGGTTCCAGTGAAACATACGTATGTGGGCCAGCCATAGAGCATTATAACAACTAGAGGACGGACAGGAGTGTCGGTTCGGGCCTAAATTGTCGTTTTTCCTTTATAATGGAGTCTTGTGCCCCTCTGTGAAGTCACTCACCAAGCTGCTCTAGTGCCACGCGGTGATAATAATACTAATAATCCTATGTAAAACCTTGTGGGTGGGACGGTGGGCTTCACAAAAGTAACATTACCATATATAGAGACCACTTAAACTAGATTGAAGGCTGCGTAGTAACAATAAAAAAGCAATAAAAAAGTGTAAGGTGTTCTAACGTGTTGTAGTTTTCTTAGAGACTTTCTAGAATATGGTGAAATAATAAAATAGCAAATAAATGTAAAAGGCCTATAGAGGCAACAGGGGTTACTTTCCTGTCCATCATCGCAGAGAACTATGGATTCAGATCCCCCGGCTTGGCTGGGCGTCCATACAATTGTGTTCGTGAGAGGGAAGCCTGGCGGGAAGGGTGATCTCTGTTGCTGCACTAGTGGTTGGTCAGGGTGCCTTGCTGGCAGGTGAGCCAGTTGGGAATGGATTTACAGCAGTATAAAAAACAAAAGTGTGTGGGGAATTAAATTCGTATAACAACTAAATCCAGAGGAAAAAGGTATAGAAATGATTGGCTACTCTGAAAAAAGGAGTCCTGGTTGCTTCTCATCCATCTTCCTCCCACATTATCGTAAAATGGCCTAATCTAATTTAAAACCTCTAACTGGTACTTGTTTTAGGGTCTTTTTCCATCCCCAGTTGGTTGTCTCCATTTGTGTGGTGACTTCCGTATACCCTCTGGGGAACTTCAGTGTCTGGTCTCCGTTCAAGTTCAGTTTACTTTTCAGTTCACTGACCTTTGGAATACTTTTTGGGACCGGTTTCTTGCCAGGTTTGAGTCTCTTGTTCCATTGCGGGTGGGTAACTGAAGGCTGGATCAAACAGAGATTTTCCTTTGAGTCATGTGCCTTGACACGACCAACATGATCCAACTCATTACCTGTAACTGCTTGGTAACTAGGTCTAAATCCACCCCAAAGGTCTCCATGGCCTTCTCCAACTCCTTCCCTGGCTGCCACAAGTAGTGGACGGAGGTTCTGCTTGTCGTCTATTGCCGTACTGATCACAAGGTCTGCATATTGTTGGAATTCGTTCTCCTCTGCAAGAGCACGTTCTATACATTTGTCCTGATAATCGCGGTCGTCTTGCCTCTGTTTTTGGGCCATAGCATGTTTTTCAGCCACTTGCTGTTGACAAACGTAGTCACAGTATCGTCTTTCATCGATACGTTGTTGTTCTGCTGCATTTTGCTGCTGAAGATGAAGCTCCTTAGATAATTTGAGTTCCGCCTCTGCCTCTTTCTTCCCCTCCACTGCGAGTCTCTTCTGTATTTTCTTCTTCGTTTTAATCTGTATTTCCCTCTCCTTCAGAACCTGAGTATGCAAGAGTGCCCTGTGTAATTTCTGGACACGTTCACTATTAGAAAACATCTTAGACTTGGCTATCGTCAGAATCTCCTTATCCTCGTGATCCGCCGGATCTTTGTATCTGGCCTGCTCCAAATCGACCAATTTCCTTTGGTCTTCCTCATTGGCCTCCTGGATCCTTTTCAGTTGCGCCTTGGCTTTTGCAATGGCCTCCACCTGTGCTTGATATTTGTTCTCCTCCACGTTGACTAATTGTCTTTGTTCTTCCTCAATGGCCTCTTTAATGTCCAGGAGTTGAGCCTTGACCTTTGCGACCTGCACTTGATATTTCTCCTCATCTATATCCACTAATAGTTTTCTTTGGTCTTCTTCCCCTGATTCCTGGATCTTCTTGAGTTGGGACCTGATTTTTGAGATAGCCTCCATCTTTGCTTTGTATTTCATGACGTCCATGTCGTCTAACTGTTTCTGTTCGTCCCCTTTCTTCCTCGCCTGAGGAACCTTAGTACCTCCATTGCTTGGCATTGTCCCTCCTTGTGTACTATACAGCACAATAGAAATGTTGCTCTAAATTAAAAGCAGTGAACTGTAAATTGATTTATATACTGCCTCATTAGGAGATTGCTGACGTCATATAATTACGTACTTGATTCAATAATCAAACTGTACACCTGTGTGAAGGGAGGTGGCACTCTTGTACATTCATGCAATTTCATTACGGCCAATCACAATTTGGGACTAAAAGAAATTATGATATGATATGAAAATTGATCTTCCCAATGGACAGGTGGTGCAATCAAGAACTCCACACCTTTTGTGAGGGGCTATATGCACAGCTTTGTGTGTATGTCCGTGAGCATGGAACGTGATTTCATTGGCTGAGCACCGAATGTGATGATGATGTATGATGATAAGAGCACCCGCTTCACACGAGTGGGATTTTTTAAATACAATTATTGTAGGCCTATTTAACACTCTGTGCAATACACTGAGTGTACACTCTGCTCTCTCTCTGCACACAATGTTTGGCGGAACTTAGAGGATATATGATGGTTGTTTTAGTTATTAGGGGTCAAGCCTGAAGGGGCGAAGACCCCTTATTATTTTTGTACGGGTTCTGCCATTTTTCACAGTTTTGGCAGTTCTGCGTTGTCGTTTTCCACAAAATTCGGCAATATGGTAGTAGAGGGTTGTGAGAATCGCTCAAGAACTGAAGTTCACAGTCAATCGTTAAATGACCTCTGACCTTTAGATATCCCAATGAGTCAATGATATGATTTTCTCGATACACTTTTGACAACGTCAAGAAAGTGACATCAAAGAATTTCGTAGCCTGCTTAACCACTCCCCCTTGAAATCGCATTTCCATTCATTTGTTTGGAGGCTGGACCCTGCAGTGCTCTTGCATGGTTGGCTGAGGGAGTATAGCGTTTATGGACAACCAATCAGCGTAACAAAACAG
Organism: Protomyctophum bolini; assembly: GCF_963924005.1. Taxonomy (NCBI): domain Eukaryota; kingdom Metazoa; phylum Chordata; class Actinopteri; order Myctophiformes; family Myctophidae; genus Protomyctophum; species Protomyctophum bolini. Next base: position 37,286,674 of record NC_137868.1, on the reverse strand, counting down.
TTAAGTGACCTCCAGTGTCCAACCAGCTATTTTAAGCAATCATTTGTTAATTCTCTCAAGTGTATCTATGGCACATTGTGCATACAGTGGCTCAGCGCCTCTGCCTGATGGCCTCAAAAGTCTAATTTCTCCCGATATCCCTTTGGTCTACCGTCTAGTGGCTAAGATGTTGGACTTTCACACGGGAGGCCCGCGTTCGAATCCTGGGCATTACACATAGCTTTTTGAGTGGTGCAACCACTCCAAGGAACAGCAATGTCCGTGTGTCTGTGTTCACCTATGTGTACGTTAATGAGCACCAGTAGGCTATATGACTATTAGTACCAGTAGGGGCGCTGTTTGTCAGAAACAGAGAGAGAGAGACAGTGCTGCACTGTTGCCTGCTAATATGAGAGAGAGAGAGAGAGAGAGAGAGATGGGGGGGGGGGGGGAGAGAGGGGAGTTGCAACACTCGGTTCACACGGGTGTGATTTTTCTTTGGGCTATTGCTTTCATGGCTTGACCCGGTCTTATCGCTGCTTGCAGCTATATGTATTATTAAATATTATTATTATTATTTATTATTATATTATTATTAGGCTAATATTTGTATTTATTTAATTTTGGAGTGATGTGATTTGAATGTGCATGATTGTTTCTGTGTTCACAGCTGAGTAGGCTAATGTTTTTGTTTTTTGAAAAGAAATACAAAACAGAATGTTTTGTATTTCTGTCTAGACAGTCCCAAAAATATGGACGCCAAATTGAAGACTGGTGAAAATTAAGAGAATAATAGAAGTGGAAGAGAAACTCTTGATTAAAGTGCCCGCATTGAGGAGCTTTTATTTGGAAACTTACCCCCGAAATGACACCGGAAGTAAAACGTCCACCAATCAAATCAAGTGTGTGTGCCGCTGCAGCAAAAACAGAAGGTGATGACCGAAACCAACCACACAATCAATAAGAGAGATTCGCCATAAATAATAATGGATTTAATGTTTACACTCCCGTGTAATTCTGTACAATTAATTTAGATGAACTCAAACACCGCCTTCCTTTGATTAAAAGTAGTTTGGACCTCTGGTGTTAGATAATAATAATAATAATAACAACAATGATGATGATGATGGGACAATAATAACATGGAGCATATGTCCTAGCTCAGTGTTTATTGTTAGCCCGCAACGACAATGTTCTCCCGTGGCACCGGCGTACTTCTCCCGATGTTCTCCTGCTGTTCTCCTGATGTTCGCCTGATGTTCTCCTGCCGCCCGGCGTCACCTCCTCAATGACAATGGATGTCAGAACAGTTGTGCAGTTCGCCACTGTCACCAGGGGCCTGTCCCTGCTGTTGCAGGTCAGATAGATTGATTGTTGTATTTTATTTATAGCTATATACAACTATTTAAGCGACAATTTCCCTCTTATCAGCCATGCCGTGTTTGTACGCACTACAAACCAGAACTCTTACATAGTAGCCTATAAGTTTCCCCTGAAACCTGAAAATATGGATCACATCTCTCAACCAGTTTGTAGCCTACTTATGTTATGCTGCCGAATCCGCAACTTATTTAAATGAGTACCCCCCAAAAAGTTAGCTAATATAGCCTATATACACACACACATTGTGTAGTATTATTCTATTCTTGTAGCACAGACCTACATACGTTTATGGTTCTGGGACGGTGGGACCCCCTGGAACCCCCTCAAGGTCCCCCGAGATCCACCATTGCGTAAGGCATAGTAAAGGTGTACAGATCATTGTAGCCTACACACACACACACACACACACACACACACACACACACACACACACAGTCAAAGTATGATTGTTCAATAGCATCTCCATCTCTCTCCAGATCTTTATTCAGAACTCAGGATACAGATTAAATAAGTCAAATTGGAAGTGATGATAAAAATAAATGAGCTGATTGGAAAAGGAGCACTATAAAAATGAAGCTGATACATGTCTGTACTCTCTCCTGATTGGCTGACATTTTGTCACCCACCTGAAAATGTGTTTTCTGTTCATGAATATAAAGAGCTGGAGAGAGGGGAGACTCCTGGTACTGAACAAACACTAGCAATGATTACTGACACGCAGGGAGTGCAGTGCCCGGTATCAAGTCGGTCGGATTTAGGCCTAACCAGCCTAAATTCCCTCACCTGTGCAATTTCCAGCCTCTGCCTCAGCCAATTGATTGCCATGGGCAACCCCACACCTGCCAAATGATTACTTACTTAACCAGTCCACTTTTCAGTTTGCACTCTTAAGTTCAGGCACAGACAGACAGACAGATACAGAGATCTCCATATACACATACAGTATGGGCACAAAAGGGACACAGACAGATAGTTAAAACGGGTGCTATGACAAGTTAACGGGTATTATCTATGCTATGCTATATCTATGGTATTATCAGGTTCCCAAATTGCATTGTTTTCAAGTAGGCCAGTGGCCGACGGGCACGTACAGCTAGGTCTAGTAGAACGCGCATAGGTCAGGTCACAAGGTCAGAAATATAAGCAGGTGCAAGGCCATTCCGTGCTTTAAAAACAAATAATACTGATCTAAGGGCCACAGGTAGCCAATGGAGTGAGGCCAGGATCGGGGTAATATGGTCATATTTTTTGGTTCTCGTAAGAACCCTAGCTGCAGTATGTTTGACCAGTTGGAGGCGGTTTATTGCGGTTTGAGGAAGGCCTGAAAATAGGGAATTGCAGTAGTCCAGGTGGTTAGTGACAAAGGCCTGGATAACGCAGTAACATATCTACTGCGGTGAGATTGTAGATTTTCACTACTTTTGCGTGAGACTGATGGATATATATATATGTGTGTGTGTGTGTGTGTGTGTCAAAATGTATACAAAATGTACAAAAAATAGCACATCTACATGCTTGAAGGTTTTGAGATTGTCAATCTGCTATTTTTTCCATTAATAAATTGAATCCTGAAAAGTAACTGATGATTTGATTGGCTGATCACCCCATAGCAATGATTTGATTGGCTGAGCAAAGTACATAATATTGAGGACAAAAAGTGAGGGCAGAAAAGTGAAGACGCCAAACACGACTGGCCGGAATGACATTTGTGTCCATGATTTGTTTGGCCGAGCATGGAATGTGACGTATGACGATAAGAAAGAGTACCCCTCAACTCAAATTTATTCCCAGGCTGTCTTCAACGCCGCCATCCCCGACCACGAGGCGGACGCGTTCAGCCCTCCGCGCACAGAGGAGCCGCGCTACCTGGACTCCGCGGTGGACGGGCTGCTGGGCGGCCTGGCCCACTGGGACGCCGAGCACTTCCTCTTCATCGCCGAGAGGGGCTACCTGTACGAGCACAACTTCGCCTTCTTCCCGCTGCTCCCCGTCATCCTGCGGGGCCTGGCGGACACCCTGCTGTGGCCCCTGAGCTCCTGGCTGACGGTGCGGGGCCGCCTGCTGCTGGCCGTGGCCGTGGGTACGTGACGTTTCATTGGTCAATGTTTGTTTATTTTTTTGGTCCGGGGTTTCTAAAAGTTGGGTGCCGTGATGGCAGTCCAGGGGTGGGCTCCGAATATCTATAATTGGAATTTTCTGTCGGTTTAACCACTTGAGACCAGGGGTCTTCAACATTTACACCAGGGGTCTTCAACATTTACACCAGGGGTCTTCAACATTTACACCAGGGGTCTTCAACATTTACACCAGGGGTCTTCAACATTTAGACCAGGGGTCTTCAACATTTATACCAGGGGTCTTCAACATTTACACCAGGGGTCTTCAACATTTTTCAGACCAAGGACCCCTCGGCTGAGAGAGAGATGAAGCAGGCACCCCCACTACGTATTGGATTCATGTTAAATGTGTGTGTTTCAGACATTTGTAAACTTGACCCTTTGCTCTGCACTTTGATCTAGATTCTACAAGCTGACAACACGTCTGTGACACAGGCGTGTTGTGAGCTTTTATGTAAAAAAAAAAAAACCTTCTATCACACAAAGATTTGGCAGACCCCTGGCCTGTAGCAACTCTGAGGACCCCCTGGCCCGCCGCCCTAGGGGTCCCGGACCCCTTGTTGAAGACCCCCTGATTGGACTTTAATCACAATTCCTCCTCCTCAGGTAACAGCGCCCTCTTCCTGCTGAGCGTGGTGGCGCTGTACGCCCTGAGCAGGGCCGTTCTGCAGGACAGACGGCTGGCTCTGCTCTCCAGCCTGCTCTACTGCCTCACGCCTGCCAACGTCTTCATGTTGGCCGGCTACTCCGAGAGCCTGTTCGCCGCGCTCACCTTCGGCGGCCTGTTCCTCCTGGAGAAAGGCTTCACCTTCAGGTATAGGGCTGCAGCTAGCTCTGGTCCATAGCACTGTTCCTCCTGGAGAAAGGCTTCACCTTCAGGTATAGGGCTGCAGCTAGCTCTGGTCCATAGCACTGTTCCTCCTGGAGAAAGGCTTCACCTTCAGGTATAGGGCTGCAGCTAGCTCTGGTCCATAGCACTGTTCCTCCTGGAGAAAGGCTTCACCTTCAGGTATAGGGCTGCAGCTAGCTCTGGTCCATAGCACTGCAGGATTACTGTCGTTGCATTAAGGCTCTGCCACTCTTTGTTTGCTTCTAGCCCTCGCATGAAATACAGACCAGCCTCTCCTCTGTAGCGTCTGTAAACGTTTTTTATATTTACACTTCAGATGAGAGGCTGGTCTGCATTTATGCGAGCGTGGGAAAAGTAACAGTTCCATAGCTCTAATGAAGGCATTAGAGCTATGGATCAGAGCTAGGCTGCAGCTATGCTATCCCCACATTTCTTATATCGTCTCTGACTGTCGGGTGGAAATCTCATATTTCCAAAAACATGGCAGATCTACAAGCTTGAAACCTTGTAGAGCTTGCAGATTTGCTACTTTGGATGTGTTTGTGTGAAGCTGTAGTAGTAGGACATTAATTTACGACACAACACAAAAAGTTAAAATATGGAGATACAAGGTTTCTGCCCAAGAACAAGGTTATATAGCAACAAAATAGTTGCTAAGTAGCCTCGGTCCCAGGCTTACTTATCTGCGAAAAGAAAAGCCTGGTCACAACGTAAGGTAGAGAAGTTATCGGCGGATGTATCCTCCGGAACATCCGTCAAATGTATTTCCCCCGGATACGATATTTTCCCGACCAATCGCTGAATGAAACACTTGTTTCATTCGCGGAGAATGTAAACTGATTTGTAAAGCATCAACGTAATTTCCTTGGGCAATACTTCTGCTAAAATCCCGCAACTAGATAGTCTTTTCAGCGTAGGTCTTGCCCAGGGTGCCATTTAAGTAAAGTAATGAAAAGCAATCTACTAGCTCACAACCCGTCACCATGTGACACGTTTATGAGCTTGTAGATGAGAACTTGTTTGACTTTTTGTTGTTGTTGTTGTTTGTTTTTACATTTAAGATTTATGATATGGCCAAAATATGTATTGATAATTTTAATTTGATTAAATTATCCATAACCTTTTTTTGTTTAAATAATCTATTAAATCAATGAGTTGCATTAACTCTTGCACCCTAACTTTCAGAGCCTGCCTAGCCCTCGGCATCGCCACCGCGGCACGATCCAACGGTCTGGTGAACATCGGCTTCCTGTTGTACCTGCCGTCGCTGCACGCCATGTCGCGGATCAGCGCCTGCCGCGCGTCCGGGAAGGGCTACGGCGGAAAGATCTTCTGTTACGTCTGGACCGTCGTCCGCCTCCTGTTCACCTCTCTCCTGGGAACGGTGGTCATCGCCCTGCCCTTCTGCGCCTTCCAGTACTACGGCTACAAGACGTTCTGCATGCCGTCCCTCTCCCTGGAGAGCGTTCCGCCCGCTCTCCTGTCGCTGGCCGGCAGGAAGGGCTACCGCCTCCCCGACCAGAACGGACCCCCGCCCCTGTGGTGCATGAGACCCCTCCCGCTGCTCTACTCCCACATCCAGGACGTCTACTGGGACGTGGGCTTCCTGCGCTACTTCCAGCTGCGGCAGATACCCAACTTCCTGCTGGCGCTGCCCATGGCCAGCCTGGGCATCGCGGCGGCCTACGGGTACTACCAGGCCAACCCGGACATGTGCCTGAGGCTGGGCCTTTGGGAGACGGGCGCCAAACGGCGGCTGGACAAGCCCACGCCGGGGTTCTTCAACCCGCGGGTGTTTGTGTACGTCGTGCATTCCACGGCCCTGCTGGGGTTTGGAACGTTGTGTATGCACGTGCAGGTAGGAAACGGGGTTTGCAACTATCAAGTATTTACTTGCCGATTATTCTATAGATTACTGTTTATTTTGATTAACCCATTAAGCACTTCAGTATTGTTTTATACTTTGCAGCACAACGCTGTCGTGAAAAGTTGTTCAAATATAATGGATAAATGACATGATGAATAGGTACTCTCGTGATTGGCTAAAATTGACAACCACCTGAAAATGTATTTTATGCTTATTGAAGATATTTGAGAGACGAGGAGAGTAGACCCCTGTTATGGAACAGACTCTCTAAATATTGAACCAAAACGCCAAAACTGTTACTTTTCAGGATTCAAATTGAAAGAAAAAAGAATCACACACGTGAAGTGAGGGGCGCTCTTATCATTGTACATCACACTGTGGTTAGCCCATTTGCTCAGACACACATGACGTAAATGCTCCTTTCATTGTCAATGGCATTTAATGTTTGTTGTTTTGATGCTTTTGCGTGACACTGTAGTATGATCAAGTTTTTGGTGTTAGCATTATGTTATAATATAGCTATTGAAAAATAGCAGATCTACAAGCTCATACGAGCTACGAGCTTGTAGGACTGCTATTTTTGAAAAATTCAGTTTTCAGTAAACGGTCAGGATTTAGAAGACAATTTTAGAATCTGATCTCAGGTCAAAATGGGTTAAGTAAGTTTTATCCGATAAATATCACTTTTTTGAACCCCTAGGTTCTAACCAGATTCATGGCGTCCTCGTCTCCCGTCCCCTTCTGGATCAGTGCCCACCTGCTGCTGCTCAACGAGCCGCTCCTCCACAGGCGGACTCCCAGGAACGGATGGAAGCACACGGCCTTCATCAACCCCATCACTGAACTGCTACCACACTGGAGACAGTGCTCCCTGACCACGCAGTGCATCCTGGGATACTTCATCTCCTACTGGCTGCTGGGGCTGGCGCTGCACTGCAATTTCTTGCCTTGGACTTAAAAAGGAACACTTTGCCCGTTTTCAACCGTATCTTCATGGGTCCTCCCTCGTCTATTGCTCATTATTATAAGATCACATAATGATCTGTGTAGTCACTCTGCATCTCATTGGTTAGTTCCGAAACCTGCCTATGGAGATGGGTTGAAAATTGGTGAAATGGACCTATAACTTGATATGATCCCTCTGTGCACTGGATGCAATACGTTTCATGTAGGACTGGGTAAGGCTTTTGTTCTCAACCAGGTTCATACTTCATACTAGGGATGAGTTAGACTTTGAAACATTTTCATGGCAGTCTCAAACATCGATTGTTTGGAACATTGATTGGACCTCTTGCGACCCATTATTTGGTCCAGATTAGCTGGTTGAGAAACTCACTCATTTGAGGCGCACTGGCACAGATTAACCTCACGGAAAGTCAGACAAAAAAGAAACTCTGGTAAGGTGGTTTTCCGTTTTTTTCGGTGTCTCTTTGTTTTGGTCCTCCCTGTTTGCTTTTAGTCTCACTAGTCGCTACGAGTTCTAATAAAATATGGATATACAAAACAAACTATTCCAAGAAACCTGGCCCTAAAATGATGATGCCCTTGACCGCAGGGAATTATTTGGGGCAATTCTGATTCCGGTTTGGTGGTTCCGGTCTGATGACTACAAACCACTGACTACTACATGAAGTAAGTTATCCACTCCCGAAAAACGGTATGCGTTCCAGGCTAGTACGGATCTAGTGTCTTGAGAGACAGACTGTTGAACTTGACTCGCACAGTTCTCAAGTGCTTCAGCCTAACAGTCTGTACATGGGAAACACTGAAAATCAGCAAGAAATAAAAGGATGTACTGCCTCCTCCCCACTTCCATTTCGCCTTTGCAGTCGCACAAATAAGTCTACTGTAAATCAAATTAGTCTAAGCCTGTCTCGCTTGCTGATTAGCTGAAATGAAAATTCAATAGGTGTTCTTTAGTGAAAGGTATATTAAACTATATAGAAATCGTGCTTGATTTTATTACATGATTTTGTATCCCCCCCCCAGTGGTGCAGAAAAAACCCAGGAAAAACATCTAAAGGCCAATACATACATGCTCCTACTGGAGAGTCAGGAAATCTGAGGATGCACGAGTTCTGAGAAAAGGAGCATGTACTGGCCTTAAGGCACTCTGGGCTGTATCTTATGCGCCGCCTTACCCTTCTGAAAAACCTTTTAGGATTATTATTATTTTCCTATATTTTGAAAAACATTTTAAAATAGTTCAAATAGACGATCTACAAGCTCACAGTGTGTTATAGATCAGCTATTTTATTTATTTTAAAGTGTTTTTTAAAATAGCAAATAATGTCCTGAAGGTTCAGTCATACGAGGCAAGGCGGTGCACAAGATGGGGCCCACTAGTCTTCAGGTGAATATATTAAATATGTATTTCTTTAACCAAGGCAAACGAAAAGACCAACGCGTGTCGACTCTCAGGTCTTTGTCAGGTAAGACTTTTTTTTCTTTTATTTTCTGGATTGTGTGCACTGCTGGGAATTTCAAATTAAGCAAGACTTGGGATTTTGGCTTCTTGTCGCACCTTTTTGCGAGGCGCAGTTACAGGCTCTCTGTAGCATTCAAGTTGTTCTGACTGGAGATAGGTACGGTAGTATGGATCACTGTGTAGATATGTGTTTTCAACCCAGTAAGACCTGAGGCCGAGTCTACAAATGCTTTTCTAAAACAAGGACCCCGACCCCACACATACACACACACACACACACACACACACACACACTCACACACTTTTTACTCAAATCTTTGCTTCTGGGGGTCCCTGTAACAAAATATTTTGAGATGGGGGTCGGTGGCCAAATACATAATTTTGGGATCCTTGACATGAAAAAGAGATAGCATATAGCAATATACTGTACTGTACGTTTTTCAGAAAACTGTTGGGATATACAGTAGAAGACATTTTTAGAGTCGGCTTCAGTTCTTAATGGGTCAAATTAAAGACTTTGAAAAGAATGTTTATGGTGAAATGTGCAATGTCAAAACTGAATACGGTCCAATTGTTTTATAGAATCTGAAACAGGAAAAAGATCATCTATCACCCAGTCCTACTTTCATTATACAAAGACAGTAATGTAAATGCTACTCTGACATTAAGTTTTATTGCATTTTATATACAAATGGAGATGTATTGAATGCAGTAGTAAAAAGGTATATATAGTCAATTTGCATATTTTAGCCAAACTGAGTAAAGAGTGTGTATGTGAGTGCTGGGAAGAAGAACTATGTTTGCAATAACGACTTTTTAAGAACACTTGAATTCTTGCAATATTCTGATGAATCCTTTGTATTCAAGATGGCACTGCATGGTTAATACAAAATAAAAAACAGGCTATGGGAATGCTGTTGCTATATATCACAGGTCTTAAAAACTACATTCTCCTTTTAAATGTTCAATAAGTGATATTGTGTACGTTAAAATAAGTGTTAAATAAAATAGCTGTATATACTGATAGCAATCGTTGCTGTATAGAGCATGGGATTTTCAGCTGTTTACGAACCAGGGACCACCATCCTGAGAATTAACCTGGGGATCACTGTTATGTTGGGAGGGTGGATATGGCCATCGTGTGGGGGAGAACATGAAATGAAATAATGGATGTAAAGGGCTTCTGGCTTCATGAGATAATGGTAATGGTCCAGAGTCCAGACTACAGAGCTCAAAAACAAGCATTCTGATAGACTGAGCTGAGGACATATAGGCAGGATGAATCAGCAGTGGCGGCAGTGGGTCAGGGGTAGAGTGGCCATATTGGAAACTGGAAGGTTCCCAGTTTGATCCCGGGCTGCCCCAGAGTGTCGAAGTGTCCTTGTCTAAGTATGAAGACACTGCACCCCTTTGCTGCCGATGAGCAGGTTGGTGCCTTGCATCTTTTCCGCCACCATTGGTGTGTGAAAGGGTGAATGTAAATGCAAAATCTATGTAAAGCGTCTTCCATTTAGAAGAGCAGAAATAAATAAAGGTAGATTCTCTGCCGCAGATTAGATGGACATGACTAAGGCAATTCTCCCCCCCCCCCCCCTCATATTGCCTAGTCAACATAGGTGGCCTAGATTACGTTTTAGGCAGTGCAAAATAAGTGATGTGGATGGATAGGGCTTTTAAGTCCACTGCAACAGTGCCCCCCAGTGGCATTAACATGCACTTGAACTCGTTTTGTATATATCTCGCAGGCAATGTCACCTCTTGATAATATAATGTAACCTGTAAACGTATGATGAGCAGTTGAGACGAATATCAGTTTAAGTCCACACGAATTATCCATAATGTATAAATAAAAACTGGACTGGAAAAAAATGCATCCTTAATGTTTTCAGACTGAAGGATGGATGGATACATGGAATGGACATTCATCCCTTTGTGAAAATGACGGTAATTTAAATTCAATTCAACTTTCAATTTACTCAATTTAATATATGTTGCACAAACTTACTTCTGGAATATATCAAGTAATTTTGCGCAACATGAAATTAAATTGAGGTACGTTTGAAATCAGTTTGAATATCAAACAAAACAAGGGAATACCTAGTTGGGATGAGCACTGTCTGTCGTGATCAATTTTTTGATATGGAAATCCAAAAGGCACTGGAAACTCAATGGGATGCTCAACCTGCCGGGTGTTTAGAGGTCAGTGGTGATCCGTAACCTCTGGAAAGTATACTAGATCAGTGATTCTCAACCGGTGGATCGTGATTTAGGTGTTTGCAGACTTTTGTTTAGCAATTCTATATTGTGAATGCAGACTTCGCTGTTACCTAAAAACAGTCTGAAATTATTTGGAGGAAGGGCGATTCATTAATGACTCAGGAGAGCAAACATAAGTCCATCCATAGAAGTTTCTTTGTCTCTATTTTACTGCTTCATTACACTGCTTAATTTGGCCCAAAGTTATTTCTCTCAGACTCAGACTCATGACCCCTCGGGGGCCACTGGGGGCCCCATGCAGCAGAGGCGTATCTACAATAAGGCGAGGGCAGGCGTCCGCCTGTCCAAATCCATTTCTGGCCTAGCCAGAATCCATACAATGAGAAAAAACTCTAGTTTGACACCTCAGCCCTCACATGCTACAATTAAATTTGTGCATGTATGTAGCTGTCACAGATTCTCCTATCCAGTCTTTGTGAGATGTGTTACTACAGTACTACTAGATAGTTAGATACCTTCACAAACACATTGGTGATTTTTTGTGATGGATGGATGTATTGTATCTCATAGTCATTAGTGTAGTCAAGTGTATTCTAGTACCAGTGAGTGACCGAGGGTGTCGCTTACCAAAGAGCAGACCTATAAGCTACCGACGCATCGGGGTGCGACGCGTGGATAGCTTTTAGATCTGCTCTTCTTGGCGAAAAATGTGACACCGTCCTTCAACGGAGTGGATACGTCAACCTGAAACCCGTGACATTCATTTCATTCGTTGGCTGCTGATGATGAAGGGAAGGAGGACCCGTCCGTAGGGTTCTTTTCTTCTTTTTTTTGTTGCGAAAAGTCGGACAATTACTAATTGTCTTTAGTCATATTAGCCGTTATGAAAGGACTGGCGACCACCAAAAATGGTCGTTAAGAAAAGCAGCTTGGTCAAATTGGACGACGGCGGGGAGGTGGAATGGCTGGTTCGCTGCTGGCTAGCTAGCTAGCTAACCACCACAGAATGGGGAACTAACTGCAAAGCTAACGCTAACTTTGAACAACAACCAACCTGATTCATTAATTATCTTAATATAGAACTAATAGAGTGGATGAGTCGTCATCCTAAAACGTGCGAATCATCATCATCATCAGATCGACGTGCCTTTTTAGCTACCTCTTCCCCTGTGTTGTGTTCTGTGTTGTTTTGGTTCACCGACACTGTTTACATTTCGTGAAGAACGAACCATGAAGAGCTGTGAGTACCAGCAGATCGACCCGCGGGCTCTGACCGTCACGGCCGCCTCGGCTCAAGCCTCCTCCGGGGGGAAGGAGGGCGTTCTGCTGCCGCCGCCGCGGCCCACGGCGTCGGGGCGGAGGAAGTGGGAAGTGTTCCCGGGGAAGAACCGCTTCTACTGCGACGGACGGATCATCCTGGCCAGGCAGAGCGGCGTCCTGCCTCTCACACTGGGCCTTGTTGTCGTCACCTGTGGCCTTTTCTTTGCGTTCGAGTGAGTTGTTGTTAACTTTATGATCAGTGGTGGAAAATGTACTTGCATGTTTTACTAAAGTAAAAGTATCAACACTGCAGTCTAGACATACTTTGTTGTGACAAGCAAAAGTCTGGAATGATGTACTGTCTGTGTCAAAATGTACTAAAAGTACCACAAGTTAACAGAAAGTACTCGTCATGCAGGATGTCCCATTTCACAAGTTTTCTAAATTGTGTATGACGCATGAGCTTGTATTTTCAAATGGCTGAAGTGAGTGTAATCAAAATCTACAAAGTAGTAACTACAAAATTCTATAAAATACTTGTAGTGGAGTAAAAGTACAATATTTTCCCCCAAGATCTGGTGGAGTAGAAGTAAAAGTACTCACAATTAAGGGCACAGTACTTGAGTAAATGTTACATTACACACCAATGTTTTTGATTGAATACTTGATTATGTACTGTAAATAGAGGTGATGTAAAAAGAGCTGGTCTTTTAGATGGGTCCCATGAACTTTTCATGAGTCCTACTTCAACGACATTAGAGTACAGCACTGAGTACATTTGCATCCCAGGACCCCCAGAGGGTGACATCTGACATGATTGCGTCCTTTCTCAATTTATTGAGTCTAAAGCCCAAACCACACCAAAGGGTCAAGACACGAAACGGTTTTAGCGTTCGTCCCAGACTCCCAGCGTGATATGTCCTGTTGCATGTCGACCCAAGCTGATTAATTCAATCGCCCAAACCACACCAATGGGTCGCCAATGTGCATCTACTCGCAACGAGTTGCATGGCGACCCATTGGTGTGTGGTTTGGCCATAATGATGTAGGCTATTTGCACCACTGATTTTATTAGTCAGACATGCAAACATCACGTTAAAGCTAAAAAAAATGTCCCAAGGACTTGTTTCCATTGTGTGGTCCTACAGTAACTATGTATTCGATTCATCAACATAGCACACACTAAAAAAAATCATACAATAATACAGGTCATTCCGGGCGGCTGGCGTAGCTGTCTGGGCACCTTGGCTGGTAATCCAGTCTGGCAGTGTGCCGCAGGCCTTTACTGCGTGTCTCCCTCCATCTCTCTCTCTCCACATTTCCTGTCAGCCTACTTTCATCTATCCCTCTATCAATAAAAAGAAAAAAGGCGAAAGCTAAAAAAAAAAAAAAATAATAATACAGATCATCAACAAATGCACTATTACACAAAGTTTCCTCCTCTTTTGGCCTCCTAATAGATGTTTTATCAGGCCAATTTTGAAATGGGTGTTAAATGTTAATATCTTTATCCATTATCCTGGATATCGTGTTGTACCCTACTTTCTCTATTCTTGACTTGAAAATGTCTTAAGGGGCTTTCCTTGCAATACAGTTCTGACCTTCTGCACGGAAATGTCCCGTTGTCCTAGTGCTGTGACTCATGTACTTCACCTGCTGCTGAAGGGGTTTGTTTTGTCTGCCTTTTATTGGATAGTACTAGTGAAGCGACCAGCTCAGTGGCCTTGTGGTTAGAGTGTCCGTCCTGAGACTGGGAGGTCGGGGTTCGATCCCCGGCCGGGTCATACCAAAGACTCTCAAAATGGGACCCAGTGACTCCCTGCTTGACACTCAGCATCAAGGGTTGGATTGGGGGTAAGTCCCTGCGTCATGTCCAGGGGGTGTACTTGTACATCAAGCTGCCTCACGCTACAGAAACAGGAGATAGGCTCCTGCCCCTACGGGCCTCATGGCTCAGCAAGGCTACTTACTTACTTGCGAAGAGAGATAGGAAACGAGGAGAGAGACACAGAAAATGATACGCAGCAAAGGCCGTCGGACTCAGGACTCGAACCCGCAACGCACTGTCAGGCTACAATAAGCCTAACTGCCTGGTCCGCTAGGCCAGCTTCATTCATGCTATTATACATTAGGGCTGACCTTTTTGATTGGTTTTTTTTTAAGTCGAAACTTCTAGCCCTAAAAATCAGCTGAATTCAAAGCTTCGATTCATGCACATGGCTTTGAAGGGTAGCAGTTCTACAAGCTCTCAACATGTCATGCTGCAATGTGTTGTGGGCTTGTAGATCAGCTATTTTGATAAAAAAAATATGGGAAAAGGGGGAAAAAACATTTTAAATAAAATATATATTTTTTTCATTTTTGAATTTCGTGCCATCGAACAAAGCTTTGAATATAAATGTTTTGGGTGTCAGCCCTATTCATACTGTATTGTGTATATATTTGAGATTAACTTTTGACCTGTTTATATCCTGCGCCATTTCTCCTTGCTCTATCTCCATCTTTGTGCTTCCTTTTCTGTAAACTACAAATGATGCAGCGGGCATATGACACAAACTTTCTTCTTTACACCCATAAACCTGGGAGCGCACATAATCAAATGCACCCGCGAGGGACCACTTGGTTACCCGTATGTGCACTCTCAGAGTGTTATAAAAGGGGTAATGTACATTAAGTAACAGTTTACTCCGTTATGTATGTAACATACCTACGAAGACGAAGAGCTATGTAATGTGTCTAGGAAGAGAACAAACCAAGATCATGGATTGTCTTTTGTCTCACTGCAGCTGCCCGTTCCTGGTGGACCACCTGACCGTCTTCATCCCTGTGATCGGCGGGGTGCTGTTTGTCTTCGTGGTCATCGCCCTCCTGCAGACCAGCTTCACGGACCCGGGCATTCTGCCCAGGGCCACGCCGGACGAGGCTGCAGACATTGAGAGGCAGATAGGTACAGTAAAGGGGCGGGGACATTACGCCCGCCGCGAACCCACATGGGTCAGTGGGGTGCACTGACTGCGCTCCTCATGTGAATAGATGGCGTTTCTATACGTCCGGTAGAAAGGGGCTTTTGACCCATTAACACCAATTTCCCCAGTGTCTGTCTGCCCAGTGTCTCCCCAGTGCCTGCCCAGTGCCTCCCCAGTGTCTGCCCAGTGCCTCCCCAGTGTCTGCCCAGTGCCTCCCCAGTGTCTGCCCAGTGTCTGCCCAGTGTCTGCCCAGTGCCTCCCCAGTGTCTGCCCAGTGTCTGCCCAGTGTCTGCCCAGTGTCTGCCCAGTGTCTGCCCAGTGCCTCCCCAGTGTCTGCCCAGTGTCTCCCCAGTGTCTGCCCAGTGCCTCCCCAGTGTCTGCCCAGTGCCTCCCCAGTGTCTGCCCAGTGCCTCCCCAGTGTCTGTCTGCCCAGTGCCTCCCCAGTGTCTGCCCAGTGCCTCCCCAGTGCCTCCCCAGTGTCTGTCTGCCCAGTGCCTCCCCAGTGTCTGCCCAGTGCCTCCCCAGTGTCTGCCCAGTGCCTCCCCAGTGTCTCCCCAGTGTCTGCCCAGTGCCTCCCCAGTGTCTGCCCAGTGCCTCCCCAGTGTCTGCCCAGTGTCTCCCCAGTGTCTGCCCAGTGCCTCCCCAGTGTCTGCCCAGTGTCTGCCCAGTGCCTCCCCAGTGTCTGCCCAGTGCCTCCCCAGTGTCTGCCCAGTGCCTCCCCAGTGTCTCCCCAGTGTCTGCCCAGTGCCTCCCCAGTGTCTGCCCAGTGCCTCCCCAGTGTCTGCCCAGTGTCTCCCCAGTGTCTGCCCAGTGCCTCCCCAGTGTCTGCCCAGTGCCTCCCCAGTGTCTGCCCAGTGCCTCCCCAGTGTCTGCCCAGTGCCTCCCCAGTGTCTCCCCAGTGTCTGCCCAGTGCCTCCCCAGTGTCTGCCCAGTGCCTCCCCAGTGTCTGCCCAGTGTCCCCCCCCCCCCCCCCCCAGTGCCTCCCCAGTGTCTCCAATGGCAATACAAGAGCAATAATACAAATAAATCTTATTGAATTAATTCATCAAAAGATTTCCCCAGTGCCTCTCCACCCCCACAAATATGAGACGTGTGGGGACAAGATTTACATCATATTTGGCGGACACCGGACATTTGACCTAATTTCTCCTTTCATTGTCAATGGCAAATATTGAGACGTGTCGGGACAAAAACTGTCGCCCCTCAAAAAACCCCCAAAAATACCGCAAAAGTAGCAGAACGACAAGCTCAAAGCGTGTCGCGCTTGTGTTTATGCTGTTTTTGTGTGACGCAGTAGACTCAAGAAGAGCGGGGGGGGGGGGACGGACTGCACTAGTTGGACAGATGGGATCAGAAAGCTTTGTCATATGGGGGGCATCGTTGTGGTGCTGACCTAAGCAGATTACTATCGGTCAGTGTCAAGAAGCAGTCACTCGGGGCCAAGTGTTTCCCTCAGAGCATTTAAAGAAAGGGAGGGGCTCACAACTCGATTGCAGTGCTCCAAACTTTATGGAATAGAACCAGCAGCGACAAACTGTCAGTTTATTTTTTATTAATAAAGTTTGGAGCACAAAGAGTATGATTTCACTGCACTCACAGCTTTTTTGACGTGCATTAAATTGTTCTTGAATCCCCTACTAGATGATTTCTCAATGCTGAAATGAAACCACGTCGGTTGCCTCTTGTGGGTTTCTTGTGTTGCTATGGAGCCTGTGACTCAGTCCCCCTCTGTTTTGTATTTGTAACTGAAGACACCTCGGGGTCGTCCACGTACCGGCCCCCTCCACGGACCAAGGAGATCCTCATCAACCAGCAGGTGGTGAAGCTCAAATACTGCTTCACCTGCAAGATGTTCCGGCCCCCGCGGACCTCCCACTGCAGCCTGTGTGACAACTGTGTGGGTAAGATGAACATACACTGGCACGCTGCTTCACTTTTTTAATGTTTACATTTACAATAGACTAACCTCTTATCTCCATAATTCTATATAGTTATACTGGTAACACTTTGTGTTTTTCTCCCCGTGAACTATTTGATCGTACTACGGTGTCACACATAAAAAGTAGCAGATTCACAAGGGGGCACCTTTTGAGTTTGTAGATCTGCTATTTATGACCGGTGCACACCGTCTCCTTTAAAGGGCCTTATCCATCTGTCTGTCTGTCTGTCTGTCTGTCAGTCCCTGTGTCGCAGTCCTGCCCCCTTTCAGAAACGACGAGTGGCCCAGGAAATAATTCCCCATTTATTTTCCCCATGAACGTTTCATTTTTGCTGCCTTTTATCTCCTTCTTACTAATTATTTGATGATCTGCCCAAAACATTGTGTGTGTTGTCATGTTTTGTCACAACAAGAGTTGGCTTTGTCTGTGGCGTAAACGTCTTTAAATATATACTTTTTGAAAAGTCTATGGGGAAAATGAACAGGGAATTATTTCTTGGGCCCTCGTCGTTCTGCGCCCTGCGACCCTCTATTAACCCTGCTGTTCAGAGAGTACGACCTATTGACCCCTGCAGATGTCGGGCCATTCCTAGCTAATTACACACACACACACACACACACACACACACACACAGCCACAGCATCGCTCGATTCACACTGTGAATTTGAATTGAAGGAACAGTTTTGCTCTGACAACAGCTGCTCAGCAATCCGACTGTCCACGGAAACACACTGTCACAGAGTGCGAGTTAATGCTGAGAAAGCTGGACCCGTGCGTACTTGGTCCACCAGGTTTATTCAATAAAGCTGGACTTGTGCGTACTTGGTCCACCAGGTGTATTCAATAAAGCTGGACTTGTGCGTACTTGGTCCACCAGGTGTATTCAATAAAGCTGGACTTGTGCGTACTTGGTCCACCAGGTGTATTCAATAAAGCTGGACCCGTGCGTACTTGGTCCACCAGGTGTATTCAATAAAGCTGGACCCATGCGTACTTGGTCCACCAGGTGTATTCAATAAAGCTGGACCCGTGCGTACTTGGTCCACTAGGTGTATTCAATAAAGCTGGACTTGTGCGTACTTGGTCCACCAGGTGTATTCAATAAAGCTGGACCCGTGCGTACTTGGTCCACCAGGTGTATTCAATAGTGTTGGTCCAGAGGGGACACTCAATGCTGATAGGCTGGAGAGTATCTGCGGAACTGTACAATGGGTTTTATTTTTGTAATTGCTATTGCAATAGCATTTTGTTATTTGAGCGGTGGCAATATATACACACATTGCAAAGATACAATGTGTCAATATTAAGGACATTCGCTCTCCCTCGTTCCCTCCAGTCCTTGCATCAAGATAGGGCCATGTGTGATACAAACAGAGCAGCATGTCTGACAACAAATGGAAGACGGGTGAAACCCCTGAACAGGCAAACGGATAATTGACCTGTGAGGGTGGAAATGTCAGGCATTATTACAGCCACATAGAGACATTCCTTTCAGATGTTTAAAAATATTACTTATTTGAATATTTTTTAAATAATTATGGCTCACAGTAAGAGCCCATACGACTTGAATAAGGCTAAATAGTCCTTGCAACTGGCCGAGGAGCGAGGATGTTGGCTGCATGTCACCTCTCCCTGCTTTCCTGTGTTTCTGTTTGCCAAAATGCAGGGCCGGGGGAAAAAAAACTGAACGTTTCAACCTTTTGAAGAAAACACATTGGGTTGCTTTTGGGTGGTTCTTGGCAGCAGCAGTTGGTACACATTACACATTCTTTGTTTCACAGTGAGTGAATCATTTGCAGAAAAAAGAGTGTAATGGATCAATTGGAGAAAATGGGGCAAAACTATTGTATATCATAAGTCTGTTTATATAAATGCCAAATCAACCCTCGCGGTATAATCCAAGTGAATTGTATACATGTATCCAGTGAGTCTGTGTACTCATTAACTCCAGAGTAAATGTATCCAGTGAGTCTGTGTACTTCAAAGTAAAGCACGTTATATGCAATCGTACTATTCAAAACACTTCTGGGATAAAAGGGTGCATGCCAGGGCGTGCATATGAACTCGGCTTGTGTTGAACCACACGTGCACGCCCAGGCACGTTCCTTGTTCACGCATGAGACTGTTTGTACCGCAAACGTTTTAAATAGAGCGAAAATGCATTGTCTTGAAAGTATTTTGGACACAGAGTGAATACATACTTGTACTGTGAGAGTTGTTTTGGAGTTTATACATTGACCTTTAAAAGTGTGTTGCTGTTGTTTAATCTTGGATCTCTGTTCTTCAATTCATAAACGCAATCGGTGCCGGGATTTTCTTCAAAATAAAGGTGCTATAGTGCCAGAAGATATGGGAGATTTTACTCTGAAAAGCCCCGCCTTCCATTCCCCCCCAAAAAACCGGGTGGCATAATGTTGCTTGCTTACCTCGCGATGATTACGCTAACGTCTCTCTAGAAGCATTAATATTCTAAACGAGAGGCATGTTGAAGTCAGAAATGAAGACAGAAGTATGGTCTTTTGGTCAAAACCATGGAGATATGACGTTTGTACACGTCCTACGGTCTGAAAGTAAAAAAAAAAAAGAAGATTAGAATGAATTCTTATCATTACATTCTTAAGTCTTAACTCGGAATCAAGGGTCTGTTTGGAAGTAAATCCCTGCTACATGTTGAACCACCTGTCCTACTGTATGGGCCACAAGGTTACTTGCTTGCTTACTTGTGAGCTTGTAGTATTCTATTACTGCAATTTTTCTACCAGTTTATAGTCCAACTGGTTTTCTCATTGGCTGATGTATGTGCGCACCGCAAATATATACGAACGACTCGGAACACAATAGTTCCGCCTTAGAGAATTTTGGTAATGGTTCCACCCTAAACAAACTGACACCGAGGCAGTTATAGCGGACCCCCACAGATAATAATAATAATGCAGCTGGTAATTCATTGATTTAATCAATTTGGGCTTGTTTTTAAATGTTGACATGCCCAAAACAGGGATGCCAGGTTTAACCCATTTTGGGCGGCAACCCCTTTTGGTGTTAGCATTATGTTATGCTTTAGCTATTGAAAAATAGCAGATCTACGACTGACATAGAAACATAGCTTTTTCAGAAAACTGTCAGGATGTAGAAGACCTTTTTAGAATCTGATCTCGGGCCTAAATGGGTTAAAGTGCTTAACATAATACCAGTATACTGGTGTATGGGAGATGATTGCTTACCCACTTACTGCTGTACATTTACTCCTAATCTCTTCAGTGTAATATGTTTCTTCTGTTTTTGTCCTCTTCAGAGCGATTCGACCACCACTGCCCGTGGGTGGGGAACTGCGTGGGGAAGCGCAACTACCGCTTTTTCTACAGCTTCATCATCTCTCTGTCTTTTCTGACGTCGTTCATCTTTGGGTGTGTCGTCACTCACCTCACCCTGCGTACGTAACACACACACACACACACACACACACACACACTCTCACACACACGTTGGGACTTGATCCCTCTGTGTTATTTTGTCAATTTCTGTGTCCAGATGGAACCAGTCCACTAAATCAGGGTTTCTGGGTGTCCCTAAAAAGTGTATAATTCAATCATCTGAAATGCAAGCCTTTTTAAATGGTCTTGTATCGGAAATACGAATTTGTCCAGTCTTAAAAATAGATTGGATTATGAAGTTGCACGTGTTTTGGAGAAACATTTTTTCACTTTGTCACTTTCTTGTGACATAACAATCACACTACAACAAAACTACAAAATGACATGGAACCAATTACCAGTAGGTAATGCACTTTCAACCTTGAATAGCTTAAATTAATTTACTTTGCAAGTAGATCTGGAACTCTGACTTTCCTTCATATCGGATATGAATTCCCGCTAAGTCTTAAATTACATCCATAATAATAATGGTCTTGGAAAAAGGTCTTAAAGCCTGCAGAAACCCTGTTAATGAACACTGAGGTTGTTTTTCTTTTTCTTTCCTTTTTTTTTTTTTACGGTGCTAATGGTTTTAATGAGAGGCTGTTTTAGGTGTGTGAGTTGCCTGTAATCTTTTCTCTCCCCACAGGTTCCCAAGAAGGGAGAGGCCTTATCCAAGCCATCACGGAGAGTCCTGCCAGATATCCTTTCTGTACAGACAACATTCCTGCTTAACGTCATCGATGTCGCGTGGAAACCTTGTGTATCCCTAAACTAAACAGTCAACACCCTGAGTGGCATAAACGGAGGTCTCCGTCCTATCAAATAGTAACGCTCAGGGCGGAATTAATAAAAGGACGGAACTTTATTGATATCATAGCAGAGCGCACCGCTCCACAGGCTGGGAGCGCCTGTTGGGCAACATTCGATGTCATTTCCGGTTGGGACGTCATCCAAAATGTTCCCCCCCCCATTTTAGTGGATGAGACCAAATTTTTTAAACGCGAATAACTCTTGATCTAAATCAATCCGTCCAATTCTAACCAAAGATTAGGTTTTTGACAGTCCATCGCTGGTCGCGTTAGAATTAACACCCTGAGCGGCAAGGACAGAGTTCTCCGTTCAATCAATTAGTAACGCCCAGCACTCAGGACGGAGATTGATAAAAAAGGACATAAATTATTGATATCAAAACCGATCGCATCGCTCCACAGGCTGGGAGCGTCTGTTGTGCAACATCCCGGTGGGACGTCATCGAAAATGTTCCCCCCCCCCCCCCATTTTAGCGGATGAGATCGAAAATCTTAAAACGTGAATAACTCATTCCGTCCAATTCTAATCAAAGATTATGTGGCCCATCGCAGTCCCGTCGCTAGTCGCGTTAGTATTAATCATACCTCCCGTTGTTGTCGTTCGCCTCGGAGTGTTTTGGCTACATCTAGCTACTTCAGCTACATCCGGGATAACATCCGGTCCGTCACTAAATGTGCTCTGCTGCTATAAATCGCTGGGTGCTCTGATTTAATGGATTAAATAACCCCGGGCGTTCGGGGTGTTAATCATACCTCCCGTTGTCGATCGCCTCGGGGGTGTTTTGGCTACATCTAGCTACATCTAGCTACATCCAAGATGGTGCCTGGTACACCTCCAAATGTGCTCCGTTGCTGCAAATCGACGAGCACTCTGACTTAATGGTCCTAAATACCCCCGGGCGTTCTGACTTAATGGTCCTAAATACCCCCGGGCGTTCTGACTTAATGGTCCTAAATACCCCCGGGCGTTCTGACTTAATGGTCCTAAATACCCCCGGGCGCTCTGATTTAATGGTCCTAAATACCCCCGGGCGTTCTGACTTAATGGTCCTAAATACCCCCGGGCGTTCTGACTTAATGGTCCTAAATACCCCCGGGCGTTCGGGGTGTTAACTGTTCCAATGGATCCAAAGTAGTTATTATTTTTGTCACAAGCTCTTGTTAAGACTTTTCATTGATTCAATGTTTATAAAACCCACAGTCAGACACACTTTCACTTAACCTTTTCTTTTGTGTGCAATAATAGCAGATCTACAAGCTCACTATACACACTGTGTCGCGTGAGCTTGTACGTCGGCTATTTTTGCTACTTTTGTCTGACACTGTAGTGTAGTATGACGAATTAAGGGAATTTAAAAACATAAATAGTTGGAAATAAATACGGAGATACGAGGTTCTCTGCCCGACAGCGATGATGATGATGATCAGCCAGTAGATGCTGTGTAGCCGTGCAGAACTAGCAACACTGTTGACCATACGTTCCTAACAGGCCTTAGCACTCTAAGCCAGCAGCTAATAGGATTAGAGGCACGCACACACACACACACACACACACACACACACACTCACACACTGCTTTTAGGCAGATGGCTTTTGTTTCTATCGGAGGCAGTTGTGTTGTTCTGTCATGGCACGTCCATATGGCGTCTATACGATGTCACTGGCTAGACAGACAGAGCTGGCTGATTGTGTGTTGTTTGCACCTGTGGTTCTCAACCTCTGGCTCAAGACCGCACTGATTTCTTCTTTCTTTTTTTGGGTGGGGTTTGTGGGGGCATTGGGTGGGGTTTGTGGGGGGCATTGGCCAAATTGTGAAGGAGGCAAACTTTTGGAAAATTCCAGTAGTCAATCTGCAAGCTCAAGCTGTTAGAGCTTGTAGATCTGCTATTTTCACAATGTTAATCTGTGGAACAGAGTCAAACTAAATGGAATGCTTCAACTCCTCATACATTCCAAGTGCTTATCTCCAGTTCAAATATGATTCTTTTGGGGGGGGTTGCGGCCTGAAAAGGTTGAGAACCACTAGTTTGTGTCATGCAGCCACAAGGCGTTTGTGTTGTACGTTGCCTTGACGATCTCTGTTTCACTGTCGTGGAGCTGGTCATCTGTTTCTTCTCCATCTGGTCAGTTTTGGGCCTCTCTGGATTCCATACCTACTTGGTTGCCTCCAACCTCACGACAAACGAAGACGTAAGTACATGGGACAGTTAGCAGCCCCCCCACCCCCCTCCTACAATGACACTGTACGTATTTTTTATTTTCGATATATTTTTTTATGCTATGCTGCCTTTATTTGGACAGCACAGTGTGTCATAATGCATCACAGTCTACGGCTTTTATTTACCTTTTAATGGCGGACAAAAATATTGGCATGTTATGTTTCTGTAAATCACAGATGGGTTGGGACGTTAACGTTTGTGAAATATATATATTTATATATTGACTCATTATGTGTCATTGATTGATTCATTGTCAACTTTGTCATTTCAAAAATATTTCATAACTGGTACCCACCCTATACCGTTATGCAAGTTGGGACGGCGCTGAGTTTGAACTTCTCTGTGCAGGCACTCGCTCATCTGTCTGTCGCCTGGCCTAACTGATTTAGACCTGAGGACGATCCTATAAATGCCCTCTAAAAAACTAGTTCTCAAAGTTTTTGCGTGCCAAAGAACCCCCAAATTGATATATGGCCGCCACGGACCCCCACCTGAAATGTTTTTTTGCTAGGGAGACCCCCAGATGAGAAGATTTGTGTTAATACTTTTTTTATGACCGTTTCAAGATTTTTCATTATTCTATGAGTGATTATTCTATCGATTCCCTATTCGTTTTTATCTATCAACATATTGATTACCCATTTAAGCAGTGAAGTGAACACATTTCATGAAACCTTCACCCATAACGACTAGCCCGGTATAGATCATGAATGGATTTTCTTTTTACGCAATCCATTATTTTGTATAATTGATTAAATCGATTAGTTCAGCTGCAAGACTGTTTATACGTAACTGTAACAACGTGCCGTGTTTCCCATGATACAGATAAAGGGCTCCTGGTCGGGAAAAAGAGGTGCAGAGGAGACGGGGAACCCGTACACTTACAACAGCATCTTCACAAACTGCTGCGCAACTCTGTGTGGGCCCATGCCCCCAAGGTCAGTACCATGCCCCCAAGGTCAGTACCATGCCCCCAAGGTCAGTACCATGCCCCCAAGGTCAGTACCATGCCCCCAAGGTCAGTACCATGCCCCCAAGGTCAGTACCATGCCCCCACGGTCAGTACCATGCCCCCAAGGTCAGTACCATGCCCCCACGGTCAGTACCATGCCCCCAAGGTCAGTACCATGCCCCCACGGTCAGTACCATGCCCCCAAGGTCAGTACCATGCCCCCAAGGTCAGTACCATGCCCCCACGGTCAGTACCATGCCCCCAAGGTCAGTACCATGCCCCCACGGTCAGTACCATGCCCCCAAGGTCAGTACCATGCCCCCACGGTCAGTACCATGCCCCCAAGGTCAGTACCATGTCCCCAAGGTCAGTACCATGTCCCCAAGGTCAGTACCATGTCCCCACGGTCAGTACCATGCCCCCAAGGTCAGTACCATGTCCCCACGGTCAGTACCATGCCCCCACGGTCAGTACCATGCCCCCACGGTCAGTACCATGTCCCCAAGGTCAGTACCATGTCCCCACGGTCAGTACCATGCCCCCAAGGTCAGTACCATGTCCCCAAGGTCAGTACCATGCCCCCAAGGTCAGTACCATGTCCCCACGGTCAGTACCATGCCCCCACGGTCAGTACCATGCCCCCACGGTCAGTACCATGCCCCCAAGGTCAGTACCATGTCCCCACGGTCAGTACCATGCCCCCACGGTCAGTACCATGCCCCCACGGTCGGTACCATGCCCCCAAGGTCAGTACCATGTCCCCACGGTCAGTACCATGCCCCCACGGTCAGTACCATGCCCCCACGGTCGGTACCATGCCCCCAAGGTCAGTACCATGCCCCCAAGGTCAGTACCATGTCCCCACGGTCAGTACCATGCCCCCAAGGTCAGTACCATGTCCCCACGGTCAGTACCATGCCCCCACGGTCAGTACCATGCCCCCACGGTCGGTACCATGCCCCCAAGGTCAGTACCATGTCCCCACGGTCAGTACCATGTCCCCACGGTCAGTACCATGCCCCCACGGTCAGTACCATGCCCCCACGGTCAGTACCAATGTAACTCTATGTGGGTCCATGCCCCCAAGGTCAGTACCATGCCCCCAAGGTCAGTACCATGCCCCCAAGGTCAGTACCATGTCCCCACGGTCAGTACCATGCCCCCAAGGTCAGTACCATGTCCCCACGGTCAGTACCATGCCCCCAAGGTCAGTACCATGTCCCCACGGTCAGTACCATGCCCCCAAGGTCAGTACCATGTCCCCACGGTCAGTACCATGCCCCCAAGGTCAGTACCATGTCCCCACAGTCAGTACCATGCCCCCAAGGTCAGTACCATGCCCCCAAGGTCAGTACCATGTCCCCACGGTCAGTACCATGCCCCCAAGGTCAGTACCATGCCCCCACGGTCAGTACCATGCCCCCACGGTCAGTACCATGCCCCCAAGGTCAGTACCATGCCCCCAAGGTCAGTACCATGTCCCCACGGTCAGTACCATGCCCCCAAGGTCAGTACCATGTCCCCACGGTCAGTACCATGCCCCCAAGGTCAGTACCAATGTAACTCTATGTGGGTCCATGCCCCCAAGGTCAGTACCATGCCCCCAAGGTCAGTACCAATGTAACTATGTGGGCCCACCCCAAGGTCAGTACCAATGTAACTCTATGTGGGTCCATGCCCCCAAGGTCAGTACCAATGTAACTATGTGGGCCCACCCCAAGGTCAGTACCAATGTAACTATGTGGGCCCACCCCAAGGTCAGTACCAATGTAACTATGTGGGCCCACCCCAAGGTCAGTACCAATGTAACTATGTGGGCCCACCCCAAGGTCAGTACCAATGTAACTATGTGGGTCCATGCCCCCAAGGTCAGTACCAATGTAACTATGTGGGCCCACCCCAAGGTCAGTACCAATGTAACTATGTGGGCCCACCCCAAGGTCGGTACCAATGTAACTATGTGGGCCCACCCCAAGGTCAGTACCAATGTAACTCTATGTGGGTCCATGCCCCCAAGGTCAGTACCAATGTAACTATGTGGGCCCACCCCAAGGTCAGTACCAATGTAACTCTATGTGGGTCCATGCCCCCAAGGTCAGTACCAATGTAACTATGTGGGCCCACCCCAAGGTCAGTACCAATGTAACTATGTGGGCCCACCCCAAGGTCAGTACCAATGTAACTATGTGGGCCCACCCCAAGGTCAGTACCAATGTAATTATGTGGGCCCACCCCAAGGTCAGTACCAATGTAACTATGTGGGCCCACCCCAAGGTCCGTACCAATGTAACTATGTGGGCCCACCCCAAGGTCCGTACCAATGTAACTATGTGGGCCCACCCCAAGGTCCGTACCAATGTAACTATGTGGGCCCACCCCAAGGTCAGTACCAATGTAACTATGTGGGCCCACCCCAAGGTCAGTACCAATGTAACTATGTGGGCCCACCCCAAGGTCCGTACCAATGTAACTATGTGGGCCCACCCCAAGGTCCGTACCAATGTAACTATGTGGGCCCACCCCAAGGTCAGTACCAATGTAACTATGTGGGCCCACCCCAAGGTCAGTACCAATGTAACTCTATGTGGGTCCATGCCCCCAAGGTCAGTACCAATGTAACTATGTGGGCCCACCCCAAGGTCAGTACCAATGTAACTATGTGGGCCCACCCCAAGGTCAGTACCAATGTAACTATGTGGGCCCACCCCAAGGTCAGTACCAATGTAACTATGTGGGCCCACCCCAAGGTCAGTACCAATGTAACTATGTGGGCCCACCCCAAGGTCCGTACCAATGTAACTATGTGGGCCCACCCCAAGGTCCGTACCAATGTAACTATGTGGGCCCACCCCAAGGTCCGTACCAATGTAACTATGTGGGCCCACCCCAAGGTCAGTACCAATGTAACTATGTGGGCCCACCCCAAGGTCAGTACCAATGTAACTATGTGGGCCCACCCCAAGGTCCGTACCAATGTAACTATGTGGGCCCACCCCAAGGTCCGTACCAATGTAACTATGTGGGCCCACCCCAAGGTCAGTACCAATGTAACTATGTGGGCCCACCCCAAGGTCAGTACCAATGTAACTATGTGGGCCCACCCCAAGGTCAGTACCAATGTAACTATGTGGGCCCACCCCAAGGTCAGTACCATGTCCCCACGGTCAGTACCATGTCCCCACGGTCAGTACCATGTCCCCACGGTCAGTACCATGTTCCCAAGGTCAGTACCAATGTCTAGAATAGAATGTCCATGGCAACTAGCCCATTAAGACTTGAGGCCGATTCTACAAAATGTCTTCTGAATCCTAACGGTTTTCTGAAAAACGTGTGTTGCTATAATATCAGTGGTTCAAGGACAATGGATGTCAAGGAGGGGGGGGGGGGGGGCGTATCAGTATCACTCTGACATCCTCTTTTCTTCTTCTGGCCTTTTTTTGTCCCGCAGCCTGATCGACAGGAGAGGCTTCCTGCCTCCCGACGCGGCGCTCCCCACTACCTCCTGCTCAGACGCCGAGCTGCCGCCCTTCATGGCCAAGAACGACACTCACATGGTAGGATCAGACACCTTGTGGTCCCCTCTCCGTCTCCCCCACCACTAACCTGATGGTATATAGCTCCCAGTGTTCCAACCCCTGTACTGTGTGTGACCTGTCCTCCTGCCCAGCCCCGGCCGCACTGTGTGCGTGCCTGCCTGCGTGCGTGTGCGTGTGTGTGTGTGTGTGTGTGTGTGTGTGTGTGTGTGTGTGTGTGTGAGAGAGAGAGAGAGACTTCCCTGTACTGTAGGTTGGTCTGTGTTCAGGTTCTTCCTGAACGTTTATCTGCTGCTAGACCCCAGAACACACTGAAGCCGTGTCCCTGCATGGATTCACAGTTTTCAGGCTTATACATGGATACAGAATACAAAAAAAGAGGATTAAGATCCAAACACTCAGACAAAAAGTGGAGCATAGGATGCTGAATTAAAAGTAACCTTTAATGTATTAAAGATGGCATTTTTTTGACCAGGGCACAATTATGACTTTTGGCTTGGCGATTTACTTGTCGCTGTCAATAACTGTGATTACCGCTTGAATGAATACAAATTACAAAGTTGGCAAGTTGCACAGATATGTACAAATAACTTGCATATTTAATTATTTTATACTTAAAAAAAAAGATTCAAAACGTGTTGTGTTTTGATCTTGTAGATCTATTTCCATTAAAAGAATAAATGTGATGAGGTGAATAATAATTGTGACTAGCCTGGTCAAGAACTGATGAAGATCTTCTTTAGTTTAATGTCCTCTATTACACTTTTTGTCTGAGTTGCTAGGAATGTTATCCTAGAAGCATCACGGTATCCTTTTTAAATGTTTTATCTCGTTTTTGAGCTCCTGGTTGTCTTCTCTGTTTTTCTTATTTTTTTTCAGAATACATGTTCTATTGCTTTAATTGTAAATTGATGTTCAGAAGCGTCTTCCGTAAGTGGTTTCTTCAACTGGTTGGTTGTATGTAGAACAAGCAGGAACAACGTTTTAGGATGATGATACCTAAAACATCATAATTCTATATATTGTATATTATTCTGGTAATGGTGTTCTGGTTCCGGTAAGGTTTTTTAACCCATTCAGGCCTGACGTCGAATTTAAAAAAAAAAAACAAACAGGTACACGGACATTGCTGGATGTAGGAGTGGTTGCACCACTCAAAAAAAAGTTTTCTAAATCATGACAATTTTCCGAAAGATTTGACATTTTAACGATTTTTCAAAAATAGACCTACAAGCTCGTAGCGCGCCACTCAGTGGCACGCTATGAGCTTGTAGTTGTAATTTTTTTTAGCTTCTATTACTTGTGCCTTTTCTTTGACCTACCTCTTATTGAGTTTGAGTTGTGTAATGTGTTGTAAGGATCTGAGTTTGAATGGGTATACAAAAGTCCTAAAGATGCTGTTGATTATTTCTCTGTTTCGGCACATATGTATAGTATTTTGGAACAACAGGTATGACTGTTTTCTTTAAAAAAAAGCACTTTAGCACCTCTCGTTTTACAATGCTTTGAATGTGTTAGTCATCCACACCAAACCTCTTATCGTTTGAAATATTTTGGGTGTAGTCCGTTCAGCTCCCAGATGCAAGATTATACGTCAAACTATTTAAGGACAGTGTTTAATGTCTTGAATAAAAATAAAAAATCAGTTTTTAAGTTTACTTATTTGATTGCACATAAATGTAAGACAATTGGCAACATTTTTGCCTGTGTTGGTAAATCTCATCGGGAGCAGAGGGTCTAGTTTAGATTAGAATGATCAATATGAAAACAAGTTCTTTCCAGAATTAAATGTAAAAGTTCTTTCAAAAATGATTCCTGATATAAAAAAATAAAGCATGTTCGTGGTTTTTCATGAAATGAGCGAGTTATATCAATTAACCCATTTTGGGCGGGAACATAAAACATTATGTTATAATTTAGCTATTGAAAAATAGCAGATCTACAAGCTGCAGCGTGCTACGAGCTTGTAGGTCTGCTATTTTTGAAAAACCGTAAAAATATTTATTTCAGAAAACTGGAGGATTTAGATTTTTTTTTTTTTAATTTCGAGGTCAGGCCTAAATGGGTTAAGCCTGAGTTCATATAAAATTGCGGATCTACAAACTCGCGTCGCAATCTTTCAGATCAGATCATACATAATATCCATTAGAGTACACTTTTTATCGGTGCATTCATTTTCATTTTTAATTGTACATTAAGTGCCAAAAGTAAAAGCTTTTGCAGAATCTCCCTTTGCAAGTTTTAAAATGTATAATCTTTTGACAATAGTAGAGCTTTGGGGCAGCGGTGGCTCAGGGGTAGAGTGGCCGGATGGTAACCGCAAGTTTGCCAGCTCGAACCCGGGCTCCCCCAGAGTTAGTGTCGAAGTGTCCTTGAAGCATCTGACCACTTAAGCCGTTAAGTGGTCAGATGGGTGGGCTGCGATGCCTGCATTTTCAGAGCAAGCTTATTGTAATGACTTGGATCAATGAATGGGACTAACGTAGAATGCTTTTAAGTTCCTATTTGTCGGTATCGCAAAGATTAACCCATTTTTAAGGTTTTTAAATTAAAACAAATATTGTATAGGTCTCTATTCTGATAGTACCCATTGCTATAGTGTGTTTGTAGTGATTGTTCAATAAGTCTCCCCGTCTCTCCAGTTGATTAATAAACAGAAAATATATTTTCCGGTCGGGATGCCAATTCTTATCAGGATGGAGAACTCACACAGCATACAGATTTAATAAATGAAATTGGAAGAAATGAGCAGACAAAATTGGAACAGGAACACTACATTTTAAGCTGATAAGGATTGGCTGAAATTGACAACCCACCTGAAAATCGGTTTATTAAAGAGCTGGAGAGACGGGGAGACCCATGTTACTGAACAAACACTAGTCCATACTCCATAGCAATGACTACTATCGGAATATAAAGGGTATGCATTAAAGTGAGTGGCATATTGAGTAGCAAAGTGAGTTTTAACGTCATTTAATGCAATCCAATAGGACTTTCCTGTTTGGATGTATGGTCTGTCAAGGCCAGAAAGCAGGCGTTCCCGCATAACTTCCGGATATGATGATGATGATGATGATGTCACTCGCATACCATCTATAGGGATTTAACCTTTTTTAACCTTCATTTAACCTACCTTTTTATGTTTATATCTTCATTAAAATGTTTGTATTTTGTAAATGATTTAGGGGCCCACTTGCAGTATCGTCGCGGCCCACCAGTGTGCCCCTGTGCTGCTGTAGCTATCAGACTGGGTCTATGTTGTGCTTTAGTGATGAATGAATGAATGCCTTCCATCCTGGCAGGAGGAGAACTGTCAGGATTTTGCTCTGTCCTGCACAGCCTGAAGGGGGCACTGTTGCTGTGTAGACGGTATATGGTAAGAGTTGGGTTGGGCTTCAAACCCGTCGCACTCATCTCACCCCTCCTCGCCATCTGTCGTGTGGCATGACTATCAGTAAATGTCAACCCACCATATATCGTTGCTGTTGGTTGGAAACCTCACATTGTCCAAAACTGTTCAGCGTTCAAATTCCAAAGTGGCAAGAATAGCAGAATACTTTCATTACCGTAAGTAAGGAAATACTTTGTTTTGTTGTTGCTCTGGGTGCATTTATGAATTAATGTATTATTATGTAGCCGTCTAATAGCCAGTCATTGTTCTGTCAGGTTTTTATTTCTCAACAATGAGCGGCTGACAGTCAATTATCCCTTGCACATTGGATGCATTGGAACCCAGGTTCTTTATTTTGTTTCCCATTTCCCTGCAAAGTAACTGTTTTGGACATGCAAAGGTTTACTACGCCCGACAGTGATGATCTACGGTATTTCTAATCCCGTCGAGTATTTCAAAATAACCACATTGGGTGCTTTTCATTTTCACATGTATACGACAAGGAAGGCAATGTGGGGCAGAGATGTAGTGGATGGTTTCTGAACGAGGCCGTGGTCTGGATGGGTGATTTGGCTTCTGAAATGTGCATGGTTCATTTCACGGTTCCACTCTCTCTCTGCCTCTCATTAACATTGACTCACTCTCTTCAGTGTTGGATGAAGCTTCACTTTTCTTACACGTTTGTCCTGTGCGCAGTAGGGTTGGGATTCGGAACGGGATCCA
The DNA here is from genome assembly GCF_963924005.1 of Protomyctophum bolini. Taxonomy (NCBI): domain Eukaryota; kingdom Metazoa; phylum Chordata; class Actinopteri; order Myctophiformes; family Myctophidae; genus Protomyctophum; species Protomyctophum bolini. Next base: position 37,254,624 of record NC_137868.1, on the reverse strand, counting down.
ACAGTGAGGAACCAGAATCGGTTCCATCACATTTGGAACCGGTAGCTTATGGCTTTTCAGCGGCTGATGTCGATATTTAGAGAACTAGAGCGGTGCCCGTTGGAGCCTCTACAGCGGCGCCTGTTGGGCACTGGCCTACTTGGAACGATGCAAGCTGGAAATGCATGCCCCACCCAGATATTATATCTGTGTCCCTTTTTATGCCCATATATGGAGTTCTTTGTCAGGCACCATATGTGGACACTGGGCAGGGGCCCTGTTCCTAGCCCGGGAAGAGGCCTTTTTGTGGTGGTTCTGGACAAACGTGGGTCCAACCGACTCGACACTGGGCACTGCACCCCTTGTGGTGGCGTGGAACGTGTGTCTAATTTAAAGTCGGATCAGATCTACAAGCGCGCTACGAGCTTGTAGGTCTGCTATTTTTGAAAAATCAAAGAACGACTGACATGGAAACATGGCTTTTTCAGAAAACTGTCAGGATGTAGAAGACATTTTTAGAATCTGATCTCAGGTCACAGCTAAGATGCAATTGTTAGGAACAGGGAATGGCCAGAATCCTAAAGGATCCCAACACTAGTGTGCAGTGACTGCAGTCACATGATCAGTGATCCTCCGCTCTCTGCTCCTCTGCTGTCTTGCTTGGTGAGCCATTGTTAATATTATGTAACACTCCCTTCCGTTCCGTCTTTTGCCATCAGCCCTCGAGCAAATGCAGGAAAGGGAAGGAGGAAAAAAGGGCTTCCGTTCTCCTAATCTCCAGTTCTTATTTTCTCATCTGTCCTCCCTCACATCACTGCCTTGTGTGAATGTTATTTTCCCACATTACCTGACTGTTCCTCTGTGCTACTGAACCTCGTTTTAACTTTTAACCCACTGACCACCTGCCATTGTTCTCCTCCTCACCACCACCATGCTGGACTAACCTTGGGTTTCTTCATTCACATCAAAAGCACCCTTGGCTGTTTCACTGTGCTTTCACTAACTCTGTGTCACTGCTGCAGCCATTGTCGTGTTCCTCGGACTGTCACCATTGTAATGCAATCGACGACTAATCACAATTATTTAAGATGAATCACATTTATTTGAGCATAATCATCAGATTAATTTCCATTCATCTGTATAACATTACAGTCGGGCAGAAACCTCTTATCATCATATTTTAATGTTTTTGTAAATGAATGCCCTAATTAAACCTACAGTGTCACAAAAGCATCAAAAGTAGCAGATCCACAAGCTTAAAATGTGTTGCAAAGCGACACGCTTTGAGCTTGTATACATCTGCTACTTTTGCTGCGTTTGAATTTGAATCCTGAAAAGTAGCTGTTTTGGAACATATGAGGTTTCCACCCGACAGACTTTGATAAATTCCTCTGTTTACCATTTTTCATGAATTTTCAACATTTTCACAAATTGGCGGAAGCCACGGGAATAGCAGATTTACAAGCTCGCGATGCGCTGTGAGTTTGTACATCGGTCAATTTCCACTGCTTTAAAAAAAAAAAAAGATTACATATTTATGGCATGTTTTGGCCTTAGTATATTTTTATTATTGGTACCGGGCATGGTCAGTTATGTCAATTGTCAAAACCTAAAAAATCTATAATTATGTTGCACTACTGTTCAATTCCGAAAAACACAAATTAAGTCAATCTGTAGGAGAATGAATGCTCCGTTAAAATGTCATCGTGGTGACAGACACAAACTCCATCTCTCGGCTGCCTTAACACACACGTTGCTCATCTCGCCTCTTCCCCTCCGTGACCTCTCCTGTTTCTGACCTCCCGTTCCCTCCCAACAGTGCACACAGAGCACCAAAGACCTGCTGGAGAGGATGCTCCGCTCCCCCGACGTCCACAGCCTGTGTTGTCCCGGAGCTCCCAAGACCAGTCCCCTGGGCCCGGACCAGTCCGTCTCCTCCATCTCTGGGGAGGAGCCTCCTCCCTCCTCCTCCTCCTCCTCTTCCTCCTCTCCGGGCTGCCGGACAAACACGGGCGGCGCTCCCTGCCTCCAGCTCGGCAGGACCGACGACACCAGGGCCTCGCTGCACTCCATCAACCCTGCCTTCCGCCTGGCCTCGCCCTCCCCTTCCCTCAGCCACCGCGGCGGCCCCCTGGTCCTGGGGGACGCTCCCGACATGGGCTTTGTCCCACTGCAGTGAGCGAGCGGGGTGGGGAAAGCTACGTCACGGCGGAAGATTTTAAGACTCGTCGACTACGAGACCAAGTGAGCTGAGGAGTCGCCGCCGCTGCCGCGTAATGTATTTCATCCGCGGGTTCTGGGTTTGTTTCTGTTACACTGTGGCTCGCCTTCCGATGTGGTTCTCAGGACCGTTGCTGTCGGGCAGAGACCTCTTGTATCCGTATTTCTACATTTCTTGTTCATACTACTACACTGTCACAACAAAAGTAGCAAAGATAGCTGGTGCACAAGCTCAAAACGCCAGCTATTTTAGCTATTATTTGTATTTTTATTCTGAAAAGTAACACTTTTGGACATACGAGGTTTACACCCGACAGAGACGAGAACCGACAAGTACGGACAATCCACAACTCAACTTGTACTTGTAAAAAGTTCTAAACGAGCATAAATAGCTGATCCTACAAGCTCACGAGTCATGACATGCGTTGTGAGCTTTTGGATCAGCTATTTTTGCTTTTTAAAATGTTTTTATGACGTCTTCAGGGTGGTTATATAATCGAAAACAAATGGCTTCTGGAAGGTTCTGGGTTCATCCTTTTCGTAGTCGAAAAGAGCCATTTTTCCAGCGCTGAATCCCCAACAACCCTGATTGTCGTCACCAAGGGGACCGTTCTGGATTTTGTGAGGAGAGCCCCTTTTTTGTATTATTCAGACTGCCGACTTTTTTATACCTCAGGATTCTGTTCTGCTGCTGAGTTGATAGTTAGTTGATGGTTAATTAAAGAGGGTTGTTAAAACTTAGTAACGCTGTCGAGCACAAAAAGATTTTATAACTCCATATTATTATTATTTTTCCTTCTTTTTTTTTATAAGGCAGATGCTACAGTATTTGCACTGACGTGTCGGCACCCAGATGTCCGTTAGCCAACCATGTTATTTGTACCCGGGGCGTATGTCGGATACGCACGTGTGTGCTTTATGTATAGAAATGGCATCGGAGCATTGATTCTACTGCTCCGTCTAAAAAAGAAAACAGTGCCCCCCCCCCCAATGGGCTAAGTGTGTAACTGTTGTACCAGTTTTCAGAAGGTGGCATACCGTCCGTTTCCTGCACCAGTCCATTATCCCCCATTGTTTTTAATGCACAAAGTCTTAGATAGGGGGGGGGGGGGTGTAAATAACCCATTAGCTGCAGACTCTGGGTGCAAAGTTCAGTTTATGGCTAATGAAAAGGAAGCATCTTCACCTTTTATGAACATCATTGGTCCTCTGGTCAATGAGGCGTTCCCCCAAGCAAAATGAGTTGATGTAATATAACGTCAAAATCTATTTAACCGCTTGATGCCAGTGATGTACAGTATTGGGTTCAGTCCCCCAATCTTATGCAAACCCACCATGGACACGCAGGTGTGAGAGTCAGGAAACAGTGTTCGTATTTGCCCTTGGTGTCACTTGGAAGTCCTACTGTTCTCACTATGTAAAAACAATACACTAAATTATAGAGCACCAAAGTCGTGACACATTCCTACCTGGGTCGCATTTTTGTTCCAAAAAGAAACGAATGGTCCTGGCGACGAGAAAACGCTAATGTTACTGCCGCTGAATTAGTCTTTTTTTTTTGCCAGAAACAAATATGAGTGTGACTGACTATCGAATGATACAGAGCCATCTCCCTGACACTATCGCCAGGACAATTTGTTTATATTTGGATCACAATTCTTATGAGAGACGATTCTAAGATGACCCAATGTTATTCTCCATCGAGAAACACTTCCATGACCCAAGGGATGAACGAGTGACGTCAGGACTTCGGCACTCTATTGGCCAACAAGTTTGTCACATTTGTCAGTCCTTAGACCACCGATATATTGACTGATATTTCGGTATCAATTTGAAAAACATAAGGTTTTTGTAAAGTTTGTACTATTTGTACTAATTTATTTTATTTAACCCTGTCGAATATATTAAGTTCTATATTGAGCCCTATGGAATATTCTTCAAATGATACCTGAGCAACAATCTCACATAACGCGTCGCAAAAGCGAGGGAAAAGGTCAAATGATGGCCGATATATTGGTCGGGCTCTAGTCCTCTCATGCCTTGTGGATCCAGGTCATCCCAGCGTGGTCATTTTGTGGATCTCGTGTCAGCAGTGTTGCCAGTGAGTTGCCGTTCAGGTCAAAGGAGGACGGATGGGTGCAGTCGGGTTTAGCGTGCTGTAATACTGTCACTGCTGCTGTTTCTTTTTCTTTGTATGTGTCTTGTGTGTTAAGAGTACTGTTTCTCAATGGGTTGTCCAACAGGGTCTGTAACTGAGTTAAATGAACACTTGGATAAAGTAAAATAGATAAGTAAAATCCTCCCTTTAACTCTGAGAATGTGCAGATGGAACCAAATGGATCCACGTGTACAGTCTCAGTTACAGACCTGTAAGGCAGTGGTTCTCAACATGTGTGTTTTGGGACTCAGGGGGTCCCACATTTATTTTGGGGGCACCCTCAGATGACTTTAATGTGCAACATTGTTTTCTAACTCAATATAATTATATGCACACGAATTACTTTTGAGCATTATTTACTACACCAAAAGTAATGAACGAAATGAGCAACATTGGTAAATAGCTGATTGTGAGCATGTAGATCAGCTATTTTCCACACATTTATCAGTTAAAATTTGATTATTTTGGGGGTCACGGCCCAAAACGTTAGAGAACCCCTGGTGGTCCCCCCCCCCCCCCCCCCCCGGGACCCGACGCTGAGAAGCGGTGCGTCCATTTGAACACTGACTGGTGAGAAGCGGTGCGTCCATTTGAACACTGACTGGTGAGAAGCGGTGCGTCCATTTGAACACTGACTGGGACCCGACGTTGAGAAGCGCTGCGTCCATTTGAACACTGACTGGCTTTCTGTTTTGTTTTGGCATAAAGGGTGCATCGTGTGGGGGAGGGGCGGAGCTGCGATGACGCAGAGAATACTTGTTGAAAAGTAATTTCTGTGGAACTATTCAGGTATTTGTGGATAATAATCTGTCGTGACATTTATGGCACATGAATCATGAACATTTTGCCACCGCTGTGGGTTTCTATTATGTTACATAATTATCTTCATTTCAACAAAAGGGTTTGCTTCCAATCAAAGAATCAAATCCCAGACTGCAGTATTTATAAGTGACTTTGTGTTCTATTCATTTCAACTATTATTGTACGAGTTAGTATAGCGTTGTTTATTTTTGTTTTGTTTATTTCGATGCACATTCACTGTACTACTGTCTGTGCTGCACTGTATTCTGTTTAGATTGTGGACTTAGTAGGGAAACAAGCTAGATGTGACCAGTGGTGGACCAAGTACTGCATTGTTACTCAAGTATGAATAGCAATAGCACGATATGAATATCGTTGCTGTCGAGCAGAGACCTGTTATCTCCGTATTTAAACTTTTGTGATTTAATTTCCCCCCCACAAATGAACGCTCTATTTGATGATACTACAGCATCACACCAAAAGTAGCAGATCCACAAGCCTCAAAACGAGGCGCGATGCGCTTTGAGCTTGTAGATCTGCTATTTTTTTGCTATTTTCCAACGGTGTTGGACCCGTTCCCAGCCGACAGAGACAACACTGTATATACTCTGTTACAACTATATAGGCCTGTATTCAACATTTGACTTGAGTAAAAGTACGAAGGTATTGGCATCAAGATATACTCAGAATTGTCCCATTTCACACATTTCTTTCAAAAGATTTAAATGTTTCTCACAATCTTTACAAGATAGCTGATGCGGACGCATTATTATGACTTATGACGTAGGCTATAGGAAAGCCTATAGCCTACGCTGTTATACCTTTAAAACCAGTAATCTGTGTCATTTTAGATGTTACTATAGCAACACTATTTTATTTTAATTGTTTGGAATAAAATATAGCACATTTTTGAATTCAGAAGGCGTTTTTAAAATCTGCCCTCAGGCGTGTTGTACTAATCTAAAATCTAAACTAAAACTTCTACAGGGTCCCCCCCCCCCCCAATAACTACGAGATGTAGTGGAGTAATAAAGTATCAAAATTGCACTTGAGTCTACTTGAGTCAAGGTGCTTGGTTACTACTGTACAGTGAGTCCACCACTGGACATAACATGTTTGAAGCCAGAGTAATGTTCTAGTAAGTTAGGTCACACTAGATGTGACCTTTGCCTATGCTAGTGCCTAGTGGCATGAAATGTGATCCTCTTCTAGTAGTACACAGCTGTGACAGTACACTGCAGGTACCACAAGGGGGCAGAGTCCACCATCGTTACAATCGTGGATCACACTAGTGGTCACGCCACATGCTAGAAATGTCAAACAATATGTCTAGAAGGGCCCTTTGCTTCTTTGTCTGTAGATAGTTTGTGAAAACCCACTATGTGGTAGTCTTTATGCATCTACGGTATCGGTATATCAGTTGTTCTCAAACTTTATTTTTTATTTCAAGGACACCTGTAACTCGGGAGTGTAGAAATTGAGCCAAACGGTCCGTTTGGTTTCATTTCTACACTCAGAGTTGCAGACCTGTAAGGGTCCATTTGGAACCCCCTCAAGGAAAAATGAGGTGACCGGGCACCTCATTTGTCCAGGCCTGGACGGCTGGACCCCACCTTAATAGAGAATTAAAAGCCACGGGTTAACTCAAGTGTGCGTTACAAATTACAAGCAGGGCTTGTATGAGCATATGCGATTTGTCTTTGTTTCTGAGGTTTTGTATTTTGTAGATTGTAATGAATATCAAACAGTGGAACTGTACCATTTTGCTCAGTAAACTCACCAGCTTTGTAAACCGTGAGTTGGGTTTATTTCTGTTTATTTCCTGCAAGAACCATATAGGACTAGAAAATACGTATCGTAGCTAGTGTAACTCTGCATGAACTTCTCAGTCAGTCACCTCAACTGATTTCCATCATTTGGATTCCATAAAAGTTCTATGGAAACAAGTCATGCACCGCAAATAGACATTAGGATCAAGGTGCGTCATGCCGTGAACCTGTTTCTAGATTGGCTCTTTTCCGTTATTTGTTTTTATTTCAATATGAAAGAGCATTTATATCCATAATCCAAGTGAGTATAAGTGACACCTGTAATAGGAAAACGTCAACATGAGGTTTCCTCCATACTTAACACCACACAGCTATGCTGATGAATGATATTAATCTACCTCTGGGGGTGGGAAGATTATCTACAATGTAGCTTACAACAACCATTTTTATGCATTTGCTTAAAGATGCATTTTGCATAATTATGCTTCCAGCCTAGTCTTTTCGGGACTATTCCACAGGAGAGGCACACCCTAATCCGCAGATGTAAATTGATGGATAATTAGTTGAAACTAGACCAGTGCCTGGCTGTAGACTCGGCACCGAGTCGGTAACTATGGAAGTTGGAGATCCAAAGGCCCACCTGGCTAGTATGTAACACCTGTTGTACCAGCGTCAGAGTACCCGTTCCACCCATCTGTCTGTGTCCCTTTTAATATGGAGATTTCAGTATCTGTGTCTCTGCGTCCCTTTATTCCTATATATGGAGTTCTGTGTCAGGCAGTGTTGTTTTTGGCAGCAAGTTTTAGTCATAGTCTCTTGAATAGTATTAATTTAGTTTTAGTCACCTGCAATGTCTTGGTGTTAGTTTAGTTTTAGTCGACAAAATATAAGATTTTTGTCGACTAAATCTACAGTTGGTTTAGTCAAACAAAATGTATTTTGGCGGGCCTTGATGCCATAGTAATGACTGTTTTTTTTTCACTTGCTGAAAATAGCCGATCTACAAGCCCACAACGCGTCGCAGCGTGACGCGTTGTGAGCTTGTAGATCGTCTATTTTCAGCATGCAACTAATTGTAAAATGATTTATAGTGGATCTCTTGTCCTAACATTTTAGTGTAGTATTTATTTGTTGATGAAATTGTCAGTATATTTAGTCTTAGTTTTCGTCAGTGGAAAAAGGTAGTCGACGAAATCAACATTGGTGTCAGGCATGGCCAAAGTTGAAGTGTTGTGATGTCGGAACAGGCCAGCTCCATATATGGAGATATAGGGGTGATCAGGTCCAGAGCCCAGGCAGTGGTTTTTGTGCTGGTTCTGGACTCCCTGTGGTGGTGTGTGGAATTTGAGTTCTTGAGTTACGTGGGGTACAGACGTACGTACAGACGTGCAGAGACGTGGTGCATTTTGAGATAGATAGGCTATAGCCAATATTTCATATCTATGTATGTTGACCAGTTCAAGGCCTCCTTCAGTTGTAAGGAGGCTGACCTTGACACCGGAACTTGGACTTGGATTAGTGAGCTTGTAGTTGGGCTTCATTCTTCAATGAGTCGAAAGGTCATTTAACAGAGAGAGAGAGGTGTGACTCTTGGAATGATAAATCATGCCTGTCCATTTAGTGCAGTTCTTAACATTCAAAATACCAGCAGTTTCCCTTCACATTATGGATAGAAGAGTAGACAATATTGATGAGCGAGGCCTCCATGCTGGCTGGACAGAAATAAGTTCAGAGTTCAAGCTAATGTTAACATCCGGCTGGTGGTGACACACATACACTGTAAGTGTGCCAAGGCTACTGAATGAACACGGTTTCTGGCTACTGTGAATGTAGTAGATCAATAGTGGACTATGAACGACGATGTATGTTCAAGAAAAGGGTATACCGGTACATATCGTCTGCATATTTTGTTCAGTCATATATGTTTTCATGTTGTGTGGCCCCAGATTAGCTGAGGTTATGCAAATAAACTCATGGTACTGATGGTCATGCTAGCTAGCACAGTAACCCCTTACTAAGCACTTTTTGACTCTTTCTAGGGCTGCTGCTCAAACATGTATCTTCTATCTATAAATGCACCACATCTCTGTATGTCTGTCTGTGTGTACGTTTGTAATGGAGTGCAGTGCCCAGTGTCGAGTCGGTCGGACCCACGGTTGTCCACCGTGGGTCCACAAAAGGCGCCTGGACAGAGCCCCTGCCCACTGCCCAGTGTCCATATGGAGCTGGCCTGTTCTGACATCACACTCCGGGCACGTTCGGAAATATCGCACCGGAGCTCACTCACCTATTAATTTGCATTGCTCAGTGTGCCATAAAAGGGACACAGATAGATGGGTGGAACGGGTACTTTGACACGGGTACAACGCGTATTACATAGCCGGTTGGGGCATGGATCTCCAACTTCCATCGTTAGCGACTTGGTTAGGCTACTTTACATAAGTATATGTGCTCCCCAAATAAAGTTTATTTGTTCAGTCCAGCAATCATGGGAATGACGCTGACCCAGCTGGTTCCTGGTCTGTACGACCCTATAGTCTCTCCAATCAGACTATTGACTAATTCAAAGGAAAAGAGGGTGCTTTATTTTCAGATGGGTTCTCAGATTGGGATGACCCTGGCTGAGAGGCCATGTATTCAAACAGTTTCTAGGTTTTTCCAAAACTTTTAGAAAATTGTAGATCTACAAGCTTGAATGTTTGGCTATTTTCAAATAGCCAAACATAGTATAAAGGGTACAAAGTGGTTAAACTGATGTTCATGCTATACATCAACTAATTTAGACTGCTTGGAACTCCTTCAATTTGAGAGCCACTGCATTGGAGGGTTTGGCTCTGCTGTGTGCCATGCACATGCACTGCCATGTCACCTCTGGTGAAAAGGTCTAGCTGGAGAAAGCAAGTGTGTCGATTTGGAAGTCAGTGGCTTCAAGACGGGTCTGATGACATCCCACAAGGCCCCCCTTCAGAGGTATCCCCCCAAAAAACAGAAGTGGCCGTGGCCCAAGGGACCGACCGCTGAGTCAGTGTCTCAAAAACTGTAATGGGCAGATTTCCATGAAACCAGCCAGGATGAACCCACAGTCATGCGGTCATGGCCCAGGTTAAAGCAATAAAAGCACTGATAAGTTGTGTGTCTGAGAAGAGGGGAGGGCTGGACCACGGTGACACACACACACACACACACACACACACACACACACACACACACACACACACACAGATGCATAGTGGCTTCTGAGTCATGGGATTAGCCCAGACATGTACTGTAGACTTAACTACTCGTGTGTGTGTGTGTGTGTGTGTGTACGTGCGTCCGTACGTGTAGACAAACCTTTATTGATCCCGTGGGGGACATTTAATTGTCAATGGCAGTTACAGCAGTAAAGAAGGAGACACAGGACAGATACAGTACAGTATAGAAAAGTGTGTGTGTGTGTGTGTGTGTGTGTGTGTGTGTGTGTGTGTGTGTCAGGATTGGGACTCGAACCCGCAACGAGCTGTCAGGATACATTGGATAAGGCCTATGTGCATGCATGCCACGGCTGGTGGCTCTAGGATGTGTGCTATGCAAACTGAACAGCCTTTGGCCATGTGCTTCGTAATAATGAGTGCCACCCTGCTGCCTCTGCTTTCAGTTACACCCGCTGCCTACTGTAAATCTCACCTCCACCGGAACACAGATCATCTTTTTAACTCATGGCAGACGTTGGTGAACACATTTACAAAGCACATATCGTCAAAGTAACAGTACATTGGCATACATTTATGACAGCGGTAGCAAGGCGTTGTGAGCATGTAGATCTGCTATTTTCGCAACTTGTGTGCAACACTCTAGTCTAGTATGATAAAGCAGAGCATTCGTTTACGAAAAAATATAAAAACTGAATGTCAGGAACCCAGGTTTGTTGGACCAATATGGCAATATGTAGTTCCACAATGTTCTTCGTGATCAATTTGCTTTGATCTCCCCCTCATCTGGAAGCCGTAGATTAACTCACAGGTTGCGAAGGAGTACCCTCTATCGTAAACACTGAAAACGCCAGATTTTAAATGACATACTGTATATAGACGTCATTGGCAGTAGATTAATTAAGACTGCCAGTAGAGATGTACACGCTCGCAGTGTGCTCGTAGACCTGCTATTTTTGAATAACCAACATATACTTGGTTAAAATGATTGTGATGCTGTATGAACTAATTTCTTGCACCACATATCTGGAACAAACTCCTAGAAAACTGCTACCACTCTTATTTCTTTTAAAACAAGACTTTTTTTCCCTTCTTCTTTTGTTTCATGCATCCTAAAGTATTCTCACTTCCTTCCTGGACTACATGTTGTCTCAGTAAGACAGCCCACATGGGGTGTCTCCCCTCCACAAGTACACCAAAGCTTCATGGTTATTGTAGGAATTCAACAATCCAGTACACTCGTTATTCTTCTGGCCTTAGAGTGCAAATTTAAAATTGTGCTACTGTTATCTAGCTACAAATACTATTTAACTCTGAGTGATTGCAGTTTCTTCCAGCAGCATGCAGTGAAATGGCCCTTTAGGTACAGTACATGAGTATTATGTAGTTTATGTACACTAAAAGCTGCTGCATGCCAGGCCTCAGAGCTTTCCTTTGGGTCGATACAATGAACCCCCGACCGATTCCGATCAATGTGTTTCCAATGTGCTGCTACAGTATAATTATGCTCACCATGACGCTCCTCCACGCTGAAGCCTGCTTTGTTTGTCTTCCTTCCATGTAGCTACTGGATATGCAGGAGGGGGTTGAGGTGATTTCTGGGAATGAAATCAGAGCTTAGTGTGAAAAAAGCATGCACACGCACTCACGCATGCACACACACACACACACACACACACACACACACACACACACACACACACACACACACACACACACACACACACACACACGCACAGGTTTGTATTACTATACTTAGTTTTAGGACGGTGATTTAATGAATGCCACTTAATCTTCAAGCCCCTTTTTGAGCTTCTAGATCAGCAATTATTTTGCTGCACGACACCACGGTCCACCGCACAACAAATCAGGCATCATTCTAAACCCTAAAAACAAACATCTATATGTCTAATCCTTACACACCCAAACCGGGAATATTTTTCTAATTGTAAACGTATATCTCTAAACCCCCCCCCCACACACACACACAGATTTCTTACCAGATTTCTGGTAAATGGCTCGAGGAAATGCAGAGGCTGTTCGTTCCCCTTCCCTTCTTATTTTTTATTATGCGGCCTATAGCCAAACGAGACCCACATGTTATTCACATGTTACAAGGTGACAAGAGAAAGTTACAAGGCAGCATGTTTGCATTTAACGGCTTTTTCCAAACACCGGCGGCATCTGTCGACTCAGCATGGCGTTGAGAGATTTCAACGTGGAACCATGGAATCTGTACATTGAAATAAAACAGGGGTAGCCATTCGGCCTGCCGCTCAAAACCGCAGCACGTATGATTTTACAGAATCAGGGCAGGAATTTTGTAGAGGCTATGAAGGCCGCCTTTGCCCCTAAGTTTGGCCTTCTGCCCCTCAAAAGATGATCTGCCCTGAGGCCACCATTAGTCTAGTAGCCAGCCCATAGAGCCCCATTGTGAACCCGGACATGTTGAGTACACCAAGGTTTTATGTTAGAAATGTTTAGTATGGGTCCCCGGATGCTACCTTGCATATGTTGAGCAATTTTCATAATTGGCATAATATGTGACATTAACAACAACGGCCAATGCCGTCATAACAAATTGATGATGTCAGCACATTTGGGCAAGTGGGCATGGCCGTTTTAAGCCCAATGAGTGTTTTTTTGCAAAACTAATGCTTGCAATGGATCAATGGATTCAGCGTCATGAAAAACCCCTAGTTTGACACGTCACATGCTAGATGAAGCATGATGACATTTTGAAAGTGTTGCTCTTGGGCCTTTTGATTTGTGTATAGCGCCAAGGCCCTCGGAGGGTTGATTCATGCCTTTGGCCTGGCGAAGACAATAATTGACATTTATGTAATTGTTCTTGTTACTATCACCAGTGTCTTTTATTGAGATCCTGAATTCTTAACTCCCCCTGTGTTCTGTTACGTTATTTAAATTCATGTTTCTGTTTTATTTTGAAAAAATAAAATGGCAGGCAGTATAGGCTTCAGTTGTGTCATGTGACACACCGTGTGACCTCTTTCAGGAAGTGCATTAGATTCCATTGCAAACATTTCATGACACATGCAGACTAGAGCTCCTGTGTTTTGTACCTGCTCAATTCACTCGTCGTAGCAGCGTTGGTATGTACTGTCTTATTTTCACCTGGCCTTTTATAGTAGTTAATTCTTTTTGTATGAAAGTTTTGTTTGTGAAGTTTATTTATTTTTATGTTAAAAGGCCTACTGTACTGTACATACCTGTCTAAATGTCCATCTCTGATTGAATAACTTTATTTTCAAGTTGATACACTCACATCTGAGTTATTGTACTGCTGAAGAAAGTACATTTGTTGTGTTATGCAACAATAAAGGCTGGACACAGTGATGAGCAAGCAGCAACCCAGCACCCTATAGCCTATACAGTAATACTAATACAGTACAAATGAATGCTTAAACCTTAAAATCAATTAATTATGTCAGTTGTATTAATATCATGATTTTAGAAGTTGGCCTAGATGATGTCCTGCCCTGGCATCAAAAAATGTACAAGACCAAAGGCCAAGTGGCCTAGCTTGCCCCTAAACAGATCAAAGACCTGCACAGAATACACTGACTAGTAGAATTACTTTCTCAAGAAAGTAACAAAGCAAGCTCTTTATCTGGAGCCATTGGCAGGGCACCAAGCATATTCTAAAATAACATACAGAGAATACACTAGCACAGGCTTGAATTGATTGATTGATTGATTGTTATCTTTATTGATCATGAGATATAACACATGTCACATGTAACATACCGGTACGTATATCTGATCTGGCCCACCATGATCGAAAGGATAATGCCAAAAAAAAGCTTCCAGCTCGTTTCCACTGCAGTCCTCAACGAGGTGCGCATGATGTCATGTCATGCAGTGTGGCGCTGGTGAGTGCATGGAATGTATAGAGTTCATGATGTGCTAATGTGTCCCTGGATGGTGTGGGTGGGTGTACTATGTGATGCTCACCGTGTGGACCGGGGTCCACGGGTGGGCCTTGAGGATACTGCTAGTGGGACCCCAAATAATTGGAAAAACACTGAGATTTTAATTATAATATAACATTAATTAAAATAAAATCACACCCGTGTGAACTGAGTGGTGCAACTCCCCCCCCCCCCCCCCCCCCCCCTCCTCTCTCTCTCTATCTCTCTCATTAGCAGGCAACAGTGAAGCACTATCTCTCTCTCTCTCTGTTTCTGGCACAACAGCGCCCCTACTGTTGCTCATTAAAGTCACATAGGTTAAAGTCACAGGTTAACCAACACATAGGTTAACCCACACGGACATTGCTGTTCCTTGGAGTGGTTGCACCACTCAAAAAAGTTGAAAAACAGTTCTCCAGAGCTTGCTCCATGCGCGCCCACCCCTCTAGACCAGAAAGCATGTTTTTATGGTTTGAAATTAGTTGGGGATTTTAAGTGGTTTTCAGTGTTTTGTATTTTGTAATTAATGTGACGTGCAGCGTGCTACAGTATGTAATGTAGCCTATTGGTTTTATGTAATTTATTGGACTTTTTGTTTTATTGTGTGTTGCAGTTGCAGGACCACTTTGGAGTGTTTTATTATGCTTGTATGTGTATATTCTCCTGGGTTTAAGTTTTATTGTGTTTACTCGTATTTCTTTTACCAAAATCAAATCAAAATGGTCAAATAAAACAAATCAAGATGCATATCTCTGTTGTCTGGCAGAAACCTGACTCCAAAATGTTCATTTTTCAGGAAATAGAAAAAATAAAATCCAGTAATTCACATAAATGTTTAAGAAGCAGTGAAAATAGCCGATCTACAAGCTCACAACGAGTCGCTTGGTACAGTTTTTTTTTACTTAAGTAAAAGTACCTTCTTTTACAGTGTAAAGAAAGTAAAGGACGGTGTAAAGTGGATATCAATTAGCTTTACATCGCAGGTGTAAAGTTTACACCTGCGATGTAAAGCTAATTGAAAAATAACAGAATGTATTATCATCATCTCTTATCAATGTTTCAAGGCAAAGCAAACCCACAGTTCTCAAGAAAGAAACAAGGGAATCTCTTTATCTGGAGGCGTTGACAGGGCTTCAAGCACATTCTAGACATAATGACATGGAGAGAATACACTACGCCAGGGGTTTTCAACTGATTGTGAACCAGGGACCACCACCTTGACTAAGAATCAACCTGGGGACCACTGTTGTGTTGCAATGGGATATGGGCTAAGATTAGTGCTTTCGTAACACTTGCTATGGAATGCATCCCATGTATATAAACGAGGGTCCACGGACTTAACACCGTGCTTTCGTGTTAAAACAAAAGCCAACAAAGCCGACCAGCTAACGCTGGCCCACAGAAAACAAAACAGCAATACAACTTGGGTCAAAAATAAAACAAACACTAAACAACTAAACAAAACAAAACAAACAGAAAACAGAAAAGTTTGAAAAAGCACTCTCCGTAGAGAAAAAATATCAAACAAGCAAAACCGCTCTCACACGCTCAGCACATCCACACCCACACACAGAGAGAGAGAGATATGGGGGGGGGTTGCACCACTCACACGGGTGTGATTTATTTTACGTTGATCTTATGTGATAATACTACTGTCTGAAATAAAGATTAAGATTAAAGATATATTAACCACTTCAGCCCTATATACATTTGAAAATAGCCGTTTTCAAAAGATGTAACATTCTGCGACATTCTGCATAATGAATACTTACTAAATGTCTTTTTACTCAATGTACATTTTGAATTCCGGACTTTTACTTGTAACAGAGTACTTTTATATTGCAATGTTGGTACTTTTACTTAAGTAAAAAAAGAAAAAAACTTTTCCCACCACTAGTAAACATATAACATATAGTACAAGCTCACAAACTGTACCAAGCGACGTGTTGTGAGCTTGTAGATCGGCTATTTTGGAGTCAGACAACAGAGATATGTTTCATTTGAACATTTTGATTTGATTTTGGTAAAATAAATACGAGTAAACACAATAAAACTTAAACCCAGGATATACACATACAAGCATAATAAAACACTTCAAAGTGGTTATGCAACTGCAACACACAATAAAACAAAAGTCCAATAAATTACATATATAGCACCAATACATTACATAAGACCAATAGGCTACATTACATACTGTAGCACGCTGCACGTCACATGAACTACAAAATACAAAACATTGAAAACCACTTAAAATCCCACATTTCAAACCATAAAAACAGTAATCTAAAGTGCATCACTAGCCTGTAGCATATTCCATATAGTGTCTATCTCATTTATTTATATTTATTCATATTCCATAGCAGTGTCTCATTCTCTCTCTCTCTCGCTCTCACTGTTTCTCTACAATAGGATGGAGCATGCACCGAATAAATAAATAAATAATTTCAGTTATTTCACCCATACTGTGATACACCTGTAAACCTGCGATGTGACAACATTTAAAGCTGATTCTGGTCTACAGACAAATGGAGCATTATCATCCCACATCAATGTTTCAAGGGAAACGAAACCCACAGTTCTCAAGAAAGTAACAAAGGAAGCTCTTTATGGAGACGTTGACAGGGCAGGGCGTCAAGCACTACAGTCTAAACATAACAATACAGATCTTTTTGCCAAGTTTTGCTCTTTTGTGGTGACTCTTTGGGTGATGGGACTCGGCCAGGCCATGTCCCACTGGATGTACTAGTGAAATTGCATAACATCGCTGTCAGGCAGAAACCTCGTATAATCTCCGTTATTTATATATATATATATATATATTTTTTTTTTTTATAAAAAAAAAAAAATCCCTCCACAATCTGTTCCATTTTTACATGAAAAGGTGAAAGTGATCAAGAGATTATATAAGCAATAACATTAAAGCAATACACAGACAAAGCAAAATACTGTTGACACAAAATTGAAATGAAATCAACAAGACAAGACAAAAATTAAGGGAAATAATGGGATACAAAATTTGACAAAATAAAATAAAAAATATAATACTAAAATAAAAGTTATATGAATATTAGTCGATCCGCCATCTGACATGCCACCATTATATATGAATGACTGGACAATCAGTCCAAAATGGCTCAGCTCATTCAAAAAAAGTTTTTTTTTTCTGCCAAAAATAGCAGTTCTGGTTTAACAGTGCAGTAGTATTTTGCTAAACTTGGCAATATGGTAGAGGGCTGAGGTGAGGAAGCAAAGCCCACAACCATTGAGGGTAGGGCGCTATAGAGCGTCGCAGTCCCTCCCCCTTTCAGAAAAACGAGTGGCCCAGGAAAGGAATCGCAATGCATTTGTCCCATAGGCATTTTGTGCTTTATTTATTTAAAGACCTTTTAAGCATCGTACGTAAGTACAATCAAAAGTATACAATACATTACAGATTACTCGATATACATAGACATATCGGAAGGCTTTCCATATTTGTACAGTGGAAGAACATTTTTCAGAAAAGCACCCAATTTATAGATTACTTTTTGTTTTTCAGATTTTAGTAATGCAATTAATTTAAACATAGAAGGGTGGGTAAAAAAAATAATTGGCAGGTATTTTTGCCTGAAATTCATAATGCCAGTATTCTTACATTCCAACAAAACATGATACTCCTCTCCAATTCTGGCTTCATTACATAGGTTACAAATCCTATGACTTCTTTCCAGTCCTTTATATCTACCGATGACCTTTGCAATTCTTGTGTTGTTTAGCCTAAAGTTGCAAATAGCCTGTCTATACTTACGGTTTTCACATAGGAGGTATTTTTCTAATTTGAACTCTTGTTTGTATTCAACATAGATGTCACATGATGTCATACTATTGAGTTCACTTTGCCACTTTTGCAAAAACTGGTCTTTCAACCTTTGTTCAACAGTTCGCTTCAACCAGTCAATGTTATTACATTTCTGGGCCAACCAAATGTAAGACATACCACAGTCATCCAGTATTTTCTTCACCTGTGCAACCCAAGGTGACACATGGGCACCTGTGTTGAACAGGTTAACCCAACCCAAGGTGACACATGGGCACCTGTGTTGAACAGGTTAAGCAGGCAGTCGTACATTATTCGACTCTGTTTACTCTCTTTTCCTTCGATCAACCGGGCCCAGTACCCGATAAGTCTCTTTTTAACAGCGATACTAATTGGTACCTCCCCAGCTCACCATACACCATATTGCTACAGGTAGTTGTTTTAACTTTTAGGATATAATTGAGAAATTTAAGATGTAATTGTTCTAGTTTTTCGAACCCCCAGATTTCACATGTGCATGACTGGTGAGACCAATTTGTCAAAGATCTAGTGCAACATTTACTGGTAAATCAAATGATCTACATTTACTAAGGACTAAAGACTGTGACCTTTTGTTTTTTTACTATTGATTTTCAATTTCCATTTTTCACAGAAACCACACATCAGGTCTATTGCCTTCTGCAATCCCTCCTTTGTATTTGACATGACAATTGTGTCATCCGCGTATAATAATAACAAAAGCTGGAAATAGCTATCGATAAGTGGGTCGTCATAATTAATAGACTGGCAGCCATTGTGAATAAGGTAATCCTCCAGGTCGTTGATAAACAATGAGAACAGTAATGGTGACAGATTTTCCCCCTGTCTTACTCCAGCTAAACTTTCAAAGAAAACTGTTTTCATGCCATTAACAAAAACACACGATTTAACATTTTTATACATATTCATTACTATATCCATAAATTTACCTTTGATGCTTACTTTAGATAGTTTATACCAAAGGGCATCCCTCCAGACTGTATCAAATGCCTTACTGTAATCTCAATCTTCAAATGAACAAATCAATGGGGAATCTGAATCTGATACTGTAGAAACTGCAGGCTTTCTATTCCTGGAAAATTAATATGGTATAATGGAAACCATTGTAGCATGGCTATACGAGTATGCGTGCTATGAAGTACTTCTGCTACTTTTGCTATTTTTGAATTTTAATCCTGAAAAGTATACAGTTTTGAACATAATCCAGACAGAGACGAATTGCCAGTTCCACTTTATGCACAAGTATGACGCAGACAAATGCGTGCACATGAGCTTATTGCATACACCCTTGTGTACACACACACACACACACACACACACACACACACACACACACACACACACACACACACACACACACACACACACACACACACACACACACACACACAACACAAGAAAGTCCAGTTCTATTCACTTTCTTTATACCTTTCAGCTTCACTTTTGATTTATGGGACAAGTACACAGCTCTCTTATCTGGCCCGCTGGCACAAGCCATATATTTGTCCACATTCAGCACATTGTGTCTCATCTCTCACTCTATTGCCTTTCACTCTCGCCTCACACCTTGGTTGTGAGTCAGACGCCCCAGTCATTGTTATTATGACTACTGTGTCTATCTTGCTTTCTAGCTTTCTTTCTAGCACACACGGCACACACACACAAACACACACACCAGCACACACACCAGCTGTCGGTCGAGCTGAGAGATCCTTATGTAACTAGAAGTGTGACACTGCAGTATATGTGACCTTTGAACTTCAAAGGTCTGTGCCACTGCCTGAGCACGTCCGTCCTTACTCTCTGTCACACATGCACGCACGCACGCACACACACACACACACACACACACACACACACAAGCACCCGTTTGTATTGCTGCTGTATGCTTGTGAGGACATTATAAGTATAAATCAGGTGTAACCCTTCCTAACCCCTAAACCCAACCACAGAATGTCTAATCCTTTCCCTAATTGTAACTCCCCAAATATTTTATTAATGATAAAACAAATTCTACTACACTCTCTCCTTCACAAGTACGGTAATCTAAATAGACTACCACCATGTGCTTGTGCTGCAGATCTCGTGGGGCGTGGGGATGATGATCACCATGTGCAATACATGTGGAAGATGACCCCACATGATAGTGGTTTCCAACCCTTGAGCCACCATTTTTAATGAAGACTCACTTTCGACCTCCAGCAGAAATAAGTTCAGAGTAACATCCGGCTGGTGACACACTGTATTATGATGACAAGGCCACGGGTACTGAATGAACACAGTTTCTTGCTACTGTGAATGTAGTAGATCAATAGTGGACTATGACCGATTTTGTATGTTTATGTAACTTTTATTTTATTTTTTGTAAATTAACGCCCTACTTACTACAGGGTCACACAAAAGCCTCAATAGTTCAGATCCAGTTTGGAATGCGTCATGAAGCGACACATTTTGAGCATGTCGATTTGCTACTTTTGCTATTTTTTTTTATTTAAATCCTGAAAAGTATTTTAGTTTTGGACATATGAGGTTTCCACCCGACAGAGACTATATGTTTTGAAAGAAAGCATATTGACATGTTGAGTTACTATGTGTGGACCCCAGGAAGATTAGCTGATGTTATATGCAAATAAACTCATAGTGCTGATGGTCATGCTAGCACGTACTGTATCCTTTCAGTAACACCTTTTGACTTATCTGTTCATTTAGTGCAGTTCCTAACATTCAAAATACCAACGGTTTCCCTTCACATTATGCAGCAGCAGACAGAGAGAAATAAGACAAGCAGATTAAATTGATTTTGTCAGATGAGCGAGGCCTCCAGCTGGCTGAACATGCAGAAATACATTCTAGCCAAAGTTAACATCTGCTGGTGACACGCGTATTATGATGACATGGTAGACAACTAAAAATATATTATAGTGTGACTTACAGTAAGTCGTTGTGGTTTGATTGTAAAGCGGCAGTTACTGATTCGAATGGCCTTTAGTAACCTATATGTGGGGGTCCTTTTGTATGTTCCAGATCAGGGGTCTTCAACGTTTTTAGGCCAAGGACCAGGAGAAAGAGATTAAGCTTAAACTTCTTCATAGATTTGTTTGACAGCACTGTCATCAGTGTTGTGCAAATTCAGTACCAGGGGGTACCCAACAAAATGTGTGAATATAGCTTCACAATCATTTTAACCACTTTAATTATATTTGTCTCCGCCAGGCCGAAGGGATGGCAGAGACTATACTTTGCACCCTGTCCGTCCGCACGTGTGTCTGTGAATCTATCTATCTATCTATCTATCTATCTATCTATCTATCTATCTATCTATCTATCTATCTATCTATCTATCTATCTATCTATCTATCTATCTTCTATGCTATGCTTCTGGCTGTCCCTGACACAACAATATTTTTAAGATGGGGCTCTGCAGCAAAATACATATTATTTTGGTGCTCTTTCACATGAAAAGGTTTGTGAACCTTGGTGATGGCCCGGGGTGCATTAAAAAGACTGGATTAAGGTTGGTGAGGGATGCGTTGCTCCCCTGCTTGTGGTTATGTTTAGGTTAGAGTTAGAGATAGGGTTAGTACTAGTCATAGTAGTCACAGTACTAGTAGGCATAAATACTTGTGTGTGGTCCAAAACACAGCCCAGTGCTTCCTACTCCACTGACAACCAATCACAGCGCTCCAAAATTCCTCGAATCCGCAGCCATCCTAGGAAAAAAAAACTTGCTGGACCCCCAATTGAAGGCCCAGGTTTCAATGTACTGACCAACCTGCCCATGTGAGAGCTTTACGCACTCACTGTAGCAGAGTGGCATTACATACAGTACACAATACGATGCCACTCACACTCACACATACGTAGAGTGTGCTTTGCAGTGTTTACTTTGCCCCAGGAGCACACAACACTGCTGTGCTCCGCCGAGCAGAGCACAGTGCTACTGTAATAACTCACGCAACGCACGCGGCCAGAAGAGACACTTTGACGTCAGCCCAGCTGGTCCTCTGCGTATAACCTCTGTTCCTCTGTTCCTATAGGCTGGATGGACGCACGCTGTGCAGTGCTGCTGATAAGATAGGCCGGCCCTCTTATCAGCCACTAGTGGAATGGAACTGAGTACATTTTACGTGCAGTACAATTTTGATTTGACTTTATTTGAGTATACTGTATGTCCATTTCTCAGTGTTTTATGCTTCTAATTCACTATATGTTTCATAGGCAAATATGGTTTCAAGGTGGGCTGAACTACTGTATGCATATGTATAGATGGTGATGGTGGCAAATCAAGTTGCAAAGTGAGTTTAACTGCGTTTTCTTTTCTGTTTGGATGGGCTGTGAAGGCCAGATATCTTTTTTTTGCCACTCAGTGGGCATTCCTGCATCATTTCCCGGTATGATGATGATGTCACACGCTCTACCCTCTATATGGGCCCCAAGTGTCCGCAGGGTCCATGTGGGTCCCACCTGGTTTTGCCAATGTGGGCTTTAAAGTTAGTTCTACCTGGACCCAACTAGTCAATTTTAGTTACAAGTTAATTGTATTATTGGGTGCTGGAGGCCTAAGTATATTTTGATGCCAATACTTCTGTACTTTTACTCGGGTAACATTTTGAATTCAGGCCTTTTTTACTTGTAACAAAGTGTTGTTGTCCTTTTATCTGTGCTCCACCATTGTCCTTTAGTGTAGGCTGGACTCATGTGCTGTAGATAAGCAGGCTGGTCTCTTATCACACATTCGCTGGCAGGGTTAACAGGCCAGCAGGTCATCTTTGCCAGGCAGGTGTAACACCGACTGGCACGCAAAACATTGGCCAGCCGCCCGTCGCTACGGGAGACTGAACTTGATGTTGACAAACAAGTCTGATGAAATCAGAAAGGACTTAAGTTGTCGACTTCTCTGATGAAGTCACCGTTTGGCTTCAGTGATGGCTGACGTCACGCACGTTAGAAGACACCATACGGTAGTGGAGCACGCAAGTAGAGAGCGCACATCACATCAGAGACAATCTGCTAAACAGATGCAGGCTAGAAAAACATTGATGATATAAGAAAGATGTTTATTGATTCCTGTTAAGGTTTCGTATAGCAGCAACGGGAGTAAGCATGATATGAATAAAGTCTGACACTGTGTTAACCGCAGAGAACACTTTTCATGTAATATGTGCAATTGTACTGTTACAAAAATATCCCCCTTTCTCCCATAGTACGTTAGCAACATGATGTGGTCGTCGTCTTATATTCTAACTTTTTGTGTTTTTTCGTAAATTGACGCCATACATGATCACACTTTTGAAGGCCAGGATGGTGCGTGTTGAATGATCCTCTGGCAGGCGGATGACGTGGCCGTACCAATGCGCCGCATTGCTGCAAGGTGAGATGCTGCAGGGAGCTGTTGGGTTAGCAGTCTTGAAGTCTGATTAGTGACATGCTGGCTCCATGAGATGCCTTTGATCCTCCTGAGGGCTCAAAGCCATCGAGCCTGGCCGCCAGCATGTTATTCAGCGGCCATGTTTCTGAGCCGTACAGGAGGAGGGAGACGGAGGCAGAGGCATTGTAGACTCTCAGCTTTGTCTCCCTGGACATGTGCTGGTGTCTCAGACCATGTACTGTATGTGATTTGCAGTGTGTACTTGCTTTTATTCTAATTCAGTGGTTTTCAACCAGTGGTCTGGGGACCAATAGTGGCCCAGGTGGTCCCCAGCTAAATTATGGAAGGTTGGTATTTGGTAACCTAATTGACCCTTATAGATCTTTAACTCTTGAGAGTGTAAAATGAAACCAAATGAACCCTTCTGGGTTAACCCAGAAGGGTTCATTATGTTAAACATCTGCATTACTTAATTTACAAGAAGTCTACACATTTAGAGAATGTAAAATGATTGTTATCTTGGGCAATGTTTGCCTGTTATCTCTCCTATGGTATCACATCAATATGGAATTGTGGACAAACCTTATCCAAAATAACAAAATATTCCTTCGTTTTGGGTCTGAGAGGCTAAATCTCATCAGATGGTCAGTCCGGCTCAAATGCCGAATAAATAATGGGCCTTGCTATGAAAAAGGTTGAAAACCACTATTCTAATTCTAATTCACAGCAGGACACTCAATCCACTAGCACTAGCAGCTGCCACACCAGCACTCAGATTACCCCAACTCTTACAGCATGCAGGGTAGTGATGGAAGAAAGTACTCTGATCTTTTACTCAAGTTAAAGTAGCAATACTATAATAAAATAAGTCCCGTAGCAGATCTGTAAGCTCCCAATGTGTCGCATCGTGGCACATTGTGAGCTTGTATTGGGCTATTTTATAATGGCCAATAGTGCTCATTTCTGTGCATCGTCTGCTCTTGCGGCCTCTTCTTTTAAGATTGTTTTCATAGACCTGGTTGCTTATTTCTCTAACAAAATCTGGCAACGCCGTCGCTGACAGCAGGGTAAGGGTTAAGTTACATATAAGTACTGTACACATGGCTGCTCTCTGTGCATATTCTAATCATAGCTACAGTATGACTCTATGAACTGACAGTATGAACTTCCATAGCCCTTGTGGGGCCAACTGAAGCATATATGTGGTTAAAAACAGACAACTCATTTATACTTTCTATTATTAGCATCTTAAACGGTAAGGACATACGGTATGTGAGTCAGAGTCCATATTGTTGCTGTCGGGCACATTTTTTGGAGTCGCTACCCACGCGTTTAGCTGTGTTGCTCATTGCACGAACACCTGATCCTTACAATCTACCTCGTTGTAAAGGTGACTAATCAACGATTAATATGATATAAAATACAATACCAATTGGTAGTATTAAAGTGGAGAAATAATTAACGAAAGTGAGCGAATATGGGAAGGGGATCAATGTCACGTGATTCCCTTGTTTGATGATGGAAAAACTCGGATGTGCAGTCTCAAAGAATATTATTAATGTCAGAATTTAGAATATTTGGCGGTCCCGTTTTCATTTTGGTCGGTGGTTGTTGCAATTACCTGCACTATCTATAATACTAAAACCACGCTATGACAAAAAAAGAGAAAAGAAAATTCCAATGGCAGTCTAAGCTGTGTTGTTTTCACCCCATGAAGGAATGGTGGATTAATGCTCCAGCCTGAAATGTCACACAAAAGCATCAAAAGTAGCAGGTCCACAAGCTCGAAGCGCGGCACTTACAAGCGGCACGTTTTGAGCTGGTAGATCTGCTACTTTTGCTATTGCTGAATTTGAATCCTGAAAAGTAACATGAGGTTTCCACCTGACAGAGACGATATTCTAAGATAGCTATATGTCTCTCAGTATGAACTTCCATAGACCCCTGTGGGACCCCGGTCAACTGAAGCATAGGGTTCTAAGTGGTTTAAAAACAGAACTCATTAATGCATTAAAAAAAAGAACACTTACTTTCTATCAATTACACACCCCATGAAGCCCTGAATTATTTTTAGGGGCGCTATAGCCCCTCCAAACGTCTGGCTTTAAGAAGTGAGTAAGTGACGTCATGTGGCAGGCTGGCAGCCAAGTCTAATGGACTTTTAATGTTTGTCTTTAAGCATACCCCCCAAAAACAAAACTAAACAAAAACAGACAAGTCTATGGACAGGAAAGAGAGACGGGGAGAGACATGCAGCAAAGGTCGTCATGAACAGGGTTTCAAACACACATGCTGTCAGGCCAGAGTCTATGTGGAATGCACTAGCTTGGACCGCTAGGCCAGCGGGCGCCCAAGTCTATGGACTTGTTTGCTTTAAGCAGTGACATCATATGGCAGCCATAGTGGGCGCCCCTCACTTTTGTTGCATTCCTGAGCCAAGAATTCAATGACCAGGTGGCTGGTCACTGGTCAGTAACGGACTCCTCCACAGGTTATCAAATTATTGTCTCAGGAATGCGACAAAAACAATTCAAGGCTTCATGGAGTGTGTAATTGATTAATTGAATTCATTTTATGGTGAACTAGTCCTTTTAGTGCGTGCGTCTGTCCGCTCCTCCGTCCTTCGTTCATGTGCAGTGATGGAAAAAACATTTTTGTACAATTACAAGCAAAAGTATGGTCTTTAACATAGAAACAGTCTTCCAGTGTCTTCCAGTGGTTCCGTCCATGTGTCCTTCCTTCCTTCCTTCCGCAGGCCTGCTGCCATTAGGCGTGACGTTGAACATGTGTTATCTGCCTTCTGCATGATTAGTCATTGTGAGAGCGTGTTCTGTGTTTGGTAACTATCTATTTACTGCCCTGGGTTTTACAGCTCTCTGACGTTCATGTCCACCATGCAGCCAATGTTCCCCCTCCTCCTATCTGGGAGAAACGTTTTTACACATTTTGAAAAAATGTGAGTGCTTTTACTTTCGTACTTTTAAGTATATTTTGATGCCAAATTGCCAATATAATTTTGTACTTTTACTCAAATAAATGCAGGCCTTTTACTAACAGAGTATTTGTATTTTTACTTGAGGAAGAATTGGACTACTTCATCCACTACTGGACAGCTAAGAAGACAGACAAATAATCGCTTCCATACTGTAACGCTACTTTATTGTTTTGTTTTTGTTGTTTCACTGAAGTCACAAACACTGTAACACACAACGTTTGTAACTAATCAATACAGGATGCAAAGTGGGATGAACCAGTAGGCCTACAGCACAGTGTTTCAGCGTTGCACTTCAGCCTCATAGCTGTTTTCCATTTGGTACAGGCCTTATATTTGTAGGCAATAGCCTGATGTTTGGTGAGATGTTTAGAACAGGCTTTTTTAGCCTGATGTTTGGTGAGATGTTTAGAACAGGCTTTAGCCTGATGTTTGGTGAGATGTTTAGAACAGGCTTTAGCCTGATGTTTGGTGAGATGTTTAGAACAGGCTTTAATAAGCCTGGTGTTTGGAACAGGCTTTAGCCTACTGTTTGGTGTTTGTTTGGAACAGGATTAGGGGTCCGCCTCGCACATAATTTATTCAAGGTGTGATCAAACAAAAGCCTCCATGCTCTACCTGTTAGACTCACAGTCTAGAGAGTCTCTAGACCGCCACAACGTGCCGGTGTGGGATGTGGACTTTGCTTCACACGGAGGATCTGTGTGAATACTGATTAATCCATTATAAAGCTCACAATTAATGGAGCTTCAGATTAGTTGGCAAAAGTAATAAGGGGCTTATATTGTTGCTGTCGGGGAGAAATCTACATATTCTAACTGTTTTTTTTGTAAATTTACCCGCTACTTGATCATACTACAGCATCACACAAAAGCAGCAAAAGCAGCAGAGCTGCGAGCTGAAAACGCAGTGTGAGCTTGTAGATCTGCTACTTTTGATGCTTTTTTTTTCAATCATGAAAAGTAACAGTTTTGGACATAAGGTTTCCACCCGACCAAGATGCTAATTCACACGGAAATGTTTGAGATTGAGACTGAAAACATATCTCTGTCTGGTGGAAACCATGTCCAAAACGGTTTATTTTCAGGATTCAAATCCAAAAGTAGCAAAGTTTCGAGCTTGCAGATTTGCTGCTTTTGTGATGCTGTAGTATGATCAAGTAGGGTGTTAAATTACGAAAAAAAGTTAAAATATGAAGATAAGACAGCAGGTAAGATAGCAATATTGTTACCTGGTAGGACCTGTTGTTGTTGCCTGACAGCAGCAATCCCGTCTTGACCTTTGGCATGACGTCAAATTTATAACGTGTTGCACAATGGAGTAGGTTTGAAAAGAACTGAATAAATTGGTTGTTTTTCTGCGAGCGACCACCATCACAGGGCCGTATAAATGGAGCCATAACCCAGAGTAACCCATGCAGTGTGTTCCCACTGATACACAAGGCAGTGAGCTATACGGGAACCTGAGAATGTCAAGTGGTTTGACATTTAGTCGTCTTTTATTGTTTTTACTCTCCCCCCCACCCCCCCATTTCGAAATGTTTCAGATTCAGGGGAAGTGCCACATGGCGACTGGTTATTTATAGCCGCGGTGACGCAGGTGTCTCACCTCGGCACCTGGTAGGACCTATATGCCGCCTCTGTCCCCCCGGCTGCCCGACAACCGTGGATGCTGTTGCCAAGGGAACAGGATTATGTTGACATCATGAAGATTTGAAATGGTCTTCCATGGCGACAGACAGGAGATCCGTGTTCCACGCCCCGGCCCTGCTGCGGCGGTCAGCCACTCAGGACCCTGTGAGTCACCTAGGTGAGACGGCAATGTTGTTTTAGGGACGTTTCGGAAAATACACGCACTCACACCATAATGATATGCGACACACTTTATTGTCCCCTCATGGAAAAACAGGTCTTGGTCTCTGTGTCGCTGCATGGCGTTTAAGAAAATATATCGTTCTCAATTTAATACACAGAGTGCAGCACATTATGCAGCAACAATGTGATAGCCATATACAAATAGAAATAAGTATATCTCAGTAAACTAAAAGAACTAAAACTAAAAGATCAGGAGGATCATACAAGTAAAAATAAATGACATAGTATTTACTTTAGATTTGATTTAAATTTGTCTGTAGTGTCGGCCAATTCTATGAATGCCTAAATCAGTGCTTTCAATTTAGTTTTTAGAAATGTTTTGAACATTTCTATTAGGCAAAATAGCAGTACAATCTTGCAGCGTGGCACGAAGTGACACGTTGCACACTTATACGTATACTGTATGTGCTATTTTTGAATAGGCAACACAACAATCTAAAACTACACAAGATGCTTTTACAGTTGTTAATGTGGGACGGGAGACTAGGCTATTCCAAAGGGGGCAGCAACCGAGAAAGCTGAGTCAAGTTTTTTTGGTGTGTACGTGTGTTATGTCGTGTATGCTGTACATATGTACATACTAAAAACCTTTGTGACTCAGCTTTCACGGTCGCTGCCCCTAAACTTTGGAATAGTCCCCTGTACTATATGTTCACGTGCCATTAGTGACATCATCATATTTAGCATACCTGTCTCACATTGCACAACTTTAAAACAACATAGCCTACAGTGTTGCACAAGTTGAAGCCATCCATCCTAACAAAGTCCATATGACCTTTTATGACTCCGCATCCATATTTTGCGGCGACATTAGCCCAAAACATTGTTACTGTCTATGTTGATGCCAATACTGTTACTCAAGTAAACAATTTAAAATAAACGTATAGCGGCTGATCGCGACCCCCAAAAAGTCAATCCTGGGAGGTCACCCACAGAGACACTCCCACCATCAAAGTGTCAATGTGGTGCCTACATCTATTACATATCAATTATCCAATCCTGGCCCAGTCCAGAGCACATGAAATACAAATGTAAACCCCATTTGGCTCCTACAACAGGATTAGTTTTTACTTGTATTTCTACGTTGTAGTATTGCTACTTCTAACTTAAGTAAAACATGTGAGTACGTCTTCTCTTTTTCCACCCAAACCAAACATGTACAAGTACAACCTGCTGCTGCAGCCTGGAGCAGGCCGTCTGTCAACATGTTCAGATAAACACGTCATCAATATGGATAACATGTTATACATAATGATCACCATACTGCGGTCACCTACTGCCCTCTGCGTCAAACACCATCCCTTCAGCTTTATTTATATCAGTAGAACTCGACCTGTGGCCTGAAAAAACATCAGTAGACCACAAGGGAGGTAATGTTAACTCATTGAAAGGAGGTGTCATTCACTTTTTTTTTTGCATACTGTATAGGATCACAATGGAAACAAGTCCTCTTTTGGCCTGAAAGTATACCACATATGCTGTTTACATTTCTGACTACCGGTAATAAGGTATTCATTTAACCCAGGGGATTTCAACTGATAATGAACCAGGGACCACCACGCTGACTAATAATCAACCTGGGGACCACCACCCTGACTAAGAATCAACCTGGGGACCACTGTTGAGTTGGTTGAGGGGATATTAAAATTAATATCAAATTTGTTAATTTGAGGTGAATTAAATCAAGCCCTTAACAGTCAGTAATTTAACTGGCATATGCTAGTCGTCCGGAGCTATTCCTTTCCCATGGTTGCCCTTACTAGCTGTTCTCTTAACCTTCCGTATTAAACTCATAGATAGCAGACACATGCGATTGCATGATTATATGGGCACATTTGACATTTCCTAATAGACTCAACCAGTCAATCCGGTTCACTTTCCCTTGAAATTCAAACTCCCTTTCTGTGGAAGTTCTTGACATCCGACTTTCCAGTAACTGACATTGATGTCGTCATACATCACCAGGTCACTTAATGAACTAGTTCGTTTCCCAACTAGTGGTCGATAAAAAACATACTAAATTCATGGCCAGGGACCACATGCAATACCTTCACGGACCACCAGTGGTCCACGGACCACCAGTTGAAAACCTCTGATTTAACCAATCAATGGTCCCACCGGTGGGCCATGAGGATACTGCTAGTGGTACATTTTTGGGTTTTTTATGGGTTTAGTAAATTTTCATGGGTTTTTATAATGCATTGTTGTGGGATCGCTAAGGCGATCACACTAATGTTATTCCCACTGCTAAAATTATTCCACAAGTTTTTTGATCCTTAACTAGTCCTTCATACTTTTAGCTAGAAACTGCGTTCCAACTCCACAACCACAACGTTCATCCTACTTAGGAGGACATATCGGCCATTTGAACTAAATTCGGCTGCCGTGTTAAGAGGTCATGATGGGTGGACCACGAACGCTTTATAGATTTTCAAGTGGCCCGTGATCCAGAACCGGCGATTAGGAAGCACTGATTTACATGAGGTGGAAATGAGGTGGTTTACATTTTACAACTTTACATCACACCAATGTACAGAATGATTTATCACAGTAGCAGGATGATGTACTGCTGTCGCTGTACAATAAAGTAAGGATAGCAGAAGTGGCATCATAGGAGTGTTGTTATTTGAAAAAACAAGTTAGATTATCTTACAATAAATGGACCACGTCTCTGTATGTACGCTGTAATCCACGTAACTCGAGAACCACCAACTTCAAATTTCACACACATGTTCCACACCACCACATGGAGTGCAGTGCCCAGCCTTGAGTCGGTCAGATATATGGTTGTCTGTCTGTCTGTCTGTCTGTCTGTCTGTCTGTCTGTCTGTGTTACTACTGCACCACTAAACAGAGAGACACACAAGTCAAACATGCACATGAACTTTGAACAATTATAAAAAATATTACAGGTGCACTGACATGACATGTGTGATATGAACTGTCTGTTAAACACTATAAAACACTGGGATTCTCAGGTCAAGTAGCGTTAACAGTGCTATGCCCAATAAACCACGCACACACACACACACACACACACACACACACACACACACACACACACACACACACACACACACACACACACACGCAAACAATTAGCCAGGCAGCAGTGAGATATGATTTAAACAACAGTCTTTTGCTCTCGATTCTGAGGCTGAGCTGAAGAACAGAAGAGAGGGCATGGAAGTGAGCCCGGCACGCTCCATGGTCTGTACATCATTTTACTGTAGTGTACATCACGGCTCCTCTCAGATTTATGTTTCAGATGTCCTCGGTGAACTTAATAAATAAATGCTATCAAATCCTCTCTTCCCACCGGTGGAATTTCTTTTTTTATCTGCCCGATAAGGAGGCAGGGTGGAAAGAAAAGTGGCAATAATGCAGCCAAACTCATTGCATGGAAAGGCAAATGGAAAACTGGGTATCGGGTGTTATCGTGGGGCTTTTTAATTGTTAATCAAAGAGAGATCAAGAGCCATTCCTGGCACCTGCACAATCACATTCAAAACGTTTATTGCTCTGGTTGTGGGTTTTAACTTTCCACTGATTTGCTCAAACAACAATGCAGCGATAACGGCTACCTGTATCAGGCACAGCCATTCATTTTCAATGATAGTAGTCGACTCTATGCCATATCTACTTCAAATAGGCCAATGTACTGGAGATTATGTGCAATTGCAAACTGATTTTGCAAGAGTAGAGAGACTTTGTCACTTTTCAAAATATATACTGTCATGGGACACCCCGGTAGCTCACCCATGTCAAAGCTCAGACCTCGCTGCAGCCGGCCGAAGGTTCGAATCCCACCTGTAGGCCCGGCCGCCCTTGCATGCTGCATGACATTCCCTCTCTGTCTGTATTGGTTTTGTTTTGTTTTGCTGTTTCCATGTGACGCACACCGAATCTTCCAGTGTGTCAAATGTAGGCCTACTACACTAATGGCATCTGTCCCTTGTAATATCACAATGTAATAACACAATAGTTGGCCCTATAAATATAACTTTATTGCAATTTAAAAAAAATAGTATGTATTCGCCCTGATGAAGACCTTGCATGGTCAAAACATGTTGGCAGTGTTTCACCTTTTAATTAAATAAAAGCTATTCCTCTTTTTACCTTTGAGTGCCCGGATCATTTGTTGTTTTCTTTCTACTACTTGTGCAGGAGACTCAGGAATACTCTTGTTTCAGTTAAAGTCCTGCTTTCAAATGCACTTATTAATCAATAAAGCCTTGATTAGGAGCTTCTGAATAGTCTCAGGTGTGCAGACTTCTTATAACATACTCTAGTCTACCAGATTGGACAAAATAAGACTTAACACAAAGTGCATGAGAGAGCGTTAAGTAAATGTGAGTATTCCTCCACCCCTCCTCCCTCTACAAACAGTTGCTGGACTAGCCGTGAACAAGGCATTTAATCACTAAGGGGAACAAGGTGTTTAGTTCCACCACTAACCATTCAAGTCTCCCATCAGGAGAAAATGATGGTTGTCTTTGGGGACCTCGGAGCTTTGCATATATGCATAACTATGTGATTGCGAGGGCGTAGCCGCAACAGAGCCTTCCCACTTTGCAAACACAGCCTGGGTAAATAAAGGTCAAATAAAATGTATCATGACAAGAATATTTGACTTGTCAAATATCACATTACATCACAGTATAATTTGCATGCTATCTGAAATCGTTTGACTGATTATTTGACTTAGACTTTGATACTAATTGTGTTGATAATACAAAAAATGAATTCCCTAACATTGGGCCAAGTTGTTGAACTCTATCTATTCTAAACATAGTTTGTAGAATGTGAATAGTAGAGGAAAGGAGAGGAGGATGTGTAACTATACTGTCACACTGAAGGCGTTGCCTGACTATTAGAGCCTACTGCTTCTCAGCAGTGAGATCCCATAGCCGAGAGGGACACTGGGTCACACTATGATTGACTCCAGTATATATAGGCCTACTATCTCTTATCGATTATTTTACTTACTACTACTTTTTCACTTTTTTAATCTAGAAGGCTTTATACTTCATCGTACAACAGTGTTAGCCTACACAAACATACCCCAAATTGTTGATCTACACACTCACAACACTTTGTATCACGTCGCGTTGTGAACTTGTAGATCTGCTATTTCCTCTCTTTTTGAAAACTTGTTCATGCCGCTATGTGGCCCTCACACCTATGTCGCACCGCCAATATGACTGATTTGTCCATATACCGGTAATATGGATATATTGTCCCTTTTATGCCCATATATGGAGATGTCTATCTGTCAGTCACTGTCTCTTTTATGCCCATATATGGAGATCCCTGATGTCATCAGTATGCCCATATATGGAGCTGACTGATTTGCCTTGAGGACACACTCCATACTGGGCATATAGCTGCATTGCACTCCTTAATATGTGGTTATAGTTGAGTCATGGGGACATGAGTGTGACGACGTGGTACGCCCACTGGTGACATCAGGGATCTCAATATATGTGCTTAATTGCGACAGCAGGTCGCATTTACTATGACATCATGGGATCTCCATCGCTGATGATGTCATGTGATGTCACGAGACCTGGGCACCATATATGGGGATTTTGAGTGATACAATGACTGACTGGCGGGAAATGCACAATTCCATGGTTAACTGTGACCTTCGGTCGCAAATATAGGATTATGGAAAATTCACTTCTACTAGACCTGTGCCTGTCGGCCATCGGCCTACTTGTGAACAATGCAAGTTGGGCACCTATAGTATGCAATACCCGTTGTCATAGCACTCGTTTTAACCGTCTGTCTGTGTCCCTTTTGTCCCATAATATGGGGACAAAAGGGACACAGACAGACGGTTAAAACGAGTGCTCCATATATTATATGGAGTTCTCTGTATCACATGTCTGTCTGCCTGTGTCTGAAGAATGCAAACTGACTGTGAAAAGTGGACTGATTTAAGTAATCAAATGGCAGGTGTGGGGTTGCCATGGCAATCAATTGGCTCAGGCAGAGGCTGGAAATTGCACAGGTGTCGAGACTTTGGCTTATTGGGTCAACTGGGAGAGCCCTACAGAGACTTTTTGGTTCTGGACAACCATGTATCCGAAGGCCTGGCACTGCACACCTTGTGGTGTGGAACGCGTGAATTTGAAGTCGGTGGGGTGAAGGGTTCTCGAGTTACGTAGATTACAGACACTGTAGGCTACACACAGTAGGCCTACGTGGTGCATTTATTGTAAGATAATGACATGCCCCACTAGTATAAGAACATTTCTCCTCAAATCCTTTTTTTTTTTAAATCATCTTTTAAAAATAGCATAATTGATAAATCAATTCGTTTGATTAACTGTTTGATACCTCAGAAATAAGACTATGGCTGTCTTGACAGTTGACAACCAGCTGACCGGCCGTTCCTCTGAGCTATGGGACGCTGCAGCGCGCACACAGAAGGGAGAACTCAAAGAGGCGGGGCTACAGTCAGTCAACGCAGAAGCCACAATCAGCAGCCAATCGGAGAGGCCGTGCTGGCGGAGACCCTTTAAACTCCTGCTCTGGACAGATTTTATGAATGTGCTCTTTGCAAGCGGACCAGAAAGACAGCCTGCTGCAGCTACAACAACCCACTGTCTGCCTTAAACAAGTCCCTTTATTCTCAGCTTCATCTATTTCTCACCTTAATTATTTAGGTGTCATTTTGCGTTTCACGCAACGGGGGTGGGAAGCTATATTTTATTCTATTTATTTTTTATTTTTTATTATTGGACCATCCTGACCATACCGACGGAAGAAATTAAGAAAAGAAAAGAATCCCAGGAAATCTTTCGCGTTTTTTACACTTCAATTCAAAGATCATTCATTTCCAGTACTGAGAGGAGAGGAGGATATTGTTGTCATCGCTACCAGATTGCTGCTGTTTTTATTTTATTTTCTGCTGAGTTGTGGTCCCATCGCTTCCATCAGTTCCATGTCTTGCGGTGATGCTTCGGACGGGACGCGGCGGTTCTGCGTGCTGTCCTGGGATCAGGTGCAGCGGCTGGACTCCATCCTGGGGGAAGCCATCCCCATCCACGGCCGTGGAAACTTCCCCACGCTATCCATGCAACCCAGGCAGATCGTCCAGGTATACATACATGCACCGTCCGTTCCCAGGGGCAATATACGCCACGCTATAATCTGACGAGGGACCGACTGACTGTATAGCCTATTCACATAAAAAAATCCTTTTTAGTCTTCATTTAACTCCGAGTGCGAGAGTGTAGAAAATGGAATCAAATGGACTGCACGTGCCGGGTCCATTTGATTCTCGGAGTTACGCATCATGTCTATTTTTGACTAACGTTACTCAGCCTATAACCGCAACTTTATAAATAGCATTTCTCTTCACAGTTATTATCCCCTTAGACCTTTTTTGTGGGGAAATCGTCAATTCGTTCACATCTCGTAAAATGTTTCCTTTTTTATCAACAAACATACTTTTTATTATTATTATTTTGATTGTCATCTCCATCTAGATGCAATTATTATGTGTTATTAAAGGG
The DNA here is from genome assembly GCF_963924005.1 of Protomyctophum bolini. Classification (NCBI taxonomy): domain Eukaryota; kingdom Metazoa; phylum Chordata; class Actinopteri; order Myctophiformes; family Myctophidae; genus Protomyctophum; species Protomyctophum bolini. The sequence goes on along the minus strand of NC_137868.1, from coordinate 37,218,976 downwards.
TCCGATTTTAGACTTGACTTGCCAGTGCAGTATAGCTAATCAAATCGAAGCGGGACTTATGTATAATGTAGCCTACATGAAATGAAAGCACGCATGATAAACTTTATTTTTATGCAATAACAATTTGAGTCCCTATATGGGGCCTATACATCTTCAAGGGAATGGGGCCCACACTAGACTATAGCACCTATATACCATTCCCATCCCCATGGGACTCTCTGAAATGCTGCTGGATCACATTTCACTTTCTAAAGACACATGGGCAGTTATTCAATCAAAGGTTATGCGAAGAAGGAAATAGCATTAGGTCATTACATTAATATTTGAATACTTAGTCACCGGTGAGTTGATCTATTCTCCAGTCATTTTTTCCCTGCTCACTTATTTGCTTAGAGGAGAAGATTCACTGGTTATACTACAGCGACTTCTGCCTATAGCTGGGCTCATGTTTGCGGTCTGTGGAAAGATGAATGCTCCATTGAGTAAGCAGGAGACTTGAACGTAGGCCGGAGAGGAGCCCTGCACGTGTGTGTGTGTGTGTGTGTGTGTGTGCTGTGTGTGCTGTGTGTGCGTGCATGTGCGTGTGCACGTGCGCGTGTGTGTGTGGTGACTGACTTAGTTCCATATTCCCCTAGCTGTTTTCTAGAAACCTCTCCATCCGTCTAATTCTCCTCCTCCAGCCTAGAGAGTTTTCCATCTGCCCAAGAGATTGTATTACACAGACAGACAGACAGACAGACAGACAGACAGACAGACAGACAGACAGACAGACAGAGTTGTAACAGCAACATTACAGTCTGCTCCTGTGTGAGTGAGAACATTATGCGCCCTGTCTGAACAAAATGCCTGATGAGAGAGAGAGAGAGAGAGAGAGAGAGAGAGAGGGCAGGCGTGCAGCGAGCAGCATGCAGGGGAAGAAAAGGGAAAACAAAGTTTAAATGGGTCACTGACATTCTAAAAAAGTCCTGGAATCCAAGGAGTTGCCCCTGGCCATAGTCTACTGTATATGACGTAAGATTACCCTGTGTGTGTGTGTGTGTGTGTGTTCTTAATTGCTTCACATTTCAGAGCTATGTGGCCTAATTATGGCAAAGCTTATCGGCCTGTCAGTCTCAAAGTGAGTTCCTTGAGGGTGAGGACTGAGGAGGATGAAAGGTCTGCAGGTCTGTCAAAGTTTATAGGCCAGAGCTCTAGTTTGGACTTGAACCGAGAGTCCTCACACGTTGCTGTCGGGTGGAAACCTTGCGTGTCCCAAACACTGTTCCTTATTATTTATAAAAACAAAATGGCCAATCTACAAGCTCTTGAAGATCTTGCTGATCGGCTATTTCCACTACTTTAGTGTGTCACGATGAAGCAGTGCATTAATTTATAACAACAATTTGCAACATGGAGATATGAGGTTTCTGCTTGGCGGTGACCACCATTCACACTATATTGTAGCATGCTTGTTGCTGTTGGACAGAAACCTCTTATCTCCTATATCTCATATTTTAACTTTTTGCATTATCAACTTGATCATACTACAGCGTCACACAAAGTTGCAGATCTGCTACTTTTGCAATTTTTTTAATCCCGAAAAGTAACACGTTTTGAACATATGAGGTTTCCCAGACAGAGACGATATCAGGTGGACAGGTGATAAGTGACAGTAATACCCGCTCCAGAATGGAATTTGGACCCAATCAGAGCACACTTTTATTGGCTTTCAGTGAAAGTGTCCACTGTGACAGGCTGTTATCTGCTATGATAAAATGGTACGTAGATCGTCTGTCGGGTGGAAACGTCCAAAACATTTCAGGATTCAAATTCAAAAACAAAAACGACAAAACTAGCAGATCTACAAACTCGAGCTTGTGGATCTGCTATTTCTTTATGCTTTCGTAGTGATCAAGAATATTAGAATATGGAGATAAGAGGTTTCTGCCCGACAGCAACTAGGCTATATGATATTGTTTTCAATGCATCACCTCTCTTCAAGATGTGGTTGTGTGTGTCTGCGTCTGTGTGGCTTGACCCCGTACGTAAAAATAGAGCCAGCTTATTATCTGATGACCAAGGGAGAGAGTGTTAACTATACCCACACTGACCGTAAGCTGCTCAGCACCGCAACACAGCTTTACTGCATCTGTGGGGGGGGGGGGGGGGGGGGGGGGTGCGTGTGTGTGTGTGTGTGTGTGTGTGTGTGTGTGTGTGTGCGTGTGCGTGCGCACGGTGAGAGACAGTGACAGGGTGGGTGTGGATGTGAGGGTATGTGTGTGTGGTGAGGGAGTGAGTGTGTGTGTGTGTGTGTGGTGAGGGAGTGAGTGTGTGTGTGTGTGTGTGTGTGTGTGTGTGTGTGTGGGGTGTTAGTAGTGCAGTGCAGTGGTGACTAAGGATGTTCCGTTTTGTGTGTTTGTTTTGTGTTCAGTTTGTGGTGGCTTTCTCAGTCAACTTATTGAGCAACTGAAACCGGCTGTTGCTTTTATTAGTCAGGTAAACGCATGGTTAATGCTGTTACATGTACAGTAGAGTATTTAATAAGTGTTAAATAGGTCTAAATTGTGATAATTATCATTGCTATAGAGTGTGTTAGTTCAGTAACAGGGTACTCCCCATCTCTTGACGGAAAACAGAACATTTATTTTTAGGTCGGGATACCAGAGACGGATCGACCCATGTTACTGAACCAACACTGAGAGACAGGTAGACCCATGTTACTGAACCAACACTGAGAGACAGGTAGACCCATGTTACTGAACCAACACTGAGAGATGGGTAGACCCATGTTACTGAACCAACACTGAGAGACAGGTAGACCCATGTTACTGAACCAACACTGAGAGACAGGTAGACCCATGTTACTGAACCAACACTGAGAGATGGGTAGACCCATGTTACTGAACCAACACTGAGAGACAGGTAGACCCATGTTACTGAACCAACACTGAGAGACAGGTAGACCCATGTTACTGAACCAACACTGAGAGACGGGTAGACCCATGTTACTGAACCAACACTGAGAGACGGGTAGACCCATGTTACTGAACCAACACTGAGAGATGGGTAGACCCATGTTACTGAACCAACACTGAGAGACAGGTAGACCCATGTTACTGAACCAACACTGAGAGACGGGTAGACCCATGTTACTGAACAAACACGGAGAGACAGGTAGACCCATGTTACTGAACAAACACTGAGAGACGGGTAGACCCATGTTACTGAACAAACACTCGATAGCAATGATTACAATTACAACATAGATCTTTAACCTTTTCACACAAATATCACTCATGCTAACCTTAGCTATGTGTTGCATATTCTAGTCAACTCAGGCTTTTGCGTCAGACAATAAAATAAATAGCCTAAATACAATAACAAAAATCTATCTTCAAACATGCAATGGAATCTGACTGTTTGAGCTGCAGCCAGTCGATGCATATGGGGATGTCATGCTACTTGGATTTCAGGGGGTTTTCTGACGGAAAACTCGGATCTCTCGCCAAATGCTTTAAAAAGGACTGACTTCCAAAGTGGATTGAGGTTTAACAACTTTTTATCCCCTATTAAGCGTGACCAGTTTACTGGATGGGAATCCAGAATACAGGATGTTTGGATGTCGTTGCTATATTTTGCCTGCATGTCGGTGTGCCAGGGGTCCTGTTGGCATTCTCGGCACATTCTCAGCTTTGCCCAGCAGTAGTGGATCAGTGGTTCTCAACGTTGGGTCTGCATGGGGACCTGCAGTGCAGTCAGTGGGTCAGGCAGTGGACCGTACCGGACCCCCAGACAGATAGACATACATACAGGGAGTGGACCGTACCGGACCCCCAGACAGATAGACATACAGGCAGGGAGTGGACCGGACCACCGTACCGGACCCCCAGACAGATAGACATACAGGGAGTGGGCCGTACCGGACCCCCAGACAGATAGACAGACAGGGAGTGGGCCGTACCGGACCCCCAGACAGATAGACATACAGGCAGGGAGTGGACCGGACCACCGTACCGGACCCCCAGACAGATAGACATACAGGGAGTGGACCGTACTGGACCCCCAGACAGATAGACAGACCTGGGGGCCGTACTGGACCACCAGACAGGTAGACAGACCTGGGGGCCGTACTGGACCCCCAGACAGATAGACAGACCTGGGGGCCGTACTGGACCCTCACACCAGGGCTCCAGCGGTGTGTTGCGTCTCCGTCGCGTGCGTCAAAAAACGAACCGGGGCAATTTGAATGCAGTCACGCAACACAACGCAACGCGGGCAGTGGAGCCACCCTTCATTGATTAAAAAGGGAACATTCCCTGACGGTGACGGAGACGCGCGACGCTGACGTGCCCGGTGGAGCCCCGGTGTCGGACAGATAGACAGACCTGGCGCCTGCTGCACTTCGTCCTGAGACCTTAGTCTTCATCCGGACTGAAGCTAACGCTGATGAAATGAACTTTTGTGAGCAGCGGTATTGATTTTGCCTACACAAAACTATCGACCTATCGACAAGCACCCACTTACAGTACACACACATACTGTACGCACACGACAAACGCACGCATGCATGCATGCACGCACGCACGCACGCACAGAGACTGAGGCCCATGTGGAAGATGCAGGTTGGGAAATGTTGAGAGTAAAAAATAAAACACTGGAGTATAGTGTACTGAATGCAGGTTTTTACCATTCTTTGCGGTCGTATAATTAAAGGGTTCAGATCAGATCGCTTGAGTTCTTTGAGTTTAACAGACAAAAAAAGAGAATGTGAAAAAAAAGGTTTCCTTTCCTTCCAACTCCCCCCGTCCCCTTTTTAAATGTATAAACGCTCATAGACATTCTTAAGGGGGGGTCATACTCACCCAGCCACCCACCCACACACACACACACATAGGGAGTGGTTGCACCACTCAAAAACTGTAGGGGTCCTTGAAACGGCAACGTTTTTGAGAAACCCATTTTCTCATACATGTTTATATCCTATTGTCTCCTAGGTGGTGCGCGCCAGGCTGGAGGCGCGGGGCGTGTGCGTGCGCGACGTGCGGCTGAACGGCTCGGCCGCCAGCCACGTGCTGCACCAGGACACGGGGCTGGGCTACAAGGACCTGGACCTGATCTTTGGCGTGTCGCTGCGGGACGACCAGGCCTTCCGCCTGGTCAAGGACGTGGTGCTGGACTGCCTGCTGGACTTCCTGCCCGCCGGCGTGTCCAAGGAGCGCATCACGGCGCTCACGCTCAGGGAGGCGTACGTGCAGAAGCTGGTGAAGGTGTGCAACGACACGGACCGCTGGAGCCTCATCTCGCTGTCCAACAACACGGGCAAGAACGTGGAGCTCAAGTTCGTGGACTCGCTGCGGCGGCAGTTCGAGTTCAGCGTGGACTCCTTCCAGATTTGCCTGGACTCGCTGCTGCTGTTCGACCGCTGCTCCGAGACGCCCATGTCGGAGAGCTTCCACCCCACCGTGCTCGGGGAGAGCGTGTACGGCGACTTCCAGGAGGCCGTGGGCCACCTGTGCCGGCGGACCATCGCCACGCGCAGCCCGGAGGAGATCCGCGGCGGCGGCTTGCTCAAGTACTGCCACCTGCTGGTGCGGGGGTTCCGGCCGCTGTGCGAGGCCGAGATGAAGCGGCTGCAGCGCTACATGTGCTCGCGGTTCTTCATCGACTTCCCCGACATCTGTGAGCAGCGGCGCAAGCTGGAGGCGTACCTGCAGAACCACTTCGCCGGCATGGAGCACAAGCGATACGAGTGCCTGATGACGCTGCACCGTGTGGTGAACGAGAGCACCGTGTGCCTCATGGGCCACGAGCGGCGCCAGACTCTCAGCCTCATCTCCATGCTGGCGCTCCGGGCGCTGGCCGAGCAGAACGCCATCCCCACAGTGACCAACGTCACGTGCTACTACCAGCCGGCGCCCTACGTGCAGGACATCAACTTCAGCAACTATTACATAGCGCACGTGCAGCCGCCGCTGGTGCGCGCGTGCGGTAACACGTACCAGACTTGGCTGCCCTGCAACTGAACCCTCGCCTAGCATGTGTTGTTGTGCGCGGCACCGGGGGGTGAGGGGCAAGAGGCGGATCTGTCTGTCTGCCTGTCTGTCTGTCTCTCTCTCTCTCCCCGTGTCTCTCTCTCTCTCTCTTTCTTATAAGTGATGAGAGGAGGATCTGGCCAAACGGTGGCACTGCTCTTTAGCTATTAAAACGAAAAGGAGCTGAAAATACACAGAAAAAAGAAGAGAAATGCATCCTTTTTTTGCCAAATGTGACTTGACTGAAACAATCCTATACTGCTGTATATGTGATTTGAGCCGATGTTTATTTTTTTATTTTCTCCTCCCTCTTGCTAAACAAGACAGCTGGTCCTTTCTCAGATGTAGCAAGAATCTTTTTTTCTTCTCTCTCTTTTTTGTATTTAAGTAAAAGAAAAACGACGTATGAAGCTTTGTACTTGTCAAATTCAGAGGAAAAACAAAATTTTGAGGAATTTTCTTACTGCGGCCAGACTATTTTTTTAAATTACACACACAGGACCAAAGACGTATTTTGTTGTTCAGAAGGGAATGTTGTCATGATTCCAAGTGCCTAAAAACCAACCATGAAATGTTATAAACACATGTGTAATGTGAGAAGTGTGCTTTTTTTTAATAAGACATGTTGTTTCCTAGATTACCGCAAATCTCTTTTCAGGAACAGAGGCATTCATTTTTCCTTTTGTTGAGATTAAAAAAAGACAAAACCCCAGTTTTTTTATTGTCTTATTTTGCTGACCTCTGAATAGTCTATATTCTGAAGACTCTATACTTCCCTGTAAAATGAACAATACACAGCCCCAATCCCGAGTGTCAATTTTTCATTTGCAACCCAGAGATTGTTAATGGACCTGTAAAACGGGTCCATTTGGTAAATTCTTTGACCAAAAAATTAACAAAACTGAGAGACGGGTAGACCCATGTTACTGAACCAACACTGAGAGACGAATAGACACATTAACAAGACCATTACTGGATTAAAGGTAATCTGGCCAAATAAATGCCGTAATTTTAAAGAAAAATACTTTTTCTGTTTTGTATGTGTCTATGGAGTTAACATTACTCTAATAGACCCCCAGGTGTTGTTAAATATTAAAATGTCTTCTCTTCCCTGTGTATCTTTGGTTTCTCAAAATGCCCAATCGAGGCCCAGGTCAAAAGTCCCAATCAAAATGACAGTGATATATGACAGTATATGATGATATTGTGATATGATTATCACACCTCTCCCTTTATCATACAACAACAGCTGTGGGTGCTTCAGTTCAGGCTGATCACCACCATCACCACCCACCAGGCAATCCAGGCATACTCAATGAAATGGTGGGTCTAGCCACATAAAAACATAATTTGAACACTTTCTGTAGGCCTACACATAAATAAATACAATTATTAATAATAATAATAATAATAATAATAATAATCTTTCTTTCTCCTAATTTAATCATAGTACCCAATGATCATGTTTTAGAGGAGGGGGGGGGGGGGATCACGGCATTCCATATTATATAAGAAAGACACACAATATTTTGAAAATGTAGCTGATATACAAGCTCACATGCAGCGGCTCGTATTGTGAGCAGGTGCGTTCCATCAGGGGGAGATGGGCGGCCCAGCCTCCCAGCTGTCCGATGATCGCACGATCACACAGTCACGTCACAGACCTTTACTTGGTTGCACTTTGTAAACCCTGCCTCTTATTTAGTACAGCAGCAGGCAGCAGCCCATTCCAAGCATTATCTGCGTGCTACAAATGTCTATCTACGTCCTGTAAGTAGATAATGTGGGGGAACAAATAGTGTTGACTAATCATTACAAGTTGCTCTTATTTTGAAGAGGAAGAGGAAGTCTGTTTCGGGTGTAGCCAAGCTGCCATGACAAGTTGTTATGATGCCTGCAAGAGTGTAACTATACTGCCGGTATTGGCCAAAGTTCATATATTTACAATATGAAAACCATGCATCTGTGTCTGTGACTTAACAATGTACACACTTTGGAAGTACCTTAAACATGGAACTTCTGCGGCATTAAGTGAGTTTCAGTTCATTGTATAAAGTCTCATGCTGGTAAAATCATCAACAACAGCTGCCCTAAAACATTAACAGGTAGGCTACAGTGCTGTTACTGTCACTGCCTGCAAGAATGTGATGTTATATCATGCCCTTGAATAGAGCTTGTACTTGGCCGCTGTGCCAAACAGTGGGTCCACCTAGCTCTGGTCCATAGGCTTCTACTGCTTCTATGGTTTTAGATCTCAAATCGAAATCAGACCAGCCTCTCCTCTTTAGCGTAAATAAAAATAACGTTTTTGCTACTCACCAAAACAAAGGCAGGTTGTGTCATTAGAAAGCCTACTTTCCTTAGTGGACGCACTCTTTTTATTCTCTGTTTATACTCCACACGTATAAACGGTACTTTTTGGCCAAAAGGGGATTTCCACCGGGAAAAAAAATACTTTGTTAATCCAATGCGCCCTCTACCGATATTGCCCAGAGAACTGCCTCATATAGAATATTTTTCCTCCGGTGAAAGAAAATCCCTTTCTGGCCAAAAAGTACCGTTTATACATGTGGTGGGGGGCTCAGAGTGCGTCCACTAAGGAAAGTAGGCTTTCTAATGACACAACACGCCTTTGTTTTGGTGAGTAGCAAAAACGTAATTTTTATTTATGCTAAAGAGGAGAGGCTGGTCTGATTTAAAACCGAAAGTCCCATAGCCTTATACTGCAGGGCAGAATCGTAGAAGCAGTAGAAGGATATGGACCAGAGCTAGGGTCCACCGTGCACTGTAGTGCTGAACTCTGAACTCTCAAATGGTTTGAATTTGTGTGAGAAAACTGCAGTAGCCGAGGCTTGTAAGACCCGTAGTTGCGGAATGTGTTTGTTTTAAAGCCATGTAATGTCAAGCTTTGATGGGTTATTATATCGTACCATCGTGTCGTATAGTGGGTGGGTCGGTGGGTGGGGTTCATGCTCTCTGTCCCCTCGACCTGGTATTGACTTGTTCTGCCAGTGGTTGTGAGCTTGTATTGTGTATTGTATTGTGTATTTGTGGAAGCGAGTCGAACAGAATGCAATGCCTCAAATCCTACAATTTCGACGGCGGTACCCTAGGGTCCCTTGAAAGTTAATCCACTCTCCAATAGACGCAGCTGGTCACAGACAATCTGGGACAAATAATAATATTTTTTAATCTATTTTAGAAATTTTGGTTTCTCGGAAATTCTATTCCTCACTTCCCGCCTCCCGCACTGCGATTGGATAGCTGCACGTTGCTGTATCTGGGCTCAGACATTTTTTGCCTGGGCAGCATTCCTTTTCGGGTTTATAATCCGGTCGGGAGTGGATGATATCGCTACGTCATGTTGTAGTATTGTTTTGTAGTCATCAATCTTCCGGAACTTCCTTTTCACTAAAACCGAATAAAAGCCACAGGCTACGAGAGCTAATTTAAGAGAAGCAAACATTTGCTTCTCTTAAATTAAAATAAATTAACTGCAAGGCTGATTAAAAGTTTAAAACTGATTCACACACGTTTCTGTGGTCTCCTACTGCTACTTTTTGCATATTTTAAAGATTGAGTGCCGTGATTTTTTTCCACCCTAAAACAAAAAACCCTAAATACAAAGTTAATACAACATTGCACATAAAAACTACTCCAGGGTGTCTAATAGAGCACCGAAGTCTGACGTCACTTTCAGTAGAGGGCGTCAGTCCCCAGGTTCATGTATTTTTTTAGTTGCATTGAAATCGCCATAGGAGGATTTTTAGATTGCTTCATATAACAACTGTGTTTGAAAAATAAACATGTCATCTCGGCCGCTTCACTCATATGGATATGAAGAATCAACTGACTGAGAGAAAACGCTAATGTTACTGCTGCTGAATTAGTTAGATTTTTGCTAGAAGCAGACTGTATCATATATGAGTGACTGACTGTTGCAAACGATACAGAGACACCTCCCTAACAATAACGCCGAGACAGCTTGTTTATTTTTGGACCACAACGCTTATAGTAGACGATATTAAGATCACCCCATGTTATTCTCCATAGAGAAATTACTTCCGCGAACCAGGGGAATCGTCGGGATGAGCGAGTTACGTCAGGACTTCGGTGCTCTATAATGAAGTACTGTCACGACATAGACACATGAAAAACTGGAAAAATACAAAAATTGTGGCACTCCCTCTTTAAACATCTCATCCACACTCAAGCGAGTCGCGACGTTATATTTGTCCGTGACCAGACAGTGGTACAGCTGCATCTATTGGAGGGTGGATTGACTTAAGGGACCCTGTGAGCTGCTTTGTATTGAAACCAACCTCTACCTAGAAAGACTAAATAATCCATGTTTGTTAGTTTAACCGATTAAACTTAGTCTCAGAGCTGGACTAACACTAACAGGATCACACAGTGTGGCTTTAAGAGCGGTCTGCCTTTGATCTGCTACTCGGTTTACTGGTGGCATACTAAACACAGCTCAGTCCCCCGGCAACATTAGTTCATATAAAAAAAGCATCCGAATCAGTTGAACAAATATAACCCTATTATACTTTGGCTATTTGAAAATAGCAGGCCTAAGGTAATGTCTCATTGTTCCGGTCATTCATTAGTCTGACCCATTACTAACCCTATCCCTAACGTACGCAGAAGCCACAGGGTGAGTCTTAACCGGCCACGTAGTCAGACTAACAGGATGTTGGACTAATGGGGAGGCATATCATTGATTGGTTGGTCCGAGGTGCGTTAAGGGTCGGGAGAGGGTTATAGGTTTAGGTTTAGATGTGCTGCCCCGTGGGAGGTTAGGGTTAGGGTGAGGGTTTGAGGTAGGTTGTCGTTCGGACCAATGGTATGTCGGACCAAACGCACTACTGTGCAGTCCCCTCCCTACAAGCTTTTACATTGGCTATTCCCCCACCCGGGCCATATATATAACAAATGTTATATTATGTATGTATGAGGGAAGCCCTGGCACACTATATTTTCAGATGGGGTGCTGGGATTAATCCATAATAATTTGAGGGAGACTCCTTGACATGAAAAGGATTGAGACTGAACGACTGAGCGGGGAACCCATGGAAATGCATATAGAGTGTCGGCCGAAGTGAGCTTCATTGGTTAAACTGGGTCTGAGGATCCATTACAATCTTGAGGACATGAACCATAAGGAGAGTTTTCTAAAAGCACAATGGCCTCTCTCTCTGCTCTGATACTAAAGCTTCCAACAAAGGCTGGCCTGTTCTCCCACCCATGTTGCCGGTGGAAACGCAATCCCTATTTGCCTGAAATGACAGCCACGTTGTTTCGTGTCAATATTTAAAATATACATTTCTGCGTTACTGCCATCATGTGCCATATGACCAAAATGTTTTTTGTTTTTTTTCTCAGCTTACTGCCTGACATAGGGCCTTACACGACGATCGAGCACATCACATTACTGGGTGGGGACAATGCGCATGATTCGTTTTGTTACGAGTCACGCACGAACGCGCCGCACACCCCGTCATGCCATGTCTAAAGGTGCTGTAAGTGATTTTAGAACAACAGGAACAGGGACAATACTTTGCAGAAGAAGGAGACGGTGGAGCAGCTCTGACAGTTCAAGCTGTATTCAGATACACGCTAAAATAATAATGACTCATTGTTTTTTGTACCTGAATAAAATACTTAAACTCTCCAAGCTGCTCCAGTGTTTTCGCCGCCTTTTGCTGCAATTGATATTTATTGTATGTTAAAATAAGTCGCTCTACATTTAGTACATTCCCATAATCTTTGCTAATGAGTGTTCAGTTGACATGACAGTGGTCTCCCCCCGTCTCTCCAGTTTTTTTTTTAAGTAAACGGAAAATGCATTTTCAGCTCGGGATCCCAAAACACAAACAAGGAGAGTAAGCACCTATAGGATACAGGATACATTTGTGGAATTGCAAGAATATGCTACTGTATGTTTGAGAGTACGCACCTCTTTCTTTCTTTCCCATTTCTCTTTGAAGTACCGGTCTGCTGATGAGAGCATAATGCCTTATTTTGTGCTAATAGACATATCTACAAGCTCACAGAGCTTGTTGATGCCATGTCATTATTTTAGGGATGGTGATGACAGAGCTCTGCTGCCCAAATGACAACCCCACATCCAGTGCTGTCTCTATTCGGATTTCCTCTACCCACCGCAGCACACTGCAAAGAATAATCCATTACAGTCCATTACAGTCAGAGCATGACTATTACCGTTATGCTAAGAATGTATAATCCATCCTGCTGTTTGACTGCAGTGACACCAAGGTAGGACAAAGTAAAGACAGAGACAGGTTACTATAGTTAGCCCTCTCTGAACTGAATTAACTCTCTTGTGGTTCCTGTATCACTCCCTCTCTCACACAAAAACACTGATTCTTCTTCAGCTGTTCATTGGGATGGAATCTGTGCTATACAGCACTGCCACTGTACAAAGAACCTGTTAAGCCTATAGGTAGATTACGAGACAGTGGGCCCCTGGGCATGGGTTTGTAAAACACTGCGCACACATACACACATGCACGCACACACACACGCACACGCACACGCTATACTGCAGTGCAGACACTATCCCACAGCACAATAACTGCATTCAAAGAAGTGTAGGAACCTTTTTTTTTAACTTCCTAAAGACACTTAAAGCAGCACTACTTAGTTTGAGGTATCAGTGGTTACTTTGGACACAAATAGCATGACAGCCCACGTCTTTCACTTCATTACCCAAGAGTCTGCAAGCATGTCTTGTAATGTGAGGACACATTGTGATTGGCCAGTCTTCGGTTTGACCAGCAGTTCTGCCTTATTGGTGCCTTGGCAAATGCTAGGATGAAACTCATTGTCTCCCCTATACATAGTAATATTGTCAAGCTATATAGCAGGGACCCATACATTATGAAAGGATGATTGTTATTGCTTAAACATGTAACTTTATAATTTTGTGGGACATAATTTGCTACGGTATATATTTGTTAAAAAGTTACATAGTGCTGCTTTAATGCCTGGTGTCATGATTGTTTGGTTCTTGTGACATCTTCTAAATGACATTTTCGGCTCTTACCCTTCAGTTTTCAGTTGGACTGACATGATCTTAGCACCTGAATGGCTCTTTAGAGGTTCCCCTGTTTCGTCAGCTTAGTTTAGGCACCTCTCTAATGTTTCTAGATATCACCACCATCTGACAAAGGTCAGGTACTGTAGGTGGGGGCACAGTGGCACAATCGGTAGTGCTGTCGCCTCGCAGCTAGAAGGTCCTGGGTTCGATTCCCGCTGGGGACGCTGAGGGTGCTGGGGGCGTGCTCTCTCCTCCACTCCATCAGTGCCCATACCCGAGGTGGGGTTGGCGAAAGGGCCTTTCTGTGTGGAGTTTGTATGTTCTCCCCTTGTCCCCTAGGGTAGAAACCCTCACAAAAAACATGCTCTAAACCAGTGGTTCCCAAAGTGGGGTCCGGGGACCCCCAGGGGTACCTGAGGGAGTTCCAGGGGGGACCCATCTATTTTGTTCATGTTCATAAAGTGCTAAAGTGTTTAAAGCAGTGGTTCCCAAACTTTTTCATGTCAAGGACCCCCAAATTGACACTACTTAGCCCGTGGACCCCCATTTGAAAAGATATGCCAGGGACCCCCATAAGAGAAGACGTACACATTTAGACGTCTACATTTAGACGTCTACATTTAGACGTACACATTTAGCGTCTACATTTAGACGTACACATTTAGACGTCTACATTTAGACGTCTACATTTACGTAGACGTCTGTATACATTTATACGTCTACATTTAGACGTCTACATTTAAACGTCTACATTTAGACGTATACATTTATTTGTTATCCGTGTTGCGAGGATGAGGGGGTACCTGGAAAAATATCTACCCCAAAAGGGGTACCTGGTCCAAAAAAGTTTGGGAACCCCTGCTCTAAACTACCTCTCCCTGGCCAGCCAGGGCGCCTGATGGAGGGGAAAGGAACTCGTCGGAATAACGTGTTCCTTCCACGTGCTACATCCGGCCGGGAAAACTCCCCCCTGTAATTTGCTACGGTATATATTTAGTAAAAAGTTACATAGTGCTGCTTTAATGGTCTCATGATTGTTTCTTGTGACATCTTTTAAATTAAATGTCCGGCTCCTACTCAGTTTTCAGTTGGACTGTTACTGTAAGTATTGATATGATCTTAGCACCTGAATGGCTCTTTAGAGGTTCCTCTGGTTCGTCAGCTTAGTTTAGGCACCTCTCTTATGTTTCTAGATATCACCATCATCTGACAAAGGTCAGATACACCTTTAGCACCTTTACGATAGGAACCAATGCGCGGCATATAGCTTCTCGCGATAGCTTCTCGCTTTCTAGGAATTTACGTTGTTTAGTTTTTTTTCTCTCCTTTTAGCACATGAGCCACAGAACCACTGTTCATGCTGTTTGTCCCCATTATTATTTTGAGTGTATCTATCGACAATCACTTCCGCACATCATCGCCCCCGTCCCCGTCCCCCTTCCCCGTCAGTCCCTCACCCACTGCATGTTTAAAGTGTAGATTTATTTTTCATGTATGCTCACGCATTCGTAAGATGGTCAAAGTTGGATGTGGGGAGTCTTTTATGAGGTAATAATATTACCTCATGAAAGCATATTCTAGTTCACAATGTGAATAATATAACTTTCTTTTCTCCTATTCTCTTCTTTTCTGGATGACAACTTGTACGTACGTATGAACTTGCACTCTTTCAAAGTGCTTCAGGTTCATCCTTTGAAGGCTGTGCCAAGAGTGGCACACATTGTGCAGTAAAGCCATGTTCAGGCTCATAACTCCCGGCCATGTAAATTTAGTTCCATTGCCATGTCATTATTTTAGGGACGGTGATGACAGCTCTGCTGCTCAAACGGCAACCCCACATCCAGTGATCTCTCTATTCGGATTTCCTCTACCCACCGCCACACACTGCAAAAAAAATGAAATCCAGAACAGCTCGAATGCACCTAGAGAGCATGACTGACTATTACCTTTATGCTAAGAACTATAATCCATTCTACTGTTAGACTGCTCTTTTTTCCTACACTAAAGACACGGTCTGTCCCTAGCTCTGCTAGTCTGTCCCTTGGGCTGAAGGCTGAACTGTCTGGAGAGCAGTAAAGTCTAACGGAGCGCGTGATTATTTTGGGGTGTATGTACGACGGTTTAGAAGTAAACACACTGGGAAAATGTTCATAGATCATCCTGATACACGTTTTCCTTCCAGGATAACATTCTGGACGATCTGTCACTGCTTCTGACCGTGCTTGTCTTGGCGCCAAGTCCAACATTCTGTTCATGCATTGCGTGTGTTGTTATACTGTACATCAATTTAACAGGCGGATCTCAAGGTTTTGTCAGAGCGTCATGAAAGTGGAAGAAAGGATGCACATTTCTTGGGAAAGCCGTGTACAGACAAAGGTTGTATACCCATAGCCTACTAAATCTCACGAGTAGTGGCAGTTTCCTGGAGCAACTGGCTTCTCCTCAGGACAGTTACATTATATCGTCTCTGTCGGTTGGAAACCTCAGAGGTTGGAAACCTTTTCAGGATTCAAGTTCAAAAACAGCCAAAGTAGTAGACCTACGAGCTCAAAACACGTCATTTCACGGCACGTTTTGAGCTTGCGGATCTGCTACTGTTGCTACTTTTGTGTGACGATGTAGGATGATCAAGTAGGCCTATAGGGCGTGAATTTACGAGAAAGAAAAGACAAAACTTTAGAATATGGAGATAGGAGGTTTCTGCCTGACAGCAGCAATATTACATTTGACAAAGGACCGCACTGCAAAACACAGGAGACGTGCACCTTCCATCTCCTAAGCCCTTACAAGGTTTTTCAATCAAAGGTTATACAGTAGGAATAAAAAGCTTAAAAAAACACTGGAAAGTCTTTTAATACCCTTGTCAGGTTGTAATAAAAATACAAATCTGTATTAGCGATCATAATAACATGATGTAGATGGAGTACTTTGGAAATATTTGTCTAAATTGGTTGGAACAAAACGTAGTACAGAATGTTGCCAATTTCAATTTGTTGTTGTTGTTGTTGTTGTTGTTGTGTCTCCCCATTTCTGCAGCTCTCAAGAGCTGCAGAAATGGGGAGATCCTCTTTATGTCTTTATCTTTATGTTACCTCAAGGAAACATAAAGATATAGGCCTATGTTTTGGGGTCAGCATACGATTTCCAAATCCAACCAGGAGAGAGAGCTCATGCAGGATACATAAACGAGTGAAACTGGAAGGGATACAATATTGGAACTGGAACACTATTAGGGCGCGTTCGGAAATAGCGCACTGAGCCCACTGTGCAATGCAAACTAATAGGCCAGTGCGCTCCGGTGCGGTCTTTCCGAACGCGCTCATAAGCTCACATGATGGTTCTGCCTTCTGATTGGATGAAATTGGTGTCCCACGTGAAAATGTAATTTCTGTTTTACTGAAAGATGAGGAGACCCCCAACACTCTAGCAGTGATTGTATCAAAAGAGCTTTAAGGCTTTTAACAAATACATGAACCCTGTCTCCCATTTCTGCTCCATACTGTATATCATCTGAAAGACTGAAACCTCTTCTTCTTCTTCTTCTTGCTGCGAGAGTGAGGTCTAGCCAACACCAACTCGGGATTCCTGGATCGCTGCCCTCCACAAATTCCTATCCAACATCAGGTTCTTGAGCTCTGCAGTGTTGTCAGCCAAGCTGTCGCGCCGCAGCACGTCTACATAGGTGGTACGCTTCTTTCCCCTCCTGGCTTTGCCCTGGGTTGGCTCCTATAGGGTCAATTTACTTGCCTCAAGTTCTGTGTGCCTGACGCAGTGCCCTACCAGCCTCATCCTTCTCTCTCTGACTTTGTCCGTGACCCGTGGTAGGTCCCCATGGAGGTCCACAGTTCTGATGCGATCCGTCCATGTGACACCTAGTGCCATTCGTAGCATTTTACTGGTTTTGAATTTGAATACCGAAAAGTATAACAGTTTTGGCACACAGTTTTTTCCACCCGAACAGAGACGATTATAATGAAGTGAATGAGATTTAATTCCATTGACGTACATAAAGATATGACCACACCCATTGCAGTAGACATGCAGCCATAACATTTAATTTCCCACCAGCCCCTTCACACACTGTAAACGCTGTTCTGAGACGTTTCATTTCAGGTGTTCACCGTGCAAGTGCTCGTGTGTGGGCTGAGATCTGGTGTGTGTGTGTGTGTGTGTGTGTGTGTGTGTGTGAGAGAGAGTGTGAGTGTGAGTGTGAGTGTGAGTGTGTGTGTGGGACTATATAGCAGCATTAGAGAAACAACTTTAGAGGACAACTTTCGCCCTGGCCGTCACTCACGAGAGAAATCTTTGTATTATGGTTCAAATAGATTTTTCGATTTTTTTATTTTAGTTAGATTTACAATTGGAAAAAGGTTTCGAGTTGGTCAGGGTTTGGATCAGGCACTTAGAGGTTACATAATTTGTTTCGGTGATAAAAAGGTCAAAACATTGAAATATGCATTTGACTAAATTGCCTTCCAAAAATGTTGATGTGTCCTCAGAAGTATAATAAGACAAATGTGTGTGCCACTGTGCCACTGTGTGTGTGCGCGCGTGTGTGTGCGCGCGTGCGTGTGCGCGCGTGTGTGTGCGTGCGTGCATGCGTGCAACCGTGCGTGTGGGCATAGATTGATGACAGCCCAGAAACCCAGTAATGACAGCTATTCACCGGTTTCTTGCCACAACACATATCTAAACTAACCTGGTTTAGTACCTGTACCATTAGCTTCATTTTATTTAGCCAAAAGGCAGCCATTATAATTTCCCACCAGCCATTATCCATGGGAGTCTGTCTGTCCCTCGCTGCATGCTGCTGCCCTCCAAACGGTCTGCTGCACACGGCGGCTCCGAGGCCTAACCTTGCCAAACTATTACAGACCCCAAATCCAGACCAAATTGGACCTCTCAGATAGAACCTGTTTTTAATCAAGCCTTTTGTTTTGGTGAGCACATGGGTCCGTGGACGTGACATCATCTTGGTGGGGTGGGGGGGGGGGGGGGGTAAGGGGAAACACATGTCTCACCTCATGGGACTGCAGTAGCCTATGATTTAGACTCTCGTAGATGTATTTATCGATTCTGACATCTTCACAGTCTAAGGGCTCCATTTTCGTCACCGCTAAACCCCTTATCCCTAAACCTCTTTGCCTTTTTTTTTTTTTTACTATTTTGATCATCCACAGTGTAGCTCAGAGAAGTTCTTGATCACACAGTTTAGTATGGTGGATTTTATTTTATATGATCAGGGTGCGCCCAACGGGTGACAAGTTGAGACAGGAGTAACAATTTACAATTTAGGCATTTAGCAGAAGCTCTTCATCCAGAGCAATTTACAGTAAGCAAGATAAAACACATACATCCAATTCATAGACAGTGTTGTGCCTTACTAATGGTAACCCAATAACCTAGCATCAATGTAAACAGTATAATATCAATTTATAATCTATAGATACATATATAAATATATATACACACTACTAGACAAACTAAGATGCCAGATCATCAACCAAACCCAGAATCTGTCTATCTAAATGACATTTTAACCTTTGCATAAGACTGCATGGTCGTCAAGGCTAGGTAGTAGGTCAGTATGACCATGCGGCATCCGTTTTACGTGACGGGAGCGGTCCCGTGTCCCGACGTCTCACGTTGACGAGGACTGATGATTTACCATTACTCTGCCTATATTATATGCAACTCGAAAGGTGCTGGATGGGCAGAAGCAGACTTCACATCGCTCAGCCCCGCCTACTCACTCGGAGGGAGATGCCTCACATTGTTTCAGGGCTCGAATCTGCTTCTGTTTTAGGCTAAATGTTTCTTAGAGCAGTGGTCCGCAAGCTGCAGTGTCTGGGGACCCCCAGGGGTGTCCTTGAGGGAGGTGTTCCAGGGCGTCCAAGTTAACGTAGTGTCGTACAGTATCACAATAATTTTAACCACTTTATCCATGTATATGTTGGCTATTCAAAAATTGCAGATCTACAAGCTTGTACATCTGCTATTAGCCTATTTTTGAGCGGTGCCACCGCCTCCTTAAGACACTTTGTGTGTATGTCTGTCTGTCTGACTCATAAGCATGACCCATTGACCCCTGCAGCTGGACAATTCACACTGAGCAGTCAACGGATTGGGGTTGCATTGGGGTCACACACACGCACTGGGGACTGCAGATGGAAATTAGCATGTTTAGCTAAATCTGGTATATTTACACTGCATTTTTTATGTAATTCATGTTCATCAATATACACTGTCCCGACTAAATAAACGAATAAAGTAAAAAGCACGCACAGGCCAGGAAGGCAATACAATACATTTTCAGATGAGGGGCCAAATACGTATCAATTCGGGGGTCCTTGACTTGAAAACGTTTGAAAACTACTGTCTTAGAGGAAGTGGAAGAAGGCAATGTGACAGGCAGGGATCCCATGGCGTCACAACAGATCCCACATGGTCACATTGTGCCCCAGCTCGTCACTATACAGTAGTACGACTTGAGAGTGAGAATATCATTGCAGTCGGGCAGAAACCTCTCTTATCCCCATATTTTACCTTTCTTGTAAAGAATGCCCTATGATCATACTTTTTGATTCTCAGTCCCACAGAAGGTGCACATTCTGCTGTGACATGAATACTTGTGTTCATCTATGCAGATGCTGTTATTGGGAAGCTTCCTTGATTGAAGCCTGTGTAGTGGGGTGTGATGCCTGAAGAGCTGATTGATGGGTGGATTGCTAGTACATTGTGATTTGCTGATTACTTAGCCAGGGGTGGAGTCAGTAGTCTATATAGAGGGGAAATGGTTCAGTTGAGAGTAGGCTGCCAATGCCATGGGGATTGGGGAGATGTTGACACCTGTGCCTCGCTGTTTACTGTAAGTTATGTTTGAGTTGCCTTTTCCTAAGTTGTCCAGTTTTTCATATATGTTATCCAGGCCTGAAACACCTTTTATTTTTCACCTGCAAGCCTGCCTCCTGGTTTTTGTTCCACTGATAAACAGCTGATATAGGCCTACAATCCCACTTGGTAACAGTATGATTTCTCTGCACTATCTGTGAAACAACAAAACATGGTATAATATATCTGTCGGGTGGAAACCTACCGTATGTCTGAAAACTCCGTCTTCAAAACTGTGACAGAATTCACAGAAGCTGATTTCACAATTCTAAAACGGCAGAAGTAGCAGATCCACAAGCTTGAACCGTTTCGAGCTTGTGGATCTGCTATAGCCTACTTTGGATGCTTTAGTTAGTGTGATGATGCAAGTAGGGCGTGAATTCACAAAACAAAAAGAATAAAAGACAAAGATGGAGATGAGAGGTTTCTTCCCGACAGCGACTGGTCTGTTCTGGTGAGCAGCAGTGTGTCTGGAAGGGAATCCGTGGGTTCATCTGTGCCAGCGTACAGCTGCAGGGAGCCATAGCCTATTATTGTCAGCGCCAAAACTGTCAAGACATTCCATCACACTTCTCTGTCCCCCCCCCCCCCTCCCCCCCAAAAAATAAACCCTTCCCACGTGTTAAGACTTCCAGAATTAACCACTTAAAGCAGCACCATGTTATCTATCTAATCTGTCTGTGTTTCAGCACGGGTGCATGGAAGAGGGGTGATGTCATGAGAGCTGACGGAGCGTGCTGGAAAATGGCAGTGCACGCTATCGACAAACACACAGAGCCCCTTCTATTGGGTGCTGCAAGGAAGGAGGGTGGGGAGAGATTGGGAAAGGGCGGGTGGGTGGGGGTTCCGGGGGAGTGTGTGGGGGGGGCACCAAAATAGCTCACAGGGGAGAAATAGAATCTGTTATTTCACTTCAGAGAGATAGAAGGGGGGGGGGGGGGGGGGGGGGGGGGGGGGATCCTGCCCCACTTCTGTGGAGCAGGGGTGTACAGTAACTAAGTATATTTACTCGGGTACTTACACATTTTATTATTATTTTATACTTTATTCCACCAGAACACTTTATTATATAAAACCAGAGACACTATACTTTTTACTCCAAATTATTTGACAGCTTTACTGTTTAGATTAATACAACACCAATGCATTTTTATATTGTGATACTTATACTTAACTTTTTCCACTGCTGGGAGGGTGGGTGGGGGGGGGGGGGGGGGAGGAGAGAGAGAGATACACGCATGCACATGCACACGCACACACACTCTCATCCTAAGAGGAGGGGAGCCATGCAGTGAGGAGCATTCCTGGCATTGCAGGCCGCTGACAAACAATCCTAACTTTATACCCAGAGCACTGAGGCCAGCTGAATGGCTGCAGTGTCTACTCTGGAGTGCACCCACCGAGGGGGGCAGTGCCCTCCAGTGGTCCACACTCCACCCCACCCGCTCCTGTTCCTGTCCTGCCCTGAGCCCTCCACCCAGCGTCCAAACGCCACACTGCCTGAGGTAGAGCAGCAGCTGTCCTCTCTTGTCCATCTGTCTCTACACTGTAGAGAGACGAGACAGAACCAGAGAGCTATATACCTGTAGAGACTAGAGCAGGGGTCACCAAACTACGGCCCGCCATGTCATTCTATGTGGCCCGCCTGCCTCAAGCAAAAAAAAAAGTTTAACAACACAAATCTTATTTATATAGTGCATTTATATAGTGTTTGTACTCATCTGGAACATTTGCATATAGGCCTAATGCATCTGTCACTGTTATTTTAATGTTTGTTTGTTTTTTCATACAAAATGCCAAATACATACAGTAGCCTATTTTACATTTACAAGTTAATCAAAGTACATCCATTGTAATGGCATGTTCTCTGTAACTTTTCAACATAGGCCTATTGCCTTGGCTCAACAATGTAATGTTACTTACTAGTCACAATATTTGAATAGCAATTTTAGAGAATACTAATGTTTACTTTAAAACACTTGGCAATCAAACAAACACAATGGCAATCAAGCAGGCCTATTGCCATTCCCATTGTGATTGTGGGATGTCAAGAGGCCATAACACAACCATCTATCCAGGAGGAATGGGATGTCAATAAGCCATCTTTTGGGCAATTGTGGTGAATATGATCGCTTTTTGTATCCAGAAATCATGACAAGTAAGATGTGCAAACGCAGGAAGCGAAGGCAGCTTGTACATATTTGGGTTTTTTAAAGATTTTTTTTTAAATTATTATTTTTTTTTGTGTGTGTGTGTGTGTTTTGTGTGTGATACAGCTGCGCCCTCTGGTGGCGGGTGGGTGGTGTAACAGCGGGACACACAGACACACAGACAGACACACAGACAGACATGATCTGCAGGGTCTCATAGTTAGTGCTCACTGCGTTCGCAAAAAGAGCTGTAGTGTCACCCTGAGTGCTTTTTGTGCAAAAGTAATGCTTTTAATGGATTCAGAGTCATGAAAAACCCCACACATTATGTAGTCATATAGCTCTGGTCCATAGGCTTCTACTGCTTCTACGCTTCTGCCCTGCACAGTAAGGCTATGGGACTTTCAGTTTTAAATCTCAAATCGAAATCAGACCAGCCTCTCCTCTTTGGCGTAAATAAAAAGAACGTTTTTGCTACTCACCAAAACAAAGGCGGGTTGTGTCATTAGTGGACGCACTCTGAGCCCCCCACCACACGTATAAACGGTACTTTTGCGGAGGATGAGAAACATTAGCAAATTGCGGAATGTTGCGGAGGATGAGAAACATTAGCATTTATCCTCGTTTTTCATCATTTTGGACCATGGGCTATAGCCCATATCGTACGGCATACTATAGCACGCCGTTTAACATCATTTTTGAGGATTTGAAAAAAATAAAAAAATAAAAAAAACGATGGGTTATAGCCCATGTTTTTTGAAATTTTGAAAAAAAAAGTTAGCCTCGTTTCTCATCATTTTGGACCGTGGGCTATAGCCCATATCGTACGGCATACTAT
Source organism: Protomyctophum bolini (assembly GCF_963924005.1). NCBI lineage: Eukaryota > Metazoa > Chordata > Actinopteri > Myctophiformes > Myctophidae > Protomyctophum > Protomyctophum bolini. Next base: position 37,196,020 of record NC_137868.1, on the reverse strand, counting down.
GGCACGCCGTTTTTCATCATTTTTGAGGATTTGAAAAAAATGAAAAAATGAAAAAAACGATGGGTTATAGCCCATGTTTTTTGAAATTTTGAAAAAAAAAATCCAGGCCCATGAATTAGAGGATAAAGCTCACATGTTACCCAAATAGTTGAATACACAAAAGCTAAGGCACTGGTGTCGGACTTCTGGTTTACCGGAACGGGGTTCAACTCCCTGCAGTGCCCTGCTCAATGTGTTGTATTTACCGGAAAAATTGAGTGTTGCGGAGGATGAGAAACATTAGCAAATTACGGAATGTTGCGGAGGATGAGAAACATTAGCAAATGCAAAATGAGTGTTGCGGAAAAATTGCGGAGTGTTAAAAAAAAAAAAATCGGTTTTAGATTTTTTTTGAAAAATTGCGGAGGAATTGCGGAGTGTTGGCATTTATCCTCGTTTTTAATCATTTTGGACCATGGGCTATAGCGGCTCAATCCTGCCGTACGATATGGGCTATAGCCCATCGTCCAAAATGATGAGAAAGGAGGATAACTCCAATTGTCGTAGTGGTTAAGATGTTGGCTTTCCACGTGGGAGACCAGGGTTCGATTCCCGGCTGTTACACTATCATACAAAAGAAGACCTCAACAGCGCTAAGAAAGATCTGATTAATATGATGCTGTGTTATTTAAACTTTACTAACTGAAGGCTAACGAACAAAAGATCACTTCAAAATTACCAGGAGACTTTGCCTGGGAGTGTCTGACTGATGGTGCAGTGGTCTAATCATCAGGGTTTCAGTACAGACATTCCATGTTCAAGGCCTGTTCCTCCTACAGCTCAATGCTGCAGTAATTTGAACTTTTCAAGGCTAGAATAAAAAATAGAAACTCAAAAGCACCCGGAGTCATCTGCTGAATGCCCAAAGGTGCCGTGGCGTAATGGTGTGGAGCGCTTGGCCTGATGCCTCTGCTACAGTCAGTTGGCCGGTTCAAGTCCCATGTCATGACATCAAGGTGCTGGAGGACCATCGGGAGTTCCTCCTACAGCTCAATGCTGCAGTAATTTGAATTTTTCAAGGCTAGAATAAAAAATAAAAACTCAAAAGCACCCGGAGACATCTGCTGAATGCCCAAAGGTGCCGTGGCGTAATGGTGTGGAGCGCTTGGCCCGTTGCCTCTGCTACAGTCAGTTGGCCGGTTCAAGTCCCATGTCATGACATCAAGTTGCTGGAGGACCATCGGGAGTTCCTCCTACAGCTCAATCCTGCAGTAATTTGAACTTTTCAAGGCTAGAATAAAAAATAAAAACTCAAAAGCACCCGGAGACATCTGCCGAATGCCCAAAGGTGCCGTGGCGTAATGGTGTGGAGCGCTTGGCCCGTTGCCTCTGCTACAGTCAGTTGGCCGGTTCAAGTCCCATGTCATGACATCAAGGTGCTGGAGGACCATCGGGAGTTCCTCCTACACCATTCAGGGTCCGGCCCATTCCTCTCTGTTATGTCATATGACGAGCATTTAACTTTTAATATCACAATTATTGTAGCTAATCTTTAACTGAATCTGGAAGTATTCCTTTATTAAATGATTCTTCATAGTCTGGAATTGTAACTGATCAATTTTCTTTTGTGACTTTCGCCTTTATTTTATATGGAGGGACAGTCAGTGGTGTAAACTTTATTTATATAGCACATTTCATACATAAAATGCAACTCTGTCACATTCTGTCTCTCCCTCAGTCTCCACACTGGCCTCCCATATCCCATTCCAGCACACCCAGTTCCATTTACACACCTGTCAACTACCTAATCAGCCCAGCAGTGAACACTTCTCCAATCAACCTGCTCACTATAAAACTGGACTCAGTACAAACACTCATTGTCAGTTCATAACCTGTGTCACAGATGTCCTGCCTGTTCATGTGTTGACTTTGATGTCATTCTGATTCATGCCTGATTCCTACCTGCATTCCCCTGTGTAAGATATCTCGTAATTCTTTATTAAATACTTTATTATTATACTCTAGTTTGTTGTGACTTTGCTCCTGGGTTCAACTCTGTCTGCATCCTTGACAACTAAAGTACTTCACATATTAAACTTTATTTATATAGCACATGTCATACATAAAATGCAACTCAAAGTACTTCACATGAAAAAAAAAAAAAAAAAAAACAAGCAGCGGAATGCCAGAAACAAAAAGTAGGTCAATCTACAATTAGCAAATAAAAATAGCAATACAAAACTAAAACATTAAAAATGGTAAGGAAATTTGTATTGGATAATACATTTTAAATTGATATTATTAGATATTCAACTTTATTGACATTTAAATTGGTGTCTTTACACTGTAGAATCCATTGTTGTTTGTTTCTGTTGCTTAACTCTGTTGCTTTAACTACATATAAGTGTCTATTTGTTTGTCTCTAAATGTTTTGATGAATTGAACAATGCCCTTTGTTCAATTCATGCCATACTATAGCACGCCGTTTTTCATCATTTTTGAGGATTTGAAGAAAATTCAAAATTTCAAAAAACATGGGTTATAGCCCATCGTTTTTTGAATTTTTGAAAAAAATGTTATCCTCATTTTTCATCATTTTTGAACATGGGCTATAGCCCCTACCGTACGGCATAGTATAGCACGCCGTTTTTCATCAATTTTGAGGATTTGAAGAAAATTCAAAATTTCAAAAAACATGGGTTATAGCCCATCGTTTTTTGAATTTTTGAAAAAATGTTATCCTCATTTTTCATCATTTTTGAACATGGGCTATAGCCCCTACCGTACGGCATACTATAGCACGCCGTTTTTCATCATTTTTGAGGATTTGAAGAAAATTCAAAATTTCAAAAAACATGGGTTATAGCCCATTGTTTTTTGAATTTTTGAAAAAAATGTTATCCTAATTTTTCATCATTTTTGAACATGGGCTCTAGCCCCTACCGTACGGCATACTATAGCACACCGTTTTTCATCATTTTTGAGGATTTGAAGAAAATTCAAAATTTCAAAAAACATGGGTTATAGCCCATCGTTTTTTTAATTTTTGAAAAAAATGTTATCCTCATTTTTCATTATTTTTGAACATGGGCTATAGCCCCTACCGTACGGCATACTATAGCACGCCGTTTTTCATCATTTTTGAGGATTTGAAGAAAATTCAAAATTTCAAAAAACATGGGTTATAGCCCATTGTTTTTTGAATTTTTGAAAAAAATGTTATCCTCATTTTTCATTATTTTTGAACATGGGCTATAGCCCCTACCGTACGGCATACTATAGCACGCCGTTTTTCATCATTTTTGAGGATTTGAAGAAAATTCAAAATTTCAAAAAACATGGGTTATAGCCCATCGTTTTTTGAATTTTTGAAAAAAATGTTATCCTCATTTTTCATCATTTTTGAACATGGGCTATAGCCCCTACCGTACGGCATACTATAGCACGCCGTTTTTCATCATTTTTGAGGATTTGAAGAAAATTCAAAATTTCAAAAAACATGGGTTATAGCCCATTGTTTTTTGAATTTTTGAAAAAAATGTTATCCTCATTTTTCATTATTTTTGAACATGGGCTATAGCCCCTACCGTACGGCATACTATAGCACGCCGTTTTTCATCATTTTTGAGGATTTGAAGAAAATTCAAAATTTCAAAAAACATGGGTTATAGCCCATCGTTTTTTGAATTTTTGAAAAAAATGTTATCCTCATTTTTCATCATTTTTGAACATGGGCTATAGCCCCTACCGTACGGCATACTATAGCACGCCGTTTTTCATCATTTTTGAGGATTTGAAGAAAATTCAAAATTTCAAAAAACATGGGTTATAGCCCATCGTTTTTTGAATTTTTGAAAAAAATGTTATCCTCATTTTTCATCATTTTTGAACATGGGCTATAGCCCCTACCGTACGGCATACTATAGCACGCCGTTTTTCATCATTTTTGAGGATTTGAAGAAAATTCAAAATTTCAAAAAACATGGGTTATAGCCCATCGTTTTTTGAATTTTTGAAAAAAATGTTATCCTCATTTTTCATCATTTTTGAACATGGGCTATAGCCCCTACCGTACGGCATACTATAGCACGCCGTTTTTCATCATTTTTGAGGATTTGAAGAAAATTCAAAATTTCAAAAAACATGGGTTATAGCTCATTGTTTTTTGAATTTTTGAAAAAAATGTTATCCTAATTTTTCATCATTTTTGAACATGGGCTATAGCCCCTACCGTACGGCATACTATAGCACACCGTTTTTCATCATTTTTGAGGATTTGAAGAAAATTCAAAATTTCAAAAAACATGGGTTATAGCCCATCGTTTTTTTAATTTTTGAAAAAAATGTTATCCTCATTTTTCATTATTTTTGAACATGGGCTATAGCCCCTACCGTACGGCATACTATAGCACGCCGTTTTTCATCATTTTTGAGGATTTGAAGAAAATTCAAAATTTCAAAAAACATGGGTTATAGCCCATTGTTTTTTGAATTTTTGAAAAAAATGTTATCCTCATTTTTCATTATTTTTGAACATGGGCTATAGCCCCTACCGTACGGCATACTATAGCACGCCGTTTTTCATCATTTTTGAGGATTTGAAGAAAATTCAAAATTTCAAAAAACATGGGTTATAGCCCATCGTTTTTTGAATTTTTGAAAAAAATGTTATCCTCATTTTTCATCATTTTTGAACATGGGCTATAGCCCCTACCGTACGGCATACTATAGCACGCCGTTTTTCATCATTTTTGAGGATTTGAAGAAAATTCAAAATTTCAAAAAACATGGGTTATAGCCCATTGTTTTTGAATTTTTGAAAAAAATGTTATCCTCATTTTTCATCATTTTTGAACATGGGCTATAGCCCCTACCGTACGGCATACTATAGCACGCCGTTTTTTATCATTTTTGAGGATTTGAAGAAAATTCAAAATTTCAAAAAACATGGGTTATAGCCCATCGTTTTTTGAATTTTTGAAAAAAATGTTATCCTCATTTTTCATCATTTTTGAACATGGGCTATAGCCCCTACCGTACGGCATACTATAGCACGCCGTTTTTCATCATTTTTGAGGATTTGAAGAAAATTCAAAATTTCAAAAAACATGGGTTATAGCCCATTGTTTTTTGAATTTTTGAAAAAAATGTTATCCTCATTTTTCATTATTTTTGAACATGGGCTATAGCCCCTACCGTACGGCATACTATAGCACACCGTTTTTCATCATTTTTGAGGATTTGAAGAAAATTCAAAATTTCAAAAAACATGGGTTATAGCCCATCGTTTTTTGAATTTTTGAAAAAAATGTTATCCTCATTTTTCATCATTTTTGAACATGGGCTATAGCCCCTACCGTACGGCATACTATAGCACACCGTTTTTCATCATTTTTGAGGATTTGAAGAAAATTCAAAATTTCAAAAAACATGGGTTATAGCCCATTGTTTTTTAATTTAAAAAAAAAATGTTATCCTCATTTTTCATCATTTTTGAACATGGGCTATAGCCCCTACCGTACGGCATACTATAGCACGCCGTTTTTTTTAATCATTTTTGAGGATTTGAAGAAAATTCAAAATTTCAAAAAACATGGGTTATAGCCCATCGTTTTTTGAATTTTTGAAAAAAATGTTATCCTCATTTTTCATCATTTTTGAACATGGGCTATAGCCCCTACCGTACGCATACTATAGCACGCCGTTTTTCATCATTTTTGAGGATTTGAAGAAAATTCAAAATTTCAAAAAACATGGGTTATAGCCCATTGTTTTTTGAATTTTTGAAAAAAATGTTATCCTCATTTTTCATCATTTTTGAACATGGGCTATAGCCCCTACCGTACGGCATACTATAGCACGCCGTTTTTCATCATTTTTGAGGATTTGAAGAAAATTCAAAATTTCAAAAAACATGGGTTATAGCCCATCGTTTTTTGAATTTTTGAAAAAAATGTTATCCTCATTTTTCATCATTTTTGAACATGGGCTATAGCCCCTACCGTACGGCATACTATAGCACGCCGTTTTTCATCATTTTTGAGGATTTGAAGAAAATTCAAAATTTCAAAAAACATGGGTTATAGCCCATTGTTTTTGAATTTTTGAAAAAAATGTTATCCTCATTTTTCATCATTTTTGAACATGGGCTATAGCCCCTACCGTACGGCATACTATAGCACGCCGTTTTTCATCATTTTTGAGGATTTGAAGAAAATTCAAAATTTAAAAAAACATGGGTTATAGCCCATCGTTTTTTGAATTTTTGAAAAAAATGTTATCCTCATTTTTCATTATTTTTGAACATGGGCTATAGCTCCTACCGTACGGCATACTATAGCACGCCGTTTTTCATCGTTTTTGAGGATTTGAAGAAAATTCAAAATTTAAAAAAACATGGGTTATAGCCCATTGTTTTTTGAATTTTTGAAAAAAATGTTATCCTCATTTTTCATCATTTTTGAACATGGGCTATAGCCCCTACCGTACGGCATACTATAGCACGCCGTTTTTCATCATTTTTGAGGATTTGAAGAAAATTCAAAATTTCAAAAAACATGGGTTATAGCCCATCGTTTTTTGAATTTTTGAAAAAAATGTTATCCTCATTTTTCATCATTTTTGAACATGGGCTATAGCCCCTACCGTACGGCATACTATAGCACGCCGTTTTTCATCATTTTTGAGGATTTGAAGAAAATTCAAAATTTCAAAAAACATGGGTTATAGCCCATTGTTTTTTGAATTTTTGAAAAAAATGTTATCCTCATTTTTCATCATTTTTGAACATGGGCTATAGCCCCTACCGTACGGCATACTATAGCACGCCGTTTTTCATCATTTTTGAGGATTTGAAGAAAATTCAAAATTTCAAAAAACATGGGTTATAGCCCATCGTTTTTTGAATTTTTGAAAAAAATGTTATCCTCATTTTTCATCATTTTTGAACATGGGCTATAGCCCCTACCGTACGGCATACTATAGCACGCCGTTTTTCATCATTTTTGAGGATTTGAAGAAAATTCAAAATTTCAAAAAACATGGGTTATAGCCCATTGTTTTTGAATTTTTGAAAAAAATGTTATCCTCATTTTTCATCATTTTTGAACATGGGCTATAGCCCCTACCGTACGGCATACTATAGCACGCCGTTTTTCATCATTTTTGAGGATTTGAAGAAAATTCAAAATTTAAAAAAACATGGGTTATAGCCCATCGTTTTTTGAATTTTTGAAAAAAATGTTATCCTCATTTTTCATTATTTTTGAACATGGGCTATAGCTCCTACCGTACGGCATACTATAGCACGCCGTTTTTCATCGTTTTTGAGGATTTGAAGAAAATTCAAAATTTAAAAAAACATGGGTTATAGCCCATTGTTTTTTGAATTTTTGAAAAAAATGTTATCCTCATTTTTCATCATTTTTGAACATGGGCTATAGCCCCTACCGTACGGCATACTATAGCACGCCGTTTTTCATCATTTTTGAGGATTTGAAGAAAATTCAAAATTTCAAAAAACATGAGTTATAGCCCATCGTTTTTTGAATTTTTGAAAAAAATGTTATCCTCATTTTTCATCATTTTTTAACATGGGCTATAGCCCCTACCGTACGGCATACTATAGCACGCCGTTTTTCATCATTTTTGAGGATTTGAAGAAAATTCAAAATTTCAAAAAACATGGGTTATAGCCCATCGTTTTTTGAATTTTTGAAAAAAATGTTATCCTCATTTTTCATCATTTTTGAACATGGGCTATAGCCCCTACCGTACGGCATACTATAGCACGCCGTTTTTCATCATTTTTGAGGATTTGAAGAAAATTCAAAATTTCAAAAAACATGGGTTATAGCCCATCGTTTTTTGAATTTTTGAAAAAAATGTTATCCTCATTTTTCATCATTTTTGAACATGGGCTATAGCCCCTACCGTACGGCATACTATAGCACGCCGTTTTTCATCATTTTTGAGGATTTGAAGAAAATTCAAAATTTCAAAAAACATGGGTTATAGCCCATCGTTTTTTGAATTTTTGAAAAAAATGTTATCCTCATTTTTCATCATTTTTGAACATGGGCTATAGCCCCTACCGTACGGCATACTATAGCACGCCGTTTTTCATCATTTTTGAGGATTTGAAGAAAATTCAAAATTTCAAAAAACATGGGTTATAGCCCATTGTTTTTGAATTTTTGAAAAAAATGTTATCCTCATTTTTCATCATTTTTGAACATGGGCTATAGCCCCTACCGTACGGCATACTATAGCACGCCGTTTTTCATCATTTTTGAGGATTTGAAGAAAATTCAAAATTTCAAAAAACATGGGTTATAGCCCATTGTTTTTTGAATTTTTGAAAAAAATGTTATCCTCATTTTTCATTATTTTTGAACATGGGCTATAGCCCCTACCGTACGGCATACTATAGCACGCCGTTTTTCATCATTTTTGAGGATTTGAAGAAAATTCAAAATTTCAAAAAACATGGGTTATAGCCCATCGTTTTTTGAATTTTTGAAAAAAATGTTATCCTCATTTTTCATCATTTTTGAACATGGGCTATAGCCCCTACCGTACGGCATACTATAGCACGCCGTTTTTCATCATTTTTGAGGATTTGAAGAAAATTCAAAATTTCAAAAAACATGGGTTATAGCCCATCGTTTTTTGAATTTTTGAAAAAAATGTTATCCTCATTTTTCATCATTTTTGAACATGGGCTATAGCCCCTACCGTACGGCATACTATAGCACGCCGTTTTTCATCATTTTTGAGGATTTGAAGAAAATTCAAAATTTCAAAAAACATGGGTTATAGCCCATCGTTTTTTGAATTTTTGAAAAAAATGTTATCCTCATTTTTCATCATTTTTGAACATGGGCTATAGCCCCTACCGTACGGCATACTATAGCACGCCGTTTTTCATCATTTTTGAGGATTTGAAGAAAATTCAAAATTTCAAAAAACATGGGTTATAGCCCATCGTTTTTTGAATTTTTGAAAAAAATGTTATCCTCATTTTTCATCATTTTTGAACATGGGCTATAGCCCCTACCGTACGCATACTATAGCACGCCGTTTTTCATCATTTTTGAGGATTTGAAGAAAATTCAAAATTTCAAAAAACATGGGTTATAGCCCATTGTTTTTTGAATTTTTGAAAAAAATGTTATCCTCATTTTTCATCATTTTTGAACATGGGCTATAGCCCCTACCGTACGGCATACTATAGCACGCTGTTTTTCATCATTTTTGAGGATTTGAAGAAAATTCAAAATTTCAAAAAACATGGGTTATAGCCCATCGTTTTTTGAATTTTTGAAAAAAATGTTATCCTCATTTTTCATCATTTTTGAACATGGGCTATAGCCCCTACCGTACGGCATACTATAGCACGCCGTTTTTCATCATTTTTGAGGATTTGAAGAAAATTCAAAATTTCAAAAAACATGGGTTATAGCCCATTGTTTTTGAATTTTTGAAAAAAATGTTATCCTCATTTTTCATCATTTTTGAACATGGGCTATAGCCCCTACCGTACGGCATACTATAGCACGCCGTTTTTCATCATTTTTGAGGATTTGAAGAAAATTCAAAATTTAAAAAAACATGGGTTATAGCCCATTGTTTTTTGAATTTTTGAAAAAAATGTTATCCTCATTTTTCATCATTTTTGAACATGGGCTATAGCCCCTACCGTACGGCATACTATAGCACGCCGTTTTTCATCATTTTTGAGGATTTGAAGAAAATTCAAAATTTCAAAAAACATGGGTTATAGCCCATCGTTTTTTGAATTTTTGAAAAAAATGTTATCCTCATTTTTCATCATTTTTGAACATGGGCTATAGCCCCTACCGTACGGCATACTATAGCACGCCGTTTTTCATCATTTTTGAGGATTTGAAGAAAATTCAAAATTTCAAAAAACATGGGTTATAGCCCATTGTTTTTTGAATTTTTGAAAAAAATGTTATCCTCATTTTTCATCATTTTTGAACATGGGCTATAGCCCCTACCGTACGGCATACTATAGCACGCCGTTTTTCATCATTTTTGAGGATTTGAAGAAAATTCAAAATTTCAAAAAACATGGGTTATAGCCCATCGTTTTTTGAATTTTTGAAAAAAATGTTATCCTCATTTTTCATCATTTTTGAACATGGGCTATAGCCCCTACCGTACGGCATACTATAGCACGCCGTTTTTCATCATTTTTGAGGATTTGAAGAAAATTCAAAATTTCAAAAAACATGGGTTATAGCCCATTGTTTTTGAATTTTTGAAAAAAATGTTATCCTCATTTTTCATCATTTTTGAACATGGGCTATAGCCCCTACCGTACGGCATACTATAGCACGCCGTTTTTCATCATTTTTGAGGATTTGAAGAAAATTCAAAATTTAAAAAAACATGGGTTATAGCCCATCGTTTTTTGAATTTTTGAAAAAAATGTTATCCTCATTTTTCATTATTTTTGAACATGGGCTATAGCTCCTACCGTACGGCATACTATAGCACGCCGTTTTTCATCGTTTTTGAGGATTTGAAGAAAATTCAAAATTTCAAAAAACATGGGTTATAGCCCATTGTTTTTTGAATTTTTGAAAAAAATGTTATCCTCATTTTTCATCATTTTTGAACATGGGCTATAGCCCCTACCGTACGGCATACTATAGCACGCCGTTTTTCATCATTTTTGAGGATTTGAAGAAAATTCAAAATTTCAAAAAACATGAGTTATAGCCCATCGTTTTTTGAATTTTTGAAAAAAATGTTATCCTCATTTTTCATCATTTTTGAACATGGGCTATAGCCCCTACCGTACGGCATACTATAGCACGCCGTTTTTCATCATTTTTGAGGATTTGAAGAAAATTCAAAATTTCAAAAAACATGGGTTATAGCCCATCGTTTTTTGAATTTTTGAAAAAAATGTTATCCTCATTTTTCATCATTTTTGAACATGGGCTATAGCCCCTACCGTACGGCATACTATAGCACGCCGTTTTTCATCATTTTTGAGGATTTGAAGAAAATTCAAAATTTCAAAAAACATGGGTTATAGCCCATCGTTTTTTGAATTTTTGAAAAAAATGTTATCCTCATTTTTCATCATTTTTGAACATGGGCTATAGCCCCTACCGTACGGCATACTATAGCACGCCGTTTTTCATCATTTTTGAGGATTTGAAGAAAATTCAAAATTTCAAAAAACATGGGTTATAGCCCATCGTTTTTTGAATTTTTGAAAAAAATGTTATCCTCATTTTTCATCATTTTTGAACATGGGCTATAGCCCCTACCGTACGGCATACTATAGCACGCCGTTTTTCATCATTTTTGAGGATTTGAAGAAAATTCAAAATTTCAAAAAACATGGGTTATAGCCCATTGTTTTTGAATTTTTGAAAAAAATGTTATCCTCATTTTTCATCATTTTTGAACATGGGCTATAGCCCCTACCGTACGGCATACTATAGCACGCCGTTTTTCATCATTTTTGAGGATTTGAAGAAAATTCAAAATTTCAAAAAACATGGGTTATAGCCCATTGTTTTTTGAATTTTTGAAAAAAATGTTATCCTCATTTTTCATTATTTTTGAACATGGGCTATAGCCCCTACCGTACGGCATACTATAGCACGCCGTTTTTCATCATTTTTGAGGATTTGAAGAAAATTCAAAATTTCAAAAAACATGGGTTATAGCCCATCGTTTTTTTAATTTTTGAAAAAAATGTTATCCTCATTTTTCATCATTTTTGAACATGGGCTATAGCCCCTACCGTACGGCATACTATAGCACGCCGTTTTTCATCATTTTTGAGGATTTGAAGAAAATTCAAAATTTCAAAAAACATGGGTTATAGCCCATCGTTTTTTGAATTTTTGAAAAAAATGTTATCCTCATTTTTCATCATTTTTGAACATGGGCTATAGCCCATACCGTACGGCATACTATAGCACGCCATTTTTCATCATTTTTGAGGATTTGAAGAAAATTCAAAATTTCAAAAAACATGGGTTATAGCCCATTGTTTTTTGAATTTTTGAAAAAAATGTTATCCTAATTTTTCATCATTTTTGAACATGGGCTATAGCCCCTACCGTACGGCATACTATAGCACACCGTTTTTCATCATTTTTGAGGATTTGAAGAAAATTCAAAATTTCAAAAAACATGGGTTATAGCCCATCGTTTTTTTTATTTTTGAAAAAAATGTTATCCTCATTTTTCATTATTTTTGAACATGGGCTATAGCCCCTACCGTACGGCATACTATAGCACGCCGTTTTTCATCATTTTTGAGGATTTGAAGAAAATTCAAAATTTCAAAAAACATGGGTTATAGCCCATTGTTTTTTGAATTTTTGAAAAAAATGTTATCCTCATTTTTCATTATTTTTGAACATGGGCTATAGCCCCTACCGTACGGCATACTATAGCACGCCGTTTTTCATCATTTTTGAGGATTTGAAGAAAATTCAAAATTTCAAAAAACATGGGTTATAGCCCATCGTTTTTTGAATTTATCCTCATTTTATCCTCATTTTATCCTCATTTTTCATCATTTTTGAACATGGGCTATAGCCCCTACCGTACGGCATACTATAGCACGCCGTTTTTCATCATTTTTGAGGATTTGAAGAAAATTCAAAATTTCAAAAAACATGGGTTATAGCCCATCGTTTTTTGAATTTTTGAAAAAAATGTTATCCTCATTTTTCATCATTTTTGAACATGGGCTATAGCCCCTACCGTACGGCATACTATAGCACGCCGTTTTTCATCATTTTTGAGGATTTGAAGAAAATTCAAAATTTCAAAAAACATGGGTTATAGCCCATCGTTTTTTGAATTTTTGAAAAAAATGTTATCCTCATTTTTCATTATTTTTGAACATGGGCTATAGCTCCTACCGTACGGCATACTATAGCACGCCGTTTTTCATCGTTTTTGAGGATTTGAAGAAAATTCAAAATTTAAAAAAACATGGGTTATAGCCCATTGTTTTTTGAATTTTTGAAAAAAATGTTATCCTCATTTTTCATCATTTTTGAACATGGGCTATAGCCCCTACCGTACGGCATACTATAGCACGCCGTTTTTCATCATTTTTGAGGATTTGAAGAAAATTCAAAATTTCAAAAAACATGGGTTATAGCCCATCGTTTTTTGAATTTTTGAAAAAAATGTTATCCTCATTTTTCATCATTTTTGAACATGGGCTATAGCCCCTACCGTACGGCATACTATAGCACGCCGTTTTTCATCATTTTTGAGGATTTGAAGAAAATTCAAAATTTCAAAAAACATGGGTTATAGCCCATTGTTTTTTGAATTTTTGAAAAAAATGTTATCCTCATTTTTCATCATTTTTGAACATGGGCTATAGCCCCTACCGTACGGCATACTATAGCACGCTGTTTTTCATCATTTTTGAGGATTTGAAGAAAATTCAAAATTTCAAAAAACATGGGTTATAGCCCATCGTTTTTTGAATTTTTGAAAAAAATGTTATCCTCATTTTTCATCATTTTTGAACATGGGCTATAGCCCCTACCGTACGGCATACTATAGCACGCCGTTTTTCATCATTTTTGAGGATTTGAAGAAAATTCAAAATTTCAAAAAACATGGGTTATAGCCCATTGTTTTTGAATTTTTGAAAAAAATGTTATCCTCATTTTTCATCATTTTTGAACATGGGCTATAGCCCCTACCGTACGGCATACTATAGCACGCCGTTTTTCATCATTTTTGAGGATTTGAAGAAAATTCAAAATTTAAAAAAACATGGGTTATAGCCCATTGTTTTTTGAATTTTTGAAAAAAATGTTATCCTCATTTTTCATCATTTTTGAACATGGGCTATAGCCCCTACCGTACGGCATACTATAGCACGCCGTTTTTCATCATTTTTGAGGATTTGAAGAAAATTCAAAATTTCAAAAAACATGGGTTATAGCCCATCGTTTTTTGAATTTTTGAAAAAAATGTTATCCTCATTTTTCATCATTTTTGAACATGGGCTATAGCCCCTACCGTACGGCATACTATAGCACGCCGTTTTTCATCATTTTTGAGGATTTGAAGAAAATTCAAAATTTCAAAAAACATGGGTTATAGCCCATTGTTTTTTGAATTTTTGAAAAAAATGTTATCCTCATTTTTCATCATTTTTGAACATGGGCTATAGCCCCTACCGTACGGCATACTATAGCACGCCGTTTTTCATCATTTTTGAGGATTTGAAGAAAATTCAAAATTTCAAAAAACATGGGTTATAGCCCATCGTTTTTTGAATTTTTGAAAAAAATGTTATCCTCATTTTTCATCATTTTTGAACATGGGCTATAGCCCCTACCGTACGGCATACTATAGCACGCCGTTTTTCATCATTTTTGAGGATTTGAAGAAAATTCAAAATTTCAAAAAACATGGGTTATAGCCCATTGTTTTTGAATTTTTGAAAAAAATGTTATCCTCATTTTTCATCATTTTTGAACATGGGCTATAGCCCCTACCGTACGGCATACTATAGCACGCCGTTTTTCATCATTTTTGAGGATTTGAAGAAAATTCAAAATTTAAAAAAACATGGGTTATAGCCCATCGTTTTTTGAATTTTTGAAAAAAATGTTATCCTCATTTTTCATTATTTTTGAACATGGGCTATAGCTCCTACCGTACGGCATACTATAGCACGCCGTTTTTCATCGTTTTTGAGGATTTGAAGAAAATTCAAAATTTCAAAAAACATGGGTTATAGCCCATTGTTTTTTGAATTTTTGAAAAAAATGTTATCCTCATTTTTCATCATTTTTGAACATGGGCTATAGCCCCTACCGTACGGCATACTATAGCACGCCGTTTTTCATCATTTTTGAGGATTTGAAGAAAATTCAAAATTTCAAAAAACATGAGTTATAGCCCATCGTTTTTTGAATTTTTGAAAAAAATGTTATCCTCATTTTTCATCATTTTTGAACATGGGCTATAGCCCCTACCGTACGGCATACTATAGCACGCCGTTTTTCATCATTTTTGAGGATTTGAAGAAAATTCAAAATTTCAAAAAACATGGGTTATAGCCCATCGTTTTTTGAATTTTTGAAAAAAATGTTATCCTCATTTTTCATCATTTTTGAACATGGGCTATAGCCCCTACCGTACGGCATACTATAGCACGCCGTTTTTCATCATTTTTGAGGATTTGAAGAAAATTCAAAATTTCAAAAAACATGGGTTATAGCCCATCGTTTTTTGAATTTTTGAAAAAAATGTTATCCTCATTTTTCATCATTTTTGAACATGGGCTATAGCCCCTACCGTACGGCATACTATAGCACGCCGTTTTTCATCATTTTTGAGGATTTGAAGAAAATTCAAAATTTCAAAAAACATGGGTTATAGCCCATCGTTTTTTGAATTTTTGAAAAAAATGTTATCCTCATTTTTCATCATTTTTGAACATGGGCTATAGCCCCTACCGTACGGCATACTATAGCACGCCGTTTTTCATCATTTTTGAGGATTTGAAGAAAATTCAAAATTTCAAAAAACATGGGTTATAGCCCATTGTTTTTGAATTTTTGAAAAAAATGTTATCCTCATTTTTCATCATTTTTGAACATGGGCTATAGCCCCTACCGTACGGCATACTATAGCACGCCGTTTTTCATCATTTTTGAGGATTTGAAGAAAATTCAAAATTTCAAAAAACATGGGTTATAGCCCATTGTTTTTTGAATTTTTGAAAAAAATGTTATCCTCATTTTTCATTATTTTTGAACATGGGCTATAGCCCCTACCGTACGGCATACTATAGCACGCCGTTTTTCATCATTTTTGAGGATTTGAAGAAAATTCAAAATTTCAAAAAACATGGGTTATAGCCCATCGTTTTTTTAATTTTTGAAAAAAATGTTATCCTCATTTTTCATCATTTTTGAACATGGGCTATAGCCCCTACCGTACGGCATACTATAGCACGCCGTTTTTCATCATTTTTGAGGATTTGAAGAAAATTCAAAATTTCAAAAAACATGGGTTATAGCCCATCGTTTTTTGAATTTTTGAAAAAAATGTTATCCTCATTTTTCATCATTTTTGAACATGGGCTATAGCCCATACCGTACGGCATACTATAGCACGCCATTTTTCATCATTTTTGAGGATTTGAAGAAAATTCAAAATTTCAAAAAACATGGGTTATAGCCCATTGTTTTTTGAATTTTTGAAAAAAATGTTATCCTAATTTTTCATCATTTTTGAACATGGGCTATAGCCCCTACCGTACGGCATACTATAGCACACCGTTTTTCATCATTTTTGAGGATTTGAAGAAAATTCAAAATTTCAAAAAACATGGGTTATAGCCCATCGTTTTTTTTATTTTTGAAAAAAATGTTATCCTCATTTTTCATTATTTTTGAACATGGGCTATAGCCCCTACCGTACGGCATACTATAGCACGCCGTTTTTCATCATTTTTGAGGATTTGAAGAAAATTCAAAATTTCAAAAAACATGGGTTATAGCCCATTGTTTTTTGAATTTTTGAAAAAAATGTTATCCTCATTTTTCATTATTTTTGAACATGGGCTATAGCCCCTACCGTACGGCATACTATAGCACGCCGTTTTTCATCATTTTTGAGGATTTGAAGAAAATTCAAAATTTCAAAAAACATGGGTTATAGCCCATCGTTTTTTGAATTTATCCTCATTTTATCCTCATTTTATCCTCATTTTTCATCATTTTTGAACATGGGCTATAGCCCCTACCGTACGGCATACTATAGCACGCCGTTTTTCATCATTTTTGAGGATTTGAAGAAAATTCAAAATTTCAAAAAACATGGGTTATAGCCCATCGTTTTTTGAATTTTTGAAAAAAATGTTATCCTCATTTTTCATCATTTTTGAACATGGGCTATAGCCCCTACCGTACGGCATACTATAGCACGCCGTTTTTCATCATTTTTGAGGATTTGAAGAAAATTCAAAATTTCAAAAAACATGGGTTATAGCCCATCGTTTTTTGAATTTTTGAAAAAAATGTTATCCTCATTTTTCATTATTTTTGAACATGGGCTATAGCTCCTACCGTACGGCATACTATAGCACGCCGTTTTTCATCGTTTTTGAGGATTTGAAGAAAATTCAAAATTTAAAAAAACATGGGTTATAGCCCATTGTTTTTTGAATTTTTGAAAAAAATGTTATCCTCATTTTTCATCATTTTTGAACATGGGCTATAGCCCCTACCGTACGGCATACTATAGCACGCCGTTTTTCATCATTTTTGAGGATTTGAAGAAAATTCAAAATTTCAAAAAACATGGGTTATAGCCCATCGTTTTTTGAATTTTTGAAAAAAATGTTATCCTCATTTTTCATCATTTTTGAACATGGGCTATAGCCCCTACCGTACGGCATACTATAGCACGCCGTTTTTCATCATTTTTGAGGATTTGAAGAAAATTCAAAATTTCAAAAAACATGGGTTATAGCCCATTGTTTTTTGAATTTTTGAAAAAAATGTTATCCTCATTTTTCATCATTTTTGAACATGGGCTATAGCCCCTACCGTACGGCATACTATAGCACGCCGTTTTTCATCATTTTTGAGGATTTGAAGAAAATTCAAAATTTCAAAAAACATGGGTTATAGCCCATCGTTTTTTGAATTTTTGAAAAAAATGTTATCCTCATTTTTCATCATTTTTGAACATGGGCTATAGCCCCTACCGTACGGCATACTATAGCACGCCGTTTTTCATCATTTTTGAGGATTTGAAGAAAATTCAAAATTTCAAAAAACATGGGTTATAGCCCATTGTTTTTGAATTTTTGAAAAAAATGTTATCCTCATTTTTCATCATTTTTGAACATGGGCTATAGCCCCTACCGTACGGCATACTATAGCACGCCGTTTTTCATCATTTTTGAGGATTTGAAGAAAATTCAAAATTTAAAAAAACATGGGTTATAGCCCATCGTTTTTTGAATTTTTGAAAAAAATGTTATCCTCATTTTTCATTATTTTTGAACATGGGCTATAGCTCCTACCGTACGGCATACTATAGCACGCCGTTTTTCATCGTTTTTGAGGATTTGAAGAAAATTCAAAATTTCAAAAAACATGGGTTATAGCCCATTGTTTTTTGAATTTTTGAAAAAAATGTTATCCTCATTTTTCATCATTTTTGAACATGGGCTATAGCCCCTACCGTACGGCATACTATAGCACGCCGTTTTTCATCATTTTTGAGGA
Organism: Protomyctophum bolini; assembly: GCF_963924005.1. NCBI lineage: Eukaryota > Metazoa > Chordata > Actinopteri > Myctophiformes > Myctophidae > Protomyctophum > Protomyctophum bolini. The sequence goes on along the minus strand of NC_137868.1, from coordinate 37,177,754 downwards.
TTTGAAGAAAATTCAAAATTTCAAAAAACATGAGTTATAGCCCATCGTTTTTTGAATTTTTGAAAAAAATGTTATCCTCATTTTTCATCATTTTTGAACATGGGCTATAGCCCCTACCGTACGGCATACTATAGCACGCCGTTTTTCATCATTTTTGAGGATTTGAAGAAAATTCAAAATTTCAAAAAACATGGGTTATAGCCCATCGTTTTTTGAATTTTTGAAAAAAATGTTATCCTCATTTTTCATCATTTTTGAACATGGGCTATAGCCCCTACCGTACGGCATACTATAGCACGCCGTTTTTCATCATTTTTGAGGATTTGAAGAAAATTCAAAATTTCAAAAAACATGGGTTATAGCCCATCGTTTTTTGAATTTTTGAAAAAAATGTTATCCTCATTTTTCATCATTTTTGAACATGGGCTATAGCCCCTACCGTACGGCATACTATAGCACGCCGTTTTTCATCATTTTTGAGGATTTGAAGAAAATTCAAAATTTCAAAAAACATGGGTTATAGCCCATCGTTTTTTGAATTTTTGAAAAAAATGTTATCCTCATTTTTCATCATTTTTGAACATGGGCTATAGCCCCTACCGTACGGCATACTATAGCACGCCGTTTTTCATCATTTTTGAGGATTTGAAGAAAATTCAAAATTTCAAAAAACATGGGTTATAGCCCATTGTTTTTGAATTTTTGAAAAAAATGTTATCCTCATTTTTCATCATTTTTGAACATGGGCTATAGCCCCTACCGTACGGCATACTATAGCACGCCGTTTTTCATCATTTTTGAGGATTTGAAGAAAATTCAAAATTTCAAAAACATGGGTTATAGCCCATTGTTTTTTGAATTTTTGAAAAAAATGTTATCCTCATTTTTCATTATTTTTGAACATGGGCTATAGCCCCTACCGTACGGCATACTATAGCACGCCGTTTTTCATCATTTTTGAGGATTTGAAGAAAATTCAAAATTTCAAAAAACATGGGTTATAGCCCATAGTTTTTTTAATTTTTGAAAAAAATGTTATCCTCATTTTTCATCATTTTTGAACATGGGCTATAGCCCCTACCGTACGGCATACTATAGCACGCCGTTTTTCATCATTTTTGAGGATTTGAAGAAAATTCAAAATTTCAAAAAACATGGGTTATAGCCCATCGTTTTTTGAATTTTTGAAAAAAATGTTATCCTCATTTTTCATCATTTTTGAACATGGGCTATAGCCCCTACCGTACGGCATACTATAGCACGCCATTTTTCATCATTTTTGAGGATTTGAAGAAAATTCAAAATTTCAAAAAACATGGGTTATAGCCCATTGTTTTTTGAATTTTTGAAAAAAATGTTATCCTAATTTTTCATCATTTTTGAACATGGGCTATAGCCCCTACCGTACGGCATACTATAGCACACCGTTTTTCATCATTTTTGAGGATTTGAAGAAAATTCAAAATTTCAAAAAACATGGGTTATAGCCCATCGTTTTTTTTATTTTTGAAAAAAATGTTATCCTCATTTTTCATTATTTTTGAACATGGGCTATAGCCCCTACCGTACGGCATACTATAGCACGCCGTTTTTCATCATTTTTGAGGATTTGAAGAAAATTCAAAATTTCAAAAAACATGGGTTATAGCCCATTGTTTTTTGAATTTTTGAAAAAAATGTTATCCTCATTTTTCATTATTTTTGAACATGGGCTATAGCCCCTACCGTACGGCATACTATAGCACGCCGTTTTTCATCATTTTTGAGGATTTGAAGAAAATTCAAAATTTCAAAAAACATGGGTTATAGCCCATCGTTTTTTGAATTTATCCTCATTTTATCCTCATTTTATCCTCATTTTTCATCATTTTTGAACATGGGCTATAGCCCCTACCGTACGGCATACTATAGCACGCCGTTTTTCATCATTTTTGAGGATTTGAAGAAAATTCAAAATTTCAAAAAACATGGGTTATAGCCCATCGTTTTTTGAATTTTTGAAAAAAATGTTATCCTCATTTTTCATCATTTTTGAACATGGGCTATAGCCCCTACCGTACGGCATACTATAGCACGCCGTTTTTCATCATTTTTGAGGATTTGAAGAAAATTCAAAATTTCAAAAAACATGGGTTATAGCCCATCGTTTTTTGAATTTTTGAAAAAAATGTTATCCTCATTTTTCATCATTTTTGAACATGGGCTATAGCCCCTACCGTACGGCATACTATAGCACGCCGTTTTTCATCATTTTTGAGGATTTGAAGAAAATTCAAAATTTCAAAAAACATGGGTTATAGCCCATCGTTTTTTGAATTTTTGAAAAAAATGTTATCCTCATTTTTCATCATTTTTGAACATGGGCTATAGCCCCTACCGTACGGCATACTATAGCACGCCGTTTTTCAACATTTTTGAGGATTTGAAGAAAATTCAAAATTTCAAAAAACATGGGTTATAGCCCATCGTTTTTTGAATTTTTGAAAAAAATGTTATCCTCATTTTTCATCATTTTTGAACATGGGCTATAGCCCCTACCGAACGGCATACTATAGCACGCCGTTTTTCATCATTTTTGAGGATTTGAAGAAAATTCAAAATTTCAAAAAACATGGGTTATAGCCCATCGTTTTTTGAATTTTTGAAAAAAATGTTATCCTCATTTTTCATCATTTTTGAACATGGGCTATAGCTCCTACCGTACGGCATACTATAGCACGCCGTTTTTCATCATTTTTGAGGATTTGAAGAAAATTCAAAATTTCAAAAAACATGGGTTATAGCCCATCGTTTTTTGAATTTTTGAAAAAAATGTTATCCTCATTTTTCATCATTTTTGAACATGGGCTATAGCCCCTACCGTACGGCATACTATAGCACGCCGTTTTTCATCATTTTTGAGGATTTGAAGAAAATTCAAAATTTCAAAAAACATGGGTTATAGCCCATCGTATTTTGAATTTTTGAAAAAAATGTTATCCTCATTTTTCATCATTTTTGAACATGGGCTATAGCTCCTACCGTACGGCATACTATAGCACGCCGTTTTTCATCATTTTTGAGGATTTGAAGAAAATTCAAAATTTCAAAAAACATGGGTTATAGCCCATCGTTTTTTGAATTTTTGAAAAAAATGTTATCCTCATTTTTCATCATTTTTGAACATGGGCTATAGCCCCTACCGTACGGCATACTATAGCACGCCGTTTTTCATCATTTTTGAGGATTTGAAGAAAATTCAAAATTTCAAAAAACATGGGTTATAGCCCATCGTATTTTGAATTTTTGAAAAAAAAATTATCCTCATTTTTCATCATTTTTGAACATGGGCTATAGCCCCTACCGTACGGCATACTATAGCACGCCGTTTTTCATCATTTTTGAGGATTTGAAGAAATTTCAAAATTTCAAAAAACATGGGTTATAGCCCATCGTTTTTTGAATTTTTGAAAAAAATGTTATCCTCATTTTTCATCATTTTTGAACATGGGCTATAGCCCCTACCGTACGGCATACTATAGCACGCCGTTTTTCATCATTTTTGAGGATTTGAAGAAAATTCAAAATTTCAAAAAACATGGGTTATAGCCCATCGTTTTTTGAATTGTTGAAAAAAATGTTATCCTCATTTTTCATCATTTTTGAACATGGGCTATAGCCCCTACCGTACGGCATACTATAGCACGCCGTTTTTCATCATTTTTGAGGATTTGAAGAAAATTCAAAATTTCAAAAAACATGGGTTATAGCCCATCGTTTTTTGAATTTTTGAAAAAAATGTTATCCTCATTTTTGATCATTTTTGAACATGGGCTATAGCTCCTACCGTACGGCATACTATAGCACGCCGTTTTTCATCATTTTTGAGGATTTGAAGAAAATTCAAAATTTCAAAAAACATGGGTTATAGCCCATCGTTTTTTGAATTTTTGAAAAAAATGTTATCCTCATTTTTCATCATTTTTGAACATGGGCTATAGCCCCTACCGTACGCATACTATAGCACGCCGTTTTTCATCATTTTTGAGGATTTGAAGAAAATTCAAAATTTCAAAAAACATGGGTTATAGCCCATTGTTTTTTGAATTTTTGAAAAAAATGTTATCCTCATTTTTCATCATTTTTGAACATGGGCTATAGCCCCTACCGTACGGCATACTATAGCACGCTGTTTTTCATCATTTTTGAGGATTTGAAGAAAATTCAAAATTTCAAAAAACATGGGTTATAGCCCATCGTTTTTTGAATTTTTGAAAAAAATGTTATCCTCATTTTTCATCATTTTTGAACATGGGCTATAGCCCCTACCGTACGGCATACTATAGCACGCCGTTTTTCATCATTTTTGAGGATTTGAAGAAAATTCAAAATTTCAAAAAACATGGGTTATAGCCCATTGTTTTTGAATTTTTGAAAAAAATGTTATCCTCATTTTTCATCATTTTTGAACATGGGCTATAGCCCCTACCGTACGGCATACTATAGCACGCCGTTTTTCATCATTTTTGAGGATTTGAAGAAAATTCAAAATTTAAAAAAACATGGGTTATAGCCCATCGTTTTTTGAATTTTTGAAAAAAATGTTATCCTCATTTTTCATTATTTTTGAACATGGGCTATAGCTCCTACCGTACGGCATACTATAGCACGCCGTTTTTCATCGTTTTTGAGGATTTGAAGAAAATTCAAAATTTAAAAAAACATGGGTTATAGCCCATTGTTTTTTGAATTTTTGAAAAAAATGTTATCCTCATTTTTCATCATTTTTGAACATGGGCTATAGCCCCTACCGTACGGCATACTATAGCACGCCGTTTTTCATCATTTTTGAGGATTTGAAGAAAATTCAAAATTTCAAAAAACATGGGTTATAGCCCATCGTTTTTTGAATTTTTGAAAAAAATGTTATCCTCATTTTTCATCATTTTTGAACATGGGCTATAGCCCCTACCGTACGGCATACTATAGCACGCCGTTTTTCATCATTTTTGAGGATTTGAAGAAAATTCAAAATTTCAAAAAACATGGGTTATAGCCCATTGTTTTTTGAATTTTTGAAAAAAATGTTATCCTCATTTTTCATCATTTTTGAACATGGGCTATAGCCCCTACCGTACGGCATACTATAGCACGCCGTTTTTCATCATTTTTGAGGATTTGAAGAAAATTCAAAATTTAAAAAAACATGGGTTATAGCCCATCGTTTTTTGAATTTTTGAAAAAAATGTTATCCTCATTTTTCATCATTTTTGAACATGGGCTATAGCCCCTACCGTACGGCATACTATAGCACGCCGTTTTTCATCATTTTTGAGGATTTGAAGAAAATTCAAAATTTCAAAAAACATGGGTTATAGCCCATTGTTTTTGAATTTTTGAAAAAAATGTTATCCTCATTTTTCATCATTTTTGAACATGGGCTATAGCCCCTACCGTACGGCATACTATAGCACGCCGTTTTTCATCATTTTTGAGGATTTGAAGAAAATTCAAAATTTAAAAAAACATGGGTTATAGCCCATCGTTTTTTGAATTTTTGAAAAAAATGTTATCCTCATTTTTCATTATTTTTGAACATGGGCTATAGCTCCTACCGTACGGCATACTATAGCACGCCGTTTTTCATCGTTTTTGAGGATTTGAAGAAAATTCAAAATTTCAAAAAACATGGGTTATAGCCCATTGTTTTTTGAATTTTTGAAAAAAATGTTATCCTCATTTTTCATCATTTTTGAACATGGGCTATAGCCCCTACCGTACGGCATACTATAGCACGCCGTTTTTCATCATTCTTGAGGATTTGAAGAAAATTCAAAATTTCAAAAAACATGAGTTATAGCCCATCGTTTTTTGAATTTTTGAAAAAAATGTTATCCTCATTTTTCATCATTTTTGAACATGGGCTATAGCCCCTACCGTACGGCATACTATAGCACGCCGTTTTTCATCATTTTTGAGGATTTGAAGAAAATTCAAAATTTCAAAAAACATGGGTTATAGCCCATCGTTTTTTGAATTTTTGAAAAAAATGTTATCCTCATTTTTCATCATTTTTGAACATGGGCTATAGCCCCTACCGTACGGCATACTATAGCACGCCGTTTTTCATCATTTTTGAGGATTTGAAGAAAATTCAAAATTTCAAAAAACATGGGTTATAGCCCATCGTTTTTTGAATTTTTGAAAAAAATGTTATCCTCATTTTTCATCATTTTTGAACATGGGCTATAGCCCCTACCGTACGGCATACTATAGCACGCCGTTTTTCATCATTTTTGAGGATTTGAAGAAAATTCAAAATTTCAAAAAACATGGGTTATAGCCCATCGTTTTTTGAATTTTTGAAAAAAATGTTATCCTCATTTTTCATCATTTTTGAACATGGGCTATAGCCCCTACCGTACGGCATACTATAGCACGCCGTTTTTCATCATTTTTGAGGATTTGAAGAAAATTCAAAATTTCAAAAAACATGGGTTATAGCCCATTGTTTTTGAATTTTTGAAAAAAATGTTATCCTCATTTTTCATCATTTTTGAACATGGGCTATAGCCCCTACCGTACGGCATACTATAGCACGCCGTTTTTCATCATTTTTGAGGATTTGAAGAAAATTCAAAATTTCAAAAAACATGGGTTATAGCCCATTGTTTTTTGAATTTTTGAAAAAAATGTTATCCTCATTTTTCATTATTTTTGAACATGGGCTATAGCCCCTACCGTACGGCATACTATAGCACGCCGTTTTTCATCATTTTTGAGGATTTGAAGAAAATTCAAAATTTCAAAAAACATGGGTTATAGCCCATCGTTTTTTTAATTTTTGAAAAAAATGTTATCCTCATTTTTCATCATTTTTGAACATGGGCTATAGCCCCTACCGTACGGCATACTATAGCACGCCGTTTTTCATCATTTTTGAGGATTTGAAGAAAATTCAAAATTTCAAAAAACATGGGTTATAGCCCATCGTTTTTTGAATTTTTGAAAAAAATGTTATCCTCATTTTTCATCATTTTTGAACATGGGCTATAGCCCCTACCGTACGGCATACTATAGCACGCCATTTTTCATCATTTTTGAGGATTTGAAGAAAATTCAAAATTTCAAAAAACATGGGTTATAGCCCATTGTTTTTTTAATTTTTGAAAAAAATGTTATCCTAATTTTTCATCATTTTTGAACATGGGCTATAGCCCCTACCGTACGGCATACTATAGCACACCGTTTTTCATCATTTTTGAGGATTTGAAGAAAATTCAAAATTTCAAAAAACATGGGTTATAGCCCATCGTTTTTTTTATTTTTGAAAAAAATGTTATCCTCATTTTTCATTATTTTTGAACATGGGCTATAGCCCCTACCGTACGGCATACTATAGCACGCCGTTTTTCATCATTTTTGAGGATTTGAAGAAAATTCAAAATTTCAAAAAACATGGGTTATAGCCCATTGTTTTTTGAATTTTTGAAAAAAATGTTATCCTCATTTTTCATTATTTTTGAACATGGGCTATAGCCCCTACCGTACGGCATACTATAGCACGCCGTTTTTCATCATTTTTGAGGATTTGAAGAAAATTCAAAATTTCAAAAAACATGGGTTATAGCCCATCGTTTTTTGAATTTATCCTCATTTTATCCTCATTTTATCCTCATTTTTCATCATTTTTGAACATGGGCTATAGCCCCTACCGTACGGCATACTATAGCACGCCGTTTTTCATCATTTTTGAGGATTTGAAGAAAATTCAAAATTTCAAAAAACATGGGTTATAGCCCATCGTTTTTTGAATTTTTGAAAAAAATGTTATCCTCATTTTTCATCATTTTTGAACATGGGCTATAGCCCCTACCGTACGGCATACTATAGCACGCCGTTTTTCATCATTTTTGAGGATTTGAAGAAAATTCAAAATTTCAAAAAACATGGGTTATAGCCCATCGTTTTTTGAATTTTTGAAAAAAATGTTATCCTCATTTTTCATCATTTTTGAACATGGGCTATAGCCCCTACCGTACGGCATACTATAGCACGCCGTTTTTCATCATTTTTGAGGATTTGAAGAAAATTCAAAATTTCAAAAAACATGGGTTATAGCCCATTGTTTTTTGAATTTTTGAAAAAAATGTTATCCTCATTTTTCATTATTTTTGAACATGGGCTATAGCCCCTACCGTACGGCATACTATAGCACGCCGTTTTTCATCATTTTTGAGGATTTGAAGAAAATTCAAAATTTCAAAAAACATGGGTTATAGCCCATCGTTTTTTTAATTTTTGAAAAAAATGTTATCCTCATTTTTCATCATTTTTGAACATGGGCTATAGCCCCTACCGTACGGCATACTATAGCACGCCGTTTTTCATCATTTTTGAGGATTTGAAGAAAATTCAAAATTTCAAAAAACATGGGTTATAGCCCATCGTTTTTTGAATTTTTGAAAAAAATGTTATCCTCATTTTTCATCATTTTTGAACATGGGCTATAGCCCATACCGTACGGCATACTATAGCACGCCATTTTTCATCATTTTTGAGGATTTGAAGAAAATTCAAAATTTCAAAAAACATGGGTTATAGCCCATTGTTTTTTGAATTTTTGAAAAAAATGTTATCCTAATTTTTCATCATTTTTGAACATGGGCTATAGCCCCTACCGTACGGCATACTATAGCACACCGTTTTTCATCATTTTTGAGGATTTGAAGAAAATTCAAAATTTCAAAAAACATGGGTTATAGCCCATCGTTTTTTTTATTTTTGAAAAAAATGTTATCCTCATTTTTCATTATTTTTGAACATGGGCTATAGCCCCTACCGTACGGCATACTATAGCACGCCGTTTTTCATCATTTTTGAGGATTTGAAGAAAATTCAAAATTTCAAAAAACATGGGTTATAGCCCATTGTTTTTTGAATTTTTGAAAAAAATGTTATCCTCATTTTTCATTATTTTTGAACATGGGCTATAGCCCCTACCGTACGGCATACTATAGCACGCCGTTTTTCATCATTTTTGAGGATTTGAAGAAAATTCAAAATTTCAAAAAACATGGGTTATAGCCCATCGTTTTTTGAATTTATCCTCATTTTATCCTCATTTTATCCTCATTTTTCATCATTTTTGAACATGGGCTATAGCCCCTACCGTACGGCATACTATAGCACGCCGTTTTTCATCATTTTTGAGGATTTGAAGAAAATTCAAAATTTCAAAAAACATGGGTTATAGCCCATCGTTTTTTGAATTTTTGAAAAAAATGTTATCCTCATTTTTCATTATTTTTGAACATGGGCTATAGCTCCTACCGTACGGCATACTATAGCATGCCGTTTTTCATCGTTTTTGAGGATTTGAAGAAAATTCAAAATTTAAAAAAACATGGGTTATAGCCCATTGTTTTTTGAATTTTTGAAAAAAATGTTATCCTCATTTTTCATCATTTTTGAACATGGGCTATAGCCCCTACCGTACGGCATACTATAGCACGCCGTTTTTCATCATTTTTGAGGATTTGAAGAAAATTCAAAATTTCAAAAAACATGGGTTATAGCCCATCGTTTTTTGAATTTTTGAAAAAAATGTTATCCTCATTTTTCATCATTTTTGAACATGGGCTATAGCCCCTACCGTACGGCATACTATAGCACGCCGTTTTTCATCATTTTTGAGGATTTGAAGAAAATTCAAAATTTCAAAAAACATGGGTTATAGCCCATTGTTTTTTGAATTTTTGAAAAAAATGTTATCCTCATTTTTCATCATTTTTGAACATGGGCTATAGCCCCTACCGTACGGCATACTATAGCACGCTGTTTTTCATCATTTTTGAGGATTTGAAGAAAATTCAAAATTTCAAAAAACATGGGTTATAGCCCATCGTTTTTTGAATTTTTGAAAAAAATGTTATCCTCATTTTTCATCATTTTTGAACATGGGCTATAGCCCCTACCGTACGGCATACTATAGCACGCCGTTTTTCATCATTTTTGAGGATTTGAAGAAAATTCAAAATTTCAAAAAACATGGGTTATAGCCCATTGTTTTTGAATTTTTGAAAAAAATGTTATCCTCATTTTTCATCATTTTTGAACATGGGCTATAGCCCCTACCGTACGGCATACTATAGCACGCCGTTTTTCATCATTTTTGAGGATTTGAAGAAAATTCAAAATTTAAAAAAACATGGGTTATAGCCCATTGTTTTTTGAATTTTTGAAAAAAATGTTATCCTCATTTTTCATCATTTTTGAACATGGGCTATAGCCCCTACCGTACGGCATACTATAGCACGCCGTTTTTCATCATTTTTGAGGATTTGAAGAAAATTCAAAATTTCAAAAAACATGGGTTATAGCCCATCGTTTTTTGAATTTTTGAAAAAAATGTTATCCTCATTTTTCATCATTTTTGAACATGGGCTATAGCCCCTACCGTACGGCATACTATAGCACGCCGTTTTTCATCATTTTTGAGGATTTGAAGAAAATTCAAAATTTCAAAAAACATGGGTTATAGCCCATTGTTTTTTGAATTTTTGAAAAAAATGTTATCCTCATTTTTCATCATTTTTGAACATGGGCTATAGCCCCTACCGTACGGCATACTATAGCACGCCGTTTTTCATCATTTTTGAGGATTTGAAGAAAATTCAAAATTTCAAAAAACATGGGTTATAGCCCATCGTTTTTTGAATTTTTGAAAAAAATGTTATCCTCATTTTTCATCATTTTTGAACATGGGCTATAGCCCCTACCGTACGGCATACTATAGCACGCCGTTTTTCATCATTTTTGAGGATTTGAAGAAAATTCAAAATTTCAAAAAACATGGGTTATAGCCCATTGTTTTTGAATTTTTGAAAAAAATGTTATCCTCATTTTTCATCATTTTTGAACATGGGCTATAGCCCCTACCGTACGGCATACTATAGCACGCCGTTTTTCATCATTTTTGAGGATTTGAAGAAAATTCAAAATTTAAAAAAACATGGGTTATAGCCCATCGTTTTTTGAATTTTTGAAAAAAATGTTATCCTCATTTTTCATTATTTTTGAACATGGGCTATAGCTCCTACCGTACGGCATACTATAGCACGCCGTTTTTCATCGTTTTTGAGGATTTGAAGAAAATTCAAAATTTCAAAAAACATGGGTTATAGCCCATTGTTTTTTGAATTTTTGAAAAAAATGTTATCCTCATTTTTCATCATTTTTGAACATGGGCTATAGCCCCTACCGTACGGCATACTATAGCACGCCGTTTTTCATCATTTTTGAGGATTTGAAGAAAATTCAAAATTTCAAAAAACATGAGTTATAGCCCATCGTTTTTTGAATTTTTGAAAAAAATGTTATCCTCATTTTTCATCATTTTTGAACATGGGCTATAGCCCCTACCGTACGGCATACTATAGCACGCCGTTTTTCATCATTTTTGAGGATTTGAAGAAAATTCAAAATTTCAAAAAACATGGGTTATAGCCCATCGTTTTTTGAATTTTTGAAAAAAATGTTATCCTCATTTTTCATCATTTTTGAACATGGGCTATAGCCCCTACCGTACGGCATACTATAGCACGCCGTTTTTCATCATTTTTGAGGATTTGAAGAAAATTCAAAATTTCAAAAAACATGGGTTATAGCCCATCGTTTTTTGAATTTTTGAAAAAAATGTTATCCTCATTTTTCATCATTTTTGAACATGGGCTATAGCCCCTACCGTACGGCATACTATAGCACGCCGTTTTTCATCATTTTTGAGGATTTGAAGAAAATTCAAAATTTCAAAAAACATGGGTTATAGCCCATCGTTTTTTGAATTTTTGAAAAAAATGTTATCCTCATTTTTCATCATTTTTGAACATGGGCTATAGCCCCTACCGTACGGCATACTATAGCACGCCGTTTTTCATCATTTTTGAGGATTTGAAGAAAATTCAAAATTTCAAAAAACATGGGTTATAGCCCATTGTTTTTGAATTTTTGAAAAAAATGTTATCCTCATTTTTCATCATTTTTGAACATGGGCTATAGCCCCTACCGTACGGCATACTATAGCACGCCGTTTTTCATCATTTTTGAGGATTTGAAGAAAATTCAAAATTTCAAAAAACATGGGTTATAGCCCATTGTTTTTTGAATTTTTGAAAAAAATGTTATCCTCATTTTTCATTATTTTTGAACATGGGCTATAGCCCCTACCGTACGGCATACTATAGCACGCCGTTTTTCATCATTTTTGAGGATTTGAAGAAAATTCAAAATTTCAAAAAACATGGGTTATAGCCCATCGTTTTTTTAATTTTTGAAAAAAATGTTATCCTCATTTTTCATCATTTTTGAACATGGGCTATAGCCCCTACCGTACGGCATACTATAGCACGCCGTTTTTCATCATTTTTGAGGATTTGAAGAAAATTCAAAATTTCAAAAAACATGGGTTATAGCCCATCGTTTTTTGAATTTTTGAAAAAAATGTTATCCTCATTTTTCATCATTTTTGAACATGGGCTATAGCCCATACCGTACGGCATACTATAGCACGCCATTTTTCATCATTTTTGAGGATTTGAAGAAAATTCAAAATTTCAAAAAACATGGGTTATAGCCCATTGTTTTTTGAATTTTTGAAAAAAATGTTATCCTAATTTTTCATCATTTTTGAACATGGGCTATAGCCCCTACCGTACGGCATACTATAGCACACCGTTTTTCATCATTTTTGAGGATTTGAAGAAAATTCAAAATTTCAAAAAACATGGGTTATAGCCCATCGTTTTTTTTATTTTTGAAAAAAATGTTATCCTCATTTTTCATTATTTTTGAACATGGGCTATAGCCCCTACCGTACGGCATACTATAGCACGCCGTTTTTCATCATTTTTGAGGATTTGAAGAAAATTCAAAATTTCAAAAAACATGGGTTATAGCCCATTGTTTTTTGAATTTTTGAAAAAAATGTTATCCTCATTTTTCATTATTTTTGAACATGGGCTATAGCCCCTACCGTACGGCATACTATAGCACGCCGTTTTTCATCATTTTTGAGGATTTGAAGAAAATTCAAAATTTCAAAAAACATGGGTTATAGCCCATCGTTTTTTGAATTTATCCTCATTTTATCCTCATTTTATCCTCATTTTTCATCATTTTTGAACATGGGCTATAGCCCCTACCGTACGGCATACTATAGCACGCCGTTTTTCATCATTTTTGAGGATTTGAAGAAAATTCAAAATTTCAAAAAACATGGGTTATAGCCCATCGTTTTTTGAATTTTTGAAAAAAATGTTATCCTCATTTTTCATCATTTTTGAACATGGGCTATAGCCCCTACCGTACGGCATACTATAGCACGCCGTTTTTCATCATTTTTGAGGATTTGAAGAAAATTCAAAATTTCAAAAAACATGGGTTATAGCCCATCGTTTTTTGAATTTTTGAAAAAAATGTTATCCTCATTTTTCATTATTTTTGAACATGGGCTATAGCTCCTACCGTACGGCATACTATAGCACGCCGTTTTTCATCGTTTTTGAGGATTTGAAGAAAATTCAAAATTTAAAAAAACATGGGTTATAGCCCATTGTTTTTTGAATTTTTGAAAAAAATGTTATCCTCATTTTTCATCATTTTTGAACATGGGCTATAGCCCCTACCGTACGGCATACTATAGCACGCCGTTTTTCATCATTTTTGAGGATTTGAAGAAAATTCAAAATTTCAAAAAACATGGGTTATAGCCCATCGTTTTTTGAATTTTTGAAAAAAATGTTATCCTCATTTTTCATCATTTTTGAACATGGGCTATAGCCCCTACCGTACGGCATACTATAGCACGCCGTTTTTCATCATTTTTGAGGATTTGAAGAAAATTCAAAATTTCAAAAAACATGGGTTATAGCCCATTGTTTTTTGAATTTTTGAAAAAAATGTTATCCTCATTTTTCATCATTTTTGAACATGGGCTATAGCCCCTACCGTACGGCATACTATAGCACGCCGTTTTTCATCATTTTTGAGGATTTGAAGAAAATTCAAAATTTCAAAAAACATGGGTTATAGCCCATCGTTTTTTGAATTTTTGAAAAAAATGTTATCCTCATTTTTCATCATTTTTGAACATGGGCTATAGCCCCTACCGTACGGCATACTATAGCACGCCGTTTTTCATCATTTTTGAGGATTTGAAGAAAATTCAAAATTTCAAAAAACATGGGTTATAGCCCATTGTTTTTGAATTTTTGAAAAAAATGTTATCCTCATTTTTCATCATTTTTGAACATGGGCTATAGCCCCTACCGTACGGCATACTATAGCACGCCGTTTTTCATCATTTTTGAGGATTTGAAGAAAATTCAAAATTTAAAAAAACATGGGTTATAGCCCATCGTTTTTTGAATTTTTGAAAAAAATGTTATCCTCATTTTTCATTATTTTTGAACATGGGCTATAGCTCCTACCGTACGGCATACTATAGCACGCCGTTTTTCATCGTTTTTGAGGATTTGAAGAAAATTCAAAATTTCAAAAAACATGGGTTATAGCCCATTGTTTTTTGAATTTTTGAAAAAAATGTTATCCTCATTTTTCATCATTTTTGAACATGGGCTATAGCCCCTACCGTACGGCATACTATAGCACGCCGTTTTTCATCATTTTTGAGGATTTGAAGAAAATTCAAAATTTCAAAAAACATGAGTTATAGCCCATCGTTTTTTGAATTTTTGAAAAAAATGTTATCCTCATTTTTCATCATTTTTGAACATGGGCTATAGCCCCTACCGTACGGCATACTATAGCACGCCGTTTTTCATCATTTTTGAGGATTTGAAGAAAATTCAAAATTTCAAAAAACATGGGTTATAGCCCATCGTTTTTTGAATTTTTGAAAAAAATGTTATCCTCATTTTTCATCATTTTTGAACATGGGCTATAGCCCCTACCGTACGGCATACTATAGCACGCCGTTTTTCATCATTTTTGAGGATTTGAAGAAAATTCAAAATTTCAAAAAACATGGGTTATAGCCCATCGTTTTTTGAATTTTTGAAAAAAATGTTATCCTCATTTTTCATCATTTTTGAACATGGGCTATAGCCCCTACCGTACGGCATACTATAGCACGCCGTTTTTCATCATTTTTGAGGATTTGAAGAAAATTCAAAATTTCAAAAAACATGGGTTATAGCCCATCGTTTTTTGAATTTTTGAAAAAAATGTTATCCTCATTTTTCATCATTTTTGAACATGGGCTATAGCCCCTACCGTACGGCATACTATAGCACGCCGTTTTTCATCATTTTTGAGGATTTGAAGAAAATTCAAAATTTCAAAAAACATGGGTTATAGCCCATTGTTTTTGAATTTTTGAAAAAAATGTTATCCTCATTTTTCATCATTTTTGAACATGGGCTATAGCCCCTACCGTACGGCATACTATAGCACGCCGTTTTTCATCATTTTTGAGGATTTGAAGAAAATTCAAAATTTCAAAAACATGGGTTATAGCCCATTGTTTTTTGAATTTTTGAAAAAAATGTTATCCTCATTTTTCATTATTTTTGAACATGGGCTATAGCCCCTACCGTACGGCATACTATAGCACGCCGTTTTTCATCATTTTTGAGGATTTGAAGAAAATTCAAAATTTCAAAAAACATGGGTTATAGCCCATAGTTTTTTTAATTTTTGAAAAAAATGTTATCCTCATTTTTCATCATTTTTGAACATGGGCTATAGCCCCTACCGTACGGCATACTATAGCACGCCGTTTTTCATCATTTTTGAGGATTTGAAGAAAATTCAAAATTTCAAAAAACATGGGTTATAGCCCATCGTTTTTTGAATTTTTGAAAAAAATGTTATCCTCATTTTTCATCATTTTTGAACATGGGCTATAGCCCCTACCGTACGGCATACTATAGCACGCCATTTTTCATCATTTTTGAGGATTTGAAGAAAATTCAAAATTTCAAAAAACATGGGTTATAGCCCATTGTTTTTTGAATTTTTGAAAAAAATGTTATCCTAATTTTTCATCATTTTTGAACATGGGCTATAGCCCCTACCGTACGGCATACTATAGCACACCGTTTTTCATCATTTTTGAGGATTTGAAGAAAATTCAAAATTTCAAAAAACATGGGTTATAGCCCATCGTTTTTTTTATTTTTGAAAAAAATGTTATCCTCATTTTTCATTATTTTTGAACATGGGCTATAGCCCCTACCGTACGGCATACTATAGCACGCCGTTTTTCATCATTTTTGAGGATTTGAAGAAAATTCAAAATTTCAAAAAACATGGGTTATAGCCCATTGTTTTTTGAATTTTTGAAAAAAATGTTATCCTCATTTTTCATTATTTTTGAACATGGGCTATAGCCCCTACCGTACGGCATACTATAGCACGCCGTTTTTCATCATTTTTGAGGATTTGAAGAAAATTCAAAATTTCAAAAAACATGGGTTATAGCCCATCGTTTTTTGAATTTATCCTCATTTTATCCTCATTTTATCCTCATTTTTCATCATTTTTGAACATGGGCTATAGCCCCTACCGTACGGCATACTATAGCACGCCGTTTTTCATCATTTTTGAGGATTTGAAGAAAATTCAAAATTTCAAAAAACATGGGTTATAGCCCATCGTTTTTTGAATTTTTGAAAAAAATGTTATCCTCATTTTTCATCATTTTTGAACATGGGCTATAGCCCCTACCGTACGGCATACTATAGCACGCCGTTTTTCATCATTTTTGAGGATTTGAAGAAAATTCAAAATTTCAAAAAACATGGGTTATAGCCCATCGTTTTTTGAATTTTTGAAAAAAATGTTATCCTCATTTTTCATCATTTTTGAACATGGGCTATAGCCCCTACCGTACGGCATACTATAGCACGCCGTTTTTCATCATTTTTGAGGATTTGAAGAAAATTCAAAATTTCAAAAAACATGGGTTATAGCCCATCGTTTTTTGAATTTTTGAAAAAAATGTTATCCTCATTTTTCATCATTTTTGAACATGGGCTATAGCCCCTACCGTACGGCATACTATAGCACGCCGTTTTTCAACATTTTTGAGGATTTGAAGAAAATTCAAAATTTCAAAAAACATGGGTTATAGCCCATCGTTTTTTGAATTTTTGAAAAAAATGTTATCCTCATTTTTCATCATTTTTGAACATGGGCTATAGCCCCTACCGAACGGCATACTATAGCACGCCGTTTTTCATCATTTTTGAGGATTTGAAGAAAATTCAAAATTTCAAAAAACATGGGTTATAGCCCATCGTTTTTTGAATTTTTGAAAAAAATGTTATCCTCATTTTTCATCATTTTTGAACATGGGCTATAGCTCCTACCGTACGGCATACTATAGCACGCCGTTTTTCATCATTTTTGAGGATTTGAAGAAAATTCAAAATTTCAAAAAACATGGGTTATAGCCCATCGTTTTTTGAATTTTTGAAAAAAATGTTATCCTCATTTTTCATCATTTTTGAACATGGGCTATAGCCCCTACCGTACGGCATACTATAGCACGCCGTTTTTCATCATTTTTGAGGATTTGAAGAAAATTCAAAATTTCAAAAAACATGGGTTATAGCCCATCGTATTTTGAATTTTTGAAAAAAATGTTATCCTCATTTTTCATCATTTTTGAACATGGGCTATAGCTCCTACCGTACGGCATACTATAGCACGCCGTTTTTCATCATTTTTGAGGATTTGAAGAAAATTCAAAATTTCAAAAAACATGGGTTATAGCCCATCGTTTTTTGAATTTTTGAAAAAAATGTTATCCTCATTTTTCATCATTTTTGAACATGGGCTATAGCCCCTACCGTACGGCATACTATAGCACGCCGTTTTTCATCATTTTTGAGGATTTGAAGAAAATTCAAAATTTCAAAAAACATGGGTTATAGCCCATCGTATTTTGAATTTTTGAAAAAAAAATTATCCTCATTTTTCATCATTTTTGAACATGGGCTATAGCCCCTACCGTACGGCATACTATAGCACGCCGTTTTTCATCATTTTTGAGGATTTGAAGAAATTTCAAAATTTCAAAAAACATGGGTTATAGCCCATCGTTTTTTGAATTTTTGAAAAAAATGTTATCCTCATTTTTCATCATTTTTGAACATGGGCTATAGCCCCTACCGTACGGCATACTATAGCACGCCGTTTTTCATCATTTTTGAGGATTTGAAGAAAATTCAAAATTTCAAAAAACATGGGTTATAGCCCATCGTTTTTTGAATTGTTGAAAAAAATGTTATCCTCATTTTTCATCATTTTTGAACATGGGCTATAGCCCCTACCGTACGGCATACTATAGCACGCCGTTTTTCATCATTTTTGAGGATTTGAAGAAAATTCAAAATTTCAAAAAACATGGGTTATAGCCCATCGTTTTTTGAATTTTTGAAAAAAATGTTATCCTCATTTTTGATCATTTTTGAACATGGGCTATAGCTCCTACCGTACGGCATACTATAGCACGCCGTTTTTCATCATTTTTGAGGATTTGAAGAAAATTCAAAATTTCAAAAAACATGGGTTATAGCCCATCGTTTTTTGAATTTTTGAAAAAAATGTTATCCTCATTTTTCATCATTTTTGAACATGGGCTATAGCCCCTACCGTACGCATACTATAGCACGCCGTTTTTCATCATTTTTGAGGATTTGAAGAAAATTCAAAATTTCAAAAAACATGGGTTATAGCCCATTGTTTTTTGAATTTTTGAAAAAAATGTTATCCTCATTTTTCATCATTTTTGAACATGGGCTATAGCCCCTACCGTACGGCATACTATAGCACGCTGTTTTTCATCATTTTTGAGGATTTGAAGAAAATTCAAAATTTCAAAAAACATGGGTTATAGCCCATCGTTTTTTGAATTTTTGAAAAAAATGTTATCCTCATTTTTCATCATTTTTGAACATGGGCTATAGCCCCTACCGTACGGCATACTATAGCACGCCGTTTTTCATCATTTTTGAGGATTTGAAGAAAATTCAAAATTTCAAAAAACATGGGTTATAGCCCATTGTTTTTGAATTTTTGAAAAAAATGTTATCCTCATTTTTCATCATTTTTGAACATGGGCTATAGCCCCTACCGTACGGCATACTATAGCACGCCGTTTTTCATCATTTTTGAGGATTTGAAGAAAATTCAAAATTTAAAAAAACATGGGTTATAGCCCATCGTTTTTTGAATTTTTGAAAAAAATGTTATCCTCATTTTTCATTATTTTTGAACATGGGCTATAGCTCCTACCGTACGGCATACTATAGCACGCCGTTTTTCATCGTTTTTGAGGATTTGAAGAAAATTCAAAATTTAAAAAAACATGGGTTATAGCCCATTGTTTTTTGAATTTTTGAAAAAAATGTTATCCTCATTTTTCATCATTTTTGAACATGGGCTATAGCCCCTACCGTACGGCATACTATAGCACGCCGTTTTTCATCATTTTTGAGGATTTGAAGAAAATTCAAAATTTCAAAAAACATGGGTTATAGCCCATCGTTTTTTGAATTTTTGAAAAAAATGTTATCCTCATTTTTCATCATTTTTGAACATGGGCTATAGCCCCTACCGTACGGCATACTATAGCACGCCGTTTTTCATCATTTTTGAGGATTTGAAGAAAATTCAAAATT
The DNA here is from genome assembly GCF_963924005.1 of Protomyctophum bolini. Lineage (NCBI taxonomy): Eukaryota > Metazoa > Chordata > Actinopteri > Myctophiformes > Myctophidae > Protomyctophum > Protomyctophum bolini. The sequence continues at coordinate 37,158,066 of NC_137868.1, read as the reverse complement.
TCAAAAAACATGGGTTATAGCCCATTGTTTTTTGAATTTTTGAAAAAAATGTTATCCTCATTTTTCATCATTTTTGAACATGGGCTATAGCCCCTACCGTACGGCATACTATAGCACGCCGTTTTTCATCATTTTTGAGGATTTGAAGAAAATTCAAAATTTCAAAAAACATGGGTTATAGCCCATCGTTTTTTGAATTTTTGAAAAAAATGTTATCCTCATTTTTCATCATTTTTGAACATGGGCTATAGCCCCTACCGTACGGCATACTATAGCACGCCGTTTTTCATCATTTTTGAGGATTTGAAGAAAATTCAAAATTTCAAAAAACATGGGTTATAGCCCATTGTTTTTGAATTTTTGAAAAAAATGTTATCCTCATTTTTCATCATTTTTGAACATGGGCTATAGCCCCTACCGTACGGCATACTATAGCACGCCGTTTTTCATCATTTTTGAGGATTTGAAGAAAATTCAAAATTTAAAAAAACATGGGTTATAGCCCATCGTTTTTTGAATTTTTGAAAAAAATGTTATCCTCATTTTTCATTATTTTTGAACATGGGCTATAGCTCCTACCGTACGGCATACTATAGCACGCCGTTTTTCATCGTTTTTGAGGATTTGAAGAAAATTCAAAATTTCAAAAAACATGGGTTATAGCCCATTGTTTTTTGAATTTTTGAAAAAAATGTTATCCTCATTTTTCATCATTTTTGAACATGGGCTATAGCCCCTACCGTACGGCATACTATAGCACGCCGTTTTTCATCATTCTTGAGGATTTGAAGAAAATTCAAAATTTCAAAAAACATGAGTTATAGCCCATCGTTTTTTGAATTTTTGAAAAAAATGTTATCCTCATTTTTCATCATTTTTGAACATGGGCTATAGCCCCTACCGTACGGCATACTATAGCACGCCGTTTTTCATCATTTTTGAGGATTTGAAGAAAATTCAAAATTTCAAAAAACATGGGTTATAGCCCATCGTTTTTTGAATTTTTGAAAAAAATGTTATCCTCATTTTTCATCATTTTTGAACATGGGCTATAGCCCCTACCGTACGGCATACTATAGCACGCCGTTTTTCATCATTTTTGAGGATTTGAAGAAAATTCAAAATTTCAAAAAACATGGGTTATAGCCCATCGTTTTTTGAATTTTTGAAAAAAATGTTATCCTCATTTTTCATCATTTTTGAACATGGGCTATAGCCCCTACCGTACGGCATACTATAGCACGCCGTTTTTCATCATTTTTGAGGATTTGAAGAAAATTCAAAATTTCAAAAAACATGGGTTATAGCCCATCGTTTTTTGAATTTTTGAAAAAAATGTTATCCTCATTTTTCATCATTTTTGAACATGGGCTATAGCCCCTACCGTACGGCATACTATAGCACGCCGTTTTTCATCATTTTTGAGGATTTGAAGAAAATTCAAAATTTCAAAAAACATGGGTTATAGCCCATTGTTTTTGAATTTTTGAAAAAAATGTTATCCTCATTTTTCATCATTTTTGAACATGGGCTATAGCCCCTACCGTACGGCATACTATAGCACGCCGTTTTTCATCATTTTTGAGGATTTGAAGAAAATTCAAAATTTCAAAAAACATGGGTTATAGCCCATTGTTTTTTGAATTTTTGAAAAAAATGTTATCCTCATTTTTCATTATTTTTGAACATGGGCTATAGCCCCTACCGTACGGCATACTATAGCACGCCGTTTTTCATCATTTTTGAGGATTTGAAGAAAATTCAAAATTTCAAAAAACATGGGTTATAGCCCATCGTTTTTTTAATTTTTGAAAAAAATGTTATCCTCATTTTTCATCATTTTTGAACATGGGCTATAGCCCCTACCGTACGGCATACTATAGCACGCCGTTTTTCATCATTTTTGAGGATTTGAAGAAAATTCAAAATTTCAAAAAACATGGGTTATAGCCCATCGTTTTTTGAATTTTTGAAAAAAATGTTATCCTCATTTTTCATCATTTTTGAACATGGGCTATAGCCCCTACCGTACGGCATACTATAGCACGCCATTTTTCATCATTTTTGAGGATTTGAAGAAAATTCAAAATTTCAAAAAACATGGGTTATAGCCCATTGTTTTTTTAATTTTTGAAAAAAATGTTATCCTAATTTTTCATCATTTTTGAACATGGGCTATAGCCCCTACCGTACGGCATACTATAGCACACCGTTTTTCATCATTTTTGAGGATTTGAAGAAAATTCAAAATTTCAAAAAACATGGGTTATAGCCCATCGTTTTTTTTATTTTTGAAAAAAATGTTATCCTCATTTTTCATTATTTTTGAACATGGGCTATAGCCCCTACCGTACGGCATACTATAGCACGCCGTTTTTCATCATTTTTGAGGATTTGAAGAAAATTCAAAATTTCAAAAAACATGGGTTATAGCCCATTGTTTTTTGAATTTTTGAAAAAAATGTTATCCTCATTTTTCATTATTTTTGAACATGGGCTATAGCCCCTACCGTACGGCATACTATAGCACGCCGTTTTTCATCATTTTTGAGGATTTGAAGAAAATTCAAAATTTCAAAAAACATGGGTTATAGCCCATCGTTTTTTGAATTTATCCTCATTTTATCCTCATTTTATCCTCATTTTTCATCATTTTTGAACATGGGCTATAGCCCCTACCGTACGGCATACTATAGCACGCCGTTTTTCATCATTTTTGAGGATTTGAAGAAAATTCAAAATTTCAAAAAACATGGGTTATAGCCCATCGTTTTTTGAATTTTTGAAAAAAATGTTATCCTCATTTTTCATCATTTTTGAACATGGGCTATAGCCCCTACCGTACGGCATACTATAGCACGCCGTTTTTCATCATTTTTGAGGATTTGAAGAAAATTCAAAATTTCAAAAAACATGGGTTATAGCCCATCGTTTTTTGAATTTTTGAAAAAAATGTTATCCTCATTTTTCATCATTTTTGAACATGGGCTATAGCCCCTACCGTACGGCATACTATAGCACGCCGTTTTTCATCATTTTTGAGGATTTGAAGAAAATTCAAAATTTCAAAAAACATGGGTTATAGCCCATCGTTTTTTGAATTTTTGAAAAAAATGTTATCCTCATTTTTCATCATTTTTGAACATGGGCTATAGCCCCTACCGTACGGCATACTATAGCACGCCGTTTTTCAACATTTTTGAGGATTTGAAGAAAATTCAAAATTTCAAAAAACATGGGTTATAGCCCATCGTTTTTTGAATTTTTGAAAAAAATGTTATCCTCATTTTTCATCATTTTTGAACATGGGCTATAGCCCCTACCGAACGGCATACTATAGCACGCCGTTTTTCATCATTTTTGAGGATTTGAAGAAAATTCAAAATTTCAAAAAACATGGGTTATAGCCCATCGTTTTTTGAATTTTTGAAAAAAATGTTATCCTCATTTTTCATCATTTTTGAACATGGGCTATAGCTCCTACCGTACGGCATACTATAGCACGCCGTTTTTCATCATTTTTGAGGATTTGAAGAAAATTCAAAATTTCAAAAAACATGGGTTATAGCCCATCGTTTTTTGAATTTTTGAAAAAAATGTTATCCTCATTTTTCATCATTTTTGAACATGGGCTATAGCCCCTACCGTACGGCATACTATAGCACGCCGTTTTTCATCATTTTTGAGGATTTGAAGAAAATTCAAAATTTCAAAAAACATGGGTTATAGCCCATCGTTTTTTGAATTTTTGAAAAAAATGTTATCCTCATTTTTCATCATTTTTGAACATGGGCTATAGCCCCTACCGTACGGCATACTATAGCACGCCGTTTTTCAACATTTTTGAGGATTTGAAGAAAATTCAAAATTTCAAAAAACATGGGTTATAGCCCATCGTTTTTTGAATTTTTGAAAAAAATGTTATCCTCATTTTTCATCATTTTTGAACATGGGCTATAGCCCCTACCGAACGGCATACTATAGCACGCCGTTTTTCATCATTTTTGAGGATTTGAAGAAAATTCAAAATTTCAAAAAACATGGGTTATAGCCCATCGTTTTTTGAATTTTTGAAAAAAATGTTATCCTCATTTTTCATCATTTTTGAACATGGGCTATAGCTCCTACCGTACGGCATACTATAGCACGCCGTTTTTCATCATTTTTGAGGATTTGAAGAAAATTCAAAATTTCAAAAAACATGGGTTATAGCCCATCGTTTTTTGAATTTTTGAAAAAAATGTTATCCTCATTTTTCATCATTTTTGAACATGGGCTATAGCCCCTACCGTACGGCATACTATAGCACGCCGTTTTTCATCATTTTTGAGGATTTGAAGAAAATTCAAAATTTCAAAAAACATGGGTTATAGCCCATCGTATTTTGAATTTTTGAAAAAAATGTTATCCTCATTTTTCATCATTTTTGAACATGGGCTATAGCTCCTACCGTACGGCATACTATAGCACGCCGTTTTTCATCATTTTTGAGGATTTGAAGAAATTCAAAATTTCAAAAAACATGGGTTATAGCCCATCGTTTTTTGAATTTTTGAAAAAAATGTTATCCTCATTTTTCATCATTTTTGAACATGGGCTATAGCCCCTACCGTACGGCATACTATAGCACGCCGTTTTTCATCATTTTTGAGGATTTGAAGAAAATTCAAAATTTCAAAAAACATGGGTTATAGCCCATCGTATTTTGAATTTTTGAAAAAAAATTTATCCTCATTTTTCATCATTTTTGAACATGGGCTATAGCCCCTACCGTACGGCATACTATAGCACGCCGTTTTTCATCATTTTTGAGGATTTGAAGAAATTTCAAAATTTCAAAAAACATGGGTTATAGCCCATCGTTTTTTGAATTTTTGAAAAAAATGTTATCCTCATTTTTCATCATTTTTGAACATGGGCTATAGCCCCTACCGTACGGCATACTATAGCACGCCGTTTTTCATCATTTTTGAGGATTTGAAGAAAATTCAAAATTTCAAAAAACATGGGTTATAGCCCATCGTTTTTTGAATTGTTGAAAAAAATGTTATCCTCATTTTTCATCATTTTTGAACATGGGCTATAGCCCCTACCGTACGGCATACTATAGCACGCCGTTTTTCATCATTTTTGAGGATTTGAAGAAAATTCAAAATTTCAAAAAACATGGGTTATAGCCCATCGTTTTTTGAATTTTTGAAAAAAATGTTATCCTCATTTTTGATCATTTTTGAACATGGGCTATAGCTCCTACCGTACGGCATACTATAGCACGCCGTTTTTCATCATTTTTGAGGATTTGAAGAAAATTCAAAATTTCAAAAAACATGGGTTATAGCCCATCGTTTTTTGAATTTTTGAAAAAAATGTTATCCTCATTTTTCATCATTTTTGAACATGGGCTATAGCCCCTACCGTACGGCATACTATAGCACGCCGTTTTTCATCATTTTTGAGGATTTGAAGAAAATTCAAAATTTCAAAAAACATGGTTTATAGGCCATCGTTTTTTGAATTTTTGAAAAAAATGTTATCCTCATTTTTCATCATTTTTGAACATGGGCTATAGCCCCTACCGTACGGCATACTATAGCACGCCGTTTTTCATCATTTTTGAGGATTTGAAGAAAATTCAAAATTTCAAAAAACATGGGTTATAGCCCATCGTTTTTTGAATTTTTGAAAAAAATGTTATCCTCATTTTTCATCATTTTTGAACATGGGCTATAGCCCCTACCGTACGGCATACTATAGCACGCCGTTTTTCATCATTTTTGAACATGGGCTATAGCCCCTACCGTACGGCATACTATAGCACGCCGTTTTTCATCATTTTTGAGGATTTGAAGAAAATTCAAAATTTCAAAAAACATGGGTTATAGCCCATCGTATTTTGAATTTTTGAAAAAAAAATTATCCTCATTTTTCATCATTTTTGAACATGGGCTATAGCCCCTACCGTACGGCATACTATAGCACGCCGTTTTTCATCATTTTTGAGGATTTGAAGAAAATTCAAAATTTCAAAAAACATGGGTTATAGCCCATCGTTTTTTGAATTTTTGAAAAAAATGTTATCCTCATTTTTCATCATTTTTGAACATGGGCTATAGCCCCTACCGTACGGCATACTATAGCACGCCGTTTTTCATCATTTTTGAGGATTTGAAGAAAATTCAAAATTTCAAAAAACATGGGTTATAGCCCATCGTTTTTTGAATTTTTGAATAAAATGTTATCCTCATTTTTCATCATTTTTGAACATGGGCTATAGCCCCTACCGTACGGCATACTATAGCACGCCGTTTTTCATCATTTTTGAGGATTTGAAGAAAATTCAAAATTTCAAAAAACATGGGTTATAGCCCATCGTTTTTTGAATTTTTGAAAAAAATGTTATCCTCATTTTTGATCATTTTTGAACATGGGCTATAGCCCCTACCGTACGGCATACTATAGCACGCCGTTTTTCATCATTTTTGAGGATTTGAAGAAAATTCAAAATTTCAAAAAACATGGGTTATAGCCCATCGTTTTTTGAATTTTTGAAAAAAATGTTATCCTCATTTTTCATCATTTTTGAACATGGGCTATAGCCCCTACCGTACGGCATACTATAGCACGCCGTTTTTCATCATTTTTGAGGATTTGAAGAAAATTCAAAATTTCAAAAAACATGGTTTATAGGCCATCGTTTTTTGAATTTTTGAAAAAAATGTTATCCTCATTTTTCATCATTTTTGAACATGGGCTATAGCCCCTACCGTACGGCATACTATAGCACGCCGTTTTTCATCATTTTTGAGGATTTGAAGAAAATTCAAAATTTCAAAAAACATGGGTTATAGCCCATCGTTTTTTGAATTTTTGAAAAAAATGTTATCCTCATTTTTCATCATTTTTGAACATGGGCTATAGCCCCTACCGTACGGCATACTATAGCACGCCGTTTTTCATCATTTTTGAACATGGGCTATAGCCCCTACCGTACGGCATACTATAGCACGCCGTTTTTCATCATTTTTGAGGATTTGAAGAAAATTCAAAATTTCAAAAAACATGGGTTATAGCCCATCGTATTTTGAATTTTTGAAAAAAAAATTATCCTCATTTTTCATCATTTTTGAACATGGGCTATAGCCCCTACCGTACGGCATACTATAGCACGCCGTTTTTCATCATTTTTGAGGATTTGAAGAAAATTCAAAATTTCAAAAAACATGGGTTATAGCCCATCGTTTTTTGAATTTTTGAAAAAAATGTTATCCTCATTTTTCATCATTTTTGAACATGGGCTATAGCCCCTACCGTACGGCATACTATAGCACGCCGTTTTTCATCATTTTTGAGGATTTGAAGAAAATTCAAAATTTCAAAAAACATGGGTTATAGCCCATCGTTTTTTGAATTGTTGAAAAAAATGTTATCCTCATTTTTCATCATTTTTGAACATGGGCTATAGCTCCTACCGTACGGCATACTATAGCACGCCGTTTTTCATCATTTTTGAGGATTTGAAGAAAATTCAAAATTTCAAAAAACATGGGTTATAGCCCATCGTTTTTTGAATTTTTGAAAAAAATGTTATCCTCATTTTTCATCATTTTTGAACATGGGCTATAGCCCCTACCGTACGGCATACTATAGCACGCCGTTTTTCATCATTTTTGAGGATTTGAAGAAAATTCAAAATTTCAAAAAACATGGTTTATAGGCCATCGTTTTTTGAATTTTTGAAAAAAATGTTATCCTCATTTTTCATCATTTTTGAACATGGGCTATAGCCCCTACCGTACGGCATACTATAGCACGCCGTTTTTCATCATTTTTGAGGATTTGAAGAAAATTCAAAATTTCAAAAAACATGGGTTATAGCCCATCGTTTTTTGAATTTTTGAAAAAAATGTTATCCTCATTTTTCATCATTTTTGAACATGGGCTATAGCCCCTACCGTACGGCATACTATAGCACGCCGTTTTTCATCATTTTTGAGGATTTGAAGAAAATTCAAAATTTCAAAAAACATGGGTTATAGCCCATCGTTTTTTGAATTTTTGAAAAAAATGTTATCCTCATTTTTCATCATTTTTGAACATGGGCTATAGCCCCTACCGTACGGCATACTATAGCACGCCGTTTTTCATCATTTTTGAGGATTTGAAGAAAATTCAAAATTTCAAAAAACATGGGTTATAGCCCATCGTTTTTTGAATTGTTGAAAAAAATGTTATCCTCATTTTTCATCATTTTTGAACATGGGCTATAGCTCCTACCGTACGGCATACTATAGCACGCCGTTTTTCATCATTTTTGAGGATTTGAAGAAAATTCAAAATTTCAAAAAACATGGGTTATAGCCCATCGTTTTTTGAATTTTTGAAAAAAATGTTATCCTCATTTTTCATCATTTTTGAACATGGGCTATAGCCCCTACCGTACGGCATACTATAGCACGCCGTTTTTCATCATTTTTGAGGATTTGAAGAAAATTCAAAATTTCAAAAAACATGGTTTATAGGCCATCGTTTTTTGAATTTTTGAAAAAAATGTTATCCTCATTTTTCATCATTTTTGAACATGGGCTATAGCCCCTACCGTACGGCATACTATAGCACGCCGTTTTTCATCATTTTTGAGGATTTGAAGAAAATTCAAAATTTCAAAAAACATGGGTTATAGCCCATCGTTTTTTGAATTTTTGAAAAAAATGTTATCCTCATTTTTCATCATTTTTGAACATGGGCTATAGCCCCTACCGTACGGCATACTATAGCACGCCGTTTTTCATCATTTTTGAGGATTTGAAGAAAATTCAAAATTTCAAAAAACATGGGTTATAGCCCATCGTTTTTTGAATTGTTGAAAAAAATGTTATCCTCATTTTTCATCATTTTTGAACATGGGCTATAGCCCCTACCGTACGGCATACTATAGCACGCCGTTTTTCATCATTTTTGAGGATTTGAAGAAAATTCAAAATTTCAAAAAACATGGGTTATAGCCCATCGTTTTTTGAATTTTTGAAAAAAATGTTATCCTCATTTTTCATCATTTTTGAACATGGGCTATAGCCCCTACCGTACGGCATACTATAGCACGCCGTTTTTTATCATTTTTGAGGATTTGAAGAAAATTCAAAATTTCAAAAAACATGGGTTATAGCCCATTGTTTTTTGAATTTTTGAAAAAAATGTTATCCTCATTTTTCATCATTTTTGAACATGGGCTATAGCCCCTACCGTACGGCATACTATAGCACGCCGTTTTTCATCATTTTTGAGGATTTGAAGAAAATTCAAAATTTCAAAAAACATGGGTTATAGCCCATCGTTTTTTGAATTTTTGAATAAAATGTTATCCTCATTTTTCATCATTTTTGAACATGGGCTATAGCCCCTACCGTACGGCATACTATAGCACGCCGTTTTTCATCATTTTTGAGGATTTGAAGAAAATTCAAAATTTCAAAAAACATGGGTTATAGCCCATCGTTTTTTGAATTTTTGAAAAAAATGTTATCCTCATTTTTCATCATTTTTGAACATGGGCTATAGCCCCTACCGTACGGCATACTATAGCACGCCGTTTTTCATCATTTTTGAGGATTTGAAGAAATTTCAAAATTTCAAAAAACATGGGTTATAGCCCATCGTTTTTTGAATTTTTGAAAAAAATGTTATCCTCATTTTTCATCATTTTTGAACATGGGCTATAGCCCCTACCGTACGGCATACTATAGCACGCCGTTTTTCATCATTTTTGAGGATTTGAAGAAAATTCAAAATTTCAAAAAACATGGGTTATAGCCCATCGTTTTTTGAATTTTTGAAAAAAATGTTATCCTCATTTTTCATCATTTTTGAACATGGGCTATAGCCCCTACCGTACGGCATACTATAGCACGCCGTTTTTCATAATTTTTGAGGATTTGAAGAAAATTCAAAATTTCAAAAAACATGGGTTATACCCCATCGTTTTTTGAATTTTTGAAAAAAATGTTATCCTCATTTTTCATCATTTTTGAACATGGGCTATAGCCCCTACCGTACGGCATACTATAGCACGCCGTTTTTCATCATTTTTGAGGATTTGAAGAAAATTCCAAATTTAAAAAAACATGGGTTATAGCCCATCGTTTTTTGAATTTTTGAAAAAAATGTTATCCTCATTTTTCATCATTTTTGAACATGGGCTATAGCCCTACCGTACGGCATACTATAGCACGCCGTTTTTCATCATTTTTGAGGATTTGAAGAAAATTCAAAATTTCAAAAAACATGGGTTATAGCCCATTGTTTTTTGAATTTTTGAAAAAAATGTTATCCTCATTTTTCATCATTTTTGAACATGGGCTATAGCCCCTACCGTACGGCATACTATAGCACGCCGTTTTTCATCATTTTTGAGGATTTGAAGAAAATTCAAAATTTCAAAAAACATGGGTTATAGCCCATCGTTTTTTGAATTTTTGAAAAAAATGTTATCCTCATTTTTCATCATTTTTGAACATGGGCTATAGCCCCTACCGTACGGCATACTATAGCACGCCGTTTTTCATCATTTTTGAGGATTTGAAGAAAATTCAAAATTTCAAAAAACATGGGTTATAGCCCATTGTTTTTTGAATTTTTGAAAAAAATGTTATCCTCATTTTTCATCATTTTTGAACATGGGCTATAGCCCCTACCGTACGGCATACTATAGCACGCCGTTTTTCATCATTTTTGAGGATTTGAAGAAAATTCAAAATTTCAAAAAACATGGGTTATAGCCCATCGTTTTTGAATTTTTGAAAAAAAAATTATCCTCATTTTTCATCATTTTTGAACATGGGCTATAGCCCCTACCGTACGGCATACTATAGCACGCCGTTTTTCATCATTTTTGAGGATTTGAAGAAAATTCAAAATTTCAAAAAACATGGGTTATAGCCCATCGTTTTTTGAATTTTTGAAAAAAATGTTATCCTCATTTTTCATCATTTTTGAACATGGGCTATAGCTCCTACCGTACGGCATACTATAGCACGCCGTTTTTCATCATTTTTGAGGATTTGAAGAAAATTCAAAATTTCAAAAAACATTGGTTATAGCCCATCGTTTTTTGAATTTTTGAAAAAAATGTTATCCTCATTTTTCATCATTTTTGAACATGGGCTATAGCCCCTACCGTACGGCATTTGTAAGTGTAAGGCTTTATTGGGTCGTCCACTCACAGTTAACAGTCTTTGTATTGAGTTTGTGCTTGAAATGTAGGCCTACTGTAATTCTGCAAACTGTTAATAAATATTTCAATCAATCAATCAATCAAAATTGACATTTCAACTATTGATCAGACGCTGTGCATTGACGACACCTAGTGGTCATTCATTTTAATTGCATGCATGCAGAGAAATCACAACATTGTGAGACGCACTGGGTCGTTGCCATGTTTTGCCACGGAAACCAGCGACCTGCCTTGTGTAAGTAAGTAAATTTTATTTATAAAGCACCTTTCTTAACAATGTTACAAAGTGCTGTACAGTGACACAATAAAATCAATCATAATTAAAACAGGACAGTACAACAAGCAAATAAGAACAACATAATCAAGTCAAATAAAATCAGAAAAATGTTCCCGAAATAAAAACGTTTTCAGTGGACGAAGCCAGGCTTGATACGAGCAGACGTGGCAACGCGATCGAAACACAGGGGCAATCTCCCGTTGGCCGAGAGGTTGGAACTCACGGGCCAATGGGAGCCTGTGTCGTGTAATTTCTCCCTTTACACTGACTATAATTCTATCTATTTGAGACAGAAACGGCTAAGCAATACGGCAGGCTGTAGGCTGTAGTCAAAAGCACCGGACGAATGAAGGCAGGCAGAGAGTGTTCTGAAGTGTAGTGTAGAGTCGATCATTTTATTGCAACCGAGACCAAGACAGAGAGCTTCGCCATTGTCCCTGAGCCTGGAGCTCAGGGACTCCCTCGTACTGAACCGCTGCCGCGGCCAGTTTAAGACTCCGTAAACCTTGCATTTTACAGGACATATATACAGTGTTTTTGCATAGACACAGATATACGGAGGTGGAGACTGAAACTTTACATACCGGTATTCATCAACATATTGCCACTTGGTAAGCAAAGGTCTCTCCTGGATACAATAGAATGCTAAGTTCCCTATCACACCTGGCCAGGCCAAGCTACTTGACTAAGGCCCACGACACCTTGACTTTAAATATCAAAGACAGGCCTCTGCAGACACAGTGACTGCAGATAGTGACAGTTGACTTATTTAGCATGCCCTTAGCACAGTGACCAAATGTATAAGTCGGACATTTTAACATGGCTTATATATGAATATCATGAAATATAGATACCACACCTGCATGCTTTTGGGCGGCCAATAAGGGCAGGGGTAAAACAGAGAGAATTGTTTCCGGATCCTTAACATCAACTAGCACAGAAAAGCTGTGTTGTATTAACCAGCAGTTAGCTCAGTCTGATGAGTGTCTGTGTTTGTGATCCACAGGTCCAGGGTTCAAATCCCACATTATTCATGTGTCTCTGTGATTCTTTGCTTTGCACACTGACTTTCAGAAGGACAACTTTAAAGCAGCACAGAAATTCCCAATGATTGTGTGCCTCAGTGGACCAACGGATAAGTCAAATGATATCCGTAGTATACCTAGTAGAAGTGTGCCGGTTCGAACCCCGACATACTCAAATCTTTACTGACACTTTGCATTCCACACTAACATCAACTAGCACAGAAAAGCTGTGTTGTAGTAACCAGCACTTAGCTCAGTGTGATGAGTGGCTGTACTTAGTTGTGATCCACAGGTCCACGGTTCAAATCCCACATTATTCATGTGTCTCTGTGATGCTTTGCTTTGCACACTGACTTTCTTGAATAAAAAATAAAAACTCAAAAGCACCAGGAGACATCTGCTGAATGCCCCAAGGTGCCTTGGCTCAATGGTGTGGAGCGCTTGACCCAGTTGCCAGCTTCAGACAGTTGGCCGGTTCAAGTCCCATGTCATGACATCAAGGTGCTGGAGGACCATCGGGAGTTCCTCCTACAGCTCAATGCTGCAGTAATTTGAACTTTTCAAGGCTAGAATAAAAAATAAAAACTCAAAAGCACCCGGAGACATCTGCTGAATGCCCAAAGGTGCCGTGGCGTAATGGTGTGGAGCGCTTGGCCCGTTGCCTCTGCTACAGTCAGTTGGCCGGTTCAAGTCCCATGTCATGACATCAAGGTGCTGGAGGACCCCTGAAGAACATTTTCAATGTCCATCTAAATTCTAAAAGGCTTGTTAAATATGAGTTCCCGGTTATACCTTACATGCCAGTGTGGCGCAGGTGATAAACCGGGGGTTTGTAAACAGGACATTCAGGGTTCAAGTCCCCTGAAGAACATTTTCAATGTCCATCTAAATTCTAAAAGGCTGGTTAAATATGAGTTCCCGGTAATTCCTTACATGCCAGTGTGGCGCAGGTGATAAACCGGGGGTTTGTAAACAGGACATTCAGGGTTCAAGTCCCCTGAAGAACATTTTCAATGTCCATCTAAATTCTAAAAGGCTGGTTAAATATGAGTTCCCGGTTATACCTTACATGCCAGTGTGGCGCAGGTGATAAACCGGGGGTTTGTAAACAGGACATTCAGGGTTCAAGTCCCCTGAAGAACATTTTCAATGTCCATCTAAATTCTAAAAGGCTGGTTAAATATGAGTTCCCGGTTATACCTTACATGTCAGTGTGGCACTTAGCTCAGTGTGATGAGTGGCTGTACTTAGTTGTGATCCACAGGTCCACGGTTCAAATCCCACATTATTCATGTGTCTCTGTGATGCTTTGCTTTGCACACTGACTTTCTTGAATAAAAAATAAAAACTCAAAAGCACCAGGAGACATCTGCTGAATGCCCCAAGGTGCCTTGGCTCAATGGTGTGGAGCGCTTGACCCAGTTGCCAGCTTCAGACAGTTGGCCGGTTCAAGTCCCATGTCATGACATCAAGGTGCTGGAGGACCATCGGGAGTTCCTCCTACAGCTCAATGCTGCAGTAATTTGAACTTTTCAAGGCTAGAATAAAAAATAAAAACTCAAAAGCACCCGGAGACATCTGCTGAATGCCCAAAGGTGCCGTGGCGTAATGGTGTGGAGCGCTTGGCCCGTTGCCTCTGCTACAGTCAGTTGGCCGGTTCAAGTCCCATGTCATGACATCAAGGTGCTGGAGGACCCCTGAAGAACATTTTCAATGTCCATCTAAATTCTAAAAGGCTTGTTAAATATGAGTTCCCGGTTATACCTTACATGCCAGTGTGGCGCAGGTGATAAACCGGGGGTTTGTAAACAGGACATTCAGGGTTCAAGTCCCCTGAAGAACATTTTCAATGTCCATCTAAATTCTAAAAGGCTGGTTAAATATGAGTTCCCGGTAATTCCTTACATGCCAGTGTGGCGCAGGTGATAAACAGGGGGTTTGTAAACAGGACATTCAGGGTTCAAGTCCCCTGAAGAACATTTTCAATGTCCATCTAAATTCTAAAAGGCTGGTTAAATATGAGTTCCCGGTTATACCTTACATGCCAGTGTGGCGCAGGTGATAAACCGGGGGTTTGTAAACAGGACATTCAGGGTTCAAGTCCCCTGAAGAACATTTTCAATGTCCATCTAAATTCTAAAAGGCTGGTTAAATATGAGTTCCCGGTTATACCTTACATGTCAGTGTGGCACTTAGCTCAGTGTGATGAGTGGCTGTACTTAGTTGTGATCCACAGGTCCACGGTTCAAATCCCACATTATTCATGTGTCTCTGTGATGCTTTGCTTTGCACACTGACTTTCTTGAATAAAAAATAAAAACTCAAAAGCACCAGGAGACATCTGCTGAATGCCCCAAGGTGCCTTGGCTCAATGGTGTGGAGCGCTTGACCCAGTTGCCAGCTTCAGACAGTTGGCCGGTTCAAGTCCCATGTCATGACATCAAGGTGCTGGGAAGGACCATCGGGAGACGGTGCTCTCTCCCCCTGTTTCCTGAAAAGTAACGGTTGGGGGTTATGCCGTACGATATAGGCTATAGCCCACCGTCCAAAATGATGAGAAACGAGGATTATTTTTTTTTCAAAATTTCAAAAAACATGGGCTATAACCCATCGTTTTTTTGTTTTTTTTTCATTTATTCCGCAATTTCCGCAAATTGCGGAAATTGCGGAAATGGAAATCTCGGAAATTGCAAAATTGCGGAAATTGTAATTGCGGAAATTGCGGAAATGGTAATTGCGGAAATTGCGGAAATGGTAATTGCGGAAATTGCGGAAATGGAAATTGCGGAAATGGAAATTGCGGAAATTGCGGAAATTCTAATTGCGGAAATTGCGGAATTGTGGAAATTGCGGAAATTGCGAAATTGCGGAAATGGAAATTGCGGAAATTGCGGAAACGGAAATTGCGGAAATTGCGGAAATGGAAATTGTGGAAATTGCGGAAATGGAAATTGCGGAAATTGCGGAATAAATGAAAAAAAAAAAAAAAAAACGATGGGTTATAGCCCATGTTTTTTGAAATTTTGAAAAAAAAAGTTATCCTCGTTTCTCATCATTTTGGACCGTGGGCTATAGCCTATATCGTACGGCATAACCCCCAACCGTTACTTTTCAGGAAACAGGGGGAGAGAGCACCGTCTCCCGATGGTCCTTCCCAGCACCTTGATGTCATGACATGGGACTTGAACCGGCCAACTGTCTGAAGCTGGCAACTGGGTCAAGCGCTCCACACCATTGAGCCAAGGCACCTTGGGGCATTCAGCAGATGTCTCCTGGTGCTTTTGAGTTTTTATTTTTTATTCAAGAAAGTCAGTGTGCAAAGCAAAGCATCACAGAGACACATGAATAATGTGGGATTTGAACCGTGGACCTGTGGATCACAACTAAGTACAGCCACTCATCACACTGAGCTAAGTGCCACACTGACATGTAAGGTATAACCGGGAACTCATATTTAACCAGCCTTTTAGAATTTAGATGGACATTGAAAATGTTCTTCAGGGGACTTGAACCCTGAATGTCCTGTTTACAAACCCCCGGTTTATCACCTGCGCCACACTGGCATGTAAGGTATAACCGGGAACTCATATTTAACAAGCCTTTTAGAATTTAGATGGACATTGAAAATGTTCTTCAGGGGTCCTCCAGCACCTTGATGTCATGACATGGGACTTGAACCGGCCAACTGACTGTAGCAGAGGCAACGGGCCAAGCGCTCCACACCATTACGCCACGGCACCTTTGGGCATTCAGCAGATGTCTCCGGGTGCTTTTGAGTTTTTATTTTTTATTCTAGCCTTGAAAAGTTCAAATTACTGCAGCATTGAGCTGTAGGAGGAACTCCCGATGGTCCTCCAGCACCTTGATGTCATGACATGGGACTTGAACCGGCCAACTGTCTGAAGCTGGCAACTGGGTCAAGCGCTCCACACCATTGAGCCAAGGCACCTTGGGGCATTCAGCAGATGTCTCCTGGTGCTTTTGAGTTTTTATTTTTTATTCAAGAAAGTCAGTGTGCAAAGCAAAGCATCACAGAGACACATGAATAATGTGGGATTTGAACCGTGGACCTGTGGATCACAACTAAGTACAGCCACTCATCACACTGAGCTAAGTGCTGGTTACTACAACACAGCTTTTCTGTGCTAGTTGATGTTAGTGTGGAATGCAAAGTGTCAGTAAAGATTTGAGTATGTCGGGGTTCGAACCGGCACACTTCTACTAGGTATACTACGGATATCATTTGACTTATCCGTTGGTCCACTGAGGCACACAATCATTGGGAATTTCTGTGCTGCTTTAAAGTTGTCCTTCTGAAAGTCAGTGTGCAAAGCAAAGAATCACAGAGACACATGAATAATGTGGGATTTGAACCCTGGACCTGTGGATCACAAACACAGACACTCATCAGACTGAGCTAACTGCTGGTTAATACAACACAGCTTTTCTGTGCTAGTTGATGTTAAGGATCCGGAAACAATTCTCTCTGTTTTACCCCTGCCCTTATTGGCCGCCCAAAAGCATGCAGGTGTGGTATCTATATTTCATGATATTCATATATAAGCCATGTTAAAATGTCCGACTTATACATTTGGTCACTGTGCTAAGGGCATGCTAAATAAGTCAACTGTCACTATCTGCAGTCACTGTGTCTGCAGAGGCCTGTCTTTGATATTTAAAGTCAAGGTGTCGTGGGCCTTAGTCAAGTAGCTTGGCCTGGCCAGGTGTGATAGGGAACTTAGCATTCTATTGTATCCAGGAGAGACCTTTGCTTACCAAGTGGCAATATGTTGATGAATACCGGTATGTAAAGTTTCAGTCTCCACCTCCGTATATCTGTGTCTATGCAAAAACACTGTATATATGTCCTGTAAAATGCAAGGTTTACGGAGTCTTAAACTGGCCGCGGCAGCGGTTCAGTACGAGGGAGTCCCTGAGCTCCAGGCTCAGGGACAATGGCGAAGCTCTCTGTCTTGGTCTCGGTTGCAATAAAATGATCGACTCTACACTACACTTCAGAACACTCTCTGCCTGCCTTCATTCGTCCGGTGCTTTTGACTACAGCCTACAGCCTGCCGTATTGCTTAGCCGTTTCTGTCTCAAATAGATAGAATTATAGTCAGTGTAAAGGGAGAAATTACACGACACAGGCTCCCATTGGCCCGTGAGTTCCAACCTCTCGGCCAACGGGAGATTGCCCCTGTGTTTCGATCGCGTTGCCACGTCTGCTCGTATCAAGCCTGGCTTCGTCCACTGAAAACGTTTTTATTTCGGGAACATTTTTCTGATTTTATTTGACTTGATTATGTTGTTCTTATTTGCTTGTTGTACTGTCCTGTTTTAATTATGATTGATTTTATTGTGTCACTGTACAGCACTTTGTAACATTGTTAAGAAAGGTGCTTTATAAATAAAATTTACTTACTTACACAAGGCAGGTCGCTGGTTTCCGTGGCAAAACATGGCAACGACCCAGTGCGTCTCACAATGTTGTGATTTCTCTGCATGCATGCAATTAAAATGAATGACCACTAGGTGTCGTCAATGCACAGCGTCTGATCAATAGTTGAAATGTCAATTTTGATTGATTGATTGATTGAAATATTTATTAACAGTTTGCAGAATTACAGTAGGCCTACATTTCAAGCACAAACTCAATACAAAGACTGTTAACTGTGAGTGGACGACCCAATAAAGCCTTACACTTACAAATGCCGTACGGTAGGGGCTATAGCCCATGTTCAAAAATGATGAAAAATGAGGATAACATTTTTTTCAAAAATTCAAAAAACGATGGGCTATAACCCATGTTTTTTGAAATTTTGAATTTTCTTCAAATCCTCAAAAATGATGAAAAACGGCGTGCTATAGTATGCCGTATGGTAGGAGCTATAGCCCATGTTCAAAAATGATGAAAAATGAGGATAACATTTTTTTCAAAAATTCAAAAAACGATGGGCTATAACCCATGTTTTTTGAAATTTTGAATTTTCTTCAAATCCTCAAAAATGATGAAAAACGGCGTGCTATAGTATGCCGTACGGTAGGGGCTATAGCCCATGTTCAAAAATGATGAAAAATGAGGATAATTTTTTTTTCAAAAATTCAAAAACGATGGGCTATAACCCATGTTTTTTGAAATGTTGAATTTTCTTCAAATCCTCAAAAATGATGAAAAACGGCGTGCTATAGTATGCCGTACGGTAGGGGCTATAGCCCATGTTCAAAAATGATGAAAAATGAGGATAACATTTTTTTCAAAAATTCAAAAAACAATGGGCTATAACCCATGTTTTTTGAAATTTTGAATTTTCTTCAAATCCTCAAAAATGATGAAAAACGGCGTGCTATAGTATGCCGTACGGTAGGGGCTATAGCCCATGTTCAAAAATGATGAAAAATGAGGATAACATTTTTTTCAAAAATTCAAAAAACGATGGGCTATAACCCATGTTTTTTGAAATTTTGAATTTTCTTCAAATCCTCAAAAATGATGAAAAACGGCGTGCTATAGTATGCCGTACGGTAGGGGCTATAGCCAATGTTCAAAAATGATGAAAAATGAGGATAACATTTTTTTCAAAAATTCAAAAAACAATGGGCTATAACCCATGTTTTTTGAAATTTTGAATTTTCTTCAAATCCTCAAAAATGATGAAAAACGGCGTGCTATAGTATGCCGTACGGTAGGGCTATAGCCCATGTTCAAAAATGATGAAAAATGAGGATAACATTTTTTTCAAAAATTCAAAAAACGATGGGCTATAACCCATGTTTTTTTAAATTTTGAATTTTCTTCAAATCCTCAAAAATGATGAAAAACGGCGTGCTATAGTATGCCGTACGGTAGGGGCTATAGCCCATGTTCAAAAATGATGAAAAATGAGGATAACATTTTTTTCAAAAATTCAAAAAACGATGGGGTATAACCCATGTTTTTTGAAATTTTGAATTTTCTTCAAATCCTCAAAAATGATGAAAAACGGCGTGCTATAGTATGCCGTACGGTAGGGGCTATAGCCCATGTTCAAAAATGATGAAAAATGAGGATAACATTTTTTTCAAAAATTCAAAAAACGATGGGCTATAACCCATGTTTTTTTAAATTTTGAATTTTCTTCAAATCCTCAAAAATGATGAAAAACGGCGTGCTATAGTATGCCGTACGGTAGGGGCTATAGCCCATGTTCAAAAATGATGAAAAATGAGGATAACATTTTTTTCAAAAATTCAAAAAACGATGGGCTATAACCCATGTTTTTTGAAATTTTGAATTTTCTTCAAATCCTCAAAAATGATGAAAAACGGCGTGCTATAGTATGCCGTACGGTAGGGGCTATAGCCCATGTTCAAAAATGATGAAAAATGAGGATAACATTTTATTCAAAAATTCAAAAAACGATGGGCTATAACCCATGTTTTTTGAAATTTTGAATTTTCTTCAAATCCTCAAAAATGATGAAAAACGGCGTGCTATAGTATGCCGTACGGTAGGGGCTATAGCCCATGTTCAAAAATGATGAAAAATGAGGATAACATTTTTTTCAAAAATTCAAAAAACAATGGGCTATAACCCATGTTTTTTGAAATTTTGAATTTTCTTCAAATCCTCAAAAATGATAAAAAACGGCGTGCTATAGTATGCCGTACGGTAGGGGCTATAGCCCATGTTCAAAAATGATGAAAAATGAGGATAACATTTTTTTCAAAAATTCAAAAAACGATGGGCTATAACCCATGTTTTTTGAAATTTTGAATTTTCTTCAAATCCTCAAAAATGATGAAAAACGGCGTGCTATAGTATGCCGTACGGTAGGGGCTATAGCCCATGTTCAAAAATGATGAAAAATGAGGATAACATTTTTTTCAAAAATTCAAAAAACGATGGGCTATAACCCATGTTTTTTGAAATTTTGAATTTTCTTCAAATCCTCAAAAATTATGAAAAACGGCGTGCTATAGTATGCCGTACGGTAGGGGCTATAGCCCATGTTCAAAAATGATGAAAAATGAGGATAACATTTTTTTCAAAAATTCAAAAAACGATGGGCTATAACCCATGTTTTTTGAAATTTTGAATTTTCTTCAAATCCTCAAAAATGATGAAAAACGGCGTGCTATAGTATGCCGTACGGTAGGGGCTATAGCCCATGTTCAAAAATGATGAAAAATGAGGATAACATTTTTTTCAAAAATTCAAAAAACGATGGGCTATAACCCATGTTTTTTGAAATTTTGAATTTTCTTCAAATCCTCAAAAATGATGAAAAACGGCGTGCTATAGTATGCCGTACGGTAGGGGCTATAGCCCATGTTCAAAAATGATGAAAAATGAGGATAACATTTTTTTCAAAAATTCAAAAAACAATGGGCTATAACCCATGTTTTTTGAAATTTTGAATTTTCTTCAAATCCTCAAAAATGATAAAAAACGGCGTGCTATAGTATGCCGTACGGTAGGGGCTATAGCCCATGTTCAAAAATGATGAAAAATGAGGATAACATTTTTTTCAAAAATTCAAAAAACGATGGGCTATAACCCATGTTTTTTGAAATTTTGAATTTTCTTCAAATCCTCAAAAATGATGAAAAACGGCGTGCTATAGTATGCCGTACGGTAGGGGCTATAGCCCATGTTCAAAAATGATGAAAAATGAGGATAACATTTTTTTCAAAAATTCAAAAAACGATGGGCTATAACCCATGTTTTTTGAAATTTTGAATTTTCTTCAAATCCTCAAAAATGATGAAAAACGGCGTGCTATAGTATGCCGTACGGTAGGGGCTATAGCCCATGTTCAAAAATGATGAAAAATGAGGATAACATTTTTTTCAAAAATTCAAAAAACAATGGGCTATAACCCATGTTTTTTGAAATTTTGAATTTTCTTCAAATCCTCAAAAATGATAAAAAACGGCGTGCTATAGTATGCCGTACGGTAGGGGCTATAGCCCATGTTCAAAAATGATGAAAAATGAGGATAACATTTTTTTCAAAAATTCAAAAAACGATGGGCTATAACCCATGTTTTTTGAAATTTTGAATTTTCTTCAAATCCTCAAAAATGATGAAAAACGGCGTGCTATAGTATGCCGTACGGTAGGGGCTATAGCCCATGTTCAAAAATGATGAAAAATGAGGATAACATTTTTTTCAAAAATTCAAAAAACGATGGGCTATAACCCATGTTTTTTGAAATTTTGAATTTTCTTCAAATCCTCAAAAATGATGAAAAACGGCGTGCTATAGTATGCCGTACGGTAGGGGCTATAGCCCATGTTCAAAAATGATGAAAAATGAGGATAACATTTTTTTCAAAAATTCAAAAAACGATGGGCTATAACCCATGTTTTTTGAAATTTTGAATTTTCTTCAAATCCTCAAAAATGATGAAAAACGGCGTGCTATAGTATGCCGTACGGTAGGGGCTATAGCCCATGTTCAAAAATGATGAAAAATGAGGATAACATTTTTTTCAAAAATTCAAAAAACGATGGGCTATAACCCATGTTTTTTGAAATTTTGAATTTTCTTCAAATCCTCAAAAATGATGAAAAACGGCGTGCTATAGTATGCCGTACGGTAGGGGCTATAGCCCATGTTCAAAAATGATGAAAAATGAGGATAATTTTTTTTTCAAAAATTCAAAAAACGATGGGCTATAACCCATGTTTTTTGAAATTTTGAATTTTCTTCAAATCCTCAAAAATGATGAAAAACGGCGTGCTATAGTATGCCGTACGGTAGGGGCTATAGCCCATGTTCAAAAATGATGAAAAATGAGGACAACATTTTTTTCAAAAATTCAAAAAACGATGGGCTATAACCCATGTTTTTTGAAATTTTGAATTTTCTTCAAATCCTCAAAAATGATGAAAAACGGCGTGCTATAGTATGCCGTACGGTAGGGGCTATAGCCCATGTTCAAAAATGATGAAAAATGAGGATAACATTTTTTTCAAAAATTCAAAAAACGATGGGCTATAACCCATGTTTTTTGAAATTTTGAATTTTCTTCAAATCCTCAAAAATGATGAAAAACGGCGTGCTATAGTATGCCGTACGGTAGGGGCTATAGCCCATGTTCAAAAATGATGAAAAATGAGGATAACATTTTTTTCAAAAATTCAAAAAACAATGGGCTATAACCCATGTTTTTTGAAATTTTGAATTTTCTTCAAATCCTCAAAAATGATGAAAAACGGCGTGCTATAGTATGCCGTACGGTAGGGGCTATAGCCCATGTTCAAAAATGATGAAAAATGAGGATAACATTTTTTTCAAAAATTCAAAAAACGATGGGCTATAACCCATGTTTTTTGAAATTTTGAATTTTCTTCAAATCCTCAAAAATGATGAAAAACGGCATGCTATAGTATGCCGTACGGTAGGGGCTATAGCCCATGTTCAAAAATGATGAAAAATGAGGATAACATTTTTTTCAAAAATTCAAAAAACAATGGGCTATAACCCATGTTTTTTGAAATTTTGAATTTTCTTCAAATCCTCAAAAATGATGAAAAACGGCGTGCTATAGTATGCCGTACGGTAGGGGCTATAGCCCATGTTCAAAAATGATGAAAAATGAGGATAACATTTTTTTCAAAAATTCAAAAAACGATGGGCTATAACCCATGTTTTTTGAAATTTTGAATTTTCTTCAAATGCTCAAAAATGATGAAAAACGGCGTGCTATAGTATGCCGTACGGTAGGGGCTATAGCCCATGTTCAAAAATGATGAAAAATGAGGATAACATTTTTTTCAAAAATTCAAAAAACGATGGGCTATAACCCATGTTTTTTGAAATTTTGAATTTTCTTAAAATCCTCAAAAATGATGAAAAACGGTGTGCTATAGTATGCCGTACGGTAGGGGCTATAGCCCATGTTCAAAAATGATGAAAAATTAGGATAACATTTTTTTCAAAAATTCAAAAAACAATGGGCTATAACGCATGTTTTTTGAAATTTTGAATTTTCTTCAAATCCTCAAAAATGATGAAAAACGGCGTGCTATAGTATGCCGTACTGTAGGGGCTATAGCCCATGTTCAAAAATGATGAAAAATGAGGATAACATTTTTTTCAAAAATTCAAAAAACGATGGGCTATAACCCATGTTTTTTGAAATTTTGAATTTTCTTCAAATCCTCAAAAATGATGAAAAACGGCGTGCTATAGTATGCCGTACGGTAGGGGCTATAGCCCATGTTCAAAAATGATGAAAAATGAGGATAACATTTTTTTCAAAAATTCAAAAAACGATGGGCTATAACCCATGTTTTTTGAAATTTTGAATTTTCTTCAAATCCTCAAAAATTATGAAAAACGGCATGCTATAGTATGCCGTACGGTAGGGGCTATAGCCCATGTTCAAAAATGATGAAAAATGAGGATAACATTTTTTTCAAAAATTCAAAAAACAATGGGCTATAACCCATGTTTTTTGAAATTTTGAATTTTCTTCAAATCCTCAAAAATGATGAAAAACGGCGTGCTATAGTATGCCGTACGGTAGGGGCTATAGCCCATGTTCAAAAATGATGAAAAATGAGGATAACATTTTTTTCAAAAATTCAAAAAACGATGGGCTATAACCCATGTTTTTTGAAATTTTGAATTTTCTTCAAATCCTCAAAAATGATGAAAAACGGCGTGCTATAGTATGCCGTACGGTAGGGGCTATAGCCCATGTTCAAAAATGATGAAAAATGAGGATAACATTTTTTTCAAAAATTCAAAAAACGATGGGCTATAACCCATGTTTTTTGAAATTTTGAATTTTCTTCAAATCCTCAAAAATGATGAAAAACGGCGTGCTATAGTATGCCGTACGGTAGGGGCTATAGCCCATGTTCAAAAATGATGAAAAATGAGGATAACATTTTTTTCAAAAATTCAAAAAACGATGGGCTATAACCCATGTTTTTTGAAATTTTGAATTTTCTTCAAATCCTCAAAAATGATGAAAAACGGCGTGCTATAGTATGCCGTACGGTAGGGGCTATAGCCCATGTTCAAAAATGATGAAAAATGAGGATAACATTTTTTTCAAAAATTCAAAAAACAATGGGCTATAACCCATGTTTTTTGAAATTTTGAATTTTCTTCAAATCCTCAAAAATGATGAAAAACGGCGTGCTATAGTATGCCGTACGGTAGGGGCTATAGCCCATGTTCAAAAATGATGAAAAATGAGGATAACATTTTTTTCAAAAATTCAAAAAACGATGGGCTATAACCCATGTTTTTTGAAATTTTGAATTTTCTTCAAATCCTCAAAAATGATGAAAAACGGCATGCTATAGTATGCCGTACGGTAGGGGCTATAGCCCATGTTCAAAAATGATGAAAAATGAGGATAACATTTTTTTCAAAAATTCAAAAAACAATGGGCTATAACCCATGTTTTTTGAAATTTTGAATTTTCTTCAAATCCTCAAAAATGATGAAAAACGGCGTGCTATAGTATGCCGTACGGTAGGGGCTATAGCCCATGTTCAAAAATGATGAAAAATGAGGATAACATTTTTTTCAAAAATTAAAAAAACGATGGGCTATAACCCATGTTTTTTGAAATTTTGAATTTTCTTCAAATCCTCAAAAATGATGAAAAACGGCGTGCTATAGTATGCCGTACGGTAGGGGCTATAGCCCATGTTCAAAAATGATGAAAAATGAGGATAACATTTTTTTCAAAAATTCAAAAAACGATGGGCTATAACCCATGTTTTTTGAAATTTTGAATTTTCTTCAAATCCTCAAAAATGATGAAAAACGGTGTGCTATAGTATGCCGTACGGTAGGGGCTATAGCCCATGTTCAAAAATGATGAAAAATTAGGATAACATTTTTTTCAAAAATTCAAAAAACAATGGGCTATAACGCATGTTTTTTGAAATTTTGAATTTTCTTCAAATCCTCAAAAATGATGAAAAACGGCGTGCTATAGTATGCCGTACGGTAGGGGCTATAGCCCATGTTCAAAAATGATGAAAAATGAGGATAACATTTTTTTCAAAAATTCAAAAAACGATGGGCTATAACCCATGTTTTTTGAAATTTTGAATTTTCTTCAAATCCTCAAAAATGATGAAAAACGGCGTGCTATAGTATGCCGTACGGTAGGGGCTATAGCCCATGTTCAAAAATGATGAAAAATGAGGATAATTTCTTTTTCAAAAATTCAAAAAACGATGGGCTATAACCCATGTTTTTTGAAATTTTGAATTTTCTTCAAATCCTCAAAAATGATGAAAAACGGCGTGCTATAGTATGCCGTACGGTAGGGGCTATAGCCCATGTTCAAAAATGATGAAAAATGAGGATAACATTTTTTTCAAAAATTCAAAAAACGATGGGCTATAACCCATGTTTTTTGAAATTTTGAATTTTCTTCAAATCCTCAAAAATGATGAAAAACGGCGTGCTATAGTATGCCGTACGGTAGGGGCTATAGCCCATGTTCAAAAATGATGAAAAATGAGGATAACATTTTTTTCAAAAATTCAAAAAACGATGGGCTATAACCCATGTTTTTTGAAATTTTGAATTTTCTTCAAATCTTCAAAAATGATGAAAAACGGCATGCTATAGTATGCCGTACGGTAGGGGCTATAGCCCATGTTCAAAAATGATGAAAAATGAGGATAACATTTTTTTCAAAAATTCAAAAAACAATGGGCTATAACCCATGTTTTTTGAAATTTTGAATTTTCTTCAAATCCTCAAAAATGATGAAAAACGGCGTGCTATAGTATGCCGTACGGTAGGGGCTATAGCCCATGTTCAAAAATGATGAAAAATGAGGATAACATTTTTTTCAAAAATTAAAAAAACGATGGGCTATAACCCATGTTTTTTGAAATTTTGAATTTTCTTCAAATCCTCAAAAATGATGAAAAACGGCGTGCTATAGTATGCCGTACGGTAGGGGCTATAGCCCATGTTCAAAAATGATGAAAAATGAGGATAACATTTTTTTCAAAAATTCAAAAAACGATGGGCTATAACCCATGTTTTTTGAAATTTTGAATTTTCTTCAAATCCTCAAAAATGATGAAAAACGGTGTGCTATAGTATGCCGTACGGTAGGGGCTATAGCCCATGTTCAAAAATGATGAAAAATTAGGATAACATTTTTTTCAAAAATTCAAAAAACAATGGGCTATAACGCATGTTTTTTGAAATTTTGAATTTTCTTCAAATCCTCAAAAATGATGAAAAACGGCGTGCTATAGTATGCCGTACGGTAGGGGCTATAGCCCATGTTCAAAAATGATGAAAAATGAGGATAACATTTTTTTCAAAAATTCAAAAAACGATGGGCTATAACCCATGTTTTTTGAAATTTTGAATTTTCTTCAAATCCTCAAAAATGATGAAAAACGGCGTGCTATAGTATGCCGTACGGTAGGGGCTATAGCCCATGTTCAAAAATGATGAAAAATGAGGATAATTTCTTTTTCAAAAATTCAAAAAACGATGGGCTATAACCCATGTTTTTTGAAATTTTGAATTTTCTTCAAATCCTCAAAAATGATGAAAAACGGCGTGCTATAGTATGCCGTACGGTAGGGGCTATAGCCCATGTTCAAAAATGATGAAAAATGAGGATAACATTTTTTTCAAAAATTCAAAAAACGATGGGCTATAACCCATGTTTTTTGAAATTTTGAATTTTCTTCAAATCCTCAAAAATGATGAAAAACGGCGTGCTATAGTATGCCGTACGGTAGGGGCTATAGCCCATGTTCAAAAATGATGAAAAATGAGGATAACATTTTTTTCAAAAATTCAAAAAACGATGGGCTATAACCCATGTTTTTTGAAATTTTGAATTTTCTTCAAATCCTCAAAAATGATGAAAAACGGCGTGCTATAGTATGCCGTACGGTAGGGGCTATAGCCCATGTTCAAAAATGATGAAAAATGAGGATAACATTTTTTTCAAAAATTCAAAAAACAATGGGCTATAACCCATGTTTTTTGAAATTTTGAATTTTCTTCAAATCCTCAAAAATGATGAAAAACGGCGTGCTATAGTATGCCGTACGGTAGGGGCTATAGCCCATGTTCAAAAATGATGAAAAATGAGGATAACATTTTTTTCAAAAATTCAAAAAACGATGGGCTATAACCCATGTTTTTTGAAATTTTGAATTTTCTTCAAATCCTCAAAAATGATGAAAAACGGCATGCTATAGTATGCCGTACGGTAGGGGCTATAGCCCATGTTCAAAAATGATGAAAAATGAGGATAACATTTTTTTCAAAAATTCAAAAAACAATGGGCTATAACCCATGTTTTTTGAAATTTTGAATTTTCTTCAAATCCTCAAAAATGATGAAAAACGGCGTGCTATAGTATGCCGTACGGTAGGGGCTATAGCCCATGTTCAAAAATGATGAAAAATGAGGATAACATTTTTTTCAAAAATTAAAAAAACGATGGGCTATAACCCATGTTTTTTGAAATTTTGAATTTTCTTCAAATCCTCAAAAATGATGAAAAACGGCGTGCTATAGTATGCCGTACGGTAGGGGCTATAGCCCATGTTCAAAAATGATGTAAAATGAGGATAACATTTTTTTCAAAAATTCAAAAAACGATGGGCTATAACCCATGTTTTTTGAAATTTTGAATTTTCTTCAAATCCTCAAAAATGATGAAAAACGGCGTGCTATAGTATGCCGTACGGTAGGGGCTATAGCCCATGTTCAAAAATGATGAAAAATGAGGATAACATTTTTTTCAAAAATTCAAAAAACGATGGGCTATAACCCATGTTTTTTGAAATTTTGAATTTTCTTAAAATCCTCAAAAATGATGAAAAACGGTGTGCTATAGTATGCCGTACGGTAGGGGCTATAGCCCATGTTCAAAAATGATAAAAAATTAGGATAACATTTTTTTCAAAAATTCAAAAAACAATGGGCTATAACGCATGTTTTTTGAAATTTTGAATTTTCTTCAAATCCTCAAAAATGATGAAAAACGGCGTGCTATAGTATGCCGTACGGTAGGGGCTATAGCCCATGTTCAAAAATGATGAAAAATGAGGATAACATTTTTTTCAAAAATTCAAAAAACGATGGGCTATAACCCATGTTTTTTGAAATTTTGAATTTTCTTCAAATCCTCAAAAATGATGAAAAACGGCGTGCTATAGTATGCCGTACGGTAGGGGCTATAGCCCATGTTCAAAAATGATGAAAAATGAGGATAACATTTTTTTCAAAAATTCAAAAAACGATGGGCTATAACCCATGTTTTTTGAAATTTTGAATTTTCTTCAAATCCTCAAAAATGATGAAAAACGGCGTGCTATAGTATGCCGTACGGTAGGGGCTATAGCCCATGTTCAAAAATGATGAAAAATGAGGATAACATTTTTTTCAAAAATTCAAAAAACGATGGGCTATAACCCATGTTTTTTGAAATTTTGAATTTTCTTAAAATCCTCAAAAATGATGAAAAACGGTGTGCTATAGTATGCCGTACGGTAGGGGCTATAGCCCATGTTCAAAAATGATGAAAAATTAGGATAACATTTTTTTCAAAAATTCAAAAAACAATGGGCTATAACGCATGTTTTTTGAAATTTTGAATTTTCTTCAAATCCTCAAAAATGATGAAAAACGGCGTGCTATAGTAAGCCGTACGGTAGGGGCTATAGCCCATGTTCAAAAATGATGAAAAATGAGGATAACATTTTTTTCAAAAATTCAAAAAACGATGGGCTATAACCCATGTTTTTTGAAATTTTGAATTTTCTTCAAATCCTCAAAAATGATGAAAAACGGCGTGCTATAGTATGCCGTACGGTAGGGGCTATAGCACATGTTCAAAAATGATGAAAAATGAGGATAACATTTTTTTCAAAAATTCAAAAAACGATGGGCTATAACCCATGTTTTTTGAAATTTTGAATTTTCTTCAAATCCTCAAAAATGATGAAAAACGGCGTGCTATAGTATGCCGTACGGTAGGGGCTATAGCCCATGTTCAAAAATGATGAAAAATGAGGTTAATTTTTTTTTCAAAAATTCAAAAAACGATGGGCTATAACCCATGTTTTTTGAAATTTTGAATTTTCTTCAAATCCTCAAAAATGATGAAAAACGGCGTGCTATAGTATGCCGTACGGTAGGGGCTATAGCCCATGTTCAAAAATGATGAAAAATGAGGATAACATTTTTTTCAAAAATTCAAAAAACGATGGGCTATAACCCATGTTTTTTGAAATTTTGAATTTTCTTAAAATCCTCAAAAATGATGAAAAACGGTGTGCTATAGTATGCCGTACGGTAGGGGCTATAGCCCATGTTCAAAAATGATGAAAAATTAGGATAACATTTTTTTCAAAAATTCAAAAAACAATGGGCTATAACGCATGTTTTTTGAAATTTTGAATTTTCTTCAAATCCTCAAAAATGATGAAAAACGGCGTGCTATAGTAAGCCGTACGGTAGGGGCTATAGCCCATGTTCAAAAATGATGAAAAATGAGGATAACATTTTTTTCAAAAATTCAAAAAACGATGGGCTATAACCCATGTTTTTTGAAATTTTGAATTTTCTTCAAATCCTCAAAAATGATGAAAAACGGCGTGCTATAGTATGCCGTACGGTAGGGGCTATAGCACATGTTCAAAAATGATGAAAAATGAGGATAACATTTTTTTCAAAAATTCAAAAAACGATGGGCTATAACCCATGTTTTTTGAAATTTTGAATTTTCTTCAAATCCTCAAAAATGATGAAAAACGGCGTGCTATAGTATGCCGTACGGTAGGGGCTATAGCCCATGTTCAAAAATGATGAAAAATGAGGTTAATTTTTTTTTCAAAAATTCAAAAAACGATGGGCTATAACCCATGTTTTTTGAAATTTTGAATTTTCTTCAAATCCTCAAAAATGATGAAAAACGGTGTGCTATAGTATGCCGTACGGTAGGGGCTATAGCCCATGTTCAAAAATGATGAAAAATTAGGATAACATTTTTTTCAAAAATTCAAAAAACAATGGGCTATAACCCATGTTTTTTGAATTTTGAATTTTCTTCAAATCCTCAAAAATGATGAAAAACGGCGTGCTATAGTATGCCGTACGGTAGGGGCTATAGCCCATGTTCAAAAATGATGAAAAATGAGGATAACATTTTTTTCAAAAATTCAAAAAACGATGGGCTATAACCCATGTTTTTTGAAATTTTGAATTTTCTTCAAATCCTCAAAAATGATGAAAAACGGCGTGCTATAGTAAGCCGTACGGTAGGGGCTATAGCCCATGTTCAAAAATGATGAAAAATGAGGATAACATTTTTTTCAAAAATTCAAAAAACGATGGGCTATAACCCATGTTTTTTGAAATTTTGAATTTTCTTCAAATCCTCAAAAATGATGAAAAACGGCGTGCTATAGTATGCCGTACGGTAGGGGCTATAGCCCATGTTCAAAAATGATGAAAAATGAGGATAACATTTTTTTCAAAAATTCAAAAAACGATGGGCTATAACCCATGTTATTTGAAATTTTGAATTTTCTTCAAATCCTCAAAAATGATGAAAAACGGCGTGCTATAGTATGCCGTACGGTAGGGGCTATAGCCCATGTTCAAAAATGATGGAAAATGAGGATAACATTTTTTTTTTAAATTCAAAAAACGATGGGCTATAACCCATGTTTTTTGAAATTTTGAATTTTCTTCAAATCCTCAAAAATGATGAAAAACGGCGTGCTATAGTATGCCGTACGGTAGGGGCTATAGCCCATGTTCAAAAATGATGAAAAATTAGGATAACATTTTTTTCAAAAATTCAAAAAACGATGGGCTATAACCCATGTTTTTTGAAATTTTGAATTTTCTTCAAATCCTCAAAAATGATGAAAAACGGCGTGCTATAGTATGCCGTACGGTAGGGGCTATAGCCCATGTTCAAAAATGATGAAAAATTAGGATAACATTTTTTTCAAAAATTCAAAAAACGATGGGCTATAACCCATGTTTTTTGAAATTTTGAATTTTCTTCAAATCCTCAAAAATGATGAAAAACGGCGTGCTATAGTATGCCGTACGGTAGGGGCTATAGCCCATGTTCAAAAATGATGAAAAATGAGGATAACATTTTTTTCAAAAATTCAAAAAACGATGGGCTATAACCCATGTTTTTGAAATTTTGAATTTTCTTCAAATCCTCAAAAATGATGAAAAACGGCGTGCTATAGTATGCCGTACGGTAGGGGCTATAGCCCATGTTCAAAAATGATGAAAAATGAGGATAACATTTTTTTCAAAAATTCAAAAAACGATGGGCTATAACCCATGTTTTTTGAAATTTTGAATTTTCTTCAAATCCTCAAAAATGATGAAAAACGGCGTGCTATAGTATGCCGTACGGTAGGGGCTATAGCCCATGTTCAAAAATGATGAAAAATGAGGATAACATTTTTTTCAAAAATTCAAAAAACGATGGGCTATAACCCATGTTTTTTGAAATTTTGAATTTTCTTCAAATCCTCAAAAATGATGAAAAACGGCGTGCTATAGTATGCCGTACGGTAGGGGCTATAGCCCATGTTCAAAAATGATGAAAAATGAGGATAACATTTTTTTCAAAAATTCAAAAAACGATGGGCTATAACCCATGTTTTTTGAAATTTTGAATTTTCTTCAAATCCTCAAAAATGATGAAAAACGGCGTGCTATAGTATGCCGTACGGTAGGGGCTATAGCCCATGTTCAAAAATGATGAAAAATGAGGATAATTTTTTTTTCAAAAATTCAAAAAACGATGGGCTATAACCCATGTTTTTGGAAATTTTGAATTTTCTTCAAATCCTCAAAAATGATGAAAAACGGTGTGCTATAGTATGCCGTACGGTAGGGGCTATAGCCCATGTTCAAAAATGATGAAAAATGAGGATAACATTTTTTTCAAAAATTCAAAAAACGATGGGCTATAACCCATGTTTTTTTAAATTTTGAATTTTCTTCAAATCCTCAAAAATGATGAAAAACGGCGTGCTATAGTATGCCGTACGGTAGGGGCTATAGCCCATGTTCAAAAATGATGAAAAATGAGGATAACATTTTTTTCAAAAATTCAAAAAACGATGGGGTATAACCCATGTTTTTTGAAATTTTGAATTTTCTTCAAATCCTCAAAAATGATGAAAAACGGCGTGCTATAGTATGCCGTACGGTAGGGGCTATAGCCCATGTTCAAAAATGATGAAAAATGAGGATAACATTTTTTTCAAAAATTCAAAAAACGATGGGCTATAACCCATGTTTTTTTAAATTTTGAATTTTCTTCAAATCCTCAAAAATGATGAAAAACGGCGTGCTATAGTATGCCGTACGGTAGGGGCTATAGCCCATGTTCAAAAATGATGAAAAATGAGGATAACATTTTTTTCAAAAATTCAAAAAACGATGGGCTATAACCCATGTTTTTTGAAATTTTGAAATTTCTTCAAATCCTCAAAAATGATGAAAAACGGCGTGCTATAGTATGCCGTACGGTAGGGGCTATAGCCCATGTTCAAAAATGATGAAAAATGAGGATAACATTTTTTTCAAAAATTCAAAAAACGATGGGCTATAACCCATGTTTTTTGAAATTTTGAATTTTCTTCAAATCCTCAAAAATGATAAAAACGGCGTGCTATAGTATGCCGTACGGTAGGGGCTATAGCCCATGTTCAAAAATGATGGAAAATGAGGATAACATTTTTTTTTTAAATTCAAAAAACGATGGGCTATAACCCATGTTTTTTGAAATTTTGAATTTTCTTCAAATCCTCAAAAATGATGAAAAACGGCGTGCTATAGTATGCCGTACGGTAGGGGCTATAGCCCATGTTCAAAAATGATGAAAAATTAGGATAACATTTTTTTCAAAAATTCAAAAAACGATGGGCTATAACCCATGTTTTTTGAAATTTTGAATTTTCTTCAAATCCTCAAAAATGATGAAAAACGGCGTGCTATAGTATGCCGTACGGTAGGGGCTATAGCCCATGTTCAAAAATGATGAAAAATGAGGATAACATTTTTTTCAAAAAATCAAAAAACGATGGGCTATAACCCATGTTTTTTGAAATTTTGAATTTTCTTCAAATCCTCAAAAATGATGAAAAACTGCGTGCTATAGTATGCCGTACGGTAGGAGCTATAGCCCATGTTCAAAAATGATGAAAAATGAGGATAACATTTTTTTCAAAAATTCAAAAAACGATGGGCTATAACCCATGTTTTTTTAAATTTTGAATTTTCTTCAAATCCTCAAAAATGATGAAAAACGGCGTGCTATAGTATGCCGTACGGTAGGGGCTATAGCCCATGTTCAAAAATGATGAAAAATTAGGATAACATTTTTTTCAAAAATTCAAAAAACGATGGGCTATAACCCATGTTTTTTGAAATTTTGAATTTTCTTCAAATCCTCAAAAATGATGAAAAACGGCGTGCTATAGTATGCCGTACGGTAGGGGCTATAGCCCATGTTCAAAAATGATGAAAAATGAGGATAACATTTTTTTCAAAAATTCAAAAAACGATGGGCTATAACCCATGTTTTTTGAAATTTTGAATTTTCTTCAAATCCTCAAAATTGATGAAAAACGGCGTGCTATAGTATGCCGTACGGTAGGGGCTATAGCCCATGTTCAAAAATGATGAAAAATGAGGATAACATTTTTTTCAAAAATTCAAAAAACGATGGGCTATAACCCATGTTTTTGAAATTTTGAATTTTCTTCAAATCCTCAAAAATGATGAAAAACGGCGTGCTATAGTATGCCGTACGGTAGGGGCTATAGCCCATGTTCAAAAATGATGAAAAATGAGGATAACATTTTTTTCAAAAATTCAAAAAACGATGGGCTATAACCCATGTTTTTTGAAATTTTGAATTTTCTTCAAATCCTCAAAAATGATGAAAAACGGCGTGCTATAGTATGCCGTACGGTAGGGGCTATAGCCCATGTTCAAAAATGATGAAAAATGAGGATAACATTTTTTTCAAAAATTCAAAAAACGATGGGCTATAACCCATGTTTTTTGAAATTTTGAATTTTCTTCAAATCCTCAAAAATGATGAAAAACGGCGTGCTATAGTATGCCGTACGGTAGGGGCTATAGCCCATGTTCAAAAATGATGAAAAATGAGGATAACATTTTTTTCAAAAATTCAAAAAACGATGGGCTATAACCCATGTTTTTTGAAATTTTGAATTTTCTTCAAATCCTCAAAAATGATGAAAAACGGCGTGCTATAGTATGCCGTACGGTAGGGGCTATAGCCCATGTTCAAAAATGATGAAAAATGAGGATAATTTTTTTTTCAAAAATTCAAAAAACGATGGGCTATAACCCATGTTTTTGGAAATTTTGAATTTTCTTCAAATCCTCAAAAATGATGAAAAACGGTGTGCTATAGTATGCCGTACGGTAGGGGCTATAGCCCATGTTCAAAAATGATGAAAAATTAGGATAACATTTTTTTCAAAAATTCAAAAAACAATGGGCTATAACCCATGTTTTTTGAAATTTTGAATTTTCTTCAAATCCTCAAAAATGA
Source organism: Protomyctophum bolini (assembly GCF_963924005.1). NCBI lineage: Eukaryota > Metazoa > Chordata > Actinopteri > Myctophiformes > Myctophidae > Protomyctophum > Protomyctophum bolini. The sequence goes on along the minus strand of NC_137868.1, from coordinate 37,122,948 downwards.
TGAAAAACGGCGTGCTATAGTATGCCGTACGGTAGGGGCTATAGCCCATGTTCAAAAATGATGAAAAATGAGGATAACATTTTTTTCAAAAATTCAAAAAACGATGGGCTATAACCCATGTTTTTTGAAATTTTGAATTTTCTTCAAATCCTCAAAAATGATGAAAAACGGCGTGCTATAGTATGCCGTACGGTAGGGGCTATAGCCCATGTTCAAAAATGATGAAAAATGAGGATAACATTTTTTTCAAAAATTCAAAAAACGATGGGCTATAACCCATGTTTTTTGAAATTTTGAATTTTCTTCAAATCCTCAAAAATGATGAAAAACGGCGTGCTATAGTATGCCGTACGGTAGGGGCTATAGCCCATGTTCAAAAATGATGAAAAATGAGGATAACATTTTTTTCAAAAAATCAAAAAACGATGGGCTATAACCCATGTTTTTTGAAATTTTGAAATTTCTTCAAATCCTCAAAAATGATGAAAAACTGCGTGCTATAGTATGCCGTACGGTAGGAGCTATAGCCCATGTTCAAAAATGATGAAAAATGAGGATAACATTTTTTTCAAAAATTCAAAAAACGATGGGCTATAACCCATGTTTTTTGAAATTTTGAATTTTCTTCAAATCGTCAAAAATGATGAAAAACGGCGTGCTATAGTATGCCGTACGGTAGGGGCTATAGCCCATGTTCAAAAATGATGAAAAATGAGGATAACATTTTTTTCAAAAATTCAAAAAACGATGGGCTATAACCCATGTTTTTTGAAATTTTGAATTTTCTTCAAATCCTCAAAAATGATGAAAAACGGCGTGCTATAGTATGCCGTACGGTAGGGGCTATAGCCCATGTTCAAAAATGATGAAAAATTAGGATAACATTTTTTTCAAAAATTCAAAAAACGATGGGCTATAACCCATGTTTTTTGAAATTTTGAATTTTCTTCAAATCCTCAAAAATGATGAAAAACGGCGTGCTATAGTATGCCGTACGGTAGGGGCTATAGCCCATGTTCAAAAATGATGAAAAATTAGGATAACATTTTTTTCAAAAATTCAAAAAACGATGGGCTATAACCCATGTTTTTTGAAATTTTGAATTTTCTTCAAATCCTCAAAAATGATGAAAAACGGCGTGCTATAGTATGCCGTACGGTAGGGGCTATAGCCCATGTTCAAAAATGATGAAAAATGAGGATAACATTTTTTTCAAAAATTCAAAAAACGATGGGCTATAACCCATGTTTTTTGAAATTTTGAATTTTCTTCAAATCCTCAAAATTGATGAAAAACGGCGTGCTATAGTATGCCGTACGGTAGGGGCTATAGCCCATGTTCAAAAATGATGAAAAATGAGGATAACATTTTTTTCAAAAATTCAAAAAACGATGGGCTATAACCCATGTTTTTTGAAAATTTGAATTTTCTTCAAATCCTCAAAAATGATGAAAAACGGCGTGCTATAGTATGCCGTACGGTAGGGGCTATAGCCCATGTTCAAAAATGATGAAAAATGAGGATAACATTTTTTTCAAAAATTCAAAAAACGATGGGCTATAACCCATGTTTTTTGAAATTTTGAATTTTCTTCAAATCCTCAAAAATGATGAAAAACGGCGTGCTATAGTATGCCGTACGGTAGGGGCTATAGCCCATGTTCAAAAATGATGAAAAATGAGGATAATTTTTTTTTCAAAAATTCAAAAAACGATGGGCTATAACCCATGTTTTTTGAAATTTTGAATTCTCTTCAAATCCTCAAAAATGATGAAAAACGGCGTGCTATAGTATGCCGTACGGTAGGGGCTATAGCCCATGTTCAAAAATGATGAAAAATGAGGATAACATTTTTTTCAAAAATTCAAAAAACGATGGGCTATAACCCATGTTTTTTGAAATTTTGAATTTTCTTCAAATCCTCAAAAACGATGAAAAACGGCGTGCTATAGTATGCCGTACGGTAGGGGCTATAGCCCATGTTCAAAAATGATGAAAAATGAGGATAACATTTTTTTCAAAAATTCAAAAAACGATGGGCTATAACCCATGTTTTTTGAAATTTTGAATTTTCTTCAAATCCTCAAAAATGATGAAAAACGGTGTGCTATAGTATGCCGTACGGTAGGGGCTATAGCCCATGTTCAAAAATGATGAAAAATTAGGATAACATTTTTTTCAAAAATTCAAAAAACAATTGGCTATAAACCATGTTTTTTGAAATTTTGAATTTTCTTCAAATCCTCAAAAATGATGAAAAACGGCGTGCTATAGTATGCCGTACGGTAGGGGCTATAGCCCATGTTCAAAAATGATGAAAAATGAGGATAACATTTTTTTCAAAAATTCAAAAAACGATGGGCTATAACCCATGTTTTTTGAAATTTTGAATTTTCTTCAAATCCTCAAAAATGATGAAAAACGGCGTGCTATAGTATGCCGTACGGTAGGGGCTATAGCCCATGTTCAAAAATGATGAAAAATGAGGATAACATTTTTTTCAAAAATTCAAAAAACGATGGGCTATAACCCATGTTTTTTGAAATTTTGAATTTTCTTCAAATCCTCAAAAATGATGAAAAACAGCGTGCTATAGTATGCCGTACGGTAGGGGCTATAGCCCATGTTCAAAAATGATGAAAAATGAGGATAACATTTTTTTCAAAAAATCAAAAAACGATGGGCTATAACCCATGTTTTTTGAAATTTTGAATTTTCTTCAAATCCTCAAAAATGATGAAAAACTGCGTGCTATAGTATGCCGTACGGTAGGAGCTATAGCCCATGTTCAAAAATGATGAAAAATGAGGATAACATTTTTTTCAAAAATTCAAAAAACGATGGGCTATAACCCATGTTTTTTGAAATTTTGAATTTTCTTCAAATCCTCAAAAATGATGAAAAACGGCGTGCTATAGTATGCCGTACGGTAGGGGCTATAGCCCATGTTCAAAAATGATGAAAAATGAGGATAACATTTTTTTCAAAAATTCAAAAAACGATGGGCTATAACCCATGTTTTTTGAAATTTTGAATTTTCTTCAAATCCTCAAAAATGATGAAAAACGGCGTGCTATAGTATGCCGTACGGTAGGGGCTATAGCCCATGTTCAAAAATGATGAAAAATGAGGATAACATTTTTTTCAAAAATTCAAAAAACGATGGGCTATAACCCATGTTTTTTGAAATTTTGAATTTTCTTCAAATCCTCAAAAATGATGAAAAACGGCGTGCTATAGTATGCCGTACGGTAGGGGCTATAGCCCATGTTCAAAAATGATGAAAAATGAGGATAACATTTTTTTCAAAAAATCAAAAAACGATGGGCTATAACCCATGTTTTTTGAAATTTTGAATTTTCTTCAAATCCTCAAAAATGATGAAAAACTGCGTGCTATAGTATGCCGTACGGTAGGAGCTATAGCCCATGTTCAAAAATGATGAAAAATGAGGATAACATTTTTTTCAAAAATTCAAAAAACGATGGGCTATAACCCATGTTTTTTGAAATTTTGAATTTTCTTCAAATCCTCAAAAATTATGAAAAACGGCGTGCTATAGTATGCCGTACGGTAGGGGCTATAGCCCATGTTCAAAAATGATGAAAAATGAGGATAACATTTTTTTCAAAAATTCAAAAAACGATGGGCTATAACCCATGTTTTTTGAAATTTTGAATTTTCTTCAAATCCTCAAAAATGATGAAAAACGGCGTGCTATAGTATGCCGTACGGTAGGGGCTATAGCCCATGTTCAAAAATGATGAAAAATTAGGATAACATTTTTTTCAAAAATTCAAAAAACGATGGGCTATAACCCATGTTTTTTGAAATTTTGAATTTTCTTCAAATCCTCAAAAATGATGAAAAACGGCGTGCTATAGTATGCCGTACGGTAGGGGCTATAGCCCATGTTCAAAAATGATGAAAAATGAGGATAACATTTTTTTCAAAAATTCAAAAAACGATGGGCTATAACCCATGTTTTTTTAAATTTGGAATTTTCTTCAAATCCTCAAAAATGATGAAAAACGGCGTGCTATAGTATGCCGTACGGTAGGGGCTATAGCCCATGTTCAAAAATGATGAAAAATGAGGATAACATTTTTTTCAAAAAATCAAAAAACGATGGGCTATAACCCATGTTTTTTGAAATTTTGAATTTTCTTCAAATCCTCAAAAATTATGAAAAACGGCGTGCTATAGTATGCCGTACGGTAGGGGCTATAGCCCATGTTCAAAAATGATGAAAAATGAGGATAACATTTTTTTCAAAAATTCAAAAAACGATGGGCTATAACCCATGTTTTTTGAAATTTTGAATTTTCTTCAAATCCTCAAAAATGATGAAAAACGGCGTGCTATAGTATGCCGTACGGTAGGGGCTATAGCCCATGTTCAAAAATGATGAAAAATTAGGATAACATTTTTTTCAAAAATTCAAAAAACGATGGGCTATAACCCATGTTTTTTGAAATTTTGAATTTTCTTCAAATCCTCAAAAATGATGAAAAACGGCGTGCTATAGTATGCCGTACGGTAGGGGCTATAGCCCATGTTCAAAAATGATGAAAAATGAGGATAACATTTTTTTCAAAAATTCAAAAAACGATGGGCTATAACCCATGTTTTTTGAAATTTAGAATTTTCTTCAAATCCTCAAAAATGATGAAAAACGGCGTGCTATAGTATGCCGTACGGTAGGGGCTATAGCCCATGTTCAAAAATGATGAAAAATGAGGATAACATTTTTTTCAAAAAATCAAAAAACGATGGGCTATAACCCATGTTTTTTGAAATTTTGAATTTTCTTCAAATCCTCAAAAATGATGAAAAACGGCGTGCTATAGTATGCCGTACGGTAGGAGCTATAGCCCATGTTCAAAAATGATGAAAAATTAGGATAACATTTTTTTCAAAAATTCAAAAAACGATGGGCTATAACCCATGTTTTTTGAAATTTTGAATTTTCTTCAAATCCTCAAAAATTATGAAAAACGGCGTGCTATAGTATGCCGTACGGTAGGGGCTATAGCCCATGTTCAAAAATGATGAAAAATGAGGATAACATTTTTTTCAAAAATTCAAAAAACGATGGGCTATAACCCATGTTTTTTGAAATTTTGAATTTTCTTCAAATCCTCAAAAATGATGAAAAACGGCGTGCTATAGTATGCCGTACGGTAGGGGCTATAGCCCATGTTCAAAAATGATGAAAAATTAGGATAACATTTTTTTCAAAAATTCAAAAAACGATGGGCTATAACCCATGTTTTTTGAAATTTTGAATTTTCTTCAAATCCTCAAAAATGATGAAAAACGGCGTGCTATAGTATGCCGTACGGTAGGGGCTATAGCCCATGTTCAAAAATGATGAAAAATGAGGATAACATTTTTTTCAAAAATTCAAAAAACGATGGGCTATAACCCATGTTTTTTTAAATTTTGAATTTTCTTCAAATCCTCAAAAATGATGAAAAACGGCGTGCTATAGTATGCCGTACGGTAGGGGCTATAGCCCATGTTCAAAAATGATGAAAAATGAGGATAACATTTTTTTCAAAAAATCAAAAAACGATGGGCTATAACCCATGTTTTTTGAAATTTTGAATTTTCTTCAAATCCTCAAAAATGATGAAAAACGGCGTGCTATAGTATGCCGTACGGTAGGGGCTATAGCCCATGTTCAAAAATTATGAAAAATGAGGATAACATTTTTTTCAAAAATTCAAAAAACGATGGGCTATAACCCATGTTTTTTGAAATTTTGAATTTTCTTCAAATCCTCAAAAATGATGAAAAACGGCGTGCTATAGTATGCCGTACGGTAGGGGCTATAGCCCATGTTCAAAAATGATGAAAAATTAGGATAACATTTTTTTCAAAAATTCATAAAACGATGGGCTATAACCCATGTTTTTTGAAATTTTGAATTTTCTTCAAATCCTCAAAAATGATGAAAAACGGCGTGCTATAGTATGCCGTACGGTAGGGGCTATAGCCCATGTTCAAAAATGATGAAAAATGAGGATAACATTTTTTTCAAAAATTCAAAAAACGATGGGCTATAACCCATGTTTTTTGAAATTTTGAATTTTCTTCAAATCCTCAAAAATGATGAAAAACGGCGTGCTATAGTATGCCGTACGGTAGGGGCTATAGCCCATGTTCAAAAATGATGAAAAATGAGGATAACATTTTTTCAAAAATTCAAAAAACGATGGGCTATAACCCATGTTTTTTGAAATTTTGAATTTTCTTCAAATCCTCAAAATTGATGAAAAACGGCGTGCTATAGTATGCCGTACGGTAGGGGCTATAGCCCATGTTCAAAAATGATGAAAAATGAGGATAACATTTTTTTCAAAAATTCAAAAAACGATGGGCTATAACCCATGTTTTTTGAAATTTTGAATTTTCTTCAAATCCTCAAAAATGCTGAAAAACGGCGTGCTATAGTATGGCATGAATTGAACAAAGGGCATTGTTCAATTCATCAAAACATTTAGAGACAAACAAATAGACACTTATATGTAGTTAAAGCAACAGAGTTAAGCAACAGAAACAAACAACAATGGATTCTACAGTGTAAAGACACCAATTTAATTATAAATGTCAATAAAGTTGAATATCTAATAATATCAATTTAAAATGTATTATCCAATACAAATTTCCTTACCATTTTTAATGTTTTAGTTTTGTATTGCTATTTTTATTTGCTAATTGTAGATTGACCTACTTTTTGTTTCTGGCATTCCGCTGCTTGTTATTTTTTATTTTATTTTCATGTGAAGTACTTTGAGTTGCATTTTATGTATGACATGTGCTATATAAATAAAGTTTAATATGTGAAGTACTTTAGTTGTCAAGGATGCAGACAGAGTTGAACCCAGGAGCAAAGTCACAACAAACTAGAGTATAATAATAAAGTATTTAATAAAGAATTACGAGATATCTTACACAGGGGAATGCAGGTAGGAATCAGGCATGAATCAGAATGACATCAAAGTCAACACATGAACAGGCAGGACATCTGTGACACAGGTTATGAACTGACAATGAGTGTTTGTACTGAGTCCAGTTTTATAGTGAGCAGGTTGATTGGAGAAGTGTTCACTGCTGGGCTGATTAGGTAGTTGACAGGTGTGTAAATGGAACTGGGTGTGCTGGAATGGGATATGGGAGGCCAGTGTGGCGACTGAGGGAGAGACAGAATGTGACAGAGTTGCATTTTATGTATGAAATGTGCTATATAAATAAAGTTTACACCACTGACTGTCCCTCCATATAAAATAAAGGCGAAAGTCACAAAAGAAAATTGATCAGTTACAATTCCAGACTATGAAGAATCATTTAATAAAGGAATACTTCCAGATTCAGTTAAAGATTAGCTACAATAATTGTGATATTAAAAGTTAAATGCTCGTCATATGACATAACAGAGAGGAATGGGCCGGACCCTGAATGGTGTAGGAGGAACTCCCGATGGTCCTCCAGCACCTTGATGTCATGACATGGGACTTGAACCGGCCAACTGACTGTAGCAGAGGCAACGGGCCAAGCGCTCCACACCATTACACCACGGCACCTTTGGGCATTCAGCAGATGTCTCCGGGTGCTTTTGAGTTTTCATTTTTTATTCTAGCCTTGAAAAGTTCAAATTACTGCAGCATTGAGCTGTAGGAGGAACAGGCCTTGAACATGGAATGTCTGTACTGAAACCCTGATGATTAGACCACTGCACCATCAGTCAGACACTCTCAGGCAAAGTCTCCTGGTAATTTTGAAGTGATCTTTTGTTCGTTAGCCTTCAGTTAGTAAAGTTTAAATAACACAGCATCATATTAATCAGATCTTTCTTAGCGCTGTTGAGGTCTTCTTTTGTATGATAGTGTAACAGCCGGGAATCGAACCCTGGTCTCCCACGTGGAAAGCCAACATCTTAACCACTACGACAATTAGAGTTATCCTCGTTTTTCATCATTTTGGACCATGGGCTATAGCCCATATCGTACGGCATACTATAGCACGCCGTTTAACATCATTTTTGAGGATTTGAAAAAAATGAAAAAATGAAAAAAACGATGGGTTATAGCCCATGTTTTTTGAAATTTTGAAAAAAAAAGTTAGCCTCGTTTCTCATCATTTTGGACCGTGGGCTATAGCCCATATCGTACGGCATACGATTTTCACCTTTTTTAAATCCTCAACAATGATTAAGACTATAGCGATGACCTCTGAGACCATGGACCAATGAACCATGTAAATACAACAAATTGAGCAGGGCACTGCAGGGAGTTGCACCCCGTTCCGGTAAACCAGAAGTACGACACCAGTGCCTTAGTTTTTGTGTTGTCATTTACAGGTCCTTTCGTTGAAATGTAAATTTTACAAATTTACATTGCAAATTACATGCAAAACAAAAACAATTTATTTATAAAAGTTTGGAAAAGGCCTGCCATTTTCCAGCCAAATGAGCTCAGCTTCGGGCAGAGGGAAAAAATGTGTCGCAAAATAAATGTTTGCTTTTGAAACCTTTTGGAGCCACATGAAGAGATGGAACATTTAAAAGCATCTCATGGTCAGATTAACATCAAGACAAAAGCAGCACAGTCATTACAACCAGATCGTGCCGATGTGCTCGGGGTGAAAGATGCCAGGAACCCAGTGATTCATGCATGGGAGGCAGACGAGACAGACAGACCGTGGGCTATATTCTGTACTGTGTTGGTGAGCTGATGAAGGACAGATCAAACACCGTGGACCCGACGCAGAGCGAGAATGCGGAAACCTAGACATGAAACAATGGTTTTGACTGGAACCTAAGAAAACAAACGCACATCTTATCCCCCCCCCCCCCCCCCCCCCATCCACTGACCCCAGTACTGACATGGCCACATGGAGACCTCCTCTTCCTCTGCCCCCCTGATGAAGAACACAGCCAGGTTCCTTCTCTCGCTCCACATTATACTTCCTGTCTGGTCCAGGAATGCAGGAAGAGGGCCATCAGTGGAGAGGCCATGTTATCCATCATGGGGCTCCATGTCAGTCAGGCCTGGCTACTGGATGGATGGTTGAGGCTCACCTCAGTTGATTTCCTCGACTAAAAATATGACGAAAAATGCACGTCAACTACCCTTTTTCACTGAAGAAACTAAATATATTTAGTCAACAAATAAATATAGTGTTAGGATCGAGGGACTAGTGGAGAAGAGATCCAGTAGAACTAAGTCAAGTCATCATGGGTGCGCGACTGCGCGTGGGTGTCACAGACCGACAATTCTGCTTTCGGCTATTTTCGGCATGCAGCTAAATGAAATTCAGCCATTTTGATGACATCACTGCATGTCCGCCAAAGGATATTTTTAGTTGACTAAATCAACTATAGAAATTTTCGACAAAAATCTCAATTATAACTAGACTAAAAGTAAAACATTTAGGTGACAAGAATTTGTGTTAAAATGAACACTGGGGCTCATTCACATCACTGGAGCCCCCCAGTCTCTTCCGCATCCAACTTCAACACACATTGTATTTGATTATATTGTGCAACTCTTTATGGAGCAAATGGATATTGGATCATGTGATTATTTGTGACACAATGCCAGCTCTCAAGCTTCTTTTGTGTTCCATCCTTTTTTTGACAGATGTACAAAATATATGTATCTTTCTGAAGAAAAAAAACATCCATCAATAATGTCTTTATTGTGCTTCATTGTGTATCTCTAAAATCCTGAGTGTTCATGTAACGCTGATAGAGTAATATTCTATTAAAAAAACGGGAAAGCACCCTGTGTAATAGCAGATGTACAAGCTCACAGCACGTCACTTTGTGCCGCACTGTGAGCTTGTATATCTGCTATTTTTGAACATCTTGACGTGTGAGTACTGATTTAGAAGGCATTTGTAGAGTCAACCTCATGGGTCTTAATGGATTCATATGTGAGAGTCAAAGGGCACCGTTCCTTTCAGCTGTGTGTTTTTGAACATGAGAAGGCATGCGTGTAATGATCATTTCACCCTTCATAAATCATGTGTTGATGCGCACATGACATGGCAGCCAACAAGGACAGAAGACAGCCAATTGTTTGATCACACATGCAGCCACAGTTTGGAGACAATGTTCTCATAAAGCACTTTTACAGGCATGAGAGGCGGATGTTATTGCATTATTTGTGCTTTCTTTCGCCTTTAAAAAACAAAAACATCATGCCCTTTGACATTATTTTTTTGCTTTTAACATTTATGGAGCCAGACCGTTTATGCGTCTGGGAGTGTTCTTCTCGAAACAGAAAACATTTTGGCCAGGAATAACAATGTGAAACAAAATGTTTAAAAAAAATGGGCTTGAAATTACACACATGGGCCTTGAAGACGAGCAGGTATCTCCGTCCAAGATATGTTGTACTCTCTCATCTTGCTGGAATGACACACACAAACACACGGTAACATTGTCGCCACTCCGTCCGGCTGTCAGCAAGCCACACTTGGACGGGGCAAGACGAAATAATAAAAGACGAGATCAGCTATAGATAAAACGTCCCTGATCCCCAGGCCAAAGCTGTGTTTTGGCAGCTAATGGCAACATACATAAATAGATCACAGTATGCCAGTGGTTGAAAGTAACTAAGTAAAGTATACTGCACTTTAGTACTTTGAGGTACATTTACTATCCATTAAAAATCCATTTTGTGATAGTAGCCTACATCTTCAGCTTGTAGAGCGTAAAATAAATAAAAATTATAATGGACAGATTTCAAAAGATTTTAGTACTATATTAAATTGGCACTGTAAGTATATAGTATCTGGTGCCAATACTTTTGTACTTTAACTCAATTCAAATGTTAGACCTTTTTAATTTGTAGCAGAGTATTTCTATATTCTCGTATTGCTTTCACTTCAGTAAAAAGAATCAGTGTACATCCTCCACCTCATGTCCTCATTAGTGGATGAACAGCAAACAAGCAGAGGGCCATGAGGAGGGCTGAGCTTCAAACAGCGTATGGATCAGAAGGAAGACGGCCGGGGTTTGTTTGGACAGAACCCTTCTGGGTCGTCTGTGGGAATATTTTCCCTAACTGGTGGTCAGTTTAATTTTCCAGTGACTGGCTGCAGCAAGAATTTGTCAGGAAATCTGCCGGTTTATTTGGAACATTCGCATGAAAGATTTTGTCTAACTCTCTAGACCACATCGTTCTTGTGATCTTGTCACAATCATTCATTCAACACCAGGTGCGGTTGCATAGTACTGTATACAGTACGCTACAGTTGATCTCGGGTCCGGGGTTCCCAGCTAAATTAGTTACTGAAATATAGTATCAAAATCCATTTAATCTCATTTACCACTTAAAGCGTTGAGTTGATCGGCTATTTTCAACACAATAACAGAAAATTAACTAGTATAGAGCCCTGAGGGACTCCGGTCAATCAGGGTTTAAGTGGTTAACCCTATAGCCTATACTGTATATCAAAGTCCTCATAGACATTTAAAGCTGACCTAAATTCATGGCTCCACCTCAATTGATTTGCTTAAAACTGTAGTTTTACCTTTTTATTTTGTATTATCGTCTGTTATTTTTATCCCAGTTTTGAGTGTTGAATGTTTAATGGACCACAAACAATGGGCCATATGTGTCAAAACAATATTCAATCAATCATCAAAATACAATAATACAATAATAATATGAAGATGGCCCACAAAATAATTTGAACTGATAAGCACTTTGACTAGGTTCCACTGATCGAACTACTGTAAGCCTATAAAGCGCGCAATGCCTCACACTGCGAGGCGTTTGTCATTTTGACATTTTGGCCAATTTGGTATTAAAGAGGTCTTAAAAGTCCTTAAATTGTCACTTTATAAATGTGCAGATACCTTATACACTGTTTACTGCTGAGTGAGAAAACATTATTGCCCAATTAAGCCAGCAATCATCTCCCCAAAATAATTTGGGAAACCCCCTGGGGGTCACGACCCCTGGTTTGGGAACCACAGTAGCAATACCTCCCTTGGCCAAGGGAGATACAGTATCAGGAGCATCAGGCAGGGCTGCTATGTCTCTGCTACAGGTGCACTCATCTCCTCTGCATGGGGGTGAGATGTGATACCAGAAGGGAAGTCGGCTTCATTCTTTTCACTTCCCTATTAGTTAAGTTGACACCTTGAACAGTGAACCGGCTGCCAGCTGGCCAGCTGCCCCACTGCCCCAGAGTCCATTACAAGAGGATAAATGGCACCTGTGGTAGCTAACGGCGGTGTAATGTGTCTCATTCATTCATCGGCGTGATGTAAGAATACAGCACCGTGTGTCTGGCACACCGACTCCGCTGCCCGGAATTTTACAGTGAAATGGTCCCAGATGAAGTGTCCCAGATCTCTGTAATTCATCAGAGCCCCCTTCCTGAAAATTGAACATGAGAATGGCACAATGGCATAGATAAGAAGATTTAACCATGATAGCCAACTACAGTCGTGGCATGGAGGTATTACAGTATGTTTCCAGGTTCTCCTCAGAACAATAACAACAACAACAACAATATCTCAGAAACACCTCAAGGGGATTTCCTCACATTTGGCAGAAATGTTCACTTGGACTCAAGGATGAACTTTAAACAATCTTAATTCACTGTAGGCTACTATATCGTTGCCGTCGGGCAGAAACCTCTTCTCTCCATGTTTTAACTTGTTGTGTTTTTCGCCTGTAAATTAAGACCATATACTTGATCATCCAACAGCTTCACACAAAAGCATCAAAAGCAGCAGAGCCACAATCTGGAAAGCTTGCTGATCTTATCAGACTCTGAAGCTTCCTGAAGAAGCAATTCACTCAGTGGAGTGGGCGGGTCCATTGGCTGGAAACCATGCAGGCTATATATCGATCTGCTACTTTTGCTGTTTTTGAATTTGAATCGTGAAAAGTAACAGTTCTCCTCTCCTCTCCTCTCCTCTCCTCTCCTCTCCTCTCCTCTCCTCTCCTCTCCTCTCCTCTGCTCTCCTCTCCTCTCCTCTCCTCTCCTCTCCTCTCCTCTCCTCTCCGGAGACCCTTCCTCTGCTTCCAGACCTCGTTAGTTCCTGTGGTGCCCCCCCCCTCTCATCATGGACACAGATTGTCTGTGTGCTGTCAGTCGACCAAGACAAACACAAATATTCACACCGGACGAGACCCTAATCAGAACTTCAATGCATGCACGCACGCACACACGCACACACACACAAACGCACGCACGCACGCACGCACGCACGCACGCACGCATGCAGTGATTCACAGAGTGCGATGACATCATCACCCGGGACCCCTCTGCTCATGACATCACCCACGCGTTAACGAGTCTGCTTGCGGTGACCCTACGATGACCTCCAAGGCCACAGAGGGGTTTTTCCATCCGAGTTTTTTGGAACCCCCCGCCATCCTCCCTCCCTCCAGTTTCCTCTGGGCTGCTGGAGGATCATGTGGTTGTAATAAATCCTCCACAAACTTGAAAGCACAGCTGAAAGATGTTTGGATAGCCCCCGATGCACCGACCCTCTGCCTCCTGCACCCCCCCCCCCCCCCCCCCCCCCAATGGCTCCATTTCTCCTTTCTTTGGAGGCGTTTATTTTTGTTACGTTTTTTTCCCCCTCATCGCTTAGTTTTTTAGTTCCTCCCACACATGTGAAGCAAATAATTTGATCGTCTTTGCGAGACAATGCGCTGTATGTGTTTTCCACTTCCAATGCAACAATGCGGGGGGGGGGGGGGGGGGGACATTTGCGTGAAATGGGTTGGCGCTTGCTGCAGTTGCAGGCAGCGGGCGGACTCCCCGTAGCGTCCAGCTCCAGTCCACCCAGCACACACCCCCACAGCTAAACCTGGCTCCGATCTGGACGCTGCTCATCTTTGATCTATAGGAGGGATGACTGGCACATTGGCCTCTCGCACGTGAAGTCCCACATGCCCAGTCATGATAAATGTGTCTGGGCGAGTTTGAGAGGAATGATTTGGTGTTTACAGCGTGGAAGGCCTTCGGTTGAGCCGCTGGGTGTTTATCAGCTCATAAATGAGCTAATATGAAGAACGTCTCATATAGACCGGTCTCTGTCTGGAGACTGAGGAGCTCAACTTGAAAGAACACACATGGGTTTAAAGGAGAGTGTAGTAATTCCTTGGCCAACAGGCCTGGACCTGATGGGGCTCTACAGGGTGTGAGCTGAGCTTACCCAGGCTACTGACCCAGACCGATGCTGAGCTAATCGTCTGGAACAGTTGTGGCGGATAACTTTAATGCTTTAATGTGCAGGATTCAGGGTTGTTCGGAAAGTATGGTATAGTCTCTCTCTCTGTGTGTGTGTGTGTGGGTGTGGGTGTGGGTGTGGGTGTGTGTGTGTGTGTGTGTGTGTGTGTGTGTGTGTGTGTGTGTGTGTGTGTGGGGCAGGAAGACGTAAATATTTTTAACCGTGTTATTCTGAAGTCTGGTTCCCATTTGGCTCCAGGTCTCACACTCTGGATTATAAGAATCATTCTGGTTGAAGGCTACTTCTTTTTTCTTGGAAAACATAAAGATGAGGAACACTTTGCTGGTCAAGTAGGACCGTTTCTTAGCATTGCAGTATACACAGAGCAGGACAACAAGTCTCTGACGTGCAGTTAGCCCCCGCGCATAGCACACCCCTTTACAGCACCAGACACGAAAACAGGCCAACCACCTACTTCTATCATCAGAGACTCAACAGGCACTTATATTTAGCAGGATTTAGAATTTGGACACCTCTGTGCTGTAGCCTACAATCTTTAATCCCTCTCACATATAGGGCCTACTGAAGGACAATAAAGTCTATGGGTCCAAAGAGAAAGCGTCACAGCGGCTGGGAATCATCACACGGGGAAAGTAGATGCCACTTAAGGGCTTTGACTCTCCCTGGATTAGTGGCCAGTTGAGACGGAAATGAGCGTAAGAAGGGATTTACACACTAACACATTTTGGCTCGTTAGCGTAGCTTTAGTCAGCAAAGGTTGGACCTCTTGGTCCGTAGCGAGCACAGCTTGATCTGCCCCGGGGCTTTTTAGTAACATGATGTGCATGTTAGCGGAACGTCTCAATTGGTGAATGCTATGATATTATAGCATTGTTGAATGATTAAAAAGGCAACTCTGTGACTCCACTCAGAGGTTTGTCATGGCTTTCAAAGATCCACCGCCTGGGGAAGAACTGTACTGAACCATGAAATTGCAGCCTTCGAAAAAAAAGGCCTGCTCTTCAAGTTGATATGACACTGATTTGGGGTTTGATTTGAAGGTTTTTCCCGTGTCTGTCTTAAGGCTATGGGGATACGGCACGTTTTGTCAGCACAAAGCGAGGGCACAAGTGCGGGATGAAGGGAGCTCGGAGAGATCAAATCGCAGCCTTGTGAAGAACCACAGGATCTTTTTGCAGACATGCTATAGAAATGACTCCACGTCTGCCAAGCAAGCGTGCCAGGGTGTAATTAACGGTTGTGTGGAGAGGTTGTAATACAACTTTACATATCCCCTTTCAGTGCTCCTGCCTTTTTAGGTACGAGGCGTTCATTGTGCAGCCACAGTTTTGAGAGAATTGACTGTCATTATGTCGGTCTCTGTCTCCATGAGCTGCTCCCATCTCCTCATTCTGTGGTTCAGATGACACACAGAGCTGTGTGTTGCAAGTTTCACAGTGTCACACTGCCATGACATCTAAAGCAAATTCAGTTGGTTTTAGTTTCCCTGAACCCATGTGTGATGAAAGATATCTTATAGACATTGTAGTGACCACTGTGATGAGATATATCAGACATTGTAATTCACCATGTTCACACGGCGGCCATCTTGCCATTAAGTTAATGAAATGCCACCCTGTTGCCACCCTGCTTTTTCAATGTAAAATGCCAACATGGCCACCGCGTGAATATGGTCTATGACTCGTGTGATGAGAGATATCTTATAAACATTGTAATGACTGGTGGGGTTGAAGAGCGCCATGAAAATACCTCTCGTTAGGAAAAGGAAAGTCCTTTGTTGCGTGTGTGTGTGTGGTAATGGCAGCACACACAATATACAGTGTATGCCTATCTGTGTCCTGTACATTACAACATGAAGTAATTTACAGTAAACGGCTCATACCCAATTTCTGTCAATGTCTCGCGGTCGCGCTAATGCATGGCACCCAAACCCACAGGACCGTGGGAGGGATTTTTGAAGCCAAAGTTGACAAGTGGCAAACTCTGAAACTTTCATTGAAATTAGTGGGTTTTATAGCTCCAATGGTTGCACCTACTAACTTGTACTTTGGCCAATTTCGGTGTGCGACAGTAGACTCAGTCTTCAACCCACGAATGCATAGAAACTGCCATAAGCCCCATCGCCCACGTTTTGCAACCAGTCCAGTATTAGAATATTACACATACGTTACAACTAAATAAATGGACAAATGATTCTTGCATCTCCAGGCTTTCCACACAGCCAAAAGCCTGATGTTCGTTTCAAATTGACCAGTGTATTTATGGTCTACGGCTTTCCGTATTCCGGCAATTTGCACGTGCAAATACCATGCACACACCACCATTTAATACCATGCACACACCACCATTTAATACCATGCACACACCACCATTTAATACCATGCACACACCACCATTTATCAATCTGCACTAGACAAAGACCACGATTTGATCCCAGTCTAAGTAAAATGGAACATCAAACAACAACACTGACTGATCACATTCACAACTAGAACTGCACTCTGTCGAGTGCCTATACTTGCTTGTTGCACACAAGTACAAGTAGGCCATAAATGGCCTACTAGTGCACAAGCAGAGTACTGTCGACCGCTACAAACTGTCAAATCTCAGCTTCTACTGTAGTAGTAAGTATGGTAAAAGTTGTAATTAATATGGATGAGTGACGGCTTTCGATGGTGACATATATATCGATCAGTGTCGGGTGGATTGAAGGAAATGTATATGTAATTTGTAAGTTGATTAGCGGTATACTGTGGTTACTTTGCGTATGCCCCGCTTGATGCGTATGTATCGTAGCGGCATATGACGTCAGGGTATAACTGGTATAACTAGCTCTCAATGATGACGTAATAAAGATGTGGATTAAAGGACCCAATGCCAGGGTGTAATTGGTTTTCGATGGTGACGTAATGACGATATGTTTTATGTGTTGGGAGGATTAAACGTAATGCCCCTATGTATACATATGTAATCTGACACCACCGCCATATCAAAGAAGCGAGTAGTCATTATGTCATACGCTGGCACGGCGCATAAGACATCAAACTGCGACATCGAAGCACTGGACGAAAACTATTACTTGCGCACTCTGCTTGCGCAAGTAATAAACACATAACCAATTTCCTAACTCCAATAACCATGCGTGCAATAACACAGCAATAAACAACGTGTACAAGAGGAAAGATCCGAGCACAAAGTATAGTTTTTTTGAGCCCCTCCTATATCCAGCTTTTAATGTATCTTCTCAAACTTTGTCCTACACAAACATTAAATTCCCATTGACAATGAATGGAAAAATGTATGTCATAGTGTGATTTATTTATTCAGTGCTTTGATCGTTGAAGTACCATCTATACGTTTTGAACTAACCTCTTATCTCCACTGAACATCTGGTTCATCTCTTTCTCTCAATAAACAACTGTAGTGTGCACCACCTGAGGCATGCTGGGAAGTCAGTCCTCGTCACATACTGGCACACACCGCGGGACGCCACAATATTTACTTTGGTCAATGCATAACTCAGAATGAGGCGGGTTGGCTGGAGTTGGTCTAAAGCTGGATGTACCTTCTGAAGACTCCTTCACGTGGGCAGCTTGGTATGTGTGTGTGCCACACACGCACACACTGTGTGGGTACAGGTGTGTATGCCTTTGTGGGTGGTTGCGCACGTGTGTGTGTGTGTGTGTGTGTGTGTGTGTGTGTGTGTGTGTGCGCGCATGTGCATGCATGCGCACTGATAAATACACCCTTAGACACAGCTGAGGGTACAATGATGTTCTTAATGTCCTTGGGTGGTCCGGCCTCTCAAGGAGACTCAGGCTCCTTCTTCGGAGTCCAGAAACATTAAGAGTGCTCATTATTAGCAGACAATCCAGCTCCTCCACAACCAGGCTGGGATTAGCTCCTAGCCCAGCAGCAGATGTGAATGTCTAAACAATTCAGTATAAACTGCTCTGAGTATTCTATTACAGGTTCTCCCTATCCTATCCTTACACCAGATCCAGAAGAGAGAGAGAGAGAGAGAGAAAAGAAAAAAAGTAACTGAATAAAGTCATTCATTTTCTGGTCTGATGTCATCCAAAAATTGCCATAATTGCGCGGGTCTGGCGTCTCTTGTCTGTGACTGGCAGGGATGCACAGCGGCCTCCACCAGTCGTCAGTCACACTCATGGACATAGTAGTCATAACTCCAGTATAAAACTATAAATACTACAGCTAGAAGTTGGTTACAAGATGCTCTGACACATTTCAAACTTGAATAAAAGTAGTGGAGTAAAAAGTAAGTATACAAATTGCAACATGCATTTTCTTTGTAATATCAAAGCATTGCTGTATTGAAATGCAGACACCCCCCCCCACCCCCCAAATTTGTCATTTATTCCTGGATTTCCTGCATTCCTTTAAAAAAAGATATATACCGGTATATATCGATCATGAAAATAGCCGATCTCTAAGGCCCAAACCACACCAGCTGCAACTCCTTGCGACTGCCATTGGGAATAATGGTTGCAAGTAGTTGCATGTTGCTAGGACTTGCCCTCTGGTGTCGTTATAGGGCTTTAGAAGCTCATAAAACGTTGCATCATGCCGTCGTTCTTCACTATAGCTGGAATAGCGCTCAAATGTGGTGAATTCAGAAGTACCAGAATGTAGTGGAGTGATAGTCACAACAAGTATATTAAACATATTACAAATACTCAAAGCATGTACTGTACTTACTCAAATAAATTTCTATTATTTACAGTACTGTCAACACCATGCACGGGGCCGATTGGTGGATCCGCGCCTGTACTGGAGTGGATTCTCTCTCTTCAGCTGCAGAGTGCAGGAGGGATGCTATGGGAAGAAGCAGGGACCACTTTCCTGTCCTCTGACCGCTTGCAGTGGCTTTGGAAGCCAGAGGCGGTGGCGTGGGCAGCAGCGCTCCGCTGCTGTCACATGGCTAAGACAAGACGAGGCCTGATGTGGTCAGACCCGCAGGAGGGAGGGTAATGATAGACTCCGGCAGAGCTCAGCGTCAGAGACCTGATGTAATTCACCCTCTCTGGGAAATGCACATGGGGATTTGCATTTACGTAACCATGGGAACCGGAGTCCCAGGGGGCATTTGGGGTAAACAGGCCAGGGTCAGATGATCGTGTAAGTCGGGAGGAGAGGGTCAAGGGGTGAGCGAGAGGTTCCTCTTCCTGGAAGGACCTCCCAGTCTCATAGATGGACTAATCGCCGGCCTTCTTAACACCTCAAACCGATGAAGAATTGGAATATGTTGTTTGCTTAAAAAAATATAATCTTCAACATTTTTTGGAAAAAGAAAATAAGATTTTTTAACTTTGTAACTATACTCCCTGGCATAAAACACATTTTCACATGGGGTTCTGCAGCAAAATGCATATTTGGGGGTTCTTGAGCTGGACAAATATTTGAGAAGCAATGAGGCGTGGAGCAATTGTCTTTATTCAGACCACAGCCATCTTGCCAGCAAGGTGCTACTTCCCATAGACAGCCCATTAATCCAAACAGATAAGTCCTATCTATAATTATATTAAACAACGTCAAACTAAACTGGATTTATATGAAACAAACACTTTGCAGGTAGTAAGACGATAATTCAAGCTTTTCGTACAGCTGCAATGTTGGTGAGTTTGACGTTATTTAATAATTAAATAGGACTTTTCAGTTTGGATGTCTATGGGAAGTTGCACCTATAGGTAGCACCTTACTGGCAAGATGGCCGTGGTCACTGGTCTGAATAAAGACAATGGAGTGTTGAGAAGCTTCAGCAGGATGCCCCGGAGGGCGACGTTGCTTTCATCCTTTCTTAGAATCAGAGCGTGGCAGACAGAGAGTTTATTCCTTTCCTAGTAGCAGACAGAGTTTATTCCTGGTAGCAGAGCAGGGGACAAAGAAAGAAGTCCAGCTTTTTAAGGGATGAAAACCTTACAGGTTGAGCTTGAATCCTCATGGCTGCTTCCTCTTATTGGCCCGCTTCCTCTCCTACCTCTAGGTGAACTGGCCCAATTCTCAGGCTGGCTGTCCCAGTTCCTGATATCCCGGCCTGGCAGACAAACGGTGGTCTGCAGACACGTACACAAGAGAGAGAGAGAGAGAGAGAGAGAGAGAGAGAGAGAGAGAGAGAGAGAGAGAGAGAGAGAGAGAGAGATGTATTCGTTTGATCATTGTGTTTTCTTTAGGTAAGAAGGTAAGAGACAACGAAGGGAAAATTTACATCATCTTGTCCCCACACGTCTCATATTTGCCATCGACAATGAAAGGAGAAATTAGGTAAAAAATGTCCGCCAAATATGACGTAGATTTGTGGCAACAGGCATTCTGATTGGCCAGTATGAGATGATGCATGATGATGTACGATGATAAGAGCGCCCCTCACTTTTGATTTTTGATTAGGACTTTTTAGGATTTTTCGATTAGGACTTTATGTTCAGGCCGGTCTACCTCTGAACTAATTTGCCCATGTTTGTCAACTTTGATAATAAATCTCTGCCTTTTTTGGATTTTAAACTGGTGTCGACTGGCTGTGTTTGGGGACTGCAAATGAAGGAGTATACATTTTTATGCTACAGCCTGGTGACCAATAGGCCGGGTTATAAACAGGCTCTATTGGGCCTGTTGTGTAAGACCCACGTAAAGACATACCGGTAATACCCTGGAGTAAAGATGAGCCATTAGCCACTGACCAACCGCCCACAGACACATTCTTGAGACACAGCTTGAAATCCCTTCATTAGCCTTCCAGCGGAGGACGGTAGTACTTAAGTACTTTTTTTTGAGTATCAGTATTTTAGGCATGGAAATGTTGACAACCATGCACTGGGTTATCACAGTTACTAGTATTAGATGACTTGTTTTCCCCCCAAACAGATAATCCATAGTTACTATATGGTTTGTTTTTCCTAAACACGCTTTTTGGTGGTGGCAAGCAATGCCAATGGTGTTTTGTAATGAAACAATGTATAATAAAACAAGAAACAGTTCATTAAGAGGGGACATAATTGCTATTTATAGGGTCCATATAAGCTGTGCTGGACATGGGAGGATACATTTCCAGGCCATAAAATTGCCAAAGCCAATTCAAAGTCCCCCAGTGAGGAAATATGTTTGATCCAACATAAATAGCCTGCAGCTGCAATCCAATCTAACTTGAAACCAATGGTGTACTGCAAAGTAACTAAACATTCACTCAAATACTGTAGGCCTAGTTTTGACACCACTGCTTGAAACTCTCGGAGAGCCCAGTCCCCAATCTCTCCCCGTATAATTGGAGAGGAATTCAGTATAGGGGTGTTACTCAAGGTTGAACTGCTAATTGTGGTGGACTGTCTGGTGTGTGTGTGTGTCTGTCTGTCTGTCTGTCTGTCTGTCTGTCTGTCTGTCTGTCTGTCTGTCTGCCTGCCTGCCTGCCTGCCTGCCTGCCTGTCTGTCTGTCTGCCTGCCTGCCTGCCTGCCTGTCTGCCTGCCTGTCTGGTGTTCTTTGAACCTCAGTTTTCCATGGAAAGGATCGAGAGGATGCTTCCCTAGAAAGGAAACAGAACGTGCTTCTGCTCTGCTCTTTCCCTGACAACTCTTCCAAGGTGGTTCTGCTCTGTATACATAAAATATAATATGTTATTACAAAGGATGCATTCGCAAGGATATCGGGGCATTTAGAGTGGATACCTCTCTGAAACAATTAAAGGACCACTTCACCACTTTATCATTCATGATAAAATGGCACAATGTTTTTCTACTCCGTCTGTGTCTCACAACCCGTCTCACAACCCGTAGTATGGGCCTACTGTTTACTTTGAAGTGTTATACTATCACTATCACTTTATCATTAGTCTTAATAGCCTATTATTAGTCTTATTTAATTTATTATTTTAAAATCATTGCAGAAAAAGTCAGTTTGACATAACGTTTACAGGGACGAGATTGGAGTTCATTCAGATATTCAAACTCTTACAGAGAATTAAAGGACCACTTCACCACTTTTCAACCTATCTTCATATAATAGGTCCTCACTAATAATCGTGAAAAAAATGGCGCAATTTCTTTCTACTCGGTCTGTGTCTCATAGGAGGGATGTGGGCAGTTTAGAAAGCGTCCTCCAGTGACATCATCATTAGGCAGATTTATTTTACAAAAAGGTTTAGATTTTCATTATCGTGAGAACGATGGCTTCCATTTTCGCTTTTCTAGTCCTTTTCAGGACTAGAAAGTCTGCCGTTTCTATTAGCTTGTATTCCCCATCGATGATGTCACTGGAGGACGGTTTCTGAACTGCCCACAGCCCTCCTATGAGACATAGACCGAGTAGAAAGAAATTGCGCCATTTTTTCACGATTATTAGTGAGGACCTATTATATGAAGATAGGTTGAAAAGTGGTGAAGTGGTCCTTTAATTCTCTGTAAGAGTTTGAATATCTGAATGAACTCCAATCTCGTCCCTGTAAACGTTATGTCAAACTGACTTTTTCTGCAATGATTTTAAAATAATAAATAAAATAAGACTAATAATAGGCTATAAGACTAATGATAAAGTGATACAGTTCAAAGTAAACAGTAGGCCCATACTACGGGTTGTGAGCCCCTCAATGTGAATATTAAAAACTATGATATGCAAATGTTATTTTATTTGCAGCCTATAGACTTTCCTACATGCTTCCATGGATATTAACATTGTTTCCCCATATGTGCCTCAAATCTGAGGGAAAAAAGGGTGGTATGATAAAATGTTGAATTATCCCTCTCTTAAAATGTCTTGACAGTTGATTTCATCATCCCCAACGCCAACCGTTTGACAACAGCATCCTCTAGTGGTAATCTACAGTAGCTGGCATAACACATTTCTTGCAGAAAAACATAGGCAGAACAGCCACTCTCCACGAGAGTCGTCAAGCAACATAAACATAAACGGGACCCAATGCACCTTTTAGACAGACTGCTCCGTTCATTTTTAGTTCACAAAATTAGATTAAAAAAAAATCTGCTCAAGTCGCAGCCGAATTGAATTTGTCTATTGTGGTGCCCTCTCTCGTCTCTACTACGGCACTTTGTCTATATTTAGGCGAGTTGTTGTCATGTGCCAGAGAGAGCACTGGATCGAGCAGTGTTGACAGCAGGCCAGTCAGCTGGGCCCCAGCCGTCACTGTCCTGACAGTACGGTGACAGCAGTGTGTATACACTAAACCCAAGCGTTTATGTTATAAACACTTATTTGTAACACTTTTTAAACGTGTCACAGTGTTTAGATTATAAACAGAAGAACATGTTTAATCGCCAGTAACACTTTTTAAACACATAAACGTGTTTAGTTTTTACAATCAAAGTCGTTCTCGTGAGGTGTTTGAGTGAACTCTACTGTATTTTATGACCATTATTAAACATTTGGCATTTTATTATTACACACTGGTGTTTAGGTTTAAAACGCGTCACATGTTCCAGGGATTTACAGTGGTGTTGTAGAGGCAGTGCCCAAACTGGGGTCCGGGGACGCCCAGGGGTCCTTGAGAGAGTTCCAGGGGTCCCCAGCTAAATGATAAGTTCCATTTGGTTGCATTTGTACACTCTCAGAGTTAAATTAATATTGACTTTACACTATAAATCGGGGTCCATAGAATTAAATGCCATTAAATGGGGGTCTTATAGACATGCATGTCAAACTGGGGGTGTGCCACTGCCACCAACAGTAGTAGTGCCATCACCAGGACACGCCCCTCCCTCGGTTGAATGGAACTACAGTGTGTTTGTGCGTAAAGACGCGCCGCGCTCTGTGTGTGTTTACATGCGTGCACGGGATCCAAAAACGTCCTACATGTCTGCCTCCGTTTTTGATAATAATAACAATAATAATAATAACAACTTCAATGCGGCGATCATGACGCGAGAGGAAGACCTGATCCGGATCGCCAAAAAGTTGGACAAGATGGTGTCTAGGAACAACACGGTGAGTGTTTATAGATTCTGACGCCTTGCGCGTCCGAGTTTATTGATGTTGTCGCCTCGGGTCCTATAGCTGCTTCTGGGTGTCACGATAGCAGTACGAGGAATTAGAAATTATATTAAAGCACACAAATGCAACTTAAAAAAACTCACCGCCGCCGGTGGTTTAGATGTTTTTAATCACATTTGTTGTTGCTAAATGTAGCTATACACTATTTACGCTTTTTTTGGTTGGGTTTCTTAATGCCATTATTCTAAATTGCATATAGTAAGCCAGGTCCATATTGATAGCCTATATCCTGTGCACACAACAAACAGTTGTGGTAGGCCTGTTAACAACTGTTGAACAGGTGGCTACACGCTCACGCGCGCGCGCACGCACACACACACACACACACACACACACCGCATGCTGGACACTAGACCTACACAAAACCTGCACCAAGTCATGGAGATGAATAAACTTTTGCAAGCATGTTTGTCACCCCACCCCCGCCAACCTTTTGGCCTGCTGTTTACTTTGTTTTCTGTCTAACTTGGTGTACGGAGAACTAAGTGAAAGCAAACAGTGCTGTAGTGTAGTGTGCAATGCGCTGTGCCGCTGTCGTTGAGCGCAAGGTCGTGCCAGCCCAGTAAAGACCGCAGCCCAAGAACTAGGCCATTATTCTTGGCGGTCATAATCGTTGGTTAATAATTCACAGACACTTTATAAATGGACTTATGGACACCTCACACCTCCTCCTGCGATTGCATTGCACTATTATGTAATGTGCATACTACACTGAGGATATTAGCATAGTGTAGTATTAGTGTGTTGTTATAACGTGTGATTATTGTATATTAGTCAGTATAATACAGTAATAATCAGTATCACAATCACAAATTATAATCTTGTTAAAACTAGTTTTGACTACACCACTGGACTGCATAATACACTAATCATGTAACTACACTATACTCTACTTGTAATTGTGTATTGAATACTATTGATTGATTGATTGTGGTTTAAACAGATTTGAATATTTTAATGTATCAGAATCATATATTTCAATAATCACTGGTTAACAACACAACTGGGACTATACATTATGCACTATTACACTACACAATTATCAAGTATCATAGTTTATACATATTGATAATGGTTTCAATGGATTATGTTGTTTTTTTAATACCCATGTTTGTGTTTACAGGAGGGGGCTTTGGACCTGCTGAAGGAGCTTAAAGATTTCAATATGACACTGAAACTTCTTCAGGTAGAGTAAGCCACAGTTTTGGACACCAAATGACACCAATAACACCATCATTACAAACTAAACTTACCAAAAAACGGAACGTCAGTTTAATTAACGAGGCTATCTTGACTGATGCTAAGGATCTAAACAAGGGGTCTTCAACAGGGGGTTCGGGACCAAATGTTGTGTAAATATTTTTACAGATTGAACCCCAGCATCCCTATATTCTGATGGTAAACATTAGCCAAACATAGCCGATCTACAAGTTCACAACGCCTCGCAGAGCGATGTGTGAGTGAAGTGAAGTACTAATAAGTATATTGAAGGTTTAAGTGGTTAAATGTCTGAAATGTGCACAACACTGGTGATAGTCAATGAGCTATCTAAACCCATGAATAATTGTAAATAATGTAGTGGGGTGTGCCTGCTTCATCTCTCTCACAGCTAAGGATCCTTGGCCTGAAAAATGTTGAAGACCCCTGATCTAAACTGAAAATGTGCCTTTTCTCTGCTCTACGGTGGTGATGTTTTAGGAGACAAGGATCGGCATGTCGGTGAACAGTGTTAGGAAGCAGTGCACCGATGAGGAGATTGTCGCCTTAGCCAAGTTCCTCATTAAAGAATGGAAACGCCTTCTGGGTAGGAGGACATTACCCTTTTATAAGAATTTTATATGCATTAAGGCCCAGTGGTTCTCAAAGTGGGGTCCGGGGGACCCTCAAGGTTCCTCGAGGGGGATTGATTGATAGTTTGGAACCAATTGGACTCTTATGGGTCTGTAACTCAGAGAGTGTACAAATTGACCCATTATAGGTTCCCCATTTGGTTCCATCTGTTCACTCTAAGTTCAATGAACAAATTATACTACCTACAGTGTAGATTGGGGCTCCCGGAGATGGTATCAAATGGGGTCTAATGCAGATGACAGTGTATACTGGCAATTTAAGGACGTTTAATTTTTCTGAGCGGTGCCAAGCGCTCCCAAGAGTGACTGATGTCCCCAGGCCCACAGTGGTTAGCAACTCCAGAGTTGGTTATTTCACAAACATAGCTGAGTGAAACGCTGACATAACAGAATTTTTCTCCCTCCCAACAGACTCAGCAAGTTCTCAGGGCGAAAATGTCAACGACATTAAAAACGGTACTGATGTTACCAACACAGCAACATCACTAAACCATGCATCTGAGAAGGAAGGCAGGTTGGTACCTTAACTAACAGATAATGAGCGTCGCGCCTGTCACAGACATGAGCAAAGCAAGTTCAGTCAGGAAACTCAGTGCCGTTGCCGGCGGCAGTTCATTGGGCCACCTCAGCATCACGTTTTCATTCACATGGTTCACTCATCCAAACACACACTCATTCCAGCTTCATACCAGCTATTTAAACTGCAAGTTTGCACTGTTCATCCTGCTTGCTTGCTCCACCTGTCGTTTTGGATCTGCTGTTTAGGTACGAGGGATTCGGAGTCCCTATATTTGGGAGTTAGGACTGACGCGCTTGATCAGAGTACCTAAAAAGCAGATCCAATGAATCGCCAAACCATAATAAATATATTGCTCATTTTATATTCAATAAATATAGTCCATCCATTCATGAGTTGTCCTGACTGAACCACACACACACACACACACACACACACACACACACACACACACACACACACACACACACACACACACACACACACACACACACACACACACACACACACACACACTTGAGTCCACAAATTAAATTAACTTACAGGGATGGCAGTTACCATGGGTGTGTGGGTGATTAGCTGTTTAAAACAGTAGGCTGGTTCATATCTCATTGCTTGCAGATGGCAGCCATGTCATACACACCCTCAGCTGTGTCTAAAAGTTTAAAAGCCTCCAGTTTTAGGTGATAAGGTGACCACCAAAACGGTGTTTAGTAAAAACAGAGATGTTTGAGCGGTGAGTCGCTTTAATATCACATGACATCATGTTGTAGTTAGAATAGGCCTTTAGGCTGTATTTAGCACAACACACACATCCCTGCCCACACACACCATATCTTACTGTGATATGGTGACTCTTCTTCTTAGTCGACTCGTGCAAGATGCTCTCAGTGTGTTTGTCGGCAGAGAAATGAGCCGAAATAGTCGAGGTGAAAATTATTTGCTCTTTTGTCTGTCAGTGACAGGAGACTGGATGTGGGACTGCAGCGTAACTCTGACCCCGAAACCAAATCCCCCGACATCGACGACAAACACAGGAAAGAAAAGCACAATGATGACAAACACAAAAAGAGAGACGAGGTGTTGTCGAAGGAGAGACACATAGAGAGAGATTGGACGCAGCGAGAGGAATCCCCCCAAAATAACAAAGAGGTACCAGAAAACAGAAAAGCGTGGCATTCGGACAACCCCAAAAAACCCCAAGACCCCAAGCGAGACAGGACAGACGGAGTGAGGAAGGAGAGGTGCAGGGAACAAACACACCGAGAGGAACCCTCAGATGAGAAACGTCAACATCATACTGGCAAGGAGAAACATTCTGAGGAAAACAAAAGACAGAGACCCGTTCAAGACTCCAAACCCGAAAGACAAGATGATCCCAAAAAAGAGAGGCCTGCGCGAGACCTTCACGGTGACAAAACCAGGCAGGAGCCAGACAAAGAAAGCCCGACAGCAGAACAGAAGAAGATCAGAGGCGTGGAAGAGATCATGAAGGAGAGAAATTCTGAGGACCCCAAACAGCGCAGGTATGCGGAGAGACACGCGGAAGACAAGCGGAAGGACAGGCCCGCGGAAGATTGTCGAAACGGAAGGCGCGCGTACGAAGCCCCGTATGAATCGCAGCGAGAGAGGCCCTCGTTCGATCCGCAACGAGAGAGACCAGTCGACAATCACAGGTCGATCTTTGAAAGGTGAGAGGCGACACAGGAAAGACTGTTTCACTCACTGTAGCACTGTGCCACTATTAGCAAGCAGGGCTTGGTTTCAGAACTGCTGAATTGTTCCCTTCTAGGAGAGGAGTCATGGACAACCTCTATCCAGATCCATACGCCATGTGCCTTCCTCCTCGTCGTCCCCCCCTCCTTCCTGTCAAACGTCCCTCCATTGACGTGAAGAAAGACAGGTCAGGATGCTCGTGCATTTTTCGGCGGAGAGGACTGCATGCAAAGACAGGCCAACTTGTCTGCCAATGCTGCATGATGACATTTCACTCGTCGCCTGGTTCTCTATTAGTCAGTGTGACACAAATTAATCCTGACGTTTGACTGACTTGTTCCTGCAGTATTTTAACTGGACTCCTGACCCAGTCAGAAGTCTCCTGTGCACGGTGCATGACATTCAGAGGCATGCTGTGTTCCGTGTGACCCCGGCACAATTGAGTGTTGTAGCCGTTTTGTTCAGGATCAAGGATGTTCCGGACACCTCCTCTTCTCCTCCTCCTGCTAAGCGTCCCTTGCTGGAAAAGAAGAAGAAGAATAAGAAGAAAAAGAAGAAGAGGTCAGCCACTCTCAAGTGTGTGCAGTGTTTGTTGTGTGAAAGAATTGGGAGTGAGCCTGTGTTGTACACGACACAGACTGGTTATTAAAGTTTAATACTTGTTGTTCACCTATTGTGACATGGCCTGCACAGGGACGCTAAGGTTCATGTGGTTAAAGGTCGGGGGGTTGTGATTTGAAAGGATTTCTCTATTCAGGAACCTAATCTATAATCTATAAGCAGAAGGCCCCTGCTGTGTATGGTGCATGGTGTGATGGGCTTTGTCACGTGTGTCTTTATGAGAATATTGGAGGTTTAACTACAGAGGCATGCTGTATTTTGTGCAAACCCCACGACTGCACGACAGACATGGTGACATTTTGTTCAGGAAGGAGAAGAAGGACGTCCCGGACCCCTCTCCTCGTCCCAACGTCCCGAGGCCGTCTCCTCCCGCCAAGCGCCTGTCACGGGAAGTGAAGGAGAGATCAGCCCCTGTGAAGTGTGTACACAGTACAGTATGGTAGTTGTTGTGTGAAAGACATGGAGTGCGTTGCACTCGACACAGCATGGTTGTTGAAGGATGGGCTTAAAGGGCAAGTGGTTTCAAAAGAGTCTCTTGATGTCTCTGTTCAGGAAAGTCCCGCCGGACCCAAACGCTCCCTTTGCTCCTCTTCCTCTGCATCTTCATCCTCCACCACCAAGGTCAGGCATCTGCAAGTAATGTGCCTGCAGCTAACCCACCATCAACTCACGAGTACTGTAGTTGACACAACACCGTGCAATATAAGGTGTTTTTGTGGAAGTTTTGCTTATTTACTTGTGCTATAGTATCATATTGTGCAGCACTGTGGAGGAAAATGACTTTTATACATGTTGTACTCATCTATGTGCTTTTAGAAAAGAGCCTCCGGATCCAAACGCACCGTTCGCTCCTCTTCCCTTTCACCTTCACCCCCCTCCTCCCACAAAGCGCCCCTCAGTGGAGGTCAAGAAAGAGAGGTCAGGACAGCTATGTGTTCTCATTGCAGACTGCAAGCATGTTGTTTGTGTGGTTTAGTGAAGTGCGTTTTTGAGAGGGGAATCTGTCATTTTCTAGTGGGGGCTGTTTTATTGTGGCTGAAAGCCTTATTTTTGTTCTACTCTGAGCTCTGTCATTATTGTTTGCCATCCCAGAAAGGAGTCGTCGGATTCTAAATCCCAGTCATTGAAGACGGTGTCAGACCACGTGAAGAAAGACAAAGACAGGTCTGGGCAGTGTGGCGCCTTTGCTTTCATCACTTGGTGACTAGGAAAGTCAAACACTGAATTGTTCTCTCGGGAAGTGTTGTGGACTATATATGATGTAAAGTTACACAAACTAGATTTCGGATTGTTGATTCTGCTTGAGTTGGCTCTGAGTTGGAGGTTATAACGTTTGTGCAATACATTTGTCATGTACTGTACTGTACTGTACTGTACTGTACTGTACTGTACTGTACTGTACTGTACTGTACTGTACTGTACTGTACTGTACTTATTGTCTCAAAGCTATAAATTAAATGTAGCATTTGAGGTGATGTTTATACTGACAAAACACGGTCAAATGAAACAGATTATATATCATATTTGCAGCTCTCTGGCACTAATTTACAGAAGGTATAATTCCACCACTGCTACGCTATCTGTGATGCAATATTTGTGGCTGGTGTGGATGATGTGGAAGAATACAGATTGTGTGAGCCTTTTAGTGCTAAGGCTGTTCTCCTGTTTGCAGGAAAGACTCGTCGGAGAGCAAAGTGCCTAAAAAGCACTCAGAAGAAGCCAAGAAAGAAAGGTTGGCTTGTGATCAGGCATGAAGGGGCGATGTTTGCACACGAGGCATTTGTTTACACACGACAGAACAAATTGGCATCAGAGAATTTTCAACTGCATGTCATCAGCAAACGTTTTTAAGAATTTTCCAAACGTTTATTTTCAAAATTAAAAAGAATTTAAAGAAATGTACAAAATAGTTTTGAGAATTAATAGCTTTAGCTTACAAAATTAGCTTACAATGCATTGCATGCGATGAGCATGTAGATTGGCTATTTTCACTACTCATCATATGACAAATAATAGGACAGGTGTGAACTGTAGCTCACCAAGTCACATTCCTTGTATTTGCACACATACTTAAATGAGTGTGATTATGTTCTGTTATTTTCATACGTAAAATTTCTCCTTTATCACAGACATGCAAATGTTTCCTGTTTTCAGGGAAGATTCATCTGACTCTAAACCTGTGTCTCTCAAAAAGACGAGTTTGGAAGTGAAGAAAGACAAACCCAGGTGTGCAGGAAGGCATAATATGGCATTTTCTTTATTATCTTCGCTCCACCACTAAGTGCCCTCGAGGACAATGAAAACGAGCTAAACTGATTAATGCACAATAATCTGTGCTCAACAATGTAAAAAAGTGCACAAATAAACCAAATAAAAAACAGCACTGTCAACAGGTTTAACTCTGATGTTTGTGTTTGTGATGCAGCAAGGACTCCTCTGACTCCAAGCCAAGCCAGCCTGTGAAACGCCATTCAACCGAGTCCAAGTCAGACAGGTACTGACTGGTTTTGTTTTGTTTTTTGCATTTTAAACGCTTGCATCATAGCTGACATTCTTACCCACCAAGATTGGCTCTTCCAAATTGGCCATACAGTAACGCCCATGACCAAAATGTGCATTTTAAAACAAAATGCCATACGCCAGATGATTAAAGCCTGATTTATACTGCATCGTACAAAGGTTTCTCAATGCCGAAAATAGCCAAATCTACAAAATTGCCTATTTTTAGCACATGACACCAGTGTGTAAACCTGGCTACAATTACCAAATATGACGTACTGCCAGGGCAAATCCAGTGCTCAGAATACATTCCCGTGATCACAGATGCTCAATAGCAAAATATTATCATAATTATAATTATGAGAAGGGAGGAAAAAATATACAATGGTATGAGAGAAATATGGTATATAAATATTTTGCTAAACTATTTCAGGAGGGAGTCCACTGATTCAAAGCAAGATACTTCACCCCCAGCGAAGAAGCTGACAGGAGAGAGGTACAACAAACACTAATACCCTTCTTTAGCCTGATGTTGTTTGCCAATTGATTACTTAACCGGTCCACTTTTCACAGTCAGTTTGCACTCTTCAGACACAGGCAGACAGACAGATACAGAGATCTCCATGTGGTACACAGACAGACAGTTAAAATGGGTGCTGTGATGATGGTTATTGCATACTACAGAGATCTCAGTATGGGCACAAAAGGGACACAGACAGATAGTTAAAACCAGGGCTGGACTGGGCAAAATTGGGCGCAAATTTGGCCCAGACCAGCCCACCACAACCAGCACGCAGATAGCAGAAACTATACCGCCCGCTCCGTCGAAGCACACACAAACAAGCCAACAACTACACAACCCTTTGTTGCTCTCACAAGAATGATGCTGGTAAAAGGATTCAAGATAGAAAAGGGTTTATTTGTCACTCACTGATACAGGTGCAGTGAAATGATCACTGGCAGAATGACAGCACGCCCGGACCTTTCCTGGTGGCCTGCCGCCTATTGGCCTGCCTGCCTGTAAAAGAAAATAAGTTTTATTTGTATTTTTTAAGTGGTGCAAACCACTTCCTTAAGTATGTGTGTGGGTGCCTGCCTGCCTGGGTGGGTGCCTGGGTATGTGTGAGCACGAAAACAGCATGGTTGTTTTTCACCACCTGTGCACAACCTAACACACACAAACACACACGCACATATTAACTGTATATATGGTGATTTCAGGTGTGCCAGACAGTACAGTACAGTAGAGGGACCCCCACACGGTAACTCTGTCATTTCTCAACCGTTTCGGACGCGGGGCGGCTCGCCGGAATCGGGCCGGCACCCGTAACTCCCCCCCCCCCCCCGGGGGACCCCCACACGGAGTTGCACCACTTACTTCACACGGGTGTGATTTTTTTATATCATGGCGGCCCACTACGGTAACGGCCCACCGGGAATATGCCCGGTACGGCCGGTATGGCCAGTCCAGCCGGTTAAAACGGGTGCTACAGTATGACAATGGGTATTGTTAGGTTCCCAAGTTGCATCGTTCCCAAGTACTGTAGGCCGGTGACCGACGGGCACGTACAGGTCTAGTCTAGACTCAAATCTAAAATGAGACAGAAGCTTAATGATGATTAATGAGTCTGACAGAGACGGTGTTGATGATGTTTGGTTCTGTACACCAGGAGAGAGTCTCATGGCTCCAAGCCCTCTAACCTGGGTTCCGTGCAGAGGAAACCATCAACGGACAGCGTGGACAGGTATCTAAAGGAGTGTTCACCTCAGCATGTATTCATTCATTCATTCATTCATCCATCCATCCATTCATCCATCCATCCATCCATCCATCCATCCATCCATTCATTCATTCATCCATCCATCCATCCATTTATTCAAATTGCCAATAGAAAGACAAGTTGGAGTGTGTGGCATACAGTATATCTCCAATCTCCATGTTTCAACTTTTTATATAAATCATAATTTGAACATCGTTTAAATATGGTATGAGAGAAATATGGTAGATGGTACAGTATAATAAAAAAAACATTTTGCTAAACTATTTCAGGAGGGAGTCCACTGATTCAAAGAAAGATACTTCACCCCCAGCGAAGAAGCTGACAGGAGAGAGGTACAACAAACACTAATACCCTTCTTTAGCCTGATGTGGTTTGATGATGATGATGATGATGATAACCCATTAACCCATTCTGACCGGGCACCCATTTTGGTGTTAGCATCATGTTATGCTTTAGCTATTGAAAAATAGCAGATCTACAAGCTCATATCGCGCCACCGAGTGGCGCGATACGAGCTTGTAGGTCTGCTATTTTTGAAAAATTCGAAGAACGACTGACATTTTTAGAATCTGATCTCAGGTCAGAATGGGTTAATCAGACCAGTGTGTGTCCAGTGGAAACCTCGTATGAATCTGATCTCAGGTCAGAATGGGTTAAGACCTGAGGCCTACTTGACACAGCGTCATACAAAAGCTTCAAAAGTAGACACGTTTTGAGCTTGTAGATCTGCTACTTTTGAATTTGAATCCTGAAAAGTAACAGTTTTGGACACCCTAAAATCTAATCTAGACTAAAAATCTAAAATGAAACAGAAGCTTCCCAGTTTTAATGGGTTTTTAACTCATTCTGAACGGGAACCCCTTTTGTTGTTTTAAGCATTATGTTTTAATTTAGCTATTGAAAAATAGCTGATCTACAAGCTCATAGCTTGTAGATCTGCTATTTTTGAAAAATCGTGAAAATGTGTCGCAGATCTTTGAATATACAGTATATTCTTTCAGAGCGTTTTTAACTCAAATCTTTGCTTCTGAGGCGTACCTGGAAGAACATATTTTCGGATGGGGGTCTGCGGCCAAATACAGATCATTCCGGGGGTCCTTGACATGGAAAGGCTGAGAACCACTGACATAGAAACATGGGTTTTTCAGAAAACTGCCTCAGGTCTAAATGGGTTAATGATTAATGAGTCTGACAGAGACGGTGTTGATGATGTTTGGTTCTGTACACCAGGAGAGAGTCTCATGGCTCCAAGCCCTCTAACCTGGACAGCGTGGACAAGAAGAAACCATCAACGGACATCGTGGACAAGAGGAAACCATCAACGGACAGCGTGGACAGGAGGAAACCATCAACGGACAGCGTGGACAAGAGGAAACCATCAACGGACAGCGTGGACAAGAAGAAACCATCAACGGACATCGTGGACAAGAGGAAACCATCAACGGACAGCGTGGACAAGAAGAAACCATCAACGGACAGCGTGGACAAGAGGAAACCATCAACGGACAGCGTGGACAGGAGGAAACCATCAACGGACAGCGTGGACAAGAGGAAACCATCAACGGACAGCGCGGACAAGAGGAAACCATCAACGGACAGCGTGGACAGGAGGAAACCATCAACGGACAGCGTGGACAAGAGGAAACCATCAACGGACAGCGTGGACAAGAGGAAACCATCAACGGACAGCGTGGACAAGAGGAAACCATCAACGGACAGCGTGGACAGGAGGAAACCATCAACGGACAACGTGGACAAGAGGAAACCATCAACGGACAGCGTGGACAAGAGGAAACCATCAACGGACAGCGTGGACAGGTATCTAAATGAGTCTTCACCTCAGCATGTATTCATTCATCCATCCATCCATTCATCCATTCATTTATCCATCCATCCATCCATCCATCCATCCATTCATTCATTCATTCAAATTGCCGATAGAAAGACAGGTTGGAGTGTGTGGCATACAGTATATCTTCATGTTTCAACTTTTTTATATAAATCATATTGAACATCTTTTAAATCTGTGTGTGGGTTTTACAAATATTGAAACTAACACCTAACTCCACAGCTATATAATAGAGAGTATCCCCATCATCTAGTCTAGACTGAGTGGCAAAACATTGAGCAGCATGGAGTGTTGGAGCTTGGAAGCGCTCGTTGTAAATCTCTCAACCACCCGTTTCTAAATCACATAATGTCACATAATGCAGGAGGCAGCAAAATGTTGTGTTATTGAAAACAAGCTCAAACTCTGACACTGACAAATAATCAAATGCAGGGCATTTCTTGACAGAAAGTAGCACATACATAACGTTTCTATGGTGGATTTTTATGAAACAAAAACTTTGCAGATAGAAAGCGTTTCGTACAGCTGCAATGTTGGTGAGTTTAACATTGTTTATTGCAATCAGACAGGACTTTTCTGCTTGGATGAATGGGCTGGCAAGGCCATAAAGTAGTTTTTTGCCACTCAGTGGGCGTTCCCGCATAACTTCCAGGTACGATGATGTCACACACATACCCTATATTATAATAATAATAATAATAATAATAATAATAATTTAAATCCTTGACTAATTCGACTACTACCCTAGTGTCGACTAGTGGTTATTCTAGTAGTCTAGTGAAGGCAACTAGTTGGTGAATCCCCTAATCCTAAAGTGAGTTCGAAAGTGACTCAACATTTAACAACCCATCTAACGTAGGGGGGGGGGGGGGGGGGGAAACTGAAGTAAAATCTTCAAATAATGACCATTTCATTTGTATAGTAACGTGAGGTTCGGTCATTCTCGTTTGGCAGGAAAGGGAAAGTGGACATCCCCAAAACGCCCAGCACCCCCACCAGCCCCACGTCCCCCGGCTTCAGTTCACCCGGGGGTCCGCTGTCCCTGCGCCTCGCCACTGGAGACTCCGTCAGAGACAAATGCATTGAGATGCTGACCGCTGCCCTGCGCACGGACGGTAACACGCACGCACACACACACACACACACGGAAGCACACACGCTCGCTCAGGGGTAGAGTGGCTGGATGGTAACTCACTCACTCACGCACGCACGCACGCACGCACGATGTACAGTATTAGCTTTTTACGGCTACCATTTCCATGTGCTCTGGCTTGTATCATCTTGCCCTGTCTCTACAATAGACGCGTTTGTACTGTACCATCTAATGCCTGACTGAGTCCCTGAGGGTGGGAGGAATCCCCAGCAAAGCCACGGGCAGGTGGCATGTGGCAAAACCAACAAACATGTAGAGGGTAGAGAGGGCAAGACGGTACCATCATAGTTGAACTTGACATTTTTAGCCCAAGGAGTGTTTTTCGTGCAAAACTAATGCTTGGAATGGATTCAGAATCAGTATGTGACATGTCAAATGAGGGGGGTTTCACCCTAGTTTGACATGTCACATGCTATATAAAGCATAATGAAAATTTGAAAATCTTGCCTTATATAGGATGTTAATGGTATGGTCACATATCCCCCTAGAAAAAAAAAGCTCAATGCTGACAGCCGGTCAGCCGGTCAGCAAGTGGATTCATGAATGTATGTATATTATAGACAATATTTTGGCTGCCGGACAATTTGGCCAATGTTTGACCCTTATTACAGTATCGTTTGTTGTTTACTTTTGGATATTATTAGTATATTTACTTATTTTTCAGTTTAGCGGTATTAAAAGGGTCTTAAATGTTCTTAAATTGTTACTGTAGAAATGTCCAGATACCCTGTATGTATACACTTGGTTTGTTTACCGTTGAGTGAGAAAACAATCACCTGGGGATACCCAAAAATCCCGGGTCACCCAGGTTGGGAACCACTGCTGTACATGACGTCCAGCAGGTGTGTAGTTACACCAACTCAGGGTCTAATTACATTACACCAGGGATAAATACCAATCTAATTAAATAATTTATTTTCTGTCCTTTCCATAGATAACTGCAAAGAATTTGGCACCAAGTGTCAAAGTATGGCTGTGGAGATTGAGGATCATATCCTTTGACCGTGTTGTTGAACAGGCTGTGCTAATCGCAGGCCTTACAGTCACACATATGATGATCACACGGTTTATATGCTGTATACTACATTGCACGTCAATCAATCTGCTAAACTGAATACCGGTACATAAACACACTTCTGCTGTTTTCTGTTAGGCGGTAGCTCCTGAACAAGGAGTGTGATGATAATATACACGATATACAGAAAACACTAAATTATACTAAATTGGTTGTTTTTAGGCATACTTTATAGAAGAGGCAATATGATAAGCTTAAGTTTGTCGTACCACGGACTGGATATTAGCCCATGTCCGCAGGTAGCTCAGTCGGTAGACATTTGCCATTGAATCGCAAGTTTTATTTTATTTTTATATACCCATCTCATCTGGATACCGCCAACACAGTGTATGATTAGCGTGGTTTGATTACATACCAACACTGTGCAGGAGGATGCTAAACGCACACCAGTCTTGGTAGTGGTGCCAGCTCACGGCAGAAACATCTAAAGAGTTAAGTCTAAAAAGACAAAAAAGAGTGGCCACACACTGGTAGCCAAAGTGCCGATTATTTGGATGTATGCATTTGGATGCAGAGTAGTCAAATAAATAATGGGCACTTTGGCTATCAGTGTGTGCGGCCACTCTTTTGTCTTTTTAGACTTAACTCTTTTGATTACATACTAAGACATGTGTAAGTACACAGCGATCCATCTCCCAGTGTCAATAGCACATTTTAAAGCGGATGATAGACAACCTCAGTGCTTGGCTGGCTGATAACCAACAATAAGCCACTTTCCACATATTCACCCATTTATTCTTGATTGGCACCAATGTCCTCCTATAGCTTTCTTTTTTTTCTAAAACATTTTTTTTGCACTCTTGGCACGCAACAAATTATACATCAGCTTTTGCCGCAGCCTATAACGGATGCAGTTGAAGGTAAAAGCTGATGTATAATTTGTTTAATGATGTATAATAGTGCTAAGTGTACTAAGGCAACTAAGCAGTTTGCTTATTGCACTAGCTGCTGTACTAACTGCCACTCGGGTCTTTCATGCAGCCTTAACTCCCATCCTCTTTTGAGGCTGCACATATCTACCAGGAGATCAAAGCCACCGACATGAAATACAAGAACAGGGTGCGGAGCCGCATCAGCAACCTGAAGGACCCCAAGAACCCTGGGCTGCGCCGCAACGTCCTGGCGGGATACATCGAGCTGAGTCGCTTCGCAAGCATGACCGCTGAGGTACGTCAGAACCGAGCTGCGGGGCGCTCGGGTGGCCCAGTGGTAAAGTAGAATGCCCAACAACACAGACTCTGGGGGTTTGAATCCACCGACTTTGTTGAGCGTCTATTCACAAACACAATTGGCCCATGCTCGGGGGGAGGGAAGCCGGCCAGGGAGTTTGATCATTGTTACTGCATGTAATCCTACATGCTGGGGCGTCACCTGGGTAGCAGGGAGAGTTGGGCTGGAGGAGGAGGGAGGCTCCACGTTCTCCCGGTGGAGGCTCCTCGCTGGTCGGTGAGTTGTCAGAAACAACAGCAGCGACACACACAAGAAATGTGTGGGGAGGAAATCTAATTTAGTAAAAAAGCAAGGATAAAATCAAAAAACGCAACCATGACTGCTGCGGTACAGGCTGCGGCTTCAACCACATCTTCCTGTACATACATGTGCTGAACTTGTTAACCCTAGAACACTAACGTTGAAAACTGTCACCAAGGTGCAGTACGTGGACTGGTGGAATTTGGGATCCCTCAACTAACTCAAGAATGAACAGTAATGCTCAATTCAGCGATGCTGAAATCAACGCAATAATGCAACTCCCAACTGATTGAAAGAGACTGTTGGGTGACTGTTTTTGGAGTCTGTCACTGGCACAAAACCTCCTTCAGATTTGACTGCCTAATTGTAGCAGTCTCATTCATTCACCGTCTTTCTGCTATACTCTCTCCACTCCCCCCCGTCCTCCCTGCGTCCAGGACATGGCCAGTGACGAGCTGAAGCAGCTGAGGAACGTCATGACCCAGGAGGCCATCCGGGAGCACCAGATGGCCAAGACCGGAGGCACCTCCACCGACATGCTGCAGTGCAGCAAGTGCAGGAAGAAGAACTGCAGCTACAACCAGGTGAACGAGCACGCCCTCGCTGCGGTTGCAGTCAACAGCATTTGAATTTCGGATTTGATATCGCTGAGAAAAATAGGCCTGTAGAAACCAATGGTGTAAAGCTGTCCATATATTTTTTTACTGTTGGAAATACTCCAGTAAAAGTATGTCTGAATTACAGTACTTGAGTAAATGTACTACTACAATTACCATAATGCTTTGCTGCACTCACCGCACCTTGTGGATAGGGGAGGCAAAGATGGTCTATTTATGAAGATGGGCGAACTTCATTGGAGCCACTAGAGGTGCAATGGACTACAAATCCTACAAATGGTCTCCTAAGTAGTCGTGGTTTTCTCCAGAGAGAGGCTTCCAGACTCCTCTCAAATCTCGAGAGAGTTATTTGCTGGGATAAAGAAATGTCGATAACAAAGTAGATTTTCTCCTGATTTGTCTCGCTAAAAGAAGCCATTTTAGTATGAATATCTTGGAAATATTGTATGCCTTGTGATGATTGGGTCCAGCATTTAGTTCAGTGACCATGGAGTTAAGGAAAGGTTCATGAACTGTGTTCACGTTCATTCTCCCATTGGAAATGAATAGACTCCAACATTCATCCCGTCTCCTAATATTGTCCCCGCCTCCTTCACGCAGATACGGGAAGTAAAGTAGAGTTTGTGCCTCTTGCTAATTTTCCTCTTGGGGGGAGGGCTGTCTTACTGAGACAACATGTAGTCCAGGAAAGAAGTGAGACCAGTGTCCATGACATCACAGGCACTTTGAAATACTAAAATATCTAAGAACACATATTACCCACATAAAAACCCCAGGAAAGTGTTTGTCTCATTAAAATAAGCTCTGGTTGCAAAAGGGGTGAAGTGGCCCTTTAAGCAGTGCAGTGATATTAATATATGGCACATCTACCACTGGATATGAAACGTTATTATTATGACTACAGGCAAGGGAAATCAAAAGCACAATGTCAGAGCCCACCTTACAGCAGCCACATTACACCCAGGACAGCAAACTGTATGCCCACTCTGACACAGAGTGTAGAGTTGAGTTGTTTCAATACTGATATCAGAACAGCTGCCGATATACTGCCAAAGTCTCACAAATGTACAAAAGTATAAAATAGG
Source organism: Protomyctophum bolini (assembly GCF_963924005.1). Classification (NCBI taxonomy): domain Eukaryota; kingdom Metazoa; phylum Chordata; class Actinopteri; order Myctophiformes; family Myctophidae; genus Protomyctophum; species Protomyctophum bolini. The sequence goes on along the minus strand of NC_137868.1, from coordinate 37,082,473 downwards.
GCTTATGTACAATAACATGGATTAAAAAAGTACAATATTTCCCTCCGAGATGTACGGTAAAGTATCAACAATGGAGAAACTCAAGTGAAGTAAACGTACCTCAAAAAAACAAACAAAAACCAAAAGTGTAAGTACAGTACTTGAGTAGATGTACTTGGCTAATTTCCACCACTGCCTCGTAGCAGATGGCAGTGGTGTAACACGAGGAAGAAGGCAACAGTTGTTATGTAATCAGCAGCAACTCAAAACATCCCCATCTACAATCTACATACAGCACACAACAGTAGCACTTGTTCTGTGAAAAGGGCTGGTTACAGAGGTGTGTGTTGTCTCTCCCTAGCTTGTATAACCATCATCTCATATGAACACTTGACCGGTTATAAAACACTCTCTCTCTGTGTGTGTGTGTGTGTGTGTGTGTGTGTGTGTGCGTGTGCGTGTGCGTGTGTGTGTGTGTGTTTTGTAGGTGCAAACCCGCAGTGCTGATGAGCCAATGACCACTTTTGTGCTGTGCAATGAGTGTGGAAACCGGTGGAAGGTAAGACCTTATTACCCACTTCAGCGCACACACACACACACACACACACACACACACACACACACACACACACACACACACACACACACACACACACACACACACACACACACACACACACACACACACACACACACACACACACACACACACACACACACACACACACACACACACACACACACACACACACACACACACACACACACACACACACACACACACACACACACACACACACACACACACACACACACCTTCAGCTGTTGAAGCTTTAGCTCTGTGCGAGACCATTAGGGTTTTATGGAAGATGCTTCTGATCTGAACATGTATTCCATTGCTACTTTGACCAGTTAAGCTACTCGTTATTCTTAAGGTTTACTTTAATTTCTACTATATCATTGCTGTCAGGAAGAAAGCTATTATGTTATCCATATTTTAACCGTTTGTGGTTTTCCGTATAGTAATGCCCTGCATACTAAGTTACATAATCCACCACTGTAATGACATTTCTTTCTTGGTTGTATTTTTCTTTTCAGTTCTGCTGATGTCCTCTGGCTCAAATCATGACGATCTCACTGGTTACACTGAACGACAACGACATTTTTGTTTTTGTTTCGTTTTTCTACAAGGGGGAGGGGAAGTTTATTAAATTATTATTAATATTATTATTAAATACTGCAGCTAGTGGTTTTAAAGATAGCGTGTTGAAATTCTTACGATTTATACTTGAATTTTTTGTTAAGCATGTGCTTTTAATTAACTGGGGCCTGAATCAAGGAACACGTTTTACTGGGAGTTGAACCACTTAAACACTGTTAGACTTTGTTGACCGGGGACCCCCAGGGCTCTTTACTAGATCCTCTAGTACAGTGGTTCATGTCAAGGACCACCCAAAATGATATATTTCACTGCCGAACCCCCTCTCAAAAATATCTTGTGCCAGGGACCTCCAGAAGCAAAGATTTGAGTAAAACAAAGATACACAGTGTTTAAGACAAAGTTTGAGACTGTCAACCCTGGTAGAACGCATGGTGCTAAGGGTGTTGCTCATCATACTTCAGATCAATACATTTTCTGACGGTGCATTTTATGCCATTTGTATATATACAGTACATCTTATTCCAACAGCACTACACGCTATGGATTAGAAAATGTGACGCAAAGCAACGCATTTTGAGCTTTTTGATCTGCTACTTTTTTTTAATTTAAAGCCTGAAAAGTAAGCAGATTGTCTGTCCTGATGAAGGTCTAATCGACCGAAACGTTGACCCAATAAAGAGCAACATTTTGGCAAGTGTCTGACAGTGTGCGGGACCTCTTCTTTTTAAGTATGCTCTATTGCCCTACACCCCTGTCACTAGCCTTCTGAGGTGTGCATCGGCCTTTTGCTAAAAAGACATAGCAGGTGTCCACCCGACACCCGACCCGACACCCGACCGAGACAATATTATACATTACATTATATTATACACTTACACAATGTGTAATGTTTGGGTATTATTGGCTTTCTTATAGACAACTCCCTTAGAAATAAAGGTGCCCTGCACTCTACGAGATTATGACAATTTTATTCAATAGGGATTTGAATTCTATCAAATTGTGACTTGGTCTAAATATTCAACATTTATACATAAAACAGTACTCTAGTCCAATCTCTCACCCAGTTGTTAGAGATACAGATATATTCTAATTATCTGATCCTTATGGATGATACTAACATTTTCCGAACAATAGATCTAGCCTTGAACTGCTTATTGGCTAGCTCATGATTAAACTATATGCACAGATATCGAAATGATTGGCCGATACCGATATACCGTCATTTCCGGACTATAAGGCGCACCTGAATATAAGCCGCACCAGCCAAATTTAGGGAAAATCCCGTATACAAGCCGCACCGGACTATAAGCCGCAGGTGGCCCCCTAGTGGCCGTTACGTTAGCTCAGAGCCTTAGATGGCTCTGCGTTAGCTGTAAAAATCCATAGATTAGCCGCACCGTTGTATAAGCCGCAGGGTTCAAATCATGGGTAAAAAGCCGCGGCTTATAGTCCGGAAATTACGGTAGATGTTTAAAAGAACAATTCAGCCGATTACTTTTACCGATATATTTTAGTTTTTATTTCCCCCTTTTGTGCCAGGGAAACAAATATGCATTCAAAACAAGAAATAAATGTTCAGAATCTACAGCTTGGTAGGCTGCAGATCCCCAACATACCAACATAGCCAAGCCAACGCAAAATGTATGCTTATCAACAACAGATAAATATCCGCTACTGCTGGTTATTGTCAGTTTTATTTGCCGATACCGACATTGACCAATAACAGCAAATTCCAGCCGATACCGATATGTGGCCGATACGATCGGTGCATCCCTGGATTAAACCATTTAGACCTGAGAAAAGATTCAACAAATGCCTTCTAAATCCTGACGGTTTTCTGAAAAACCCATGTTTCTATGTCAGTGTTGCTCAACCTTTTTCACGTCAAAGACCCCCAGAATTATCTGTATTTGGCCGCGGACCCCCATCAGAAAATATGTTGTTTCAGGGACCCCCCAGAAGCTAATATTTGAGTTCAAGATATTCACTGTGAAAGAAAATTCAAAGATTTGTGCCACATTTTCACGATTTTTCAAAAATAGAAGACCTACAAGCTCATAGCGCGGCACTCGGTGCCTGTGAGCTTGTAGATCTGCTAATTTCCAATAGCTAAAGTATAAACATAATGCTTAAAACACCAAAAGGGGTTCCCGTCCAACTGTGGTTACTCTTAGATTACCACACACATAATAACGGCTAGGACCAAAGTAATACGCATTCACAATTTGCATGGGACTGGACTTGAAATGCACTTCTGTTCAAGCCAGGATCTAATAATTGATATGTTAATAATGTGTCAGAAATAGACATGTTGTGGGTGTACAGTACAAAAGCCCATGGGGGAAACTGAATCCTTAATTCCATCTTTGAATATGTTAGTGTAGAAATGTCCATTACAAGGAGGAATAAATGACCATAACTAAAGCTGTTTTTTTAGGCTGGAGTTGCCTCACAGAAGCATACAGTAGATGGGGACAACGCATCGTTTCTCCAGTCCATAGTAGCCAACAATTACAGTATGTAGTTATGGGGGTCCGACTCCTGACCCCCCATGGGGGTTTCCAAAGGATTTTTTAATTGTCTAATGTAATCCTGGGCGCTACACTCCCTCTGCCATCCTGGGGAGCAATGGACTGACCCAGCTCACCCGGACGTAGCGCGTGGGAGGAACACATTATTCCAACCAGTTCCTTTGCCCTCCATCAGGTGCCCCGGCTGGCCATGGGGAGGCGGTATAGAGACCAGGATCACTGGTTGTTTTCCAAACATTTGAGATTTTTCAAACAATTTCAAAAGTATCAGATGTAGGTTGTAGGCCTACAAGCTCACAGGGCAGCATGAAGTGTTGCGCTCTGAGTGTGTATCTGCTAATTTGCTGATGTGTGAAAGTCACAAGTACAGATATTCAAAAATGTAATCTGCAAGCAATTATGTGTGCTCTCTCTCGTTGCAATAAACAATTTATCATTCATCATGTTGACTTGAATAGAGGGTATGCTTAAAGTGACTGGCACATCGAGTGGCAAAGCAACATGCAAAGTGAGTTTAACATTGTTGTATGGGCTGTCAAGGCCAGGAAGTAGGTTTTTGCCACTCAGTTGCCTGCGTTCCTATAAAGAGGAATCGCTTCAGCCTCAACAGAAATTGATTTGTTTTTATTGATTCTGATGAGCAGTTTGAGCACAATTCAACAAGTCTGAATGTATGGTGTACCATGTACGCCCACGACGAAAGTTGATAGTGAAAAGAAATAAACTACACAACAGTGAGTGAATTGAATAAATGTTACACCTCTGAATCAATTAGCATAAAGAAACTGCGTAGAGCAGAAAAAAAAGTACTTTCTGGCCTTGACAGCCCATACATCCAAACAGAAAAGTCCTATCTGATTGCATTAAACGACATTAAACAATGTTAACTCAATTTGCCACTCAATGTGCCAGTCACTTTAAGCATGCGCATACCCTCTATTCAAGTCAACATGATGAATGATAAATTTGTTATTGCAACAAGAGAGAGCACACAGAATTGCTTGCAGATTTCTGTGATGAGGAAAGATCCCCTATTCTTAGTAGTTAAGGAAAGTTAGCCAAATGTTTGAACAATCTGCAAAATAAATGCATTTAAAAAAATATATATTAGTCATTTAGTCAAAAATCCATCAAAATTTTGGGGCCCTAAAATGTCACATAATATTTATAAATACGTTTTTCATGTCGGACCCGCAAATGACATTTCATTCATTGACGGTCCCCCTCATAATTACATACTGGAACTAGAGAATAAACTCAGTCAGAAACAACAAAACAACCAACGCGAACAATTTGTCTGTCAGTCACTGCAGTTGTGAGTGACTCTGTCATTCACTCCCTGACAACGCTGACAAGTCCTCTCAACTCCCATGAGGTTGAACGTTACATAAGTTGTTTATTTCACTATAGTTTTTACTTCTAAATATAATGGCAATAACCTGCATTTATGTCTACTTTCTAGGGAGTAGGCTGTAACAATAATCAATGTTTTGCCGTGAATATTTATTAAATTACGGTAGTTTGAAAACTATATTTGCCCTCAGGTTTTATTGTTATATAAGGAGGTATAATTTTTTTTCAAAAAAGTGTACAGTATTTGTTAAACTCAAGCTTTTATGTGGACACGCCCACCAGTTCATTAAGTAATGCCTTGGGGGTGGTGATGGGTGGTGATCACCTGAACTGAAGCAGCACCCACAGCTGTAGTTGTATGATAAAGGGGGAGGGGCTGATAGTGTGATGTGACTATATTGCTGTTTATTTCATTGGTCCGTTTGACTGTCAAGGGTAAAGCCTCCAGGAAGAAACCCTAAATACAAATTTAATACACCATTGCAAATAAAAACGACACCAGGGTGTCTAATAAAGTACTGTCACCTCATAAACACATATTTGAATATTATAACCACACCTGGGGGTCTATTAGAGTAATGTTAACTCCATAGACACATGCAAAATAGAAAAAGTACAAAGATCACGGCACTCCCTCTTTAAGCAAAGGCATTTTGTTCCAAAAATGTGTTTTGCAAAAATCCACCTGTTGGTGGTGTTATAACAGGCCAATGTGAAAAGGTCACTCTGAGTATGACAATGTACTCAAAGAAAGTCCAATAGGTCAGTAACAGTTGCTGGCCAAGAACTGTCTGTTCTTCATTTCAGAGGTAGAACCTGTTGTAAAACGTCTGGGTTTCCGAGGCTAAACCTGTTGTAACTATAGTACCATTGTGATCTACTGATTAATTCTACTGATTAGATGGGTGGAAGAAAGTATTTGACATCCATATAATTTCAACGTGCTGCCTGTGACGAGATCTCACACACACACACACACACACACACACACACACACACACACACACACACACACACACACACACACACACACACACACACACACACACACACACACACACACACACACACACACACACACACACACACACACACACACACACACACACACACACACACACACACACGACGATGATGGTTTGTACAGGTGATGTCTGGTGTATAAACCCGTCGCCTGTAGTATCGATTGTCTCCGCCATCTCTCATTGCCAAGTGCAATGCACACGCATTGTCAAGGCTGAATGCTTTCCGTACGTGGCCTTTGGGCAGTGGGCACACACACTCAAATGTCAGAACGGTATCCGGCCTTTGATCAGAATCGGCCCCCTCTCCGACGCTATTAACAAAAGCCACTCATAAATAGGGGGAGATGAGCGCAAGACTCAGTGACATTTACTCAATGAGAGGAATTAAGTCATGCAATATATATTTCTTTGTACTTTTGCAAAGCGTTCTGTACCCGCCAACTCTCTTGTTCTACTCCACGGTCAGTGCTTTTGTGAGAGAAGTAAGTAACCAGGTCTACGAAAACAAGCCCAAAAGAAGCGGCTATTGGCCACATGAGCACTTTAAACCTAAATGCAACGGCTGTTTGAAAATAGATGACAAGTTCATGTGAGCTTGTAGATCTAAAAAAAAGCCATATCTGGTACTGGGGGGTCTCTGCCTGGCACAACATAGTTTTAGATGGCCATTCCGCAGACAAATACATTTAAATGTTTATTAAAGAACTACTGGTTTGGACAACATTAGGAAGCAAACTAAAAAGTCTGGCATATGAAGAAAAAAAGCCTCCTGGAAGTCTTGTGTGTTTGAATTGCCTCTACTGGTTGCATAATGCCAGCATAGGACGCTGCTAAGCTGTCCAATAGAAGAGTATGTATGTGAAGTTATGCGGGAACGCCTACTACTGAGTGGAAAAAAACTACTTTCTGGCCTTGACAGCGCATACATACAAACAGAAAAGTCCTATCTGATTGCATTAAACGACATTAAACTCACTTTGTCCCTCACTTTATGCATGAGCAGACCCTCTATTAGGGCCAAACAAACTTGGTACGGATGCAAGACCACAAGCACTTCTCTGTTTCTTTCTAATTTCAATTTATTTGACGATGACGCAACGATACAACACGGTGTGAGCTCGTATAGATCACTATTATTGTACAACGAGAGGGAAGTCTGGACCTCTCTGGTGGAGCTGTTGCCCCCACGACCCGACTACAGATAAGCGGTTGACTAAATGAAAAGGGTTGTAATTTTTCTTCTCTGTGTTCTCTGTCTGAATAAACAGCCTTGCCTGTTGACGTGGATATGAGATGGATAATGCATACCAACTTTAAAGATGGAGTGCCATGATTTTTCCTCTTAAAACATGATCATCAGGTAGTATGATTGTTGGATAGGCTCCCGCAGAGTTAGTGTTGAAGTGTCCTTGAGCAAGACACCATCGGTGTATGAATGTGTGTGTGAATGGGTGCATGTAATGCACAATCTAAAGCGCCTTGGATAAAGGGCGCTATATAAAATGCACCATTAAATGCATCATTAAGGCCTTCCTGGGGTCTTTTAATTGAGCAACTTAAGTATGCAAGATTGGACAAACCGATTAATTAAGCAACAATATAAAAGGTGAAATATTTGATTCCTGGGACAGTTATGATGTCACTAAAGTGGTATATTTCGATTGGGCCTTTTGACTCAAAGGCTTCAGCTTTCAGGAAGAAACCAACAATACACAGGGAAGACATATTTCAATATTATAACCACACCTGGGGGTCTATTAGACTAATGTTAAATCCATAGACAGTTAGACACACACACACAAAAATCACAACATGTTTACGTTATGTGTGGCCAAAAACAATTTGTCATGAAAATGTTTCAGAGCGCACAGGCATTGAAGAGAGGGCACGGAGGGGGAATAATTCGCTTGTTATCCAAAGCAACAAGCATCTTAAATCAGCATTTTATCCAGTTATATCCACTGCCATTCTCGTGCTTTATTCTAATTTAACCAAGAGTGACAAAGGACAAAAGGATGACATACGGTAGTCCAAGCATAAGGAAACTGCTCGTTCAGAGATCATTCAAATGGAGATTAGGCAGCTATAACGCAGTTTCCCTGACAACCATATTCTGACAATTTAGAGTCTTGGTGTTCTTTTTTTTTTGTCACACAGACTATTAGCCTTGTCAGTGGATTTATGTTGCTAGGGAACAGTTTGGGTCCACGTCTATTTCCTGACAGCCACTGATACTCAAAAAAGCACTTGGTGACTCTACGACACATTTTATAAAATGCTGTGGAACCCATTTTAGAATGTTCATGTTGTCAAGTGTGAAAAGGTCTGTCCTTTCCTGTGGTAAAGTAACTAGCATGAACTCAATGTAGCCTACTTAAGTACACTTCTGATGTATTTGTACTTTGATTGTATGTATTTCTGATTTCCAATACTTTTACTTCTACTCCACTACATCTCAGAGTCAAATGGTATACTACAATTATATTGAAAACTTGGAGCTTGATTTGGATACATTTCGGCCATTTGAAAATAGCCAACAAGCCTACGAGCTCACAATGTATCGCATCGCAACACATTGTGAGCTTGAACATCTTCTATTTTCAAATTATTTTAATACTTTTTGGAAACCTTAAATGGGACATTCTGCATAACGACGAGCATCTCCAAATCTGAGGCCATGGTTCTCAGCAGGAAACCGATGGATTGTGCAGTCCGGGTAGGGAACGAGACCTTTCCCCGGGTGAAGGAGTTTAAGTGTCTCTGGGTCTCTGAGTCCGGGTAGGGAACGAGACTTTTCCCCTTTGTCTACCGAGCAATCTTCATTCCTGCTGTCATCTATTGTCATGAAGTGTGGGTCATGAGCGAAAGAATAAGGTTGCGGATACAAGTGGCCGAAATAAGTTTTATCCGACGGGTGGCTGGCATCTCCTTTAGAGATAGGGTGAGAAGATCAGTCACACGGGAGAGACACACGAGAGTAGAGCTGCTGCTTCTTCATTTGGAAAGGAGACAATTTAGGTGGTTCGCGCATCTAGTCCCACTGGGATGAGACCCTGGGGCAGACCACATGGGGGGGGATTACGTATGTGGGAACGCCTCGGGATGCCCCAGGGAGAAGTTGCTAATGTTGCTCTGGTAAGGGAAGTCTGGCAATCTCTATGGATAAGCAGTTGAAAATGTGGTTTTCAGGTCATGGTTGTGGGTTTCTCTTCATAAGTCAAGAAGATCAACTCGCCGCAACAGTTGAAGTAACGAGGGTACGAGTGACACACTACAGCAGCTGCTATAGCTGTAAGAATGAATGACAAATAAACCCTCTTGATTCTCTTGAAATTTGACTGTAGTGACTCACTGCACATTGTGATTTGATTGATTCCAGCAACCATTACACATTTTTGAACAGGTTCAGAATGTTTCTATTGGAAAATAAAAGTTGGTTCTGAACAGGAACCGAAAAATGCTTGGTTCCGTTGCCCTGGAACCAAAGTGAACGTGACTATTCTACAGGTTGTCAGATGCAATTCATATCCAACACATATTGCAGGCCTGGAATCGAACCTGCACATAAAGTGCTTGCAGAATAAAGGCGCTATGTAAATGTGCCATTTACACTAGGGAAGCATTATTAGACTTCTTCAGTTGCACTCGTTGTGGGTCAGGGTTATCTACTTCACCACTTTTCAACCTACCTTCATATAATTGGTCCTCACTAATGTTCATAATAAAATGCCACACATTTGTTCTACTCTGTCTGTGTCACATGTACAAAACCCAAAGATAACTCTCCTTTTTGTATGACTAGATATGGGCTTTGAATTTAGAAAGATCCTTCATAAACATTGGCACATTATTGAGACTGATCCTAAACTTAAACAAGTATTCAAAGACCCCCCCAAGTTGGTATTTAGACATTCCTCTAACCTTAAGGACCTAATCATTGACATGGTGAATCACATCTTGATGATATCATCAAGATGTGATTCACCATGTTAATGATTATTTTCAGACCTGAGTTGAATAACTTTTTTTTTACCTCGTCTATCTTGTGTGTATATATTGTGTTTTCATGCCATCATTGTTGTCCATATGCTGTCCTTATTTTGTACTGTAATTGACGGTACCTTACTATATTATATATTTTCTTTATTCTCGTCACTTCCTGTAGGCTGTGTTTAGATTTGTTTACCCTTTTGCAATGTTATATTGTGTTTGGTAGCAGCAAATTATCCATTTTCCTGCACCCCTGTACTGTAATTTGTAATTGTAGTACAAGTATTGTAATTTAACAGTTGGCCTCAGTGCCACTACTAGCTCCATTCTATGGGTTCTTGGCTTGACGCCACTCTACTCAGCCTGACTCCATATGTGGTGGGTGTGTCAGTTTAATTACATGATTGCAAAATAAGACACTGAGATAAGAGGTGATCAAATAAAAGGTTTGAATTAAGCTAGGCTGTGATTAAAAGCCAAGTCGAAAAAATGGCGGCCACGGCAAAAGCACGGTCTTGGGGGTCAATAGTGAGAGGTGCGCTGACCTCAGGGCTCTGACCGGCTAATGGTGTTCAAAAGGTTCAGCCAGGTAAAGGGGGGCCAGTAAAAGCAATTATAAAAATGTTTATCTATCCTAAATTTGACAGGGAGCCAGTGGAGTGAGGCGAAAACAGGGGAAATATGGTTGCACTTTTTTTGTGCCTGTGAGGACTGAGGAGGCAGCATTTTGTACTAACTGCAGTCGACTGCATGGTCAATGCCAGAGTATAAAGCATTGCAATAATCTTGGAGGAAATGAAAGCATGAATTATGGGTTTCAAGTTGCTTCGGGGGAAGGTTTTACTTTAGCGATCAAACGCAGATGGAAGAAACTGGTTTTGATGACAGAGGCTGATGACAGCACCTGTAAAATGCTTTAGAGATGTGCGTACTTTCTTTTGGATTCTATTTTCAGGTTTCTGAACTGCCCACAGAGACACAGACTGAGTAGAAAAGGTTGTGGTGGCTAAATAAAGACACCAGCTACATCAGGATAATGTGGTACTGTAGCTTTAGAAGCCAGACATAAATTACTTGAACTGGTTATATGAGAGTGGTGATTTAGATACCATACCATTAGAAATACGTTTGAGGGACAAACAATATTATATTAAATATTAAATACAGTTTTAAAATGCATGGTGTAGTTCCTTAAAGGGGGTGTCAGTGATTTCAGTCAAAAACCCTTAGGTTTCGTTTTTGCCTTGGGACACAAGCTTTCATCCAATCAGGATAGAGAACAAAAACGAAACCTAAGGTTTTTTGACCCCCAGGGGTTAACTGGGGACAGGGAGGAACTCCTTATATGGTCAGCACACTCTATAGTAGAGAGGATTATCACAACAAAACAAAAAAATAAGTGATATTTGAATTAAGTGAAATCACTGACTCTACCTTTAAGTTTCAAATTGGCAATTAATCTGCAATCAATAGAGTCAGATTGCATGGGTAGGTCAAGCTGTTATTTAGTAGACTAGCGTTTCTTTGTATTGAGTTGTGCTTGAGATGTACTGTAATTCTGCAAACTGTTAATAAATATTTCAATCAATCAATGTAATTCTCTGCTTAAATTCTGCCATTTTACATATAGCTGGTGGTGGTTGCTCAAAGTAATTGTAGTTTTCCATCTAGCTTCATGCTGTCTAAATTAAAGGGTAATTACTAATTTGCTATATTCTGCTTCATTTCGGGTCTCACCTGCCTCGGTAAGACTTTTTTTTTGGGGGGGGGGGTTCTCCCTATTAAAAGCTGATCTTATTCAATAAATGCAATTGGAGTTTAATCGCCAAAATGTTATGCCAATAATGCAAATGCTACGCAATAAATCCATTAATTTCCAACAACTTGACCTCTCCTTTCATTGAACTGAATTTAAAGCCGCTATCAAAGCAAATCTGGGCTTTCATAACACCTCAACAGTGCCACAGGCTTATCACCTCCATGCCACGCCCCATTGATTAAATAATTTGTTTCAAAGTAGCCCAGACCACGTATTGAGTGCATAAATTAACATACATTTCAGATGGTCGACATTTCTGTATTATAAATATGTTCTTTTTAGTGGTCTCATAAAATATTCTAATATTTTGAGAGGATTTTTTGATTTTCATGAGCTGTATGCCAGAATCATCAAGATTAAAACAAAAAGGTTTTAAATATTTTACTTTATGTGCAATTAATCTAGAATAATATGAAAGTTTTACTTTCTTCAAAGTCGGTGCTCGTAGCTTCATAAAGGCAGTGACGTCTTAAATGAAGCGGTTCTGTCTGCCGTCTCCCCTCTGCTCTGTTAACATTATGGGTAACTCATTCAAGTGGTAAATTAAATGGGAAATACATCCTCTATTGAGAAAACAACAAGATATGTTGACAAAGACTCTTATTTTAAAAGTAGGCTAACTGGACCAGTTCTAACGGACCAGAAGTGGGGCCATCTTATTTGAGGGGCATGACATTTGTAGTCCTCGTGTGTCTCTATCAAAGGATGACTCAATAGATTACGGCCATATTGCAATATTGCTATTAAGGCCTGAGGAACTAAATCAAATGGTCCATGGCTCAAATGCAGAATAAATAATGGATCGTAATATGAAGATGGTTGAAAACCACTGTTTTGAGTACATTCACTAGTGCATTTGCAGACTTTTAGCAGCTTTTACATCCTTTTTCTTTTCTCTTTTAAATACTTTGGTCAAAAACATTTTTCAGAGTGTGGACCTCTCTATTCCTGCTTCTGTAGCGTGAGACAGCTTGATGTATACAAGCAGGCTACACCTCCTGGACATGGAGTATTTCCCAGTGGATCTTCCAGAAGCAGTATTAATAATATATCTACAGTAAAGTGCACTGACTAAAGTGGCACAAGTTTTATGCTTGTTTTATGCTCTCCTATGTTCATGTGTGAATGGAGGCAGCATTTTGACCTTCTGATTTAAACCCTCTTGTCTATTCTCAGAGAAACGTGAGCCACAACTGCAGCTTGCATCACTTTTCTTCCTGTCTACACGATTAAAGAAAAATAAGTCTTTATTCTGAAATAATCCATGGGCTTCTGTTCAATAGCAGATATTATAAAGGAGAAGGCAGAGAGCTCTCTCTCTCAGAAAGCTGAGACGAGACGAGCAAACCATGAGAAGCATACACATGAACCTCAATTACCCATGTGTGGACTGAAATAATTATGCCTCAAATCATCCTATTTTACACAACTACCTCGGATCTCTAAAAGAGATGTATATACTTTCTCACCATGTAGATAGATGAACACTGAGGAAAGGTCATGGTCAAGCTTAAAAGGCATCTTCAACCAAATTTGATTCGGAGCAAAATCAAATACCTCCATTTTGAGTTAAGGAAACAATGTGTAAAGTTTGAATGAAGCCTCAAGGTGAAAGTATGGCAGAGCTGGAGCGTGCCAAAGTGTTGCTGGAGAATTTAAAACGAGGAAATAAATAAAGAATGAAGACAACATCATCAGTAGCTGTGTGCTGTAAAGACAACAAGACATAATAGACAAGATGTGTATTGGTCTAGTTAGAATGTGCTTCGGCCATGAGCTCTGGCTGGCAAGAAGCAGGCAGAGGCAGCAGACAATTCAACCTTTCATATCGCTGTCAAGCATGCAGAAACCTCACATCTCCATGTTCTAACTTGTCGTGTTTGTTTTTCCTCGTAAACTAACGCCCTACTTGTATCGTATCGTACTTGATCACACATTCACACCACAGTGTCACATACAAAAGCAACAAAAGCAGATCTGCAAGCTCGAAACCTTAGGCTATTTCATGTCAGTATATACATTAGCATTGTTATGACTAGAAGAAATTGCAGTCTTCAGGCATTTGTCCATACCCGACCTTTGAGAAGGCCACGCATGACACAGTCTGCTATACCGTCTACCATCTGGGTTGAAAATGTTGTGCTGCTTTAACCTTTCTACGTAGAAAGTGTAGCATCTTCCATACCAATCAGTGAGCCACTATCTCACAACCTTGAAAGGGGTGTAAGAGCTGTCTGAGTCTGTGAAGTTGAGTGGCTCACACACACACACACACACACACACACACACACACACACACACACACACACACACACACACACACACACACACACACACACACACACACACACACACACACACACACACACACACACACACACACACACACACACACACACACACACACACACACACACACACACACACACACACACACACACGCTTAAAGCTATTGGTTTTGATAGCACATCAGTGAGATGGATGCAATCCTACCTGGAGGGGAGAGAACAGATGGTGGAGGTGAACGGAACACTGTCCCCCCCCCCCCCCTCCTCCTCCCAGTGAGCTGTGGCGTCCCACAAGGAAGCATACTAGGGCCTTTACTGTTCCTAATATATGTTAACGACATGACATCAGCTTGTGACTGCAACTTGTTCCTGTTCGCAGACGACTCAGCACTGCCTCAGCTCTGAACTCGGTAGAATCTGCACCTGGCTCGCTGATAACAAACTATCCTTACCTCACCTGGGAAAAACTGAATCCATTCTCTTCGGATCAAATAGTAATCTCAGCAAGGCAGATGGCTTCTTGGTTAGAGTGGGTGACAAAATTATCACACGAAAAGATGAAATTACCTACCTAGGTTCCATCCTGGAGGCAAATCTTTCCGGTGATAAAATGGCCACCAACGTAATCAAAAAAGTCAATCAAAGAACAAGATTCCTTTACAGGATCTCCTCACTGGTCAACAAAAACACCTTGAAGACCTTAACAGGAGCCCTCGTACAAGGTTTCTTTGACTATGCATCCACCTCTTGGTACCACAGCACCTCAAAGGCCCTTAAAACAAGGCTCCAGACCTCCCAAAACAAACTGGTCAGGCTCCTACTTGGCCTCACCCCCCGAACCCACCTCACCCCTGCCCACTTTGACAGGCTGGAATGGCTTAGGGTCGACGACAGAGTAGACTACAGCATCTTGCAATGGGTCTGGTCCACAAGATTCGATACACCACTAAGATACCCATGTACGTACCTGTCTAAATACTTCCTTAATGTAAACGAAGTCCACACCCACAACACCAGAGGGAGTGCAACAAACCATGTACAACCCAGATTCGGCACAAACAAGGGACTAAATTATTTTCGCTCCTATGCCACTAAAATGTGGAACGCCCTACCAACAGTCATTAAGACATGTGAATCCCTTGACTCCTTCAAAACCGCTCTCAAAGGGCACCTACGAATGGCTGCAATTCGAAACTGGCCTCTGTAAAATCTGAATCCCCCCCCCCTTTCCCCTCACTGTATATGTATCTTTTCCCCTTTTGCTTCCTATATGATTATGATGAATTCCTGTTCTGTTCTTTAACTACATAGAAGTGTCTATTTGTATGTCTCTAAATGTTTTGATGAATTGAACAATGTGGACCCTGTTGTAAACAAGTGTAACGCTTAATTGGGTCGTCCACTCACAGTTAACAGTCTTTGTATTGAATTTGTGCTTGAAATGTACAGTAATTCTACAAACTGTTAATAAATATTTCAATCAATCAAACACACACACACACACACACACACACACACACACACACACACACACCAGCACTTTCGCCTCCTTATTGGGCATCCCAAGCTGCCAAATATAGAAACAAATAGTCTGCACCATATAGCCCAGCTCTGAGATGGTGTAAATGGTGCATTTATATAGCGCCTTTATCCAAGGCGCTTTACATAGATAATATATGTGTGTGAATGAATGGGTGAATGTAATGCACACTATACATTCACCCATTCACACACCGACGGCGGACGAAACCATGCAAGGCACCAATCAGCACATTTAGGGGTTCAGAGTCTTGCTCAAGGACACTTCGACACTAACTCATGGGGGAGCCCGGGTTCGAACTTCTTCCCATCCGGCCACTCTACCCCTGAGCCATTTCCACCCCTGTATGTAGGAGTGGTTGGCCATTGTAAAAATCTTCCTCTAGTCTATCTCCAATACAGATCACTTCTCTGGACTCTTAAATCATTCTCATTCACACACACACACACACACACACACACACACACACACACACACACACACACACACACACACACACACACACAACTGATAATCACCACTCACCGGTATAGGTTACTTATGTTATAAAGGGTATGTGCATGCTTAAAGTGACTGGCACATCGAGTGGCAAATCAAGTTGTATGTTGGATGTATGGGCCATACATACAAGGCCAGACAGTAGATTTTTGCCACTCAGTAGGCGTTCCTGCATAACTTCCGGGTTTGATGATGATGTCACGCGCATACCCTCTATTGTCTGCATGTATACTGGGAGCCTACTGGCTGCGATTAGGAAAGGCGGAAGCATCGCAATGTGGCGTTGGTTGCGTTGTCTGACTAAATCTAACCCTAACCAAACAAACCTCATATCAGTTTTAACTGGCCACGTAAGTCAGTTTCACTTCTGTGTGTCCTAGTCGCAGCCAGTAGACTCCCAGTATATAAGATCGTCTTGATAACAAGTAACCTATATATACAGTGGTGATTATCTGTTAATAACATTCAAAGCGGGTGCACACACACCC
The DNA here is from genome assembly GCF_963924005.1 of Protomyctophum bolini. Classification (NCBI taxonomy): domain Eukaryota; kingdom Metazoa; phylum Chordata; class Actinopteri; order Myctophiformes; family Myctophidae; genus Protomyctophum; species Protomyctophum bolini. Next base: position 37,065,800 of record NC_137868.1, on the reverse strand, counting down.
CAATGGACAGAGGCAATGATGCACAGCACCAACTGGCTCATCATCAGCGGTTGCAGGAAGTCTAGCTTGCTCAGGGACACTTTGACACGCAGGGGATTCGAACGAGGAACACTCCCAATTTGTGGCAATCCCAAAGTGGCCACACATACCTGCTGACTGCCACCACACACAGCCATAGCCGTTCCATCTGCCACCCGCTAGGATAAGCAATTTGAAGATAGATGGACGGATGGAAATAGCCACCCACATCTCAGCACAACTGGAATCGTACTACCTTGTCCTTCTATTATGCAAATTATGTCTCATCACTGAACCTCACGGGTTATAGTGGCCCGTCGCTATGACTACTGTACCTGCCAAAAGAATGTTGAAAGGGAGACGGAGAACATTGAAAGACATTCAAAAGAACAGGATCCGAGCACTCAAAAATGTGAAGGATATACTCTCCTCCACATTTTATATAATAATATATAATAATTATATAAACTTGTATAATTTTATATACAAGTTTATATAATGTGGCTTGGATTGGTCATGTGTATTCGAATACGTTATGTGCATTTATTTCTGTATAGAGCATTTTCGTACTGTAGATATGCGTGTATCCAAACACACATACTTGCATTCTATATGTATACAAGTTGTGGTTTATGTTGGACATAAAAGCCGCAAAAGCTTTGTCTCTGACTCCGTCGATCAGCAGCTATGCAGGATAGGCAGGTGCTACTACAGTTGGTGGATGGTTAAAGATGGAGTGCTGTATTTTTGTACTGTTTCTGTTTTGTACAGTACGTGTCAATTTAATGGAGTTAACAGTGCTCTAATAGACCCCCAGGTGTGGTTAGAATATTAGTAGAGAAAAAAGGATCCCGCACAAGTCTTCACTATTGAGCAACGTTCAATAATTTGGGTCTGAACGACCCAAACGTTGCTCAATAAATCTAATTCTGTAAGTGAAGTATGAAGTATGATCCTGAGTCTCGTGCGATACGCCCATCCATCGCACTTATTTTTACTGCGGTTTATTCAACACCATGTTCTTAAAACACCATGCTGTAAAACACTGTAGAACTGACATACAAAACAAGACAAAAAACAAAACATTAACTTGGACGTTCATACAAATACATCCATAATAATACATGACTTTCACAATAAGGCTAAACAAAAACACAATACTGACCACTTTGCCTGCTTGCACATGAATGGAGGGGGGGGGGGGGTCGACTTGGATCCTTCAGTCTTTCTTGAAAAACCCTTTTTTGATTTCTCTTCTTTTCTCTACTTAACTTATATATTGTACTTAACTTTACTTTCATCTGCTTTACATCCTATAGTTCTCTTTATTTCTTCTAGTTTACTTTAAATCCTTCTGCACAGAGCTCTCTCAGTGAACTGCACAGTACACTCTCCTTCATTGTAATGAGACTTCTGCCCTCTCTCACTCACACCAGGTGTAACCAACAAGCTTAATTAGCAGAAGCACAGATGCAACAAAGACACATAATTGAGAACCCTCAACACATAGAACACACTAGTGCCCCCAAAAGGACAAATACAAAAAAAATGAAAACCTTGACATGGCAGCAGTAACAGTGCTGGATCCTTTTTTCTCTACTCCATTTCCAGTTTTCCGACACACCTGTCCACTGTAGGTGGTGCAGAAGGACTTTTTTCTTCTGTGGTTAGAATATTAAAATATGTCTTCCCTGTGTATTTTTGGTTTCTTCCTGAAAGCTGAAGGCCTTTGAGTCAAAAGGCCCAATCGAAATACACCATGTTAGTCCCCTAACCCCTCCCCCATTATCATACAACAACAGTTGTGGGTGCGGCTTCAGTTCAGGTGGAACACCACTCACCTGAAAACCAGGTAGCCTATATTTAATGAAGGGGTGTGACAACATAAAAACATAATTTTAACACTTTCTGTACACTTTTTTGAGAGAAAATATATACTCGTAGTACAGGTCTAATGATCATGTTTTAGGGGGGAAACGGCATTCCATCTTTAACAATAATATATTGAACTGCAAACACTTAACCTATTAAAACCAGGAAAGCGTCATTTTAGATGTTAGTGTTGACCATTAAAAAACAGCAGATAAGCTTACAGCGCACGACAAGCTTGTACATCTGCAATTTAGTTTTTACATCTTTGAAAATGTTCGAAAGTGCTGAATAACATTTTTCTTTCTTCTGGGGGTCCCTGGCACTAAACATTTTCAGATCTGGCCGTCCGCTGACAAATGGGCTACATATAATTTTGGGGTCCTCGTGAAAAAAGTGTGAGAACTATACTGATTTAGAAATCACTTGTAGAATCGGCCCCAGGTCTTCATGGATTAAAAGCCAAGAAACCAAGACCTATACCAAACAGAGCAATTATTCCACCTCAACTGAGCTGTCATCTACATGGTCTCATGGATGGTCTGTGCATGGCAGGCCAAGTTAAAGTTTATTATGTTCTCTACAGGAAGCTGTAATGTCTTTCATTTTAGTCATGCCAAATACATTTGGAGAGATCCGTTTCCAGGTTCTTGGCTGTTTTTCTTGTTATCCACAGCAGGAGCATTTGCATGCAAATACCATTTTGAACAAAATGACACTCTAGCTCCAAGGACCTCAAAAGACTTCTAAAACCAGCTTGTTTTACCTGCCCTTCCCATTTAAGGTCGAACCGGTCGCGTAGATAATAAGGTCTTGCCTAGACATTAAAGGTCATACCTGTCACATTTGTTTAAGGTTTTTTGCACGACTTGCGTTCCAAGCCAGTTCAAATGAAACTAAAGTCGTATTACATCTCCTGTGTTTATTAGAGCTATACTGTATTTCATCCTTTGCCATAGAGGGACAGCAAGGTGAAAAACCGACCAACATGGATTCTTTTTTCCCTTTAGATTTCGCTTGATTGTAAATAATAAGCTGTGAAACACAATTATACATATATCGTTTCTGTCGGTCAGCTGCGGACTGATCTCATGCTTCCTTCTATGCATGAGGAGTCCAAGGCCAAGCTGCTTATTTTCGCCTGACAGAGGAGTTTCCCTAAGGCCGGACATAGCACGTGGAAAGAACTAAAACCAATTCAAAATGAGCAAAATAAATACTATTGGCAGGCAAGGCTAGTGACAGGCTGTGTTTAACAGGCCTTGTTCAACAGTCTTTGCTACTTAGCAAAGACACCCAAGACTAGAATCCACTTTAAAGTAATTTAGTTTAGATGACATAATCCAAAATGTTCCCATAATGACACTTCTACTACACATGACAATGGCCGACACCACGAGAGCCATTCCCAGTGAGTGCATAAGCCATCTGTCATTATAGTAAAGGCGGTTTTCAGAATACCAAAACCACTAATCAAGTGCTTAGTGAACCAGACAAATCACTGTTTCGTAACCAATTGCCAGCTGAAAATGAGCTGCAACCTTTGTGCACTATATCACTTCACAAAAGAAAAAAGAAAAACACAAATGAACGTAATTATGTTTTTACAATGATAACTGGGCTAATGATTGTAAATAAGCTCCAATCACAAGTCCTGTGCCTGTAGGGGATGGGTTTCATCTACGGTTATTACGTTATCAGCCATACTGTACGTGTTAACCGTATCATGCTTGATTTGTTGTAACTCTAATGTGAAATCAGATTTTTGCTTTTACAGTTACATATAATTAAAGAAAGCTTGTCAGACAGATAGACAGACAGACAGACAGACAACCCATCTGTCCTGTGCATGCTTCTCAGTGGCTTGAGCAATTGTTCTCAACTTGTGCATGGGCAATGATTAGCATATTCACAAAATGACAACGCCCGTTTTTCACTTTCACAAAAATATAAGTTCAGTCAGGACAACTGAATGGATGAAATATATATTAATTTATTCATATCAAATTTGCAATATATTTATTATGGTTTGGCGATGAATTGGATCTGCTTTTTAGAGCGCATCAGTCCCAACCGGGACTCCGAATAACCCGTCCCTAAACAGCAGGTACAAAACGACAGGTGGTAGCTTGAGTGGAGGAGGGTGAGAAGCAAAAATTAAATCAGACAGCAGTGCAGCAACAGCAGCAAGCAAGCAGGATGAGCAGTGCAAACGTCCAGTTTAAATAGCCGGTATCCAAGAGGCCAATAGCAAGAGCCCCAACATTGCTTTACTTCCCGTATCTGCGTGATTGTGGGCACACGCCTTTTTAGGAGACGTGAAGCAGGTTGGAGTCTATTAATTTCCAATGGGAGAATGAACGTGAACACAGCTTATGAACCTTTCCTTAACTCCATGGTCACTGAACTAAATACTGGACCCAATCATCACAAGGCACACAATATATTCATACTAAAATGGCTTCTTTTACCGAGACAAATCAGGAGAAAATCTACTTTTTTTATCGACCTTTCTTTATCCCAGCAACAAACTCTTGAGTCTCTCCCTGAGTCCAGAAGAGTCTCTTTGTCCATCTAACGGACGACACATGGGGGGCTCTGGGCCCATATTTAAGATGGGAATATGTGAATATTATAATGTGAAATGAATGGACAAAAATTCAATAAAATGTCTTAGACCTGGTGGGGAGGTCAGGGAGGAGAAAACCATGCCTACTTAGGAGACCATTTGTAGGATTTGTAGTCCATTGCAGTCCATTGCGCCTCTAGTGGCTCCAATGAAGTTTGTGCATATTCATATAGGCCTATAGACAATCTTTGCCGGTATATATGAAGATGGAATGAGAGTGTGATTGTGATGCCTAAATTGTGATTACACTTTACAATTTAGGCATTTAGCAGACGTTCTCAATCCAGAGCGATTTACATTAGGCAAGAACAAAAAAGCATGGCATTACATCACATACATAAAGAGCAATATTCAATAAACATGCGTAAGCTATAGGAACGTAACAGTGGAATCTCTATATAATGAAACTATACATATATATACACTATATAGTATATATGTATAGTTTATATGTATAGTATAGTAACTATACTATACTTATATACTATAAAGTGCAATGACTACATACATGTACAATGCAATTCTAGTGCCACTCTTGACTACAAAGATCTTTGTAGCCTGGTAATCCACTAGCCCCTTGAAATCGCATTTCCATTCATTTGTGTGGAGTCTGGACCTCTAAACTAAGTACTGCACCCTGCATTAGCAGGGTCCAGACTCCACACAAATGAATGGAAATGCGATTTCAAGGGGCAGTGGATAACCAGGCTACAAAGATCTTTGTAGTCAAGAGTGGATATAGAGCAGATCATATAACTAATTCATTGGGAGATCTAAAGGTCAGAGGTCCTTTGATGAATGACTGTGAGCTGCAGTTCTTGAGCGATTCTCACGACCCTCTACCATATTGCTGAATTTTGTGGAAAACGACAGCAAAACTGCCAAAACTACGAAAAATTGTGGAATAAGTACGAAAACAATAATGCCCCCCCCCCCCCTCCAGCTTGACCCCTAATAATAATAAACATGTAGGATTATTACTCGAGTCGTGATGAATAAAAATCACACCCATGTGAAGTGAGGGGTGCTCTTATCATCATACATCATCTCATTCTGGCCAATCACAATTTGCGTCCTCACTTTTCTGCCCTCACTTTTATCTTAGATGTACTCTTGCTCAGTCAGTCAATTCATCTCTATGCGAAAGAGTGGATTGCATAAAAATCTGATTTAGAAAGCATAAGTAACTATAGTTTCTATGGCAACGTAAACTTTGTTTGAAATAACCCCATACAACTGTCAGCTATTTATGAATAATTTATATACCCGATTGAATCTTGGGACACAATTTGTCACAGGGTTAGACTGTAGGTCTACATCTGAAAGCCATCTGACGTTTGAGTAGAATGCCATGCCTCTAGTCGGCCGGTATCAGGCCGTGAAGAATAGAAGCACAAATGTAAATGATGTGAACCCTCTCTGGGGAGGACGGCTGGCTGTGCTAATAACACTGTTCTCATTCCCTTTAAGTGACCGCCGCTATGTTGCTGACATCTCTGCCATTTACAGTACACACATATAAAAACATAAGTACATAATTCTGTGCAGCCAGTTACCTACATAACACTCTCTGTGTACTCCTGATATTCAAATAGACAGTGCAGTAAGTTATTTATTTATTTATTTATTATTATTATTATTATTATTATTATTTAATAAGTTCTATATTGCTGTAGAGTGTTTGTTCGGTAACAGTGGTCTGGTCTCCCTATCTCTGCAGTCTCCAGCACTAATCAGGCAAGACCCCTTTTCAGGCCGGGATAGTAAAGGATAACAAAATGGGAAGTGATGACATGAAGAAATTAGTACAAATTTGGAACTAGAACACAAATCAAATTAAGATGATAAACGTGTAGCCTACTTTCTGCTGGTGGACATAAATTAGCAACAGACCTGAAAATGCATTTTCTGTTCTGATCTGGAGAGACCCCCCATTACTTGTATCAATTACACTATACCTTTAATATTATGCAGAAGGAAACAAGAATGCAAATTTTAGGCCCAATTAATTTTATTATTATTACCATTACCCTTATTATCATTATAGGGGGAAGCCCTAAGGGGAGAAGACCTCTTATTGTTTATACGCATTCCACAATTTTTCGCAGTTTTGGCAGTTCTGTGCTGTCGTTTTCCATGAAATTCGACAATACGGTAGAGGGTTGAGTGAATCGCTCAAGAACTGAAGCTCACATCCATACTGTACGTCATAGGGCCTCTGACCTTTAGATCTCCCAATGAGTCAATTATGATTTGCTCAATCCACGTTTGACAACGTAACGAAAGTGACGTCAAAGAATTTCATAGCCTGCAGGTTAACCCCAGGTTAACCCCTTGAAATCTCTCTCTGGTTACGGGGCTACAGTGTAGACACTAGACAAGACAACCCCTTCCAGTCTCCAATCAGTGAACGACACTAGCCTGGAACAGGGAACCTGATTGCAGCATTCAACAAGTACATTATTATTTCTTACTAATAAGACAGGCATTGAGTAGCCTATATATTTTTTCTCATGCTTTATTACTTGCGCAAGCATGTATGTGTATGTATGTACGTATGTATGTATGTATGTAATAGTGGTCCCTTATTGGCTGTTGACGCAACTAAGGTACGCTTCAAGGTAGATATACAGTAGATATTTTATAGAGGGGCTGATCGTAAGTTCGTAGAGGTCGGCAGTACTTGCGTACTTTGCTTGCACCTCGACAGAGTGCATTTATAGTTACTTTTATTACGGCTTGACCCAGTCTTATCGCTGCTTGCAGCTATATATGTATTAGCCTATTGTTATTAGGGGTCAAGCCAGAAGGGAAAATGACCCCTATTGATTTTGTACCGTCTTTTCTTCTGCCATTTTTCGCAGTAACTCTTTGCCGTCGTTTTTCCACGGCAATATGGTAGGTAGAGGGTCAAGAACTGAGGCTTAAATTCATTCGTCAAAGGACCTCTGACCTTTAGATCTCCCAATTATATGATTGTATAGATACGATAGATAGAGTATACCGTCCACTCTAACACTCCTAATTGTTAGTAGAATAACGTTTTTTTAAGTGGTGCAAACCACTTCCTTAAGTGATGTGTGTGGGTCCCTGCCTGGCTGGCTGGGTATGTGTGAGCACGAAAACAGCATGGTTGTAACTCTGTCATTTCTCAACCGTTCCGGACGCGGGGCAGCTCGCCGGAATCGGGCCGGCACCCTGGGTGTGTTCCTGTGGGTCTGGACCCCCACCCCCCCCGGGACCCCCACACGGAGTTGCACCACTTACTTCACACGGGTGTGATTTTTTTTCTTTTAAAAAGAGAAGGATAGGGAAGGCGCTCCTTGTGACTGAGTGGAGACCAGCTCATTAATGATAAGACTTTGTGATAGATCTGTTCAATAAGAACTGACAAGGGTAGGCCACTCTATGATAGACGTGTTAGAGAGAGATAGATGTGACCTCCTGCCAAATCAAAGGCAATCAAGAAGTCTATTTAATAACAACTTTAATAGCAAAGACCTTCTTTTCTTTTAAAAAGAGAAAAGCGAGGCAAGTCCTATCTTTGAGGTATGAGGTATAAACTAGCCTATACTTGTACTGCACTGTGACAGGCAGTCACCTGCATGGTGCAAAGACAAAGACCTCGGAAATTGTCAGAATTTTATTGAGAGGATGGCCCCTTGAGATGCAGTATACAGCATGCAGCATAAAACAAAGGTATTGGTAATTGTTTTCCTTGGCTGAATTAAGCACTGTAATGCTTCCCAGGGTTTCCATTGCAAACCAAAGAGTGATGGGTGTAATCAGACCGGCGGTACAAACTAATCATGAGCCATCCTCCCAGAGGACCGTCTGGAAAACAGAAGCACTACTGCAACCGCATGCAGCCGTTCTGTTCATCTCACTAAAAAGACCCATCACATCATTGTTCCCTTGTTCTCTCTCTCCGTCTATCATTTTCTGCCTCATTGTCATTTCCTCACAGAGTTGGAGAAGAAGAAAAGACTCTTTTCTTCTAAAGAGCCATCCAATCAGCCTGTACCGGAATGGCCTCCAGCTGCACCTCGCCATGCCCCAAGAAGCCTTTTCCTGTCTTTGCTGTCACCGTGGCAGACAGTACTTCATTATCCTGCCCTTTTCGTACGCTGCTGTGCTCATAATTATGATTATTCCTCATTATACAGGCGGAAATGGCACTGATTGGTCTCACGCCATCTCGCCCAGACACCATAGGGACATGGGACAAGAAAAAAAATTGGATTCCTAAACTCCCCCCCCCCCCCCCCCCCCCGTTCACCCTGCTGTGAGAGGCCGGTCGCACAGCAGGGAGAGGCTGGTCGGTCTGTCTGTCTGTGTAAATCAGTTAGTTCTCAAACTGATATGCATTTGGCTGCGGACCGGCTTCCCATACTTATCTGCTCAAGCAGAGACAGCTGGAGGAAACTCAAATGTACCTGAATGAACACTTGTACCTGAATGAACACTCAAATGTACCTGAATGAACACACTGTAGGCTACCTGAAAGAACGGGGCAATCGCCAAAAAGCCTCGCTTCTTAAGAAAACAAGAGAAGATCCAGTCAACGTGGACGTCAAACTGCAACATGTTAGTTAAATGGAGAACCAGAGCAGACTAAAGTGCCGATTCGTTTAAATCAAGCCACATAATGGGTCCACTAACTGTGATTACTACAATGAGAGCCAATTTAATTATTTATGTACGTATAGCACCCTCCCCTCAGATGAAAATCTGTTTTCCTCCATTCACTTAAACATTCGAAGTCTCCCCCGTAACCATGGGAAACTAAATATACTTTTGTTCAGCTTGACTCATAACTTCCCTGTCATTGCACTCACCAAAGATCAAAGACCAAAGATCTAGAGTCCCTCTATACAGTACATTACATAACTATAATAGTGTTCACTCTCACAGAGAGGATAGAGTAGGAGGTGGTGTAACCCTATTTTTACACAACACTAAAGAGAGACGACCTCGTATCTCATCTGGAGACTGCTAATGTTGAGTCTGTCTTTGCGGAATTTCTATCCTGTCCTCATTTCGGTGGTAAAAATGTAATTTTGGGTTGTATTTATCGCCTCCTGATACTGACATGGATGCCTTTTATGATGCCTTAGCTGTCATTTTAGATCTAATGGTGACTACAACGCCAACTTATTTGCAAGTGAGAAACACAAACAGCTATAGGTTTGTCCATACCATGTACTCAAATTGTTTTTATCCATTAATCTACTAAGACTTCCGCTACACTAATTGATAATATTTTTTACTAATTCTTTAGGATACATCATTCAGAGTAGTATCTTTTATACGGACATATCAGACCACCAGTCTTTCAACATAAAACACCTAAACAGTCACCTGCTGACTACAAATGTAGAATTTTCAATACAAGAAATACAGATCGTTTTAAAGCACTGATTGGTGATGTTTCGTGGGAAAACGTATGGAGTCTGATGTTGAAATGGCGTACAATGTCTTCATGGAGAGTATCAAAACAGCTTTCTATGAAAGCCTCCCTTTGGTCAAACGCAGATTGATAAAGATCATAGTAAACCCTGGTTTACCAGTGGTCTAAAGAAATCCTTGATTAAAAAAATAAGCTATATTAAAAATATCTATCTAATCCATCCTTGTCTTATTCTGGGGCGCCTGATGGAGGGGAAAGGAACTGGTTGGAATAACGTGTTCCTTCCACGCGCTACGTCCAACCAGGGAAACTCCCCCCTGTCAGGTGTAAAGGAGCAACTTGGACACTCAGGCATGCATGAAGGAAGCATGAGTTCCCTAGTCCCTCATATATGGGGACTAGGTTGGTGGAGGGTGTGTAGAGCCCCGGATCACATTAGATAATTGACACTGGGGTGAAAAATGGGTTACAAAATCGTGGGATAAAGATTAAGTAAAAAATATATACAGATCAGATATAAGATATATATATATATAAACTAATTTACACATCTACTCCGTGCAGCTATAATAATTTATTTCACACACAAATGTCAAGAGAGTAACATCCGTTCAACCTGGAACATCATCAACCAACTTCTCAATAGAAAGAAGACAACCTCTGTACTCCCTTCACATGTTGTGAGAGTGACAGCAAAGTGCTGAATGATCCATACGACATCTCTTGTGGTTTTAATGATTTTTTTGCCAATGTGGGAGACTCACTGTCTAGTCAAATCAAGGAGACTGAGATAAGTCTACTTGATTATCTGTGTGGTTGTTTTCCTGCTGTTATGCAGTTTACTCCACCCAGTGATTCTGAGGTACTAGAAATCATATCTGACCTCAAAATTTGAAGGATGAAATCGGCACGTCTTTAATCAAAGAGATTAGCTCTTTCATTGTAACACCACTAACATATCTGCACTAAATCTACGGAATATGCTATAGTTCCCTCTCGTATGAAAGTTGCTAAAAGTATTCCTCTTTTCAAATCTGGGGATCCTGGTTTTTACAAACTATAGACAAATATCAATTTTACCCTGTTTCTCAAAGGTCTTACAGCCAGAGATAAAAATGAGTTTGCCTTGGGCATATTTCTGGACTTATCCAAGGCCTTTAACAGTCAATTTTGATATACTATATTCCACAAATGTCTGTATATATATTATATATTGGTTCTATTGCCCGTGTAAGCCGAGGTCTAACACACGGTGAGCGGTGAGCTTTGTATATTATTATATGTTACACAAGTAAGCTGAGTAACTATTGATTTTCTGTCCTATCCGTATATTGGCCGCAAACAATATGTATCATTCTGTTTGCTTCAGGCTGTTTCCCATACTTTTTGCTGACGACACCAGCTTAGTTATAACACACATACACTGACTTTCATTCCCTCATAGTGGAAGCCAATGAAGGTTTGGAACTAATATCCACATGGTTCCAAGCAAATAAGTTATCCTTAAAGTAGCTATAAGCAATAATATGTCAACATTTTAATGACCTTTTCTATGTATTTCCTATTTCTTTGTATTGATTTATACTGTGCTAAATCAAATCAAATCAAATCAAACAAATTACTGTGTGTGTGTGTGTGTGCGTGCGTGCGCAAGAGAGTAACAGGAAGCGTTAACAGGAAAGCGTGACTGCTTCCTGTTAACAGGAAGTGCGTGAAAGCTTCCTGCTGCTTTTCATAGTAACTGCGACCTGAATAAAGTGGTTAAAATGATAGATTGTGATGGTATTTCACTGTAACTACTTTTGCTGGGGATCCCCTGGTAGATTTGTCATGACACTTGACACAAGCAGCCCACAATTACCTTTTGTATTAAACTTTTGGTCAAGGTTGATAACTTTAGAATATTGTGGTATAGGCTACTCTGTACTGTACAGTAGCTATATATTATAAACCCAACATTCTGTAGTATAAAATATGAAGTTCTCCGGTAAAAGTAAAAGTTTGATCGAGATAAGAGGTTTTTGATTATGTCAACTGTGAAAATAAAACAAATGCTGCTCAGGTGGGTGGATCATTTTCAGGATCCAGACGAGTCTTTTCTTCAATATTTCTGTCAATGGGGGATTAAATGATTATGTTCAGTATACACACCACTGCTGATCACGGCCACTCGCTGTTGCTTTCCTAGTAGAACCTATATCGTGGCCATATTTGGGAAGGCACGCTGCCACTCAATGTGACTACTGGTCAATCACAGCACGTCTTTTCCGGGACTTGTCAGAATCAGTAGGGTGACGTTCGAATAACCGAACGACCAGAGAGGACACCAGTGCGCGCAGTGCCTATATCCGCATGCAACCTGGGTTACGAAAAGGCCCGCACCCACCTGCCTCTGATAGGCCTTCACTAAAATGGCACCCAAAAAACAGACGCCCAAGGAACAGAGCCGGACGAGGCGCCGCGTCTACCTTTCCATGTCTATGGCAGCCTTAGCTTAGCCTTAGCAGAGGCACGCACTTTTGCCTCAAAGTGTGTGCGCACAAATGTGCCCTTTTCTTGAGTTTGTGCCCTTTTCTTGAGTTTGGGCCCTTGCCCCTTCAGTGCTCTCTGCACGGCCCTGCTGCTGCCCATTCACGATCACCCATCAACAACACCTGCCTCCACTCACCACAGCCAATCGTTGTTGCAATCCCCCCGATCATTCGACCGACTTGTTTGTTCTGCTTCACGTCCTTCTCCACTTCACCTCTTCCTTCCTCCTATATATATTCTCACTCTTCCTTCTGTCTCCATCTATCTGCAACACCTGTGGACGAGTGGAAGAGACCATTGAAGTTCTCACATGCGTGAAAAAGCATTTATAAACAGATGGGTCTTAATGAAAGAAAAATGAACTCTCACGACGACTCCCAAAAGCGGCATGATTTTAATTACTGCCTCTTCCTCTCAGGAAGACAAGCGTGCACAGTAATAATAAACATGCAGGAAGGATTCTGTGGTGCTTTCGGTTCAGCCTGCAGCTGAATTGTTCTTTTAGAGTTTTCTTTCCACCTGGAGATGTTGTTAATCACCGTGAATTCACACAGACATGAAAGAACACACACACACACACACACACACACACACACACACACACACACACACACACACACACACACACACACACACACACACACACACACACACACACACACACACACACACACACACACACACACACACACACACCTTTAACTTTAAATTTAGGATTTAAGTTGAATAACAAGTTGATGCCAATACCTTTTACTCAAGAATTTAAGTTGAATAACAAACTATTCATAATTATTATTATAATATTCATATTTTCAAAGAAATCAGATGTCCCTTCCTTTGCCACACTAATGTATTTTTCACCAAAGTAATTATAAATAATTGTGATGTTCTAAAGCTCATATTTATCAAGGCATAATGCAATGATGGAGAGCCCTGGAGATGTGGTTAATCAATGTCAATTCACACTGACATTCTATGAAAGTACAGCTCAGTGCTGCACTGCTCAAGGACTTCAAACACACACACACACACACATGCTGCTCACTTTGGTGTGTTGTGTGTGTGTGTGTGTGTGTGTGTGTGTGTGTGTGTGTGTGTGTGTGTGTGTGTGTGTGTGCGTGTGTGCGTTCGCATGCGTGCGTGCAGTGTTGTGCGTTTGTGTGAGTACTTGTCCATTTGTATTAGTATGCGCAGTTGTTTTTATCCTAGTCCGGCCTGTTTGTCTATGTGCATGTGTGACGTGTGTGCGTGTGAGTGCACTCACTCCAATATAACCTGCATCTTGGGCACTGGAATGGAAAATGACTCACGTAATTCACTGTCAGTTTTGGTTTTGCTCTGAAAATTGTACAAATGGATTCCTCTAAGTTTATTCAACTATAAAGCACTTGTTTTCAGACCATTATTGTAAGTATCTCTGGATAAAGACCAGATAAATGTGAATGTGATTTTATGACTTTCTATTTAACGGGTTTACTCTAATGGAATTTAGAAGAACTCAGTGAAAGTCTGAAAGATTGCCTTTCAAATAACAAAGCACTTAGGAATAAAGAGGAAGGAAGTCAGAATAAACAATTAAACATGGACAAAACAAACA